>NC_064439.1:22502265-23118932 GCF_023343835.1 Lagopus muta
TGAAGCTGAAAGCATTGAAGCTGAGTATGCTGCTTTAGACAAAAAAGAGGTCAGAGAATACTTGAAATTTACACATTTATATTTGTAGCAGTTGCATTATGACAAAACGTTGTTAAACATTCAACATGCCCTGTACTTTGTACCGTATATTTGGAAGATATTTCATTTGAACGCAGCTCTTTGTATCTTCCAAGTTAAGCAGAGAAAGTAACAATTCTGTTGTCAGATCTGAAGAGGTTTTACTCTTACTCTAATTGTCATGGACTGCCCTGAAGGTGTTGCAAGCTGTGAGTGTAGAGGAAGTGCAGAGAGGCTAATGAGCTGGGAAGCAGTCTCCAAAACAAAGTTTGTACAGATTTTTATTTCATCAGATCATTTCCTGTCTAAAAGTAAGAACTGGAGAAATTCTGAAGAGAAGAATATCAGTGAGACAGAATAGTAAAAACATTATCTACAATTAACAACAATTCTGTGATTCTGTGATTATCATTGATCTGCCTAGACTGAGACTGAGTTGAATGTTATCAAAAGCCTGCTGAGTAGTGCAGGATTTAAAAACAGTTCTTTTGCTTTCTTGTTTTATAACATGATGCTTAAAGCTGCTGCATATCAGAACCTGTATGAAAGACAGATCGTAACAAGGATTGTTACTTTGAAGCCCGTTTTTTGAAAAGATGTGAAATTCATTGACACAAATTTGCTTGAATTATGATGTCTTACTGACTATGATTATAATTAACTAAAAATCTAAGTAAGAATATGTAGATAAAATAGGATTCAGGGCAATGGATTTCAAAAAGTAGCATTTCCTTACATTTTACTAGCTCAGTCCCCTTTGGCCTGGTGACACGAAAGTTCATTCAGGTTTAAATAGGAATAGGTTCATATCATATCAGCTGTTTCCCTGAAAAATGTCAGGTGTGGTCACTTCTGTTTTAAAGTTAGAGCATCTTTGTACTATTCGGTTAATTTTCTTGAATAAATTCAAATATGAACAAGCTTGTTTAAGTTGTTCACTCCTAGATGACAGATTTTAAGGTTTAATATAATTTGTTTATTGAAATAACAGGAGTAATTAACTCAGTTTCTCTGAATATTCCCCTATAGAGGCATCCAAAGTGTTGAAGAACATAGATCAAAATTACATTTTCTCTATTGTTAAACCACTTTAAAAGGCTGCTGCTGTTTCTTGCCTTGATTGCAGTTTACTACTCCTTTGGTTGTACATATAGAACTATTTGGATGGTTGTGCTGTTGGATGGATCATAGCAATAATTTTGCTTAAATGAAGAAAATGTCATATAGGGTGGTGAATTGTAACTGTTTTATTTAACCTGAATCATTCTTATTACTATATTTATATCATGACAACACTGCAGAAAGAAAGTAAACTTACAGATACAGATGGGGCAAATCACAAACTCCTTGAACAATTTCAGCAAGAGAAAATAATGTCTTACGATTGTTTACAGTAGGTTCTCAGCTTAATCAACTTGAAGACTTGCTATTTACAAAGGACTCAAGAGAAAGATAACTGTGTTAACTTGAGTTTGTTTCAATGAGGGAAATAAATAATATAGTTCAGTTCCTTGTTTGACTTCTTTCTGGAAAAGTTGCTAAGCATGAGATCTGAAGGCAGGCCTGCAGACCTGTGTCCATCTGACATACCAGGGCAGCTTTCCTTAAGATTCCTTAAGATTCACAAGCCAAAAACTGTCACCATGGAGTTTGGCGCATTGATTGATAGTCTTGGAGTTTTGCACAGAGCAAATCAGCCTTCATAGTTTCTGTCTTCTTTACCTTTCCTGGCAACTTCTCAGTGGGAAAGGTTCTCGGACTTCTTGTGTATCTGTGACAGCACGAGTGTTAGCACCAGAGACATGATAAGAATATGCAGCCAGGGGAAGTTCATCTTTCAATCCTATCCATCAGAGTGACTGAAAATAATTGAAAAAGATCAGCCTTAGAAAGACTGGTGTTGAACTGCAATTGAAATGGCAGTGCATCCAGGTCCTTCAAGTCTGTGGACAGATGCCTGGAATAGGCAGTAAAAGCTGTTCTTACCACTATTCTCAAGTGGTGCCTCAAGTTTTTGTATTGATAGGGCCTGAGAAATAGTCTGAATCCTTCAGAACACTTATCTTGCACCCAGAATTGCCTCTTAAAGATGGTTCTGTGCTTCTTTCCCTCCATTTCATTGAGAGAAGTGAATATGCAAAATACTTATCTAATATAGTGTTAAGATAATAGTTGATGTCCTTTAGCATACTTCTGAAAAATGAAAATTTAATTTATTTGAAGAACAAAACTTTGGAATGTCAAAAAATTTTCAAAGTGATTCATCTCTTATTTTTTAATTAAGTTTAAATTAAGTTTAAATTAAGTTTAAATTAAATTAAGTTTAATTAAGTTTAGTGGAATAAATAAAACATTTTAAAACAGAAGGAAGACTTCTTTCCAGGCCGAACAGCCGAACAAGCTTAACTGCAGTGTTTGTGATGTGCATGGTAGTATCTGGAATGTCAATACTTAACACATTCCCTGCCAGACCTGCTATGTTTATAGCAGAAAATAATCATTCTTTTTCATACAGACCAAAAGATTTTTGTAGTGCCCTGTGCAGTTTCACTGAAATAACTGTATATTCGGAGTAGTAACAAAGCTTTGTTTCTAATGTTAAGAGCCAGATCGTGTTCTTCATATTGAAATATACCAAGGAATTATGTGTGTTCATGCTTACAACTGAAACACTTGTGGTAGTTGAAAAAGTAACTCCCACATACCTTTCTTCATGATTACATAGACTCTTAAGCCCATGAGGAATACAAATGGAAGAGCAGACCCACCTTTAAAGCTTCAGAGCCTGACAGAAAAGAGCTGTCCATCTTACAGCTGTTCAGTTAATTCCTTACACTGGTGTTTCTGAATAAAACTCATTTCTGTCATACAGTTACCCAGTCTTTTAAAATCACTTTCTGCTATGACGATACCAAAAGCATAGATTTTTAGCAGCATTTCTCTTTCATTTCATTTTTAGCACGCCTGAAACATTTGTAATGAACAAATTGGAGAGGACTTTTAAAGATGGGTAACAAGCAGGCTCTTATCATGTAGAAAAACAAATTTTATTCTGTGTGTGTTCCTTCAAAATACAATACAGAAAAAAAGCAATGTACCAACACACACATAATCTGTATTTCCCTATGGAAAATGAAAATGCCAAGTATTTTGAGTACCGAGTATGAAGTGCAACTCTCATCACTGTTGGTAGTGGTGGCAAAAAAATCCATCAGTGATGATGTACTAAGAAAGATTGTTACAGAACAAACCAGAACAAGTATAGTTCAAATGTCTGTCTTGATTATTTTCTCCTATATTGTTAACAAACATTTTCCAAAAACCTGTGGAAGTTAGTAATAGAAAATGTAAGTTTATGTTTATTTTTAAACTCTCATTGCAGTTACACTAAATAATTATATAACACAAGACCCACAAAGATCACCAAGTCCAACTACAGACTCTGCACAAGACCACCTAAAATCCAAACCCTACGTCTGAGTGTGTTGTACAAATGCTTCTTGAACTCTGACAGTTTGGGGCCGGGACCACTGCCCTGCGGAGCCTGTCGAGGTGCAGACCCTTTCCCTAACCCCCAGCTACCCCTCCCCTGAAACAGCTCCATGCTGTTCCCTCGGGTCCTGTTGCTGACACCCGAGAGCAGAGCTCAGTGCTGCCCCTCCACTGTGTGAGAATCTGTAGGCCACCATGAGGCCTCCTCTTCTCTGGGCTGAACAAACCAAGAGACCTTATCTGCTCCCAGTTTAGCATCATCTGCAAACATACACATGACGTATTTTTCTCCAGCTGTATACTGGACATTTTGTCCAGAAGGGTACTTGTCATAAAAGGAGATTATGTTAATTGAACAGGACTTTCCCCCCATGAACCAATGTGTTGACCAATGACTGTGTTGTCTTTCAGGTGTTTTTCAATAACTCTCAGAACAATCTTCTCCGTAATTTTACCAGGCACCAAAGTGAGACTGACAGGCCTGTAATTAACAGGGTCTTCTTTCTTGCCCTTCTTGAAAACTTGAAAGCAACGTTTGCCAGCTTCCAGTTGTCTGAGATATCTCTAAATTCCTAAGAACATGGCAATTTCATCTGCAAGCTCTTTCTGTACTCTAATATTTATTCTAATATATAAGCATCTTTGTGTTATATGTCTGGAAGGTAACTTTGCTTCAGTCGTGTAATGCAATGTTTAAAACTTGTATAAGAAACAGCTGGTAATGAGCAGACGTTCAGAGCAGATCATTCAGAACTTGGCTCTCTGTCAGTCTCAGAAAAATACATCGTGTAATAGCAAAGTATATAATTTCTTTGTTCATTTTACTTTCATGTCACTGAATGCTGCAGCAATACTCTGCTAGTAGATATATCGAGTGTACAGTAAGTGGAATGATTTTCTTCATTTCCAAAATTAATGTCATATGAATACATATGTAGTTGCAAGTAGGATAAATACTAATATATTAATATAAATTCTAATATAAATACTTTATATTAGAACAATTAAAATGTATTTCATCTCTGTAGACACAGAATCATTTATTAAGTGAGAGAATGTAACTGTAGGTAATGAAACACATACACATACATACCCATACAGTACATATACTTGAATGAGTTAAATGAAGTATAACTAATTCTTGAAATACATAACTGCATTAATCATAGAATCCCATATGGAAAGGCAGATATTTACGTGAAGTATATTTGACACCATTTAATTATACAGTCGTCACTGTATCAAAATGTGGCTTTGTCCTTTTCTATTTTAATAATACTTTGAAGCTGTAAAAATAATATTCAAAATAAATCTGTTAAAATAATCTTTTGGTCACATATTAAAAATTCTTTTAGGAGAAGAAAATAGTGATGTAATTTATGATGCCTAAATATTAATGATAAAAATGTTGAAAGGAAGATAGTTTGTTTCTTTTTAAAAAAAGGCTTATGGACAGTGTAGAAGTGTTGAGATCCATGGTGAGAAGATCAGCAGCAGGTTTAAGTAGTAACTCAAATAGAATGTTCCAAAATCATTATACATTTAAATAAGGCTAGTGCTGAACAATACATTTTTCATAGCAAATATCAATAAAGAGCTCCTCCACAAATTAATGTTAAAAGAGGTCTCTGAGTGTCACAAGCTGGAAACAAAATCATTTACAGTGCACGGCAATGCAGAAATAAGTAATGCATTTCTAAAGTAGCTAAAAAAGCATTTTTTGTTTTACATAAAGAATATTCATCTTTATAACTAAAGGTTGTGTCTTTACACATATCTGCAAGACTTTGTGTTGTAGACTTGAACATTTTTATGAGTTTTAATTGTATGAAGTCTTTGCTCTGAAATTTCCAAATTAAGCTACTGAAGCGTCAGCCTAAAATTTCCTTTCTTTAGATGACTTCTGTGGGCTCATATACTGTTTTATTTAAAAAAAAAAAGTCTAAAGTTTCAAATACATTCTTTAGAAATGTTTCTCTCACTTAAAAAGACAAAATTATTATACTTAAAAACTGCAGGATCCAAAAATTCCTGCTGGGCTGTATGGAGTGCTCCAGCTGAAATAGTGTAATAGTCTGTACCTCAAGAGAGAGAATTGCCAGGGTTTGACCTAGAACCAATCAGTTCAATATAACTTTGAACTAATGTACTCCCACTACTCCTACTAATGTAGCTGCAGTTCAGGATAAAATACTAGGTCCTAAAATATGCATTTATGTTTCAGATTTAACACAAAAGATATTTCTTTTTGTGATATATGTGTTCTTGAAGAAGTGAGGACTGTTTTGCTGACAAAGCTACTTATTTTACAGTTATAATTCAAAACGCAGTTCAGATTCTGTCAAGATGATTTACTCATTGCTCCAATTTTTCTACAACATATTCATGCAATTATAATCATTGCGGCATCCAGCTGTTTGTATCCTTGTCTCTCTGACGTGTTTTTATAAATGATCTCTTTTGTAAGAAATTAAGTAGGTCAGTCAAATTCCAGCATGCTGTGAATCAAGTGGCCCAGATTTGTTTCTGTTCAAGCATTTAATGTTGAGATTGCCCTTTAATGTATTGTGCATAATTGGCAGTGGTAGTACATACAGAGACTTCCTGGTCTTGGGCAGTCAAGATAAAGACCATGACACTCACAGTCCATTTCTGTTACGTTCTTGCTTTCTCTAAAAGAACAGTGACCCACTGCAAGTTTGTGACAGCGTTATTCTTGTGTCACCAGTATCAAGAAGTTCCTGTTAATACTACTGACTAGCAAAGAGAAGTCACTGAGGAAGTCAGTTATGCTTTTAGATGCGTTTTACAAAGTTTGTCATGATATATAGGAAGCATGTTATGTTTTTAGAGTAGATGTCTCTGAAGAAGAAAAACGTTTAGAAGTCGAGGCTTTACATTTCTTCTCATCCCTTGTGCTTACTGCTTCTGTACAGTATGCTTTTACTTGGATTGCCAGCTTCCAAGGGCAGAATCAGTCTTCTGTTCTGTGTGTTTGCACATGCATTTGCATATTACCTGGCACTGAATGGTCCTGGAATATGATCTGTATAGAATCAGTATATGCACAGTAAATAATAACAATATGTTATTGGTTCCTAAATTGGTAAAGACAGCTGCTGTTTGGTACCCCAATTCCTAATTAGTCCTGAGCACAAATCAGTGTTACCTGCTTTTAATCTTCTGTTTACTTTTATTTATGTAAATTAAACTAGTGCATCTAAGAATAAGTTTTTTACAAAGCCCTTCTGTATCCATTCTCTTTATGTGTCCTCCCACTAATGTTTTTCTGCCTTCTGAGCATTTTCCCAGACCAGAACTAATAAGTATATTACTTACTGTCGTGTTCTGCTTTGTTATTTTTAAAAATGTTTCTGCAAAATACGTGTATGCTTGGCTGGAACTAGTTCAGTGTACTAAAGTTACTTCTTTTTGTCCTTTGATTTTGACTTTTTGTTAATGCTGTAATAAGGGGATGCAAATTCAGACCAGGAAGCAGTTACTTCTGACAGTGTAGTGCTATTGGAGTGTGACCTCTGTTTATCAAGGAGAATTTTGACATCTTGGTCCTCAGCCTCCAACTGCATTTCTGGTCAATCTTATACTGATCTCTCTACTCCTGTGAAAGTGAATATTGTCTCCAAAGACCTGTACCTGATATGTTCATAAACTCACCACTTCTTACTCTCCAGTGTCTCAATATATCCTCCTCCTGATGAATGCAAAGTTAATGCATCTCACTCAGTTTGTGCATAAAGTCAGAGAATCTGTGTGCAACATATACCATCCTGATAACCTGTCTTCCTTGAAGTCCTTATTTCAAATCTAGTCATGCATTCTTGTGCATGTCTCAATATTTGAATTTTAATTACTTCAAAATTCAATAGTATTCGATGGAAATCCAGCTTTTTTGAAAGGGGAATGGGAAGGGAAAAGGAGAATGAGAGAGTTAATATTAGACTAGTTCATCATTTGAATGTGACCTCCAGTTATAATGGAGTACTCTGGAAATACTGTCTTTTGGATTTTGGATTATACAAAAGTCATCCTATAGTACTGCAAAATGAAGTGTTTCTATATAGCTTTGTGTGGTCTTTGGTTTGCACAATAAATAAATTTTGTCATAACTTGTGGCACAGTTGAGATAATTATCAGTAATAGTGTTTTGAATGTTTTTATTTTAATGTAGAATTAGAGGAAACACTGCTAGATGTAAATTATCTTTCTCCTTCTTCTCAAAGCCATACGAGGGGCTTAGACTTCAGGATCTGCGGAGGCTTAAGGATATGCTGATAGTGGAAACTGCTGACATGCTTCAAGCACCACTCTTTACTGCAGAAGCTCTTCTCCGGGCACATGGTAATACAGAACCTTTAAGATTGAGAAAAAACTGCTTTCAGCAAAATCAAAATTACAGTTGTGAGTGTGTTCACTTTTTATTCCCAAGAAAAAGAGAAGTAATAGTTAATCGAATAACAGGATGTCATCCACACAGTGTTTCAGAAAGAAGTACATCTGCAGCATTGAGGCAGACAGGAAAGTTGATAGGGAAGTGATTCAAACTGGGAATACAGGGGAAAATGTTTTAACTTCAGCAGTGTGAAGAAATACAGCTCTTCTACTTTAGTGAGAGACATAGAAGTAGAACTTCCAAGGCTTTATATATTAAAAAAAAAGTTCAAAAAATTCATTTTTCTCATTTTTATTAGACCGTTGGTTGTCTATCATTACGTACTTGTGTATAAAATTGGATGACAAAGTATTTTTCTTTGTTTTTTATCACAGTAAAAGAAGTGTGACTGTTACAGTATTTGGAAATGGCCTTGAGTTTTAATGCATTGGAGTGTATGTCCTTTTTAGGATTTGAATAGCTACTCTTTAAGTGCAGGGCATAGTTTCCTCTTGTATATTGTAACTGCTTTAATGTCAATGGAATCAGTCTGTGGTCTTGTGTGACTGAAGCGGGGGTTGTCAGAATTCAGGGAGCTGACTCCAGACAAAAGCATTTCTCTGAAGCTCAGTGGAAGCTTCAGCCTTTGATTCAGCCATTCAAAACTTACGCTTACTGAAGCATCCACATTGTTACTGTGTGCCAAAGAGACTACTCAGGCAGTTAATGGTTTCCATGCTTATCGCTGTATTGCTGGATTAAGTTTTTGAGCCCTGTTATTTTTGAGTGTTCTCTGTAAAAATAGAAGAGTGGAAAAAATGAAATAAGAAAATACTCTTGCAAACCCACAAAATATGGCTGACTTTTATGAGTAGGCATGGTACCTTACGCTTATCTCCGTTAAATTATTTTCGATAGTTTACATTCCTTTTACCGTAGCATTAAAGCCAACGTGAACTTGTGCCAGTGATTTTCATTGCCAGTGTGATCATTTTTTAAGGCAATCTTTGCAAATGCGTTTTTTAGTGTTAATTGTTCTGGGTATTTATATATACAATATTTGGATGTTACTTTGGGTTCTCAGAAAATGTCATTAGTGCTAAATATTACTAAATGCTGAACTAAGCGAGCAGGCATGTTTTGTGCCCTGCGCACTCAGAAGAGAACGATGACACAACTGTTTGAATTGGCAGCACAGTTCATAGTCAGTCCAGAAGCAGTGAGGTTGGTGTGAAGTGTTCAGAAATGTCTGCCAGCATCTGGTGAGCAGAAACTGAAAGTTGAGAAGAAATCACTTTACATTGCAAAGGTCATTCCACTGATGTTGCCTCCATGAGGTAGCTGTAATTTAATGCAAATAATAATAATGCAATAATGCAAATGTGTGGTGAAAAACACACAGACTTCTGCAAGTCATGAGAATGTCAGCTATTTTGCCTGTAGCTGTGGTCATATGCTGGAAATTATTCAAACAAAATTTCTTTTTTTTGAAAATGGAGAAGTGGTTCAGCCTAGTAAAAGGAGTAATTGTGCTATTTACAAGGCATGAGACAATTGGGAAACGCCAAATACCAAACTGCAGTGTTTTTGCATTTTATCTTGAACTTCATAGAGGAATAACATGATGTCTTAATTCACACCTAAGGTGTGAAAAGCATTTTTTAAATTTTTGGGAAGATTATTCTTATGTACTACTTTTAGTAGATTAAAGATGTAATATTTAATCCATCTAACTTGCTGTCCTTTGTCATACAACTGTATCAATTTAGGAATTAAGTGTGTATTTTGGAAGGTTTAAGAACTTCTCAATTTTTCCATATGTGTTTTTTCAACATTGTTCCTGTTTCTCTTCTATTTCATACTAAAGTAATTGATTTCAGGATAAAAGAGAGGCAATTCAGCAAATATAACTATTTTACTTAATATTTTATTAAGTATATATTTATATACAAATATAATATTTTACTTGCACTCATAATTTAGTAAAGAGAACACAGTGGGAACCATTTAGTAGCATGTCTTAACCCTGGCTAATTTTAACAATGCACTATAAAGGAACTCAAGAAAACTTGGGGCAAATTTCACCTATATGTTAGCATCAGCATGCTTCCCTCTCAAAGTCTATATAGCCAAGATAACATGCAAAATGCTAACATTTGTAATGGCTCAAATTTGTATATGTTGAGGCACCATGGCTTCAAACAAATTAAAGGAAATTAACTCAGGGTGTGGTTTAGCTTACATAAGTTAGCATCTGATCAGTATATCCTATCCAGATCAAGGGTATTTTCTTATTAGGAAGGAGGGAGCAATCATTATTTCACAGTGGTGATATTTTTACTAAGGTCAGTGCTAAGAATACATGTCTTTTATTTCAATTTTAACAGCATAGAAATACTATTTATTTTCTCCTGTGTATATTACAGAATTCAATAAAAGCAACGTAGATCCTTTGGTTAATAAAGATTAGTTTCCTATATGAGTACCTAAGATTAAAAAAAAATGAACAAACAAAACCAACTTTAAAAGATTTATTTAAGTGATAGGAAAAAATGGAAAATCTCTGTTTCCTCTTGAAATTCTATTTCATCAGATCTGTGAGTATTGTATGTGGCTTAAAATTCAAATCAGTTTAGGCATTTTATATATTTATATTAAAATGAGAACTTTTAGTTATTTTTCATCGGAAAAAAATACTGTTTATAAGATAACTTGGTATAAATCTTAGGAACAAGAAACTAAAAATATTTCAAACAATAATTATGAAAGATCTGTATTAGTTTTAAGGTAGTGTTTCTTTCACTAGTTCCTTTTTTGTAACTAAGTGGGAAAATTCGCATCTACATTTACTTAATTGTATTTACTTGTTTCTAATTTTTTTAGTGTAGCACATACATATTGTTTTATGGATGCAGTTACAGAATAGATTTCAAGCATCATCAGCTGCATAATTTCCTGTGTCTGTATATTTATTGAAGACTGGGACAGGGAGAAGTTGCTCGAGGCATGGATGTCTAATCCAGAGAACTGCTGCCAGCGCTCGGGGGTTCAGATGCCCACTCCCCCTCCAAGTGGGTACAACGCGTGGGATACGCTGCCTTCTCCACGAACTCCCCGCACTACTCGCTCCTCTGTAACTTCCCCTGATGAAATCAGCCCGTCACCAGGAGACATCGAGACAGCTGTGGTAGGTGTATAAATAGATCTGAAACTACCAGGATAGAAGAGCCTGGATCTAAACATAAACACCTACATGGACAGGCATGCCACATTGTTCTCTCATTTGGAAAATAAGTTTGCACAGATGCAAAGCCTTTTTCTTTCCAAAAGTGTGAACAAAGAAATTTGCACTTTAAACATTCTGTATAATAGCACAATTGAGCACGTGGCTAATGTAAGGACACTTTTTTCACCTAGCCTGACAAAGTAGGATTTTATCCAGATACAGTCACGTCACTACATTTAGCTCTTTCAAGATTCACATCTCATACTTCTCAAGATATTCGCTTTCACTGTATCCATTTTCCTGAA
Source organism: Lagopus muta (assembly GCF_023343835.1). Classification (NCBI taxonomy): domain Eukaryota; kingdom Metazoa; phylum Chordata; class Aves; order Galliformes; family Phasianidae; genus Lagopus; species Lagopus muta. The sequence goes on from NC_064439.1 coordinate 22,513,757, forward strand.
GATACCCAATGCTGCAAACCCTGCCTTCTGAAATTTTTTTCTTTGGAAAACAAAATTCTCTTTGTCTGCATTCTGAAATGTCAGCCCCCACAAGTGTACTGTAAGCTTATAATTACTTTTACTATGTGTGGGCTGCATCAAGCAGTTTAGAAGGCTGTTGCAAATTTGAAATATGAAAGTGCCTTTCACTAAAATCAGTGTGGTTCTTTTGAAAGACAGAGTTCTCTTTTTAATAATCCACAGCTGCAACATTATAAAACCTTTGTTCCATGATCTAAGCATTTTTTTCTAGAATATTATATGAAGCCTTGCAAATGGACCATCCCTGGATCTCATAATAAAATAAAAAATTGTGTTCCTGCATGTAAACATTTTATTTCTTTAATTGTAAAATGTTGACAAAGGAACTGTATGGAGTAATGTTATCCTACTCTTACTTATATTAGCAGTGAAATGTTGTGCAGGAACATTTCCCTAATTAAAATGTGTAACTAAAGACTGCATGTGTTCAGTCATATGTTGTGTTGTTTTTATTGTCGTTTATGGTCCAGCAGTGCAGGCTGGATAGTGACTGCAGTTCTAGGTCTTACATATCTAAATCCAAATCCAGATTTATACATTCAGTAATTCCAATTGTTAAAAATCTTGCAAGAAGCTTTTAAAATAGTATTTTGAAAATGTTGATTATGAAACGATACTTATTTCTCTAAAGTTGCACATACTGGCAGACAAATGAAAAATAAAAGTAGGTAAAATGAAAACACATATTATAATGCTCCTTTCAGCTTTTGCATTTACATCCTATTAAAACTGTTCCAGTACATGTTCTACACTTGATATTCTGAACTCATCTTCATTAATTTCCTTATTTTAAAGATATGTTTTAGACATAATTGAAAGACATAAAAATTAGTAGACAACAGCTTTGATGTACAGTCAACTTCTAAAATACTGAATTTTGTCAAGACAGTAAGATGATGTGACTGGAACAATAATACATTCCTTCATCAAGTCTTGTACTTTGAGGGCAGCCTTATTTGGCTTGGTTTGGTTTTGTCTTTAAGACAACTATATTTTAAGAGTAACTACAGGTTAATTTTCTTGAAATGCTTTCCTATATTGTAGTATCTAATGTATTGAAAGTTGAAGTAAATTTTAATTGAATCTTTGTTCCAGTGGAAAGAAAATCTGCTTATAGTCTTTCAAGAACATGAAATCTTCATGTCTAACCATAAGCAATAAGTAATGTCACATCTATTTTTAAAATATTTTCAGAGTAAGGGCCTCAGTATTCCGTATATTATTTTTTCTACAGTACTTAGTGGTATAAAATTAAGCAGAGATGTGTACCGTTGGAATGTTTCTCATTGCATCTATTTATTTTGATTGTAAGCCTTAGTGTAATACTTTCCATATTAATCTGGTTTTAATACTTAAAAGTATTTGCTGGTGCTCTTGCACAACTAAATTGTTCCTTTGTAATTTGGAACCAACTGTCTGAGATGACAGAGGCTACAAGAAGCACTTAGGATTTCCAGACTCCATTAACGGCTGCCTATGAATCTCATGAAAACTTCAAGGCCCATTTTCCTCAAGAACTGAGATCTTAGCAATCTGCACAATGAAGCACATGCTGAGCTGGAAGACATGACATAAGGCACCCCAAAATGCGGTGTTTGGATGGGGAAGCACAGAAAAAGAGATATGGAATCTTTCTCATTTCTACTTCTAAGCTATTTCTATAACTTAAATTACTTTTTCTTCTTTCTGGCTGCAGTTAGATTTTTCTCCCTGTTGAGTGCTTTAAAGTTTTGGTGAGGTTTTCCAGCCCAGTATGTCCTGTGAATAATGTGAAAAGCTTTAGGGTATTTCTTAATCTGAAGTATTTTTTCATCTGCAGTGTGACATTTGTATGTGTAATATATCTGTGTTTGAAGACCCAGTGGATATGCCTTGTGGGCATGACTTCTGCAGAGCATGCTGGGAGGCGTAAGTATATACACTTCTACGTATTTTGGGAAACTCATCTTTCCTGTTTTGAACAGGTAAAGATGGAGACATTAAACTGCCTGGGCTTCAACAAACTGCTGTTTTGATGCTATTGAATATTTTATTTGTCATTCAAAATGACCATCAGCTGTTTTAGGCCTTCACGTGAATGACTCGGACTGCTCTTGATTTGCTCACTGTGTGTGTGGTGGTGGCAATGGGCTACATATCTACTATGTTAAGCATGTGCTTAATTCCATTTCTTATTTCAGCACACTGATTTGAGGCATCATAAATCCGTTTCCAGTCAGAAAAGTTATTAAAATACTTTCTTTCATTGAGAGTTAATAGCTGGACTGACTTTATCTTAATTGCTCAGTTAGTGTAATGCTCTCATTACTACGCAATTTAAATCCAAACTATTGTGCTAGTAAAAAGAAACAATTTAGGAATAATGATAGCTGCATGCAGTGCCTTTTTATTCATTTCCTCACTCAAGAGGTTGTGCTAGGCTGTTACCACTGCAGGGTCTTGTTACACAGACGTGTCAGCACGTGCCCTACTGCAGATTAGCCCAATTGATATGAACCCATTCTCCTGTGGTGCAGAGGAACAGTTTCTCTTCACAGTGTTTTAGAAGGCCAGTTTTTTCAATATTCAGAGAATTAATAGTCTTGCTCCAGTTGTTTTGTATGTAGTTATGCAGTAATTTAGAAGTTATGAAGAGATCCCTGGCGAGATATAGTGCTTCTAACTTGAGTACTGGCCTACACATAGCACGATGTGTGCATGCACTCAAAATTATAGTGCAATGTCAGCCAGGTGTTTGTGGTGGCATTGTGGAGAGTGGTTCATCTTCCTGAGCCATACATTTCTGTTACATGGGGAGTAGGCAGAACTGAGTTATCCCATTTTAAGATAAATTTTAAGGCACACAAGTCTTTCTGTCTTAACTATCTAAGGACTCCAGATGACTAACTTACAAATACCTGAGTATTGTATAATACCTGAGATGAGTATTCTCGAGTATTAATTAAACTAAACAGTGCTGTGAGTTATAGTTCAGTTTTCAGCAGGTTTCTGAGCTTCTTGTGTCCTGCATTTCTAGGATTTGGGGACTGCAAAGGTCTCCATTTAGAAATTTGTTTCTGAGAGCAGAACTGCTTTGACCAGCACAGATGAAACATTAATTGCCTATCATTCCTAGATTAATTAAGCTATACATTCCATTTCTTATTTAACTTAGAAGTAATGCTGAGTTTAATTAAACATTTCATAGGAGCCTCTGAGAAATGGCAAGGATAGAAACTACAAACACACAGGGCTATGCGCAGATGATGGCACTTACTTCTGAACCACAATAGTGTTCTCTCTTTTCTTAATTATGCTATTCATCTGTTGTCCTTTGAGGTGACAGGGATACTTCCTATTCCTTGTTTAGAAATTGATTAATTTGAATATATATGAGCATGGTATAAAGTATTAAGGAGCATTTTGATTTTTACTTTTTTTATTCACAAATACTTACTGACACAATTCTGGCAGATTTTTGAATCTGAAAATTCAAGAAGGTGAAGCTCACAACATTTTTTGCCCAGCATATGATTGTTTCCAGCTTGTGCCTGTAGACATCATAGAAAGTGTGGTTTCCAAGGAGATGGACAAAAGATATCTTCAATTTGACATTAAGGTAAATTGTCAAACTGTTCTTGTACTCTTGAGATGTATTTCTTTTTATTAAAAGTACTATACAGCTTCCATGTGAAATGCTGCTGTCTATCTGTAACCTTCCCTGTAGGACTTTATGCACAATGAATTACTGGCTGTCTTGTTTGCCACAATATGGATGTTTGGTTACCACTGAGAAAAATAAGAAAGGATGTTGTATTATTCCTGAAACACAGATATGGTGTTTTCAAAGTGTATTAACTAATGCAGTATTAGTAACATTATTTGATCAATCTAATGTTTGTAAAAGATTATTTGAATCTTTTAATCTGCTAGATTTGTTTGTGTTGGAGGTCTAAAATTGTTAACAGTTTTTAAATGTTTTTTTTATTACTGAGAGTCTAATTCCATTTGTAAGTAGTGCCTATTTCCATCTAAAAATATTAATGCAAGTGAATGACTTAATTTTTTTTCCATTCAATGCTTCATACAATTGATATATATTTATATATGTATGTTTATGTGTGTATGTATGTATAAAGGGAAACCTTGTTTTGATTCTCCCGTTTGACTTTTTATTTGTTTATTTCCATTAACAATCTTATAATTCACGTTTTTTCTTTTGTACTACGTGTAGTAATGAACTAGATAACGTGTTACGTTATGTTATCAGTGGTGGCAGAGTAAGAGAAAGCAAGAAGGGTTTTTTTTCCTTTTACAATGCAATATTTTTGTGTATAACAAGTCTCTTTAATGAAGTCTTACACGATGTGGTAAAGATGAAGTATCTAGGTCTGATTAGCCTTTCACATCTTCATCTTCAAAGTGAGTGGTTAACGGCACCGTTTTGAAGAGAAGTAGTGAAAGTTCTTTGAAGTTTTCCACCTGAACTTTTTAATAAAAGTTTTATGAAAGAAGTCCTGCTACGTTAATTACAAAAGTTTATAGGTAATGTCCTGAGATAGTCCAGTTCTGATTTCAGGTTTATTGCAGATGATTATATTGTGGATTTTGTGTTAATCAGTAAGATTTTAATTGTTTTCAGCAAGAGTCAGTTCTGTTAATGAGCATTGCTAGTGCATATATAGTGGAAATATAGAGTAAGCCATATCACAAAGGAGTTGAATTGCACACATTAATTTTTTGTGTGGGATATAAATCATTTGGATCTTAGCCTAAGTCTGGAGTACTGTCTGAATGCTTTTAATACTGTTTTTTGTTTTGTTTTGTTTTGTTTTTTTGATGGAGATTAAATTATTCCTTTTTAATAACTATTTTTAAAAGCCTATCGAAATCGCTACAGTTGTCATTATGCTTTTTGGCTTTGTTCCTTCAAAGAAAGATTACAATGACAGGTTGTTTTATATCAACGATTAAATATGATCTTCTGTGTTAAAATATTTTCTTTCTTTCTTTCTCTTTTTCTTTAGGCCTTTGTTGAAAATAATCCTGCTATTAAATGGTGTCCTATCCCAGGCTGTGAAAGAGCAGTAAGGCTAACAAGACAAGGATCAAATTCAACAGGATCAGATACGCTTAGCTTCCCTATGCTAAAAGCTCCTGCTGTAGATTGTGGAAAGGGACATCTTTTCTGCTGGTTAGTGCTAGAAAGTATCTATGTCGACACAAATGTATAATCACTGCTATTCCAGGGATTAATAAAAAATTAAAAGTTCTACTTAGCACCAAACGTGCAGCAGCAAAATTTTAGATGGGATGGTATTTGACTTTACTATTCTTGGATTTATTTATTAGCTTTATATGCACAAATATTTCAGTATTCTGAGGCACAGCAAAGCTTTCTTATATTGTCTTATTAATTATTTGTTCTGTTAGATGTAGAACTGTAACATAAACTGCTGTGATTTTCTCATCTGAGGAGGCTGGAGCATCAGCGGAGGGATTTTTGTGTCTGTTCTGGATAGATACATAGGCATACTCTGAATTATAGACAGAAAACAGCAGGCTTTTGCTCATTCAGAATTTTGGTGGAATTACATCAGAAAAGCTTGAGCTGAAATAGAACTTTGAAGGATTTTTTGCTACATACATAACTATTTCTGTTTGCTGGATCACTCCAATCGTTTCACTTTTTCAGTAGTTTTGCTTTATGTTGTTTTCTGTTAAGTCTTAAGATGAATACAAGCTCAAGAAGTGAAAACCATGATATATTTAAAAGATCATCCTTTAAGCTGTCTATATTCAGCAGTTCCAGGGAAATGACAAAAACAGTATCAACAAAAGCAAAAAAAAGTGATAGGATACTTCTCTGAAGTCTGGGGCAAACACTATCCTTGTTCCTTGAGCCTGTCAGACTACTGCAGTGATTTTAGTGACTTCAGATTTTCGCCCTTTCCCCATATGAATGGAAAGGGTGGAGGGATAAGAGGAAAGTAGACATGAGGAACCAACCAGGAAAGTTGTAAAACATAACCTGTTTGGAGAAAATTGTTCACAATTGGTGGAGAACTGGGAAAGAAACAAATTTTGTGAAAACAAAGCAGAAAATGTTTTTATCAGTGAACGTAAAACAAACCTCAGGGATATTCAAAAGAAGGTATTACCCTCTCATCCTTGTTTCTGACAACTGTTGTCCTGACAGAATGTTACATTAGCTTGAAGGTCAGAGCTTGAAACCACTTTGTGTCATACTGTTGCAGTCCTTCAGATATTGTCAGATTCTGCTTCCTTTACACGGGCTAAATTCACCCTCTCTCTAGAATGCCCCTTGAATGTGAAAATGCCCTCCAAGTGCATAATTTTTATGAGAAATACCCTTTTTTTTTTTCTTTTAACAGTTCCTGGTAAAATTTCCTGAAGTCTTGAAAAAAGACCTCATTCTGTTAGTAAAATGTCCAAGAAGGCATTTACAAGGCCTTTTTTTCCTCCATGTGAAGGAAGATTTTCATCAGTGGCAAGAAAGTTTCACCAACAACTGAAGCATTCTGCAATATTAGGAATGAGAACCTTTTGCAGAAGGCAGCCATATTAGTCTCATAGTGCAAAATCCTATATGACAGAATTAGAACAGTTCAGTTGGAAGGGACTTTTAAACATCATCTAGTAACACTGCCAAACCACTTCAGGGCTAACCAAAAGTTAAAGCATGTTATTGAGGCCGTCATACAAATGCTTGTTGAACACTGACAGACAACGAGTCATCACCACCTCACTGTCTGTTCCAGTGTTCGATCATCTTTCTGTAGACAAATTTCTCCTATTGTCTACTCTGAAATCACCCTGGCACAGCTCTACTTCCTCTGGAAAAAAAGAAAATGCATTCTTAGTTGAGTGTGTCTTCATTATCACCATATTCTTGAAGGGATATTGATTTATATCTTTAAAGTTCAATCAGCACATCCCACATTTCATACTTTTGTCAGTTCTGCAAGTTTTTCACAAGTAATCTACAGTTTAGACATTATTGTATCAACTAATATGGCTTTAGTAAGAGATTCTTCAGAATCTCTATATTAGAAAATCCCAACTAAGCTGTAGATAACCATTCGCTGTCATGTACTAAGAACAAGTTATGAGGTTTTGTCAGCATGGAATTTCCATTTTTAGGATCTCTGTCTTTTCTGCTCATTAAAGTAAGGCATTGTAGATGTAGGAATGTTTCTATTAAACACAGGGTTCCTTAGAATGTACTAGTTTTTCATTACCCACTACTTAATAGCACCTTCGACAGAATCTAACCAGCTCTGACAAACAGAAAATTCCATTCCTTTTCAAAAAATCATTCTGAGATTTTTAAATGTAGTTCAGATGAAGATAGTACACAAATACTACATCTGTGTATTAGCAGATCCTATATATTAGAACCTCTTAATGCTGTACAAGAAGCATATGGAATTGTAGCAAGGGGACACGTATGGAAAGTAGTAAGCACTGCAGACTTAGTTTTGCATCATCAGTCCTCTTTCATTTTATCCTGGATGGAAACAAGGGGCAAAGTGTATTTTGTAGGAAAGATATGTTTTCAGGTACACTGGGAAAGCTGATTCTAAGCTGCAACTATTTTGCTGTTTTGATTCACATCAATTTCATTATATGATATAAACATTATCAGGAGAAAAGAAAAATCAAGAAATGCTTCTTGGACAATGCTTTCAGTCCTTCCATGAATTTTCTCTTGTTGAAACTTGCTGCAAGTTCATTAAATATGTGCCATACCTTCAAATAAATCATCCTGCTAACTGTTGAGGAAGGCAGTCTGGGGAGGCTGAACTGTTAGTTGTCACAACCATTTGGTGTTACTTCCTTTCAGTCTGTGCTGTCATGGAGTCCATCCGAAATACAACTTTGTTTCATAAAAAGTTGTAGGATCAATAGGCTCATCATTCTTACTCAGTAAAATGGCATCTTCAGATAAGAACTCTTGGTCTGGGATAAGCTGAGGAAAGACTTTTTGAAAGAAGTTATTCTAACTTCCTTCTGTGAGTACAATGTATGCATATTCATGTGTATGCATCTTTAAAAATCCCATTCTGGTTCATACTGAAAAAAGCAAGAGTGAAGCCTTCTGAGATCTGTTTCTGCAGGTTCTAGTGGGAAAGAAAAAAGGCTCAGCACAATGGGAACTGCCTCTCAGAGACACAAATCTGCCTTTTATATTCTCAGAAACTCAGAAATATTGCCAAGAAGACTGAATTACACCAGGGAGCTTAGTATCTTATTGTCTCCTTCTGTAGTGAGTTTAAGCTTGTATTATAGCAGACTGTCTTAGTCTCAGCTAGGATGGAAATGTTTTCTTCAGTGTGTGGTATGATGCTATGTTTTGATTCTAGGAGAATAACAAGCTTGATAACACAGTTATGTTTATAATTGTTGCTAAGCAGTGTTGTACAGAGCCGAGGCCATTGTTATGTAGTGACTGATACCTTTAAAGCTAGTAGTAACCTCAAGAGAAGCTCATTTCTCTACTGTGTCATGGAAAGTACCTTCCATTTCATTTGGAGACTAATGAAAAGCGTAAAAATTCATAAACTCTTAAAAAACGAAATGGATTGGATCTTGTTCTAGATTGAATTGGTACATTTAATTATACATAAAATGCATTTCAGGTATAGCAAACTACCTAGTTTTTGTTTTACAAGAAGTTTAAATTTAGCTTTATCACAGAAACTGTAGTAAGAGATCTAAGAATATTTTAAAATAGTAGTATTACTTTTTATCTTTTTGATTTGATGTGATATGTTTCCATGTCTTGTAGTGTGAAGCAATTTCAAAGCAACAATTCAATTTTAACTCTAAATAAGTAGTTATTGTGTATATATCTTAATGTTCAGGGAATGTCTTGGTGAAGCACATGAACCTTGTGACTGCCAAACCTGGAAGGATTGGCTACAGAAAATATCTGAAATGAAGCCAGAAGAACGTAAGTCTTACTTTTTGCTTTATTATTTCATTGTCATCTTTTATTTTTAAAGGGAATTTTTAGTTGCATTAATTAAAACTTTACATTGGTTGAAAAATAAAGAAGAGGAAGAAAAACAAGCCACTGAGTGATGAGCAACTTCATGTTTAATTGCATGTGTAGTTATGGTAGACATATGTAGTAATGGTAGACTGTTATCCTGAAACCATTCCTACCGGTTCCCTCATAAATCTGCATATGGTTCAGAGAGATGAAACTCTTCTCCCTTCCTTTTACAGCCTTCCTTCATTTTTTTTTCATGAAGATAACTTATGTTTTCTAGGCAAAAAATCTTAATCTTAAATATTTAAATCTTAAAATCCTTGTCCTAGTCTGCACTTCTGTTTAATTGTATTCATACCGTTGTTTGCGTACTTTAGAAATGTTTAAAAGCAACAGGTAATAATAATAGTAATGTTGACTGTAAATTGCAAGAGAATTATGTAGAATGGCTTCCTGGTAAATAACTCCTGGAGGTCAACTAACAATGTCTGGGTTTACATAGGACAGGCAGAAACAAACAACAAAAAAAAACGTTTACTCAAATAAACACTAACTTAACTTGGTTACAACAATTCAGAGCCTTTCCATTATGTCATAGATTATTCTAGAAAATGTTATAGACTCGAAATGCACCATGCTGAGTCAAACATCAATTTTTAAATATATATTTTAATAATCTATGTATTATGTATGCCATAGACTACAATATACAGAAGTAATTTGTGTACTTTATACGTATTTGTATATGTGTACATATACATATAGTATGTTAAGTACGTATAATGAAGAATTACAATATTCTGTCAAGGAATAGGTAAACACATATCTTTCCTAATCTGATTTTCACAAAAGATTAAACAAGTAAAATTTCAGCTTCTCTGTTTTCACATGGTCCACATCCTCCTGTCACGTTCGTGAAGTTGTGGGAGTTAGTGAGGCATATGAAGATGCTGCCAACTGCCTGTGGTTACTAACTAACTCCAAACCATGCGCCAACTGCAAATCTCCAATTCAGAAGAATGAGGGCTGCAACCACATGCAATGTGCGAAGGTAAGAAAGACCTTTCATACAATTTGTTGTGAATTCAGGTAACGTAATTTAGGTTGTGTCATATGTACATTTCAGGAGCACAAAAGTCCAAACGTTTTGAAATGTCAGGCCTAAGATCTAATGGAATCTGTTTCAAAAATTAGGTAATCTGCAAATAATGGGTTACATGTATATAGAAGATGTTTCATATTTAGTGAAGTTTATTTGGCTGGTAAGTGTACAGTGTAATTATCAAGATTTCCTAAACAGCTCACAGTTCTTGGCAATACAGTATGAAATTTAGGGGAACAGAATCCTTGGTAGTTTAACCATCATTAATAATGTAGAAGAGAATGAACAGAGGGTCAATACTGGGGCCTGTCCTGTTCAATATCTTTACTGATGATCTGAATGAGAGTATTCAGTGCACCCTTCAGTAAGTTTGTAGATGACACTAAGTTGGGAGGAAGTGTTGATCTGCTCAGGGGTAGGAAGGCCCTGTGGAGGGACCTGGACAGGCTGGATAGCTGGGTTCAACAAGTCCAGGTGTCACAACGACCCCAGGCAATGCTACAGGCTTGGAGCAAGATGGCTGGAAGACTGTAGAGGAAACAGACCTGGTATATTGGTTGATGCTTGGCTGAACATGACCCGAGCCCAGTTGGCCAAGAAGGACAACGAAGCCGGTGATGGGTCTGGAGCACAAGTCTTACGGGGAACTGCTGAGGGAACTGGGATTGCTCACTCTGGAGAAGAAGAGGTTCAGGGGTGACCTTATCACTCTCTACAGCTACCCAAAGGGGGGTTGTGGTGTGGTAGGAGTCAGCCTCTTCTCCCATGTAACTGGCAACAGGACTAGAGGGAATGGCCTCAAATTGCACCAGGGGAGATTCAGGTTGGATGTTAGGGAATACTTCTTCCCCAAGAATGGTCAGGTGCTGGAACGGGCTGCCCAGAGAGGTGGTGGAGTCACCATCCCTGGAGGTGTTCAAGAAATGTTCAGATATTGTACTGAGGGACATGGTTTCGTAGGAAACATTGGTGATAGGTGGACAGTTGGACAGGATGATTTTCCACCTTGGTGATTCTATGATTCTATAATATTTTCAGTTACCAGAAGATGGTACTTTTTAAGGATTTGTAAGGTTTAATGAACGCTTTGCCTTATTGCATTTTTCTTTTGCGTTATTTCTCTATATAGCAACAAAACAGAGAAATTTGAATGGGAAACTGTAAACATTAATTAAACAGTAGGAATGAAAAGACAGGAAACAGTAATTCCAAAACAAACTAATTAGTGACAGCAGCCAAAAAATTAGTCATGAGTTTGCACTATGCTACTAAAATAGAATATTTCTTGCCAGCAGTTCAGTAGCATTTGAGAACACTTTCAAACCAGTTAAAAATGGCATATTTAGCGTACTTATGTCTCTTTGAGGATGATCATTAAAAATGAGAAAGTTGCACATATATAACATAATTGTCTTCCAATAAAAAACTGAGAGGTTTAGCAGTGGAGACTAGTACATTCTTCTGGATATGTCTCAATCTACATTGATATCCAGATCTTATTTTCTTTATATTATCATTACGTATTCTGTTTGTGAAGATTGGGTTGTTGATTTTTTTTGGTGGTGTTTGTTTGTTTGTTTGGAAGTAGTTTGGCAACCAAGAGTAGATTCTCTTCCACTTCAGTTTATGCCAGTTTTGCTGTTCTTTTTTTCCTTTTTAAATGATTTTTAAAGGAGTTCATAAATTCCATAGTGATAAGAAATGTAATAAGATGTGCTGTTCAGCACAATTTGAAAATTTCCAGACTGTAAACAGAGTTAAGAGCATTTGAAATAGTTATTTGCAGAATAATTATATTGGTGACAGTGTGGAAACAATTCATATATGGGATGTAGAATCATGGATCATTAAGGTTGGGAAAGATCCTTGTGATCAAGTCCAACTATTGCATAAAGCTATGACATTCACTATCTGCCTACATGCCACATCTACACCTTTCTTAAATATCTCCAGGAGTATGGATGCCACCACTTCCCTGTACAGTCTGTTCCAATACCTAACACCCTTTCCATGAAGAAATTCTTCCTCATGTCCAATCTATACCTCCCCTTGCTCAACTCGAGTCTGTTGTCATGTGTCCAGTCACTTGTCACCTGAGAAAACAGGCCAACACTCTTCTCACTGCAACATCCTTTCTGGTAGCAGTGGAGAGCAGTGAAGTCGCCCCTCAGCATCCTCTTCTCTAGTTTAAACAGCTCTCAGCTAATCCCTTCACTAGTTTAATCACTTTTCTCTCAGTGTGTTCCAGCAAATCAATGTTCTCCTTGTACTTAGGGCCACAGGCCCAAAACTGAACGCGGTACTCAGGCTGAGTCTCACTAGAGCTGAGCAGGAAGGGCCAACCCCTTCCCTGGTCCTGCTAACCACACCACTGATATAAACCAGGATGCTATTGTCTTTGTCAGCCACTTGGGCATGCTGCCAGCTCATGTTCAGCCAATGTAACAAAATGTTCAGGATGTAACAAAACCTCTTCAGTTATTTGACAGCTGTTGTGTCACTGAGCTAATCTCAATAGAATCAAAGTATGGTTTAGGGCTTGAGGAGGCTTCAGCCACTAACTTCTGAAGAGTATAGATAATTTAATTTAGTACCATTCTGCAGTGCTGGCTGACAACCACAGTTCTATTCCTCTTTGATGTTGTTCCTTATAAACAGCTTAAACTGTCCCTAAAACAGTCAGCTTCCTTTTGTGATGGAGAAACCTCTGCAAACAGAAGCTGCCTCTCCTCAGCCTTGTGAGGAGGGAAAAGAATGGTATCCTCAGGATCATCACAGGGCTCAGATGCAAGGTACAGAGGACACCTCGCTTGTCCCTTCCTAAAGTAAGGATGTGTTCCAAAGCTTCAGCCTTTGCTGCAGTAAGTTCTGCTGAAGCCTACTGTGTAGTGAGTAGAGAATTGCAAGTGCTTCTTGTCAGCTAGCATGTACCTGGGTGTAGAGGATGCACTTTAGTCATAGAATCACATTTCTGTATTTAAGCAGGCACTGTTCTGTTTTACGAGCTTGGTTTCTAAGGCAACAAGGCTCGTGCATTCCCCCTGTCTCTCACTCCCCTAATTCTAGTAGTTTTCTTACCTTCTGGGTACTTTGAACTAGATACAGGAAAGAGTTCATAGATACTAGTTTACTGCAGATTTCATGACATTGGGTAGTTGTATTGTGCAGAGACTTAATTTGTACTGCCACCAAGGGAGAGGCTAAAATACCTATTCAGCAGTTACCTGCTCAGCTATTGCCTCTCCTGCTTGGTTCAGGCAGCAAACATGTCATTTGTAAAGCCTAGCCTGTGCAGCATCACGGACAGCTCACCATAAAGGCAAGTAAAGCAGAGTCTTCAGGTTTTAGGAGATGTAACTAAACTTCAAACAGATGGACATGTTTTTGAATATTTAATGAGAGTAAGTTATTAGAGAAGGGTCCTGGAACAGTGGGTGAGTCTTGGTTTATTGAGGAAGCTTTTCAAGATGTGCAAGATTAGAGGATGCATATGGTGAAGTGATAATGAAGGGAGATAATTTGGGAAAGGTGGTATTATTGCAGTGGGAACATATATACATAAATTAATAGGAAATTAAGCTTTAGTAGTTGTGTTGCTTGCAACTTATTTCATAATCTTTTTTTATATAATGCAACTTTTTATTATGTTTTGAGCATTTCTGAATAATAGACAATTCAGTGATAGACTCTTAAGATTTTTGTGCACAGCTACTCTTCTACTTAATTCTCAGCACTCATCTTACCATTTTGTAAAAGCAAGCACCTTCCAAAAAAATTTAAGAACAGAGAAGGTGCAGCGCAATAGCAGAAATACCTTTGTCTGCATTGCTTTTTAGAAGAAAGTCAATGTCACATGTGAGACAAAATTAGCAAGAGTGTAATGCAGAAATTGTAATATATGTAATTGAATGGAGTCACTACTTATGAACACATCTGGTATGGACTAGATATTTCTGGAAAGGTTAAACTTACAGAAGAGAAGAAAAATGTGGTTTAATTTATTGAATTCCAGTAATAATATTAATGGCTTCTTACTACTTCACATTAATTTTTGCTTCAGTTTTTCAGGATTTTTCTTTGTCCATCAGTAAAACAGATTAAATGAATAGGATGACCAAGTCATAGTTTTCTGCCCATCCATTTCTAGACAGCTTCCGGTTATTTTGAAATAACCCAGCTGAGAATTCAGTGCTGAGTTGAGAATAATAGCTCAATCTTCTCTGTTGAAAAGAAGTCTGGATATGACAGGTCTCCTTGTAATCTGTTACCTGTTTTAAAAGCTTTCTGCTCAGTAAACGCAGAAGAGGCCTAACTTGAAATCATTATTGAAAGTTCTGTTTTTACTTGCTTGCTTTAGTAGTTGCTATTACTATTACTGTTTTGCATTAGGAACACCACATGACCAAAATATTGGTAATTACATTTTTTTAATTGCTATTAGGAAACAAGAGCGTAAACGCGTATTGCTGAGCTGTTCAGCCCGCTCAGCACTGTCCTTGTGATAGGACAAGAGGAAATAATTTCGAACTAAAAGAGGGGAGATTTAGACTGGATATAAGGAAGAAGCTTTTTATAATAAGGGTGGTGAAGCACTGAAGCAGGACGCCCAGAGAGGTGGTGGATGCCCCTATGTCTTCATGGAGACATTCAAGGTCAGGTTGGACAGGGCACTGAGCACCTGATCTAGCTGTAGGTGTCCCTGTTCATTGCAGGAGAGTTGGACCAGATGACCTTTAAAGCTCCCTTCCAACTCAAACAGTTCAATGATTGTACAATTAGTGAAGACACAGCTTTCACTTGAGCTTTCTGTTTTCTTTAGGCTTATGTTCTTTGTTATTTCTTAGGTGCAATTAGTTGGGCACTTCAAAGGTTTTGCATGCTCTTTCTACATTACAGCAAATATTAAGTCATAGTATTTCTTTCACATTCATTCCACTACAATGATACCAGCAGGGTTGCAGCTGGGAACAGATTTCAGAAGCACATCTCTTGAATTACTGGTAATGGTCATTGTGCAAACATACTAGGATTGAGTGAGAAACTGTTCTTCTCCATCAAGAGAATATTCAGGATACTGAAAAGCACTTTTCCAAACTGGAAAAAGCAACAAAAGAAAATGCAGATAAGATCAGTAGAATTGCATTTACAGAACTGAAATATTTTGTTTTGAGTGCTTTACAGATAAGTCACGCTCATGTGTAAACTATTAGTTTCATTTTATTGACTGAGAAATTAAGCTTTCTGATAATTCCACTTTTTAAGTTTTGTTAAAATTCACCCTTTCTCATTAGCAGTTTCAGTGTTACTGTTTAAAAAAGCAAACAAACAAACAAACAAACAAAACAGATCTAATGAGCTCTATCATTTGATTTATTTCATACACTTGCAGCTTAACTTGTAGCTTACACATGACCTTTTGATTCGGTGAACAAAAATTCTGACTCTCATGATTTGATAACCATGATCTTCTATAATACGTGAAATAGGAAAAAGGCTCCACAACAGTTCTGTTTAGACCACAAGTATTATGGTCCCAGAATGGTGCTAGTTTTTCTTAACTGCATACCTACAATGTATCAGCTTCTTTCTTTTTGTCTTGTTTTTTGTGTTTTCTCTGAAGTGCAAGTATGATTTTTGCTGGATATGCTTAGAAGAATGGAAAAAGCACAGCTCTTCTACAGGAGGATACTACAGATGTACTCGCTATGAGGTTATTCAGCATGTAGAGGAACAGTCCAAAGAGATGACAGTAGAGGTAACAAAAATGTCTGCTTGCATAGTAGTACTAAGGCTGCAATTTGGTGCTTAGGGTAAGTTCAATCAAAATTCTTCCCAACCGAGGTTTTAAAAGAGAAAATATAACCTTAAAAATAAGCAAAGGACAGAAAGAAAACATGCTTATTTGTGGATAGAAGCATAAGATTTAGTTCTTCATCTGTCTTTGCTGACAGCCACTGGTTGACTTAGACTAGTTGATTTACTTTCCTTTGTCGTGGTTTCCTTTTCTGAAATGGGTGTGGTGGTACTCTCTGTGCATTTCAGAAGACATGTTTTAATTTTGGCATTTGAAAGTCTGCTTAAAAATAGTGTGCACACAGTACATTAACTCTAGTTAGAGTATTTTCAGGCTTGGACATTCAAAACTTACATTTGTCTTTTTGTGCATAGCACCTGTCAGCATTGTGTATAATGCTTCACATTTGGTGGGAATATAAACAGTTATGAGATTGTAGCCAACAATAATTGTTAAATTAAACCATTAAATTTGTCCTGGTTTGTATTCTTCTTTTCCAGGCTGAAAAGAAGCATAGGAGATTTCAAGAACTGGATAGGTTTATGCACTATTACACAAGGTTTAAGAACCATGAACTTAGCTACCAGGTATGGGACAAACCATATTTATTCATTCTTGTTTACATTTCATCCATTAAAAAAAAAAAAAGCATAATGTATTTTATTCGTTCTTACTTGTTCTTTACATGTTCTAGTTAGAACAGCGCCTTCTAAAAACAGCCAAAGAAAAGATGGAGCAGCTGAGTAAAGCTCTCAGTGGAAGTAAGTAGAACTTGTTAGTATTTGCTATGAACTGTGAATTTGATTTGAAATCAAATGTGTTATAGCTACACCTTTTATTTTGAATAGAGCTCACATCAGTCTGTTGTGTGATGTGATCCCTCCGGAACTAGAATTCATAAGCAGTGGATGAAAGCTAAATGTACAGTAAAATCTTACATATTTCACACAGAGGAAATGGCACTTATAAGAGAGAAGCTAATATTCTGTGTTCACTTCTTATAGTAAGAAGACTGTACACTCACTGAGAACCTGCTGCTGTGCTGCTGGAGTTTAGCTGATGTGCACATTTTTGGTGGAAAACTCTTACACTAAAAGAAATGCTGACATCAGCAGGAGAATATTTTCACAGTGTTTTATTATCTTACAGCTGAGGGAGGCTGTCCTGATACCACATTCATTGAAGATGCAGTACAGGAGCTTCTGAAAACTCGACGCATTCTCAAGTGTTCTTATCCATATGGATTCTTTTTGGAGCCTAAAAGCACAAAGAAAGAAATATTTGAACTTATGCAGGTAATACATGCATATAGCTTGCTTTTCTAATATTACATTTTTTGTAGTATTAGTTATCAGTGTCGTGTGTCTACTTTTGTAGTGCAAAACTGATACTTCATATTTGTAACCAAGTCTGAGTAAGACATGGATTTTTAACACTATGGCACAATAGCATTTAGTTCAATTTTAGAATGAATGAAAAACAACACTTTACTGCAGAACCAAAGAGTAAGGACAGGTGGAAAGGGAAAAAAAAAAAAGAAAATTATTGCTGCTAACCAACCTCCTTTTAGCTAAGTTGTAATTTTGAGCAACCTTTGTAGCCCAAATCTGGAAGCAGCCCTCTCCAAAAAGCAGCAAATAGAAACACTTGCATCAGTGCTTTCCATACTGCAGAGGAGGCTTGGACAAGGAGAAGGGATTAATTGGTGGTGGTGGGGTGGAACTTCTATTAAGTTGTTTTTTCTCCTTATGTAGCTCCTATTTCCTGTCTTGGCGTGATGATGTGTCTGATGAGTGGGTGCAGGCACAGCTGGGAGAGTACATGGGTAGTAGTGACATCAGCTGCAGGGGCTGCTGCTGCTTTCCTTTCCTTTAGGATCCCCAAAGATGGCCAGTGTGTATATGTGTGCAGGGAAGCCCTACGGCAAGCTGGAGGAAAGGAACATTTAGATCAATAAAGGCATAGGCAAGATATTTGGAGACCGCAAATGGCTTGTTACACTTGGAATAACTCGGCAACTGAAATTCAGAGAGCAGGAGTTTGAGTGGCTGCACGTATGGGTTAGTGTTGGAGCCAGGACACAAATGACTGTGGACAAGCTGAGGCAGGTGATAAAACTTCAGTTCTTACAGAGCAGGCTTCCAGGCATGCACTGACGACTTTGGTCTTGCTTAGTCATTCTCCACCTCAGAGTCTTTAGTGATGAATCAAAACTGTTGTTTCAAACAAGATAGTGAACACCAAATTAAAAAATGACTCTTGTCTCTGCTAAGTTTAAATAAAAGAAGAAAGAACAGACTGCCAGAAAAAAACAACACAGGTCATCTTGCTAAATAAGCTGTAATTTCAATAGCTTTAATAATTATATGAGAGCTGATGAGACTCCTGTCTGGATGTTATTTTCAGAAGAAAGGAAATCACTCCGTTCAGTGTTTATGGCGTAGAGCTCCGCCTGATTTCATAGAATCACAAAATCACAAGGTTGGAAACGACCTATAAGATCATCTAGTCCAACCATCTCCTCATCACCACTGCCACCACAAGCACTAAACCACATCACGCAGCACGTCATCCAGACGCCTCTTGAACACTGCCAGGGATGGCAACTCCACCACCTCCCTGTGCAGCCATTCCAGTGCCTGACCACTCTCTGAGAGAAAAAGTTCTTCCTTATGTCCAACCTAAACCTCCTCTGATACAACTTGCAGCCACTACCCCATGTCCTGCTCGTTGCTTGGGAGAAGAGGCCAAATCCCTCTTCGCCACAGCCTCCCTTCAGGAGGTTGTAGAGTGCAATGAGGTCTCCCCTGAGCCTCCTCTTCTCCAGACTGAACAATCCCAGCTCCCTCAGCCGCTCCTCATCAGCCCTGTGCTCCAGACCCCTCACCAGTTTCGTTGCCCTTCTCTGGACACGCTCCAGGGCCTCAACATCTTTCCTGTAGTGAGGGGCCCAAAACTGAACACAAATGAAATTTCCATTTCATTTTATTCTGTGTTTATTAACCATTGCAGACAGACCTGGAAATGGTCACTGAAGACCTTGCACAGAAAGTAAACAGGCCTTACCTTCGGACTCCTCGCCATAAAATCATCCGTGCAGCTTGTCTTGTGCAGCAAAAGCGGCAGGAATTCTTAGCCTCTGTGGCCCGTGGTGTCGCCCCTGCAGACTCACCAGAAGCTCCCAGGCGCAGGTAAACCGAACAAAATACTGTGCAACTCAAAAAAGTTCATTTGGTAATGATCAAAGTGAGGTGAAGTGGAGCCGATAAAATTGGTGGCCATAGATCACCAGATAGTTACATTTTCTTTGTCATTTGATCACTGTGGAATTGCAGCTTTTCACAAACTCAAATGCACATATGCTGTTAATCAGACTCTGCGGATGAAACTGCAAATGAGAAACCTCTGCTGGCTTTTAAAATTGCTTCAAAAGCTAAGTGCAGTAAATATCCTTGAGTACTGTGATTGCGATAATTGGTGGGGTTTTCTTTCACTTCTTTAGTATTTATATTGCAATTTCATGGTTTTCTAAATGAGTTGCAAGATAAGCATTAAAGGAGAAGATTTAAGAGCAGTAGAGTTGCACTGTTTATATGTTGATAGGTTTTGAAGCTATTTATGTTGTTCATACTTTGTTCCGACTCTAAGCTTCATTTCTCTTAACTTTATAGCTTTGCTGGTGGAACATGGGATTGGGAGTATTTGGGATTTGCATCCCCTGAGGTAAACTATTTCTTCTTACATATTTAAATTAGTTCTGCATATTCTAGAAACACAGGTATGATTGTGGTCTGCATGAAGAGCTTCCTTATACAAAGCATCTCAAGCTGGTTTAAGCTTACCATTTTATTTATTTCACAATAGAAGGAAATATATATATGAATGCCTAACTGCAGTGACACTAGCATGACTATAGTTACTTAACATTACATAGTTTTCCAAGTACGTAACCAGGTTTAGAATAAACTGGTTTCTATGTGCTGGGGAGCCTTAAAAGACTAAATAAATAATACGTACGTAGATTACTTTTCAATGCAACATTATTTCAGCAGAATTTGGCAAAGCCTAAGAAATTCCTGTCTTTCTTTAACAACTCAACAAAAACTTACAGGCATATACCCAAATATTGTTAAACATTTGAAGTGTTTCTTTTCATTTTTATATATTAAAGCAGGATGGAAATTGCTTACTTAAACGAGATTTAACCGAGAATGAAAACAACAATTTTTAAATGAATATTTCTCTACCCACATATGGGAAAAGAGTATATAATTTTCAAGACTGCAGTAAAACAAGAAGCTTCCTATAAAGCTTGCCTTTATTATCTTAACTTTATTTTGTATTTTGAGAACATTAGATTAAAGCATTAAGTTAGGAAGGAAGCTTCATCTCAACATTTCCGTGCTGCTGTTTTCTTTCTAGCTAGTCATTTTAAAGCATCCTGGAAAACTCCATGTACTTTTTTCTATATATTTCCTTTGCTATTGTTGTTGGTGAGCATCATGCTGGTGAGAAAATAGCTTGCTTCTCTACAAAACATCAACTTGCTTCTCTTGTCTAGTTCCTTTAGTCCTTTCCTTTGAAATAATTCCGTGTTCTAAAATACCAAACTCATTGTGATGGTATTTTATTGTTAGTGGAACTGGTTATGAGAAGCTGATAAGCAGTATGTTGATGAGCTGTTTAGCAGCAGGTGCCATTGCAGTCATGCTTAGATGATAGCTTGTAAGTTTTTATGATTTGCCTAAATGTGGCACTGCATAATGCAAGTTGGCTTCTTTGCTTTGTAGAGAGGAAGGATACTTGCAACCACCTATGCTAAATGAATTTTGTAGAATTAATATTGGTCATTGTTTGTTTTAGTGATTTTTTTCAATACACAGTTTTTGATGTAGAGCTGTACTTTCACAAGAAGATCTGTGCATAATGTTATCACAGAAAATAAAATCTTAGTGGGTTTAGCAAAGAATGCTGATTGTTGAATGTCCTTGTGTGAAACAATGATGTTCCTATCCAACAAAATAAAAGTTCCTTAGCACACATTTTAAAAATTGTTGCAAGTAAACAGAAGTAAAATTTTAGCTGCAGTAATTGAGTTGCATATTTCATACATTGAAAAAAGAAAACAAGCAAAATTATAGTTAAGAGGCTACTGGTAAAATCTTTTGAAAGCAGATGAAAGATAAGATCTAATATGACTAATAAACTTTAGTGTTCTGTGATCACTTCACGTTATTCCTTATCTGATTCATAGTGATACTGTTATGTATGTTTATATATAATTCATTTATATTGCTTGACATCAAAATTTCATTTCCTGTTCTCTGGGAGTCTGCCTTCCATTACAGGAAATGCAGGACTCCTTAGGAACTGGAAGGACAACTGATCACTTCGTGCTTGCCCTGTTTTTTATTCTGTCCCATAATAAGTACCTACTATTAACCACTGCTCAAAACAGATTATTGGGATAAATGGACCTTTCATGTGGTCAGTTACAGTTATTTGTATGTTCTTACAATTTTCATGGAACAATTTCTTAAATAGATAAAAATCTTCCGATGCTGGTCATTTCATGACAGTTCTTTTTAGCGTGTGTACGTCATCATAAATAAGAGCTTGGTCTAGATCACTTAATGGAAAGACAACATAACATTACAACACCATCAAAATTAATAAGGTTGTTGTGTAAGAGAGCTGACACTTGTTGATTTAGATACCTTAGATATTGAGATGTTCTAGGATGCAGACTAAATGAAAGAAAGCAACATTAATGGTAATGCTGTCTTTAAGAAATCGTCTGGTCAAAGGAAACCTCTGGATTGCAGATTTCCCAAGGTGGATCTTAGGGAAGAAAGGAGTATTCCTTTCTGATAAGAAAACTACTACGAGTGTGCCTGATTTTATTCCCTTGTGTAAATAAATTACTGTGATTAATGAAACACTGTAACTACACAGTCAGGTACTAGCCAAAAAAAGTCTGAAAATTTGCATTCAAGCAGAAAATTAGTCTCTCAATATTAGCAGATGAATTTACATGGAAATTATAATAAAGATAAGTAACTCTTGGGATCTTAGTGTAATATAGTCAGAAATGAATTTATCCCATAGATATTACGCAAACTGTCATTGGTAAACACATACAGCATGAGAAATTATAGTCTGCAGGAGTTCAGATCTGTGGGGTGTGGCTTATTATCAGCTCAGATTAGGCAACAGTAGGAAATTTGTAATTCGTGGGATAAAAACCTATCAATAAAACCATGGCAGTTGCTCAATATGAGAGTATCAACTGTGGCTGTTCCTGAGCCTAGAGCCTGGGAAAAAAATAACAAGTACCAGTATGTATCAGCTGGCTCTATATTTTTCCAAAGATTAGAATCTTTGGATTGGCCATTGCTGGCAACAGGACCCAGACATGACCTATTTGTCTAACTCACATTAATTGCCTTAATGTTCTAAAATCTTTAGGTATATGTCTACAAAAAATGTGTGTGTATGTGTGTAAAGTTTGGCATCAAAGTTTTTAAACACAAAAAGTGTACCTGGAATTCTTTAAAAAGGAAGATTGCAAGTATTAAAGTGTTGGTAATGCCTCAAGTATTTTTATTTGCTAATCCGTTATTTTATAATTTAGGATTACCTGGTGATTGCTTTTTGGATTTGTTTCTTTTTGTTGAAGTATGATGCATGATACAACCTGCAATTTACTTTTCTAAAAACAGGTGATTTTATAATAAAACTATAAAATCACACATTTTTTTTAATAAAAAATAAAAAAAATGTGTTGCTTGTTGCGTCAGAAAATATTACTGCATGCTGCCCTGTGTTTTGTAACCTTTGGTTTATGCAGGAATATGCTGAATTTCAGTATCGGAGGAGGCACAGGCAGCGTCGACGTGGAGACATGCACAGCCTGCTGAGTAATACTCCAGATCCTGATGACCCCAGTGAGAGTACATTAGGTACGCTCCTGCCTGGGGCTGTTTATTCTCTCTTGCTGCTTCAGAAGTTGCTAGTAGCAACCACAGTGTTCGTTCTTCTTTGGGTGCACTTCAAACGAGTTTCAAATATATTATTATATTTTACAGAATGCAGTGTTAAACCTTATTCTTGCACTGTTGTATGTGATTTTAGAAGAGCTGCTGACTTTAATTGTGGCTGTTACACTTTTCAAAGAGTTATGCATTGATATTCCCAGTAACAAGTCCATAGCTATTTAGAGCAGGTTTGCTTTCCTGAAGAAATTTTTAAAAATGCATATTTCATATGCTAGTCTTATCTACATACCAGCTTTTTTAATGCAAATTAAAAAAAACAGTTGTGCCTAGAGTCTAGACAAGATTCCCTCTGCTATGGGACTGCTGGATGATAGCCATAAGACTGTATTACAAAACCCTGCTCAGAAACTCCTGCATTGGCCAAGTACTGGAGACAAGTTGGCATGAGCTATGACTGCCAGCACACTGCTCTCCCAGGCTGAGCTATGCTAGCAGTGAAGTAAGGTCACTGTCACTTGGCTCTCTGTGCTGTCTGTGTCCTGCCAGGAGCCTTTGCAAAGGTACAAAAATAGCTCCAATCCAAATAGGCTTCTGATTCTCATTCTTCAGAGCTTCCAGGTGTGTTCTTCACTTCTAAGCCAGGCTGCAAAATTCTCATCTCTATGTCCTTATGAATTTAGGCCCTATAGCTTGTGTTTTATTAACAAAGAGAAAAAATAACAAATACATTCTTTATTTTAGAAACTAGAAAAAGTATGGTGAACTTTGGTCTTTCGCTATTGCAAGTAAAATGCAAAACTATCTTACTAGTTTGAGAACTAGAATTTGACTGAACACTTGGATATTTAGTGACAGTGTGCACTGTTAACAGAGAAAATTAGTTTGTCTGCTGTGTTTCCCTTTGTGTTTTGAAGTGGAAAATTCCATTTTTCAAATTGAGAGTAGTTATTTTCATTACAGAATAATTTTTTTGAAACAGTATTTTATTCCTATTTTTTGTTGGTTGCTTTAAGAGGACAGAGATGTTAGTTTGTTAGATTGCTGACATATACACTAACAGTTCTGCTCTTAACTGTGCTGCAGCGTTGCAGTATAAATTGATGTAGTGTTAGCATTACAGATGAGTTGTTGTCTTTGCAAGAACAGAAATGGGACAACACCAGTTTTAAGCCCCCTGCAGATGAATTCCATGCTGTGTCCTTTGCTTAAAATAAATTGTAAGCTCTAAATCACACTAAATTTCCATAGTGTCTTTCAGGCCAGTGTCTAACTAATAGCATAAAGGCTCTGAAAATAGGGTATTAGTGAAGGCATGCAGAGTGACAAACAAAGAGGCAAAAGGATAAAACCAAACCCATATACTTGAGATTGAGTGCATGCTGGCAAAAATTTCCAAAAGGAATTGTAGAGACAGATCATGATGGATGGCAGATTGAGAAAAAATACAGAATACAGGTTGGACAGAGAGGCAATGTGCAGTATTTTTCAGGACTTTCCATAACTCATGTACATGCTTTGGAAGCATTTTGCTCCCCCTGCCAGTGAGCTTATGCTGCTGACAACATAGCACATTCTTTCAGAGGGTGAAAGAATGCTATTGAGAGTAGAAAGGCACAAATGAAACAGACAGCATTGTTTTGTCTCCATAGAAGAGTTGGTGTAAAATGAGTGGTTTTGGATAATTCAGTTAAGAGTGAATAAAAGACTGGAATTACACAGCTAGAACCCAAAAGGAAGGCAAGAGATTGTGTCAGTAAATAATGTTATTTACTTATATTCTTATTTATATAAGAAGGCATTCTTGCTTGTTCTTCAAATGTATTTGTTTGAATTGCCCGTACAGACACTCAGGAAGGTGGCAGTAGCAGAAGACATGGCACTTCCATGGTGAGTTCAGCTTCTATGGGTATTCTGCACAGCTCTTCACTTCATGACTATACCCCTGTCAGTCGCTCTGAAAACCAGGATTCTCTGCAGGTATCTCCCCTAATCTCTTCTCCATTCCCTCTGTTTTGCTTGCCACCTTCTGCTCTGCTTTTCTGTGTCGTTTTGTCTCTGCAAATTTTCTTAATTCTTCAATGAGAAAGGGAGAATCTAGGACAACAACTTGTACATTCTCACCGGTAAGAATTGTTGAATGATTGTTATTGTAACAATAATTAGCTTTTAATTTGTTGGCAACTGTGTCAGTAAAAATTATTCTGATAAATCACGTGTCAGTTAGTCATAGAATCACAGAATCACAGAATTGTAGGGGTTGGAAGGGACCTCCAGAGATCATTGAGTCCAACCCCATAGATTTGAGACCAAATTGCTTTCAGTCCAAAATGTGTTACAAGATGAAAGTTCTATTCTAAAAGCAACCTTATATATTTCCACAGGCCCTGAGTTCTTTGGATGAAGACGACCCAAACATCCTGCTAGCTATTCAGTTGTCATTACAAGAATCTGGCTTAGCCATAGACGAAGAAACTAGAGACTTTCTGAATAACGAGGCATCTTTAGGAGCAATAGGTACGTCTCTACCTACAAGATTGGACTCTGCTCCCATAAGTATAGATAACCCAAGAGCCGCCTTGAGCAGCTCTGAGCTGTTAGAACTCGGTGACAGCCTGATGAGACTAGGGGCAGGCAGCGATCCGTTTTCGGTCAATCAACTTCATTCACACGCCTGCAGCGATACAAGAGGTGGATTATATTCAACATCTAGTGATGCTGATTCCAGTAGTCAAGATCCCAATACCAATGAAAATCTTCTTGGAAATATTATGGCCTGGTTTCATGACATGAATCCACAGAGTATTGCTCTGATCCCTTCAACAAGTACAGAAACAGATGAGGATTCGCAGCAACCCAGTACTGAAGATGGGTCAGCAGGGCGGGCAAATGTTAGAGACACAGGGTTGGAGCTTCAGGAAGAGCATGCGCTATTTGAGGATGCACTCAAAAACGAAGGCAGAGGAACGCAAACAGAGGAAGGCACTTCTGAAGAAAACATTATTCCAGGTGAAACAGTTTCGCAAGGTGGTGATAATACCAGGGAAGTAACAAGCACCCTGGATGCTTCAGGAGATGCTTCAAATCAGACTCCTCAAACCTCAAGTGAATGGATTGAACGTGTGCATCTGGTATGAACAAAAACTAAATCCGAAGTAAGCAAATGGCAGTGACAGATGGTACAGTATGTGGAGTAAGCATTATGGAGGCTTTGATCCACATAACTACAGCTCAGTTGTAACCACTGACGTAACAACGGATATTTAGAGGCTCTCTTGAATTGTAGTTCTTTGTAATAATGTGAAACTTTCAAGGAATATCCTTTCCATTTAATTTGGTAGTACTTGCCTCTTTGCTCTCAAGAAAATTGAATAAGTAGGTTGTATTCCACATTCCTAATACAAGGCAGCATCTGTTCATCTGTTTAGCCTTAGGTTGATGATCCTTAACTCTAAAGTTTGGATTAAAGGCTTACACTGATTATTTTGGTTTTTTTCTAAGAAATAGTTTATTCTTTTTTTTTTTTTTTTTTTTTTTTTTGGAACTCATTCTTTCACCAAAACAACATTTAGCAATTTATTTGGGGTTTTTGTTTTGTTTTCCATAACCTTTCCTTACTCATTTGTCATTTTTGTTAGCAGTGTGATCTGAGGTATTTAATGCTTCTCTTTAGTACTGCTCCAGGAACAAGTTTTAGGGGATATTCCTTCACATTAAAATCAAAGATTTTTTCATGTCTATTTACAGTCCAAACGTGCCAAACTGTGAATAGTTAGCTGGCAGTAGCCTGATCAAACAGGGCGGTGTTACTCTATCAAACTAATCCCACAATTCTTAGCAGTGAAAGAAACCACTGGGTAGCATTGCTTCTCTAAATTTAACTGGCATGTGTTGCCATGGTGACTGCATTTAATCAAATGTAGCCTGTATCTTAAGTTAATAAAACCTAATGCTGCTGTTAAACAGTTATTTTAAATATTAAAATACAGTCAATTAGCAACAGCTATGCTGTATTTTAAGAGACACTTTAATGGAAGTGCAATCATAGTTCTTTGTTTTCATAATTCTACAAAGCATTCTATGCACTGATAGTGCAATTACTTTTAATGATAACATTTTATAAAAATATAGGAATACAGGATTTTCATACATTAGCCAGTCCCACAGTTAAAGTTCAGATAACAGATTCTGCTCAACATGTTACGGTGCCTTTGCCAAACCCAACTGGATAGTTGCCACAGTTAAACAAGTAATTCAATTTCAGTGTCTGTTCTGGAGTAACTATGCTATTAATTGCAAAGACCTCCATACAACCACCCATGGCCTTGCCTTTACAGTAAATAACTAAGTGTTGAATCAGTGTTTTCGCATAAACAAAACACTGCTAGGTATTTGTTCAATTGCACAATATTCATTTGCTGTGTGATTACTGTTTAGTGTTAAAAAAAAACACACACAAAAAAAAACCCCTTCCTAGTCGTTGTACCGTGAAAATAAAAAAAATACTGGTTTTAGATTTGCTTAAAAGCATCAATCTACAGTTAGTGAGATACAATGGTACAGTATGTAATTACAACTAGAGTAAGTTGTTGAAATGGCTGTTTTAATTACATATAATCAAACCTTTTCATAACACAAGCAAATTACATACACTCCATTTTAAGTTTTGCTTAACTGTTACCAGAAATTTCTTGATATGATATAAAAGTTTATTACTACTGAGTGTGTATAGGCAAGTGTCATGATAGCAAAGTTTATGTATTGATTACTGTGAGTTCAAGTGAGTGTTTTGAATTCATGCAAATCCTGCTTTTGAACCTTGCAGTCACAAGGTTCGTATTAGTAAAAACTGAAGTAAGAATATTTTACCCTTACCCCTTGAGAACCTAGATCATTTTGCAAGCATCTTTAGAGAGAATGGAATAGAGTAGTCTCAACTCGTTTACCAGCTTTCCCTCTAGCTGCCCCTTTCCTGACATAATCATGAACTTTTGGACATCTTTGCAAAATACCTATTTAAAATTGTTGTACGGTATAAAATCCTTCAACTAAAGCAGTTCTTTGTGAACTGTCAACATGAATTGGCCTGGAAGTTGTTTAGCTCACATAGCTTCCTTGAATTTCTGGATAGGAAGATTCTCACAAAGATCGTGTGTATTGCATTGAGATGTCTTGCAAAGCTACAGTAAGATACGTTAAGAGTGCTCTCTGTGAAGATAGTGAAGTTTGTGGGTTCTGGTTTTTTGTAATTTGGTTAGGTTGTGCAGTATATTCATTGTTTCCGTGTTACTCTTACGAGCATGAAATTAGCCTATTAAATTTGTATTTTCTTGGTACTTATTTTAACACCATAGTCATTGACTTTACAATTCAAAAATAAAGTTTGGCAAGACTATTTTGTAAACCTGTTAATTTTATAATGTAAAAAATTACTCTAACCTTGAATTGTTATTTGCACTTTCATAGTCTATACTTGATACATTCCCACTTTATATACAAGTAGGATACTACAACCATGTAGATGTTTGGCCAAATGAATGCTGTTAATAATATGTAAAATTCTTTGATTAAACATTTATTACTTAAACTTATTCCGTTCTGTCTTATCTCATCTTAGACTTACTGTAGCAGATTCTGAAGACTGATGATAGAAGTTTTTAGGATACGTTTGGTCCCAAGCCTGGATAGCAGGGGACCATAACAGTAAGATGAATGTTTTGATTTGAAAGTATAAGGTACCAATTACATTCATTAAGCTTTGAAAACCTAAAGTAGACAGTTTCACTTTACTTGCCACAGCCATATTGTGCACCTATGTTTTTGTAAGCTGTAATGCCCTGTCAGTAAAAATAGTGGTGCTGAACAATGTGGAGGGGTGGTACTGATCCTTGAGGAACATACCACGAATTAGTGGAACTGACAGCTTATGATGCTGAAGCCTGAATGCTGCACAGAACAAAAAATGTTAAAACTGGTCTGTTTGATCAAGGAAAACTTGGTGGTCTGAATAGTGCTCCTGAATTGTGTCATATCCATCTCTGTTGTTAGCAGGAAATTCCAAACTGTCCAAACAAACACTAAACTATTCTGTTCATTGTTACAATGATTTGCTTCTTGAAACAATCATGCCACGATACAGGAGAGCTTCTAAAATCCAGTGCACAAAGTTGGATTAGTCACTGCAAGGCACTTCCCATCACCTGCTGCTGTGGTGTTGCTCCATATGCTGCAATTAGCAAAAGAAAATGAGTTTTACTAAGACAGTGAGTGTTTTTTTTTCCTAATAGCAGCTGTAACATACTAGTATTCAAACTTAAGACATAGTTTCAATCACAACATGCTTCAAAACCAGACACCCTACAGCCCAGCTTCAGAGCTCTCTTTATCAAGGCTGACTTCACAATTGCATTTTCCTCCTCTTCTCTCCCAGCAGACGTCATCCCACTGTAGTACTCACAGGGGCTGATAAGGATGGAATCCAAACACAGATACAATGACAGCTAGTTTCTTCACCGAAAATTATCTACGCAATCTGCTTGATATTGCAGAATGTAGTGATTATTGTCCTTGCTACTCTTCTGCGTATCAGACAGATCTGGACACTTGAAAACCATAGGGAAGCCAGTGGTAATGCAAAGTCGAGTGTCATTTCTAACCTTTGTTCCTTTTAACTGAAGAGTAAAGCACAAGATGTGCACAAAAAGGAGGAGGTAGATTCCCTGTTAGCACTGCATGAGATGTTTCTGCCAGTCTTTGTACAAGGGTAAAGGAATGAAAACTTTCTGCAGTGATTTGTGTGCATTCCAATTCAAAACTATGCAATAATAGAATTTGTATTGTTCTCCAAATATATAACAACATGAAACACTTCAAGCCATTCATAAAAGATTTACTGAAAGTAGAACAATGAAGTAAAAAAAAATATTTCCAGTAAACTGCAAAGCCTTTTTTCTCCCAAGTTTTCATAGATACATTGGGTTGCGGCTCACCAAGGCCGTTGTTGACAGGATGGTGTCATTTTAAAATTAAGCAGGTCTTCATCTTTACAAAACTCCTTTCTGCAGCAAAATTCAGAAGAATTTTGCACGTTTTCTTTTTAAATCATTTGCATGGACATACAGATACATGGAATGTTTATCTGCAGGGAGATGAGACAAACAGTCACAAAATGATACTGTGAGCTCACCACCTTCCAGGGCAGCAGAGAGGCTGCAACTGCACAGCTCCTCAGAAAAAGGTTGCTGTGCGTAGTTCCATGCTGTGCATAAAACTAGAGCCTTGGGAGGACTTCAGCACAGCCTTAACCTTTCAAGCACTGCTACATCCCAAAGCCTCGGTAAGTTTGGCCAGAACACCCATGTGAATTTATGGGACCCAGCAATAATTCAGCAAGTGGCTCTACCTAAAACCTAGCAGGCAGCGTTCCTCCAGCACACTTCCTGACAGAGCTAACACAGCAAGCAGCATGCTTTGGTGTGACAGCACTGTTTGCACGCACTTGACTCTTACAGCCTGGTAATCATCAAGAAGTCAAAAACTCACATGGGACCACGAGTTCTCAACTAGAAAGTTTTTGAGTAAGGGTTTGAAACCCAGATTTTCCATGTCCCCCAAATATTTCTTTGGTCACAGGGCTATCTTGGATTGTAATGCTGAGTTTCCATTCTGTGTCATACAGATGCATGGAGGCTTAAGCTGGAGATAGCACAAAACTATGTGAAGCAGTTTTGGACATTCACATGGGCAGATTGGGTCACAGAGCATTGAAGGACTCAGCATTTGCAGCCTTTGATTGGCCCTGGAATTGGTTTTTCTTAGTGTTTGTGCTCTGAAAGCCTTTCCTGGGGAAACTACTAGGGCAGGCTTCAAGAATACAGCCCTGGGCAGTGTAGCAAACGACAAAAAAGTGCAGATGAGGATGCAAAGAAATGGAGGCAGTGGAGTGGGTGCCTACCCCAGAGAAAAAGTTCATCAAAAAACACATGCAGTGATAACCACAAGTAACCTGTTCGGTGCAACTGATGGAACAGCACAGACAGGTATCTTATTTTTGAAATCTAAGTGTAATAAACAAGTAATGGTAAATAACTGGATCTGCTTTACATTTAGTATGAGATCTTATCCCACTGCCCCATCTCCTTTATATTTTTCCACTAACAAATTAAAGAGGAAGTCTTTATAATTAAGATAATTTACATGCACAGTAGAAACGTGCCTTCAGGAATCAGTGTTGACTTGCAGCTGTTGTACTAGCTTGTAATGAAGGCATGGAAGTATTCCTTAATACCAAACATGCATAAAGACAATGAACTTCCCTACCAGTAGCACCTACTTCTCACAGTGCAAAGAATAATAGAAGTCCCAACTGAGGCTGCACCCAAGGATCACATTATTCCATCAGCAGTGTAAAGGCTAAAAACCAAGACCAGAGAATTGCTACTGGAGCCACAATTCAACCTAACCAATTCAAGTTCTGTTCAAAGATCCCAGCTGTTTGGATGAAGCAGAAACAGCGACATGTAAAGATAACCAGTTAAGCGGGAAACCTGTACTACAGGATTCCCATTTCCAAGAAGACTCAGTGGTGAAAAGGTAGCCCGCTGTTCCAAAAATAAGTCCTAAGGGCCTGAAGACAGCTGCAGAAATACTTCTGTTAAGAAGTGCATTTTCTCCGTTCTTGTGTCACAGAAGCATTCTCAAGAAGAATTATAGCAGTTTGAGAGTCAGACTTACCATACTCTTCAAGAACGAGGCATGTGTCCAAGTCTTAACTCTGCCACTGCGACATGCCTTGGGCCAGAACTCAGTGACCTCAGAAAGTGGGGCTGGTTCTTGGCTCCACCATGCTTTTGAATGAGGAATTAAGACCTACATGTTGCTAAGATATATGCAGGCTATTCATGTTAGCAATAATTCTCCAATTCATTTAAAGAATAGCATCCCTTATAGCTAAAGTAATTAAGAGAAAAAAGGCCCTCATAAGAGAGCTAAGGAGCATATGAACCTTAGCACAGCACCATGTGGAAACACAGACTGCACCAGTCAGGCAGTCATGCCCAATTACATGCATTCACAGCACAAATATTTCCAGACCAGCCCTCCAGGTGCATCCTCTGCAGAGTGACACAATGTTGTAATAAAGGATTCTTCAGATAGGGGCCAGCAGATACAGGAAGCTAAAAGGAAGCAGTGCAATTAAATTATTGCAGAATAATTAAACTATGCAAGCAGGGGATGCATGGAGCATATGTGGATATGCAGCACTTCTAATAATTAATCATCACCATCTGAAAGCTCTCAGGAACAAATGATTCTGCACAGGTGGTAAGGGTGCACTCAGCCAACTCCAGGTGGAGCTCACATTTTGCTCCAGGCTCTTTGTCTGCCCTCAGATGAAGTCCCTTGGGGCAGGGATGGGTTCTGAGATCAGTCAAGAGAGCACTACTCTTTTGCTGAGGCTAAAATAAAGTAAAATAAGGTGAAAGTATGCAATAATGCGATAAAATGAATGTAATCCCCAGCTTCAGCTAAATTTACACTGTGCAAAATCCAGCCACCTACATTAGGCATTTCCGACTTTGAAGCCACAGCCCAACACAACCCACTTCAGCTTCAGAAAGCCTGGTTCTACTAAGGGCAATCTAGAAACAAATAAAGATGCTCAAAGATTAGCATCACCTTTGCCAAATTTGGATCCTAGCAAGGGGAACAGAGGGAGAGGGCTTTTAAGAAGTCCTGAGTCATTCTCCCTGTACCTACTGGACACTCAGCAATTCTCCCATCACATTTCAGCCATTGCCTTTCCAACCTCCCTCAGCCCAGGTAGGGGGCAGTGGGACAGCAAGGGCAGCCCCAACTCTCTATGCCGGTGGTTCTGAGGGCCTTTCAGAGGCCATGAGCAGAATGGTGATCCCAAGCCCCACCTCAGGGTGTCATTCTATGCAGGCAGATCCCTGTGAGTTATGCCCATCAACTACACAGTTGTTCCCATAGCACACAGAGTGAAACCCCCTGTTTTACATGAAAGAGCGATGGGGTTTAAGCAGGATCCTTTTCCTCAACAATAAAAAAAAGTGTTGCAGAAAATAGTTCACATCTGCTGAGTATGAGGCAAAATCAATTTAATTTGCATCAAGGCAGTTTTAAACGAAACCGAGCAGCTCCCACACTCCAGAACCAAGCCCCGCCACATAATCATAGAATCACAGAATTGCTCAGGCTGGAAAAGACCTTAAAGATCATCAAGTCCTACCTCAACCTGACTATACCACCCTAACTCTAACAGCCTAAATCACATTCCTGAGCACCATATCCAAACAGTTTTCAAACACATCCAGGGATGGTGACTCAACCACCTCCCTGGGGAGCCTATTCCAGTACCTAACAATGCTTTCTGTAAAGAAGGGTTTCCTCATATCCAACCTAAACCACCTCTGCCACAACTTCAGGCTATCTCCCCTCGCCCTTAAGAACCCACTGCCCTTCCTCCCGTCCTCCGCCGTGCCGCGCCGCCCCCCAGCGGCGGTACGGAGCGGCGGCCCCGCACGCAGCAGAGGGCAGGGCCCGGCCGCGCTCCTCCCGCCGCGCCGCCACGCAGCGACATCCGCCGCCGCTGGGGAGGGGCCGGGACCGAGGCGGGCCCGGCGGTGGCGCCGCGTTCCCCCGTGTCGCTGCCGGGGGCCGCGGGCCCCGCCGCCGGCCGCAGGATGCCGCTGGGGCTGAAGCCCACGTGCAGCGTGTGCCGCAGCACGTCCTCCTCCATGTGGAAGAAGGGCGGGCAGGGCGAGATCCTGTGCAACAACTGCACGGCCCGCTCCGCCCCGCCGGGGCCCGCCGCCTTCGCCACCACCTCGGCCGCCGCGCAGCACAGCAACGGTGGCGGCGGGGGCGGCGGCGGCGGGAAGCAGGTGAGCGCCGGGCTGCGGGCGGGGCGGCTCCCCGGCGTTCCCGCCGTGTTTATTTACGGCCCCGTTCCGTTCCCTCTGCCCCCAGAGCAAGCAGGAGATCCACCGGCGGTCCGCGCGGCTGAGGAACACCAAGTACAAGTCCGCGCCCGCCGCCGAGAAGAAGGTTTCCACGAAGGGCAAAGGCAGGAGGCACATCTTCAAGCTGAAGAACGTAAGGCGCTGCCGGGGCTGTCCGCTCGGGCGGGGCGGGCGGGCCCTGCGGGGTGCTGCCCGAGGCTGGCGGCCCGGCCCCGCTGTGTGTTTGTAAAGTACGGACGTCTGCGGCTCGTTTCCCGTGTTTCCACATTCTCTGCGATTCTCCGTCAGTGTGGCGTCGTCGTAAAAGGGCGAGAAAACCCACCCTTCAGTTCTCTTGCTCTGCTTTAATGCTCTTCCTCTTCCATCTGTGTTGTTTCCCCAGCCCATCAAGGCCCCTGAATCCGTATCCACCATCATTACCGCAGAGTCGATCTTCTATAAGGTATGGCCCGTGCAGATCTGCCCACCGAAAGGACCTTCCTGGTGCTTTCAGTTTCACAAGTTACCAGGGAGGCAGCAGGAGGTGCTCACAGAGCTGTGCTTCCCTGCCCAGCAGTGTGCAGGGTTCTGCTCTGCCTCACAGTGCTGCATCTGCTGAGGTCCCACAGGAGCCCATGTAGTCACACTTGTCATGTTGTGTTCATCAGAGAGATGGCAGCCGGCCCAGCTCCCACCTGGGCTGTGTGTGAGCGGTCCCACACACCCTGGTAGAAAGGTTCAACTGGCCGCTCCAGTTTAGGCAGTGTTTGGACTGTGCTCTTGAAATAGGGTTTGAAATTTGGGTGGCCCTGTCTGGAGCCAGCAGCTGAACTGCTTGATCCCCTTGGGTCCCCTTACAGTAGTCCAGTCTTGATAGTGCAGACACTGTGCTGTGTTGCAGAATGTTGTTATGACACCAAGTGATGTCGCGCTTGCTGTGCAGCGTTATGCACTGACTGAGCACTGCGTAACATCTGGCCTTAGCAGGAGGTGACTCTGTGTTTTGGGCCTGTTTTGCACACTGATAGGTGAACTTTGTGTGCAGAAAGCTGCTTTCCCCGCACGTACAAGGTGATTGCTGCTATTACTTTCTGTGGAAGGTGGTATCACTCATCTACTGACAGAACAAAACCATCACTGCTGTGCAGATGGGAGGTGCAGCAGTAGTGGGAAGGGGGGATGCAGAGCAACTGAGAGCTGGTTCTGTGAAGGTGGGTGACGCTAGGCTGCTTCTGTGGCATGTGGCAGGCAGAGATGCTGACCTGTAGAGCCTCAAAAACAGTTCAGGGACTGAACTCAAAGTTCCAGACATTAGGTGGTTATACACAGGTCGTGCTGGTGACTGCTCAGGTGTGACAGTGCTCTGGTTCATGCCACCCCTTTATTGCATGTGGGAAAGCTATGGCTGTATTGAGATTGGGGTAATTTGAGGTAGTGTAAGGTCATGATATTTAGCATATGAATCAGAGTGAAGCTTTTGAGATCAGATTGATTTGACTTTCATTTGTGTGCCTTCTAGGGTGTGTACTACCAAATTGGAGATGTTGTTTCGGTAGTTGATGAGCAGGATGGCAAAACATACTATGCCCAGATCCGTGGGTTTATTCAGGACCAATACTGTGAAAAGAGTGCTGCGCTAACATGGCTCATTCCTACGCAAGCCAGCCCCAAAGACTGCTTTGACCCCGCATCCTATATCATAGGTAATCTCTAAGCCTTCGTTTCATATGACTGCTTACATGTTCCCAAACTAATGCAGAGTTGTAACTTTTAAGTAAACTTCTTTGGTTTGTTGTAGTCTTTTATGTGATTCCCACATTTTAGACCCTAATCCTGTAAGCATTTAGTTCACTTGAATACTTTTTAAAATTTATATATGTGAGCAGCACTGCTGCAGTGAGTGGGGTTGTTTATTTCTTGTGCTCACAGGCACACACAATTACAGTCTTACAACTTTAAGGATCAAATTACTACTCCACAGATAGAATTAAAGTTATTATGACATAAACTAGATGTGCCAGTCCAAGCTGTTTCTTCTGAAGTGACCAGAATTAGCTGCTTTTAATCTTGGATATATAAAGTACATTGAGAGCACTGGCGTAGAGTGTGTTCTGCAGCTGATTAAGAAGTAGTAATAAATTGAGCAAATCCTTCTGACAGCAGGCACAAATAGGATCTGTTAAGAACATGTTCTTCAAATGGAGAAAAAAATCAACCCGACAGAAATAAGGAGGTTTTTCACTGGTGCTTTAGCCTCAAATACTATGCAAGGTATTTTTTTTGGTGGGGCAGATGTTGACTCTTGTTGTGTATTATATCGTCTTGGACTCTCCACTTTTATGCCTTTTAAAATTTGTATTTGAAAAACATTATTTTTTTTTTTAAATAGGACCAGAAGAAGATCTCCCAAGGAAAATGGAATATTTGGAATTTGTTTGTCACGCACCTTCAGAATATTTCAAATCTCGATCATCTCCCTTCCCTACTGTTCCTACAAGACCAGAGAAGGGATATATATGGACTCATGTAGGACCTACCCCTGCAATCTCCATTAAAGAAACTGTTACTAATAATTTATAATTTTTTAAAGGAACACTTTGGACCAGTTATTTTCAATATATCCTCACGTCTGCATATCCCGTAGGAGAAGTTTTAAAAAAAAAAAAAAAAAAAGGATAAAATGTTCTGTTTACTTCATGGATTTATGTATTTATTTTAAAATACATCTCATCTTTAAAACTGAAGTTGTTTCTTTTTCCCCATGTTATATTTTGTAGTCATTACTGATCATTTTGGGAAAACCCGCAGAGTTTCATACCCTCTTCTACTTGGATGAGCAAATCAATTGACTTCTGAACATTGACTTTAGCATTCTTATTTTCCAGTTTTGCAGAAAATGAGTTACAGGGTGTACTTCTAATTGTGCAGCACCTTAGATGCCTTTTTCATGGAATCACAGAACATCCCAAGTTGGAAGGGACCCACAAGGGTCATCAAATCCAACTCCTGGCTCCACATGGCACCACCCAAAAATCATATCACGTATCTGGGAGTGCTGTCCAAGCACTCCTTGAGCTCCAGCAGCCTGGGGCTGTGCCTGCAGCCCTGTGCAGCCCATTCCATGCCCACCACCCTCTGGTGCAGACCTTTCCCTGACCCCCAGCTGATGCAGCTCCATGCCGTTCCCTTGGGTCCTGTTGCTGTCACACAGCAGAGCTCAGCGCTGCCCCTCCACTCCTTGTGAGGAGCTGCAGCTGCTGTGAGGACCCCTCAGCTCCTCTGCTCCGGGCTGAGCAAACACAGGGACCTCAGCTGCTCCTCATACATCTTGCCTTCTGGACTCCTTGTAGGCCTCTTTGTACCCCTTCTTCGGACACTATTAAACAGTTTCCTTATGCTGTGGCACCCAAACTGCGCCCAGTGCTGAAGGAGAGGCCTCACAGCTCAGAGCAGAGCAGCACAAGCTCTCCCTTTACCCAGTGGCGGTGCTGGGCCTGCAGCACCCAGGCTATGGTTGGCCCTTCTGGCTGCTGGGCACACTGCTGGCTCATTTTCAGCTTGCTGTCAACCAAGCTTAATTTGGTTAACTGTGACAGCAATTTTTCTTTATTTCTTAAATAAACTCATAAATATCCAAAATAAATTCATAAACAAACACTTGTGGATGCAAACTTGATCAGTGATGCAGTAACTAGTTTTCTATTGCACTCATTTTTTTCTTCAGGCTTAAGCCTATCAGCCACGTGGCTGTATTCTTAGCTGTCACCTTCTAAGGGAGTGTTTTTCAGCCCCATGGGCCTAAGTAACTTTCTGCTAAACGTTTATGTATGAGGATACCCTTCTTACAAAGCTGAATGCAGATTTCAAGCCTGTTACTTGGGTTTGTCACCTTGCTTCCTGCTGTTGGAATATATCCTTATTTCTTGAGTAAGGCAACACTGACATACAGTTTGAACTGTACGTTGTTATAAATTTGTGTGCATTTTTTCAGTCTTTGCAGTTAACAATGATATGAAAAATAATCCTGAATTCAAATTAAACATTTGCTCAGGAAAAGGAAATAAAGACCGATTTTATATACTGATAGTCTCAGTAGAGTAATGAAAACACTTAAGCAGCTGAAGCGGAAAAGTACCAAATACTGAACTACTGGTGTTAAGGGCTTTCTGCACAAACTGTTCTACGAGCCAGTCAGCTCAAAGCATTGTGATGTGCTTAGGAATCCCTGAGCTTGCTGCTTCCTGCTGCTTGTGAGGCACAGAGGATGTAGGGGGCCTCCCGAGAGGCAAGACTTGGCATTTCCTTTGGTTGAGCTTCATGAGATTCATGCTGGCTCGTTTCTCCAGCCTACTCATGTTGCACTGAATGGCAACACAATGATCAACCGTTCCTCTCCATGCCATTCAATGCCTGCAGTGTGAGCACTGAAGAGATGTGAGGTCTCCACCTGTGTTCTGAAGGAAATCATGGTGGCCTTCAGGTTCAAGTGAGGAAGCTGCATGATAATTATGAAACTTCACAGTCAAGAAGAGCCAGAACAGAGTTGTTGCAGGAGCTTTACAGGCACACTACGTGTAAAAGGTGATAAAGCTATTGTAGCAGAGATGCCAAATGAGTTCCAACATTTGTAAACCTAAGGAGATATTTATGCCAGAACAGGTCTTTGTGGGGGACTTATCACATGTTGTTCTGTTTTGTGCAAACAGCCATCACTGCCAAAAAGAGAAAGAGCTGACCTGAGAAAGTGTTTCAGAGAAAGAAAAACAAATGAGTTAAGACTATTTCTAAATGACTGTAGATGGTCCTGCAAGGACTTGCTCCCTGGTCACACGCTGTTTCATATACTTGAAAATGATTGTGACAGGGACTGGAGAGTGAAACAGTAACAACAACCACAACTAACAATTAACTTTTCCAGGCCTGCAAAAACAAAGGTTGGTGATAAAATACTACTGAAGACCTTCACAAAACTTGCTGAGTGCACTTTGCAACTGAAATGCAGTAATTGAATAAATAAATGGATAGGAATAAGAAAAGCAATTTGATAGGCTCTGCACCTAGTGATCATTGCTAATCAGACATCAAAACCCATCTTTGATAGCCAGGCCCATGAAAACACCAGCTTTCTGCTGTACAAAATCTAAATGCTGGAAATTGGTAGAGGATAACAAGGGAAAGCTTGACAAATTATTCTGTCATAGACATCTGTGGTGTCGCCATGTGTGTTCTGTTGAATGACTGCTTACATTAAAAAGATGCAGTAGAACTGGAAAAGTCAGTTCAATGGTGAGGAATCCTCAACACTCACCTTTGGACTGCTTGGGTGTTTCAGAAAGTCTTACAGTGACTGCACAGTTCTTAATACCCTTCTCCTGCATGTTCTGGCTTTTGGCCGTTGTTGGAGGTGGGCAGCTCTGAAGAGTCAAGCTATAACACAGTGCTGTTCTTGTGTTGATCTAAAACGATGCTTCTGAGTGCTGGCAAAAGAGGGAATAGAGATTAGAAAGAGAGAGACATTAGAGAAAGAGAGCACATAGCACAGAGGGCTCTCAAGGTAGGACCTGCTCAGAAAGGAGGAGGGTTACAGCAAGCCAGCAGATCTCCTCAGCAGTGGGCTTGGAGCAGGTGACCTCCAGAGGTTTCTTCCAAGCTCAGCCCTTCATTGTTTCTACATCAAAGTTTTGCGAAGAGTTCAAAACCAGCACTTGAACTGGCAGATATTGTTAGCCACCAAAAACCAAAATTAATGTGCAGATCCTCTTCTCAAAGTCTCTGCTTGCTCAAGGTGAGCCGTGGGGCATTATGCGTAGGCTGAGCCTGACAAGAGCCTACAGAGGAAGGACTTTGCAATACACATTCCCATATTTATCCCACAGAACTCGTCACAAGCTGTAGCCTTATATGGATACGTTTTCAACATGCCACCTCTGCTTATCTCAGCAAGGGAGTGTTCAAGTCACAGCTGAGATATGCAGACTTCACAGGTAGGCACAAAGCAGTTGCTTTTGGTTTTGTTTTGGCCAACTCTGTTTCCAGGATCTACTACCATTTCCTCCACAGCCTGTGGTTGGTTTCTTATAGGGAAGGACAGGCTCTGTCTGGCCAACACCCAATGCTTGCTGCACAGCCCGTACTACCGCCCCTTCCTTGGTTATAAGCAAGAGATCAACACAGGTGAGTTTTTCTAGTTTACCACCTCTGCTGATCTTCTACTGAATGTGCATTTAATTTTTAAAGGGCAGTGCCGGGAATACTGTGCACAGTCAGACTTTGCAGCCAGCTGATAGACCCAGTGCTGCACTGACAGGTGCACAGAGATCATCCAGATCTCACCGGTAGAGGACGTGTCTTTGGGAAGTGGTGAAAGCTTTCCCTTGGTCATTCACCATGCTGTCTACAGTTGGTTCTCCTTTTGCAGCTAATAGTCACTCATTGTTTTGGAAGGTGGGAAATTGCAGGAGAGAAGAACCCAGCACCAACAATGGCCAGTGGGAATGAAAGGTTTGAGTCAAAGAGATGCAACAGGACAGAACAAATCACCCACAAACGAAGGAATGAAGACCTCCTGACATTCTACCTACGTCATCAGGATGCACTAAGAAGTCCTTGTGCATGCCACCAAAGCAACATTTTTACTCTACCGTGTTCTGACGCTATAAGGAGAGGTAATTGGAAAATGCTGTATGCATCGTAATGTGAGAGAGAAGTGTTCTCAAGGAATGCATTGCTGACCAGCAGGACAAGGTATCTTTACGCTCCTTCATAGTGGCCTGCTGAAATCTAGGCTTGGGAAGAAGAGGTTCCCAAATTCTGCTTATATATTTCAGAATCATTGCCACAGACTGCCTTGCGGCATGAGTTTATCAGAGTGGGACATTTATCAGAAAGAAAGGGATTGTTGACTGTGTCGGATATTACTTGCATGGAAAATTATTTCTATTAGTGTCAGCTGAATGATTTGTGTTAAGAAATCAATCAGTGATACTGAACAGGATGGAGTGATGCTCTTCAGTAAAGAGATGGGCACAAGGACCATGAACACACGTGGTGCAGGGAGGCAGCTGGAACCTCTGACACAGCTTTGTCCCCAAAGAAATCCTGAGTGCAATACGGCCTCTGTCTTCTCCCTCAAAAAAGCTTCAGAAGCTCTTGAAGCAACCCTTTTTTTCCTATGGAAAGAAACGGATGCTTGGGTTTACTGTTCTGAGTCGATAGAGAGCTGGTGCCCAGGACCGTGTGATTTTTTTAGATTTCAGATGAAAGCCACCTCTTTGTCCGCAGCTTGGTTCCAATTATATTTGCTTTTCATTAAACAGACATCCAAGTGCTTCAGGAGTTCATCAGGAAGTATGAGCCCCATGGAGCTGTTGTTACCAAAGAAGAAGTTGTTATTGTGAGTGAAGACACTGATGTTTGCAAACAAACATCACCAAAGAACCTCAGCATAGCTGTAACCCTAATGAAAGAGCACAGGGTAGAAGCAGGAAGCAGAGACTGCCCAGAATCCCATAGCACAAACCTTGGGGAGCCTCCAGAAGGCAGGCCACGGTCACAGCCTCCAGCTCCAAGGGACCAAAGGGAACCGAAGGATTTGGGTCTTCCCCCTGATGGTAAGTGGAACTGCATGGGTAAGAGTGAGAGAATCACAGAATACAATGTTCTGTTGTTACTGGTCTGAGTTACTTCCATAATTCTGTGGAGATGCGTATGGGGAGCTAAGACATGTACCGATTCCGTCTGTATAAATCATGTTTATACAGATTTTTGTTCTCACTACTGTAGGGCCAGTAAGGCCCTTTGTTAATCATTACATTTACAATATCAGCAACCACAATAAATGTGATCTTTGTTCCATATAGAACATACCCAGTAAAGATGGAGACTAAAGTCTGCATTACCTCAAAGCATGGTGAGCAGTGGATCCCTGCGCTGCTGGGCTGATGTCTGCACCCAGGCTGTGTCCAGGCTGTGCAGGGGAATGCAGATGCAGCATAGAAGCAGCCCATTTTTGAGTGACCAGTTAGCACTGGGTATACAGTGAAAGTAAACAAGAGGCCTATAAGGCTGTTACAGAGCTGTTGGTTAACCATCAGCCCTGCTAAAGAAATAGGAAGTGGCAGTGCACCCTGCAGCTGTAGCCATGGAGTGAAACACCCACCACTGGCCATGCCCCTTGGCCTCCCACAGCTCCCACTGGACTTTTGATGGCTTCCCAGGGGAAATTCTTGACAAACAAGTGAAGCAGGAACATTTCACTCTTTCACCACATATTCTTGGGGTAGCATAGTTTTACTCTCAAGTTCTGTTGCATTGGTGAAATGATTGAAATAACATTGTCTATGTGGTCTCTCCAGATTTTAGCAAGAAGGTCTATGGGCTGGCAGCCACTTATCTCGCAATAGCAGTGGGATTTCTGGGCTGGTAAGTTCAGGCTCTGTTCAGTCACTCTCACAGCAACGTCTCTGTGGTTAAGCTGATTGGCTGCCTGGGTCTGGAGGGTGCTACTCCCTAGGTGCTAACGAGGGAAGTTGCAGGTAATGAGATTATCTACAGCTGTGAATACAACTCAGCCCTGATGCATTTAAATGATTCCATGATCCCCTAGCTCTTCATCAGAGCCTGCATT
The DNA here is from genome assembly GCF_023343835.1 of Lagopus muta. Lineage (NCBI taxonomy): Eukaryota > Metazoa > Chordata > Aves > Galliformes > Phasianidae > Lagopus > Lagopus muta. The sequence goes on from NC_064439.1 coordinate 22,556,317, forward strand.
CTCCAGAGCCTGCTCTGGGGTTTAGAGTGACTCTGTAGCTAAAAGATGGAAACCCAGAGGTCCAAGTTGTTGCAAGATTACGCTCAGTGGTTAAAAATGGAAAATAGGAGAAGTTGCTGTATGCCCAAATGTAATGGAAGCCCACCTGCTGGGATGACCTTATCCCTGAGGCTTCAGCAACCCCATGGATAGGCTGCAAAGTGCTTTGCAGTCTCATAGGATGTTCTAACTCTTGCTGTGTCTTTGCAGGTCCAGGCTACGGCTCCAGCTGGGGAACTATTACTGGATATCCCTCACTTTTGTGTAAGTACCCAGAATGACATACCAGGCTTCAAGTTCAGGTAAATGCTGTGGTCATAGAATCTCAGGACTTTTTGAATTGGAAGGGACCTTTAAGATCATCTAATCCAATTCCCCTCGATAAACAGGGACACCTACAGCTTGATCAGAATGCTCAGATCCTGATCTCCCCCTGACCTCCAGGGATGGGGCATCTACCACCTCTTGGGCAGCCTATGCCAGTGCCTCACCACCCTTACTGTAAGGGACCTTTTCCTTATATCCAGCCTATATCTCAGTATCCATTCTAAATCTCAAATGATTTGTATGAACAATCTCTGCTCGCCATGCTCAGGGGCTGAAAGGAACTAGAAAAAGCAGAAAGTAAAGCCTCTGGGCATGCTGATATACTGCTTACTGAAAAGCTGCTAGGCATGAATTACATGATGAACAGCATGGCCTTTGTGTTCTCCCTTGGGTGCAGCCTTCTGATACAAGTTTGCAGATGTTCAGAGATGCTCACTTAGGTGAGTTAGAGGTAAAATGAATAAATAAATAAAAAATCTTTTCTGATATCCACACAAATATATGACAAATATTTGAGGGGGGAAAAAAAAGTTTATTTACTTCACTTGCAAGTATGTAATGCTGCTCTGTTTCAACCAGCACAGCCTGTGTAATTGAGACTCCATTTCAGTAATACAAAAATACTTTGGAATAAATCACTGAATATTTCTTGGACGGATGAGCACATGGGAATCTGAACGCTTTGCTTTCAGTATTAAAACTGTTACCACTTATGCGCTGTCTTTATTGGAACTCTCACTCATTAAAAATGTTTTCTTTGCTTTTTTTTCTCTGTAACTAGGATGTGCATTGCTCTTATCCTCCTGAGCTCTGCAGCCAGCCAAATGGGTTCCGTGAATGCCTTTTACAGCTTGACAGGGGTAAGCCTATTGCTGAACTCCACAATTCTTCCTCTTCAAGTGCTTTCACATATCATCAATTGATACAACATTTAAAATTCTCCTCAGCGAGAAATGTCATCTAAAACAATCTGCCTGCATTATATCCATCATGGAATTTTTTTTCCCATTCTGTGAGGCAAATGTTCTGGATAACACTGATTTCCAACAATTGCCAAAAGGATTATTTTCTCTGTGATGAGTGATTTTTTTTTTTTTTTTTTTTTAAATTTTTTTTTTTTTTGTCTTTGTAGACAGCAACTGGAAGTGCAATACTTGGAATTATTTCAGCGTAAGTCCTTCAACCATTTTTCTTTCACTGCCTTACCTTCTGCTTGAGCACAGTGTGAGATAACAGGTTGTCTCTTGTGTCCTAGCTCCTATGAGTCAGAGACAGTGATGTTAGCTGGAGGAATAACTGCAGCTGCAACCCTGTTACTATATTTATTTGCTCAGAACACAAATGTAAGTATTAACAACATTCTAGGTAACTTCAAGTAATCGTAACTTCAAGTAATCTAAGTTGTTGTGATATTAATGACAGTTTTATATCTGTTTTGACTTTTAGAGTTGCTCAATTTCTGCAGACTTTGTATGCCACTCAAAAACTAGCAAAGTAGAAAGAAACAGAACTGAGCAGTTTGTGCTGGAGGCTGTGACACTCATAGGACCAATCTCCCTCTTTCTGTCCCAGCTTTTCTCTTCTGTCCAAAGGTTCCCTACACTTAATGTGAGAGAATTCAGAATTTATACTACAGAACGTGCTGTATTTATGGGGTTTTACTCATGATTATATCACCACTTATCTGTTTCTTGGAAATGAAATCAGAAATGCTGATGAGTATCAATGGGAAGGCAGCAGGAGCTGAAAGTTAGGTTAAGGGATTAACAAAACATGAAAAAGCCTCCCATGACATCCTTATAACAAATCTGAGGAAGTGTGGGATAGATGAGTGGACAGTGAGGTGTGTTGAGAACTGGCTGACTGGCAGAGCGCAGAGGGTCGTCATTGGCGGTGCAGAGTCTGGTTGGAGGCCTGTTCCTCAGGGGTCGGTGTTGGGTCCAGTCTTGTTCAACATCTTCATCAATGACCTTGATGAGGGGATAGTGGCCACCCTCAGCAAGTTTGCTGATGATACGAAGTTGGGAGGATTGGCTGACACGCCTGAAGGCTGTGCTGCCATTCAGCAAGACCTGGACAGGCTGGAGAGCTGGGCAGTTAGAAACCAGATGAGGTTTAACAAAAGCAAGAGTAGAGGCTTGCATCTGGGGAGGAATAATTGCATGCACCAATACAGGCTGGGGGATGAGCTGCTGGAGAGGAGCTCTGCGGAGAGGGACCTGGGTGCGGAGAGGGACCTGGGTGTCCTGGTGGACAACAGGTTGTCCATGAGCCAGCAGTGTGCCCTTGTGGCCAAAAAGGCCAATGGCATCCTGGGGTGCATTAAAAAGAGCGTGTCCAGCAGGTCGAGGGAGGTGATCCTCCCCCTCTACTCTGCCCTGGTAAGGCCTCATCTGCAGTACTGCGTCCAGTTCTGGGCTCCCCAGTACAAAAAAGACAGGGATCTCTTGGAAAGAGTCCAGCGGAGGGCCACGAAGATGGTGAAGGGCCTGGAGCATCTCTCCTATGAGGAAAGGCTGAGTGAACTGGGTCTGTTTACTTTAAGAAAAGAAGACCAAGAGGGGACCTGATCCAGGTCTATAAATATCTAAGGTGTGGGGGACTGAGTGGCGAGGCCAGAATCTTTTCAGCAATGTGTAGAGACAGGACAAGGGGAAATGGCCAGAAACTGCAGCATAGGGAGTTCCACGTGAATGTGTGCAAGAACTTCTTTACAGTGAGGGTGACGGAACACTGGAACAGGCTGCCCCGGGGGGTTGTGGAGTCTCCTTCTCTGGAGATGTTCAAGACCTGCCTGGATGCCTACCTGTGTGACCTGCTGTAGGGAGCCTGCTTTGGCAGGGGGGTTGGACTCGATGATCTCTGGAGGTCCCTTCCAACCCCTACGATTCTGTAGGGGGGGGGAGGAGGGAGAAGCAGGACAAGAATCTGGTTTATGGAAATACTGGTCTATTAATAAACTGAGTAAGAGGAGCAAAAGCTTAAGTCAAGTCAGCAGCAGTAGTCTCTGGGTTTGTCTTTATGCATGTTACTGATGTTAGTTCATTAATCAACATCCCTGCACATCGTGTATTGTTTTGATTCAAAGATGTGCTGGCTAATTGCAGCACAAATAGCGTCACTGTGCTTTTTGTCCCCAGAAACCTCCAATGAACTTCACCATAACGAGCACTTTGAGCATCCTGTGGGTTGCTGGGGCAATTGCCTGTGTCATTATAAACTCATACGTAAGTACCTTACTGGATGTGTGCTTGTTGGATGCACTGGTATGAGTCAGTCTGTGTCCTGCAGTACCTGTAACCACTTCATAGAACCATGAAATCACCAAGGTTGGAAAAGACCTCCAAGATTATCCAGTCCAACTGTTCATCTATTGCCAGTATTTCCCCACTAAACCACATCCCTCAGTACAACATCTGAATGTTTCTTGAACACCTTCAGGGTTGGTGACTCCACCACCTCTTCCCAGGGCAGTCCATTCCAGCACCTGACCACTCTTTCAGAAATGTAATTCTTCTTAACATCCAACCTGAATATTCCCTGGCACAATTTGAGGCCATTTGGTCTGGCTGGGGTATGTCAGCCACTTTTTAGGAAAGGTTAACCTTTAATCATCTGATGAGTAGACATGGGCTGTAGATTATCCCATATAATAAACTAATGAGTTTTGCTTCTTCCCAATCCTATAACAAGCACAGGTAGGCATGTGACAGAAGTAGAATTGTGCCTGTTTCAGGTTAACTGCTCCATCATGTTGTTTTCATTGTGTGGCCTTTCTTGGATTCAGCTGGAGGTGCAAATGCAATGATGAAATTATTTCTATGTGATTCTGACTCAAGTTTTTTGTTCTTCCTCACAGAAGTTCCAGGCTTTGTATGCTCTGTTTGGAATTCTGTTCTTTGCTACTGTAAGTATGACATTAATCCTGCATTTTTCATCAGTAAGTCACTGCTTTGCTACAAGCTCTTGGTGAAGCTCTCAAATCCCACTCTCCGGTGCTGCAGTTTGTCCCCTCTCTGTGCACTGCGTGACATGGGGGTGCTGAGAGCTGTGGCCTGCAGATTGGCTGCTTCTTAGGCCTGGCCTGAGAAAGGCAAACCCTTTCTCCAACAAACTGGGTGAGGCAAATAGCAAGCTGCACTTCTTACCTTCAAGAATCAGGAAATATTTGGCTTAGCTGCTGAAGCATACAAGTGATCTCTGGACTACTTGTATCTCCCTGCTGCCAGTGTGATGGCCAAGTAACATTTCTATATACAGGAGCTGAAGGAGCAGTCTGCTTCTTGGCTGCGGTGATAGGAATGTATGTCTTCCCAATGTTTTTCTCTACTTTGGGTTCCAAGTGTCCACTGTCTACAAATAATTTTGCAGTCCTGAGGGTGGGACAGCCCTCTGTCCCTGCTGGAAAGGAGTTAAGACTTCTTATCATTAATAGGGGATTGCAATCATTTTCTGGAAGAATCCTCTTGCTGTAATTCAGACATTGACAGTTCTCTATATTGTCCCTTTTACATAGCAATTTCTTGCCAAATAAAACAGGTGGTGAGTACTTCTCTTTTAATGTAAGTTGCAGAAATTCCAAAATGCAAAACTGAACATACGTGCTGTTTTCTTCCCTCTTCTTACAAGGATCTAACAAAGACAGTGACTGAGCTCCAAAGTCAGCCCATGGAAGTGCAGCATTCTGCAGACCATACCGAGGCAGCACAAGGACTTTTCATACCCATTGCTATGATCTTCTTCTTTACTTTGCTATTAGTTGGTTGAACACACAGCAAAGCCAAATATTTTGGCTGCCCTCAACTATCAGCAAAGTGCCACTTCTACCTAAAGGAAAGTACAGGACTGCTCCTTGAGGCATTCTGGCAAGGTGGCTGTGGAATGTATTTTCATGTAATAGTATTTCTATGGATGGAAAAAATCTTAAGATATTGTAGAAGTGTATTAATGAGAGAGTGAACACAACATACCGACTCATCAGTGAAATATTTTCCTCACTGATGAGATGGCCCCTTGATCAATGAATTATGTTGCATTTATTGTCAGAATTGAACCCCAGTGAAAAGTTATGGACTACAGAGAAGATGGGTGATGGTTACTGTGATGGTGATGGTTACTGTGATGGTGATGGTTACTGTGAATATCTATCTTTTTAAGGACTGTCATTTGTACTTCTGGATGCTTGGTAATTTGATAGAGCAGCAAACAGGAAGCTCAACAAAGTGAGAAGGAGAGCAAAACTCAGGAGTGACATGATCTTAGGATTAACTGCTGCAACATGCTGAACATGGGCACACATCTCATGTGCATGTAGTAAGTTACTTAAAAACTTGATATATAACCCTGTATTGCACTATACTGCTGGTTTTGGAGCATTACAGGTATTTGAAATTATTGACAGTATCTCTTATTTTTGACAGCTACAAAAATTTAGAACTTAAATATCACCTGATTTAGTATTTGCAGTCTTCTGATTAAAATATGCAGTCCACTACATATAGCTATCTGCATAATTTTTACCAGTATGTACAAAATTTTATAATCTGCCATCCAGGTATATATGTAAGACTTCTTGCTTTTCACTGATGCTTAATCCACTTTAAATTGAATAAAGCTGGAGGCAGTGCTCAACAAGGGCAAATTTCAGAATATCTAAAAAGTTCAATTTCTTCAAATTCCATTCAACAGGTCTGCGTGCATGACTAGAAATGCCAAGTCACAGTGAAGTGAGACTGTTATGCAATGTTACAGCCAAAAATACCTAAGTAATGTAATCCTTTAGTAAACATAAGCATGCTAAATTTCATCAGTAATTAAACACACAGATAAATTTAAAAAACAAATATATTTTTTAGCTGGGAGGCATCATCTCGTGGTGTATTTGATGGTATGCCAGAAGAATCTTTTTCTGGGCTGCAGGAAGAGTCTGCAGTAGCAGATGTGTTGTTTACAACTGGTTTGGCATCATCAGCATGCAGCATTTGCTGAAGTCTCTCAATACCTATCAAAGGGAAACATAACTCAGTTCAAGCTTTTCTTATCCAGTAGAAATGGTGAAAATAGAAGGGAAAAGTTGACTGGACACAGATTGCTCAGAGATGCTGTGTAATCTGTTTTTAGATAGTCCTGAAACTTGATTAAAGAAGGCTCTGAGCTCTGACTTAGCACCTGGCCCCACTCTCAGCAGGAAGTTGATGTAGTAGATTTCCCTCCCAACCTACATTTTTTTTTTGTTACCCCATACACTTCCTTTACTTCACAGAAATCCCTTTTGCCAATAATATATAGCAATTGTTCAAGATTAAGTATTTTAGTGCATAAAGAATGGGTAAATTTTTCATATCTCACCTATGAAGCACGTACAGATTAGGGGTGCTGTGGAATGCCGACATGATCTAATGGGTAATTTTCAAGAAGCAGCAGCGACTTCCAATATAGAAAAAACAATTCTTAAGATGCAATTCCACAAACTGGAAAGGTTTGACATAACCCAAGAGTAGTGCTCAGTATTCTAGTATTCAGGGCTATTCTAGTATTTCTCAGTTTCATACAAGGGCTAATAATGCCCTCACAAGCTGAGAGGGGATAAGCAGATTTGAATAATGCTAATGTTTCCCAAGGCTTGCATGCTACTACACGATGTATTAAAAGAAAAACCAACTTACATAAATAAATCTTATTCACAGAATCAGAGAAAACTAATCGAAACCATCCAGGTTCATAACAATAAAAAGCTTTCCCAGGACTAATCAGGAGTTTCTTATCAAGGAGCTTCTGCCATAGTTCGAGTTCAGCTTCAAATGTCTGTGATTTTAAGAACTAAAAAAAAAAAAAAAAGATTATTATTAAAGATTGAACAAATACACAGACTGAAAGAGCTTTCTATGACCTGATATTAAAGCACTTAACAACATGCACATTTTCACATTTTCAGCTTCTACATTCCCACTATTTCAAAGCTCTTACATACTTTTCTGAAGTCTGCCCACACATAGAGTCCTCCTGAACTTTTCAGCACAGGTATTCCAATGTCTGCAAGTCCATCCACAAGAAGATTCTGTGCTTCCTTAAGTCTCTTCTTGTTGGTGGGAAAAAACACATTATCCAACCACTCTATAAAATCAAGACAAACAAAATTCTATTTATTTCCACCTGTAATAAAAATAATAATAATAAAAAAAAAAAAAAGCCAAAAAAAACCAACCAGCTCAATGGAACATTTCTAGTGGGGCTAACCTCTGTCCTTAAGGAATTGAGTGAGAACATGCTGAACGGGTCCAGGACAGCTGTGGAAGACAGCTAGTTGATTCACAGCTTTCTGAATTTCATGATTTCTGGTGTACAGTACCCCAACTCTGATTCCGCTCATACCAAAATCCTGGGAGGACAAGAAGAAGATGGAGAGAAGCAATTTTTACTTTATGCTTGTTCTTTATCAAGCCACCAAGTTTAGAATCATTCTGATGTAAAGGAAAATAAATCTCAAGAAAAGGTACATTACTGTCGCAGTTCAGCAACCAGAGGCCTCTGTCATGTTCTTAAGAAAGTCCTGTATTATTATTATTATTCTATATCCAACACACCAGCACACACACACATTTAGATGATTGTGTATTTCTTGCATACAAGTCTCAACAGTTTCAAGACCTCCCTAAGCAACCATATCTACATTGCATCTTGTTTCTACGTCCAGTGTTTGTTTTTGATCAAAGCGTACAGTTCCCTATTGTAAAAGATCACCACCCGTGACCACCACCTCAGCACAGCAGAAGCAACAAACATAGTAACTAAGCAGACCTTGCTTTTGCCATTTAGGCCTGTGATGCCCATGGCCTCATGGGAGTCAGGCTAACTGTGGATCCCCACAGGGATGGACCACCAGCAAGCTCCACATAGTCCCCATCAAGTTACCACATCAGCTGTTTGATCAAATAAATGTTCCTGCTCTGCAAAAATAACCTTTGATAACACAATAAAACATTAGATAACACAGCAGGCATTGGAGATGTGGTGGAGTCACTGTCCCTGCAGGTGCTCAAGGAACATTTAGATGTTGTACTGAGGGACATGGTTTAGTGGGAAATATTGGTAATAGGTGGATGGTTGGACTGGATGATACTGGAGGTCTTTTCCAAAGTCGGTGATTCTATGATGAAGAATAAAAAAATACTGAGAACAGATGAGTAACTACAAAAATTAAGTTTGGCATTGTCATCAGAGCCTACTGAAGTACGTATTCTGCAACAGTCACTGTCCAGAAGTATTTCAAAAAGCTACATAAGTATGCAATAGCACATACATATTGAAGTCAAATTTCACTGAGTCCCTATGCAGAAAGCCATATGGTTCAGTGCACAAGACATGAAATCCTAAATTCTATTACTGCAAGTCACCAACTCGATGGCAAGCAACATCTATCAGTGTAGTTATTATCAGCATATCTCTTGCATTATTAATGATGAAAGAATTCTTAATATTAATGAAAACAGCCTTTAGCTCCTCATTGAGCATTAACAGCAAGGAAGTCATTAGCAAAGCAGAGAATGAAAGACCATGACCAAGAAATTTAGGATAAAAAGTATAGAGTAACATCCAAGTTAAAAATACTGACCTACTGCCATTCCTAGGGTCATTTTATGTACAATGCAGGGACTGCTCCATCCCCAAACAAACAAACACAAACAGATAGTATAATGTCCACTCAATAAGGTACCAAACTAATCCCTGTCTGCAACAGGAGGTATAAGATTATGTCGCCTGCATCATGAAATCTTTGCAAACATTCCCCATGCCAAATTGGAGGTCTCATTTACCCAAGCCTGACAGGACTGCAGAACAAACAAGTGCCTATGGAAATTTCTGCTCATTACATCTAACTTCTCTTCTGGAGCACACTTGGACAAATGTAGTCCCAAGAACAGCAGGAAACAATCAGTAACATCCAAACAACTGTGAGACAGGAGAGGCAGAGGGAGAAGGAGATGGTGAAGGAGAATGTGAAGGCAACACTGGCAAAGCAGCATAAAATAACACAACTTGGTTAAAAGTCCTACACTGCTCTTCATTAACTCAGTTTTGAAGCCTTTCGTGTTTCTCAGATAAATATTTTGTGTACCTTTAGTTATAGGCAAGAATAATGAAAGACAGACCACTGGCTTTACCAAGATCGCTTTCAAGGCCAACAACTGAAAGAGGCTTGACTCAAACCCTTGGCAGTCTCCATTATACCCCATTAAACCCCTGTTCCAATCAGCCATCAGTTTAGTGTTCCCTCCAAGAGAAGAAAAGACAAAATGCTACAGATCAGAAGGTGCTTATATGCATACTTCCACTGTAATTTTCCCCAGAAAATATAGCCACAGTGGCTGTATAAATAAAGCATTAACTGTTTCTGTTAAGTAGATCCCTAATTAAACTGCTAAAATTAATAAATTCTAGACCGCCAGGGGAAAAAGTAATGAATAAAGAGAAGCTCAGTTTGTTATATGTAATACAAATTATGTCAGAATAGTTCAAATAAGTTTTGTGGTGAAATATCTTAAAACACAAAGATAATATTTTGACTTACCTTGCTAAAACCCCACATGAAATGTGTTCGTTCAAGATCTGGTAAACTGAATGAGAAAAGAAGATAAGAATTGTTGCTGTAGATGAACAAGTTGTGCAGGCATACAAAATGATTAAATATGTAAAATTATAATTCATTTTCAGTGAAATTAGCATTTAAACTTTTCAAGTGGCATGGATGTTTTCAGAGAACTTGTAACAAAATGCATGTAGTATTCTAGGAGGCACAGACATGAAATAACAGAAAAGGACTTCTAGTAAGATGTAACAGACCAGTTATATTTCCCAGATTCCTGCTGCACAGTCAGCGCTCACACCTATATTAGAACAAAAGCAGTATTTCCATAAGGGATGCAAAACGGGTCTTGTACTCAACAGAGAACAACTCTGCTCCACTCTGCTGTGTTTCAGGCTGGGGAAGGGAGAGGTGAACATTTCAGGTCATGTATTTACATGATTTGGTACAATCAACAGAATACTTCATTGTAGACTACTGAAGAAGATGCTATTTTCTCCTTTGTGTAACTCTGAGTTAATAGGGCTAAGCCTGGAAATTTCCTTCTTCAGCTCAATAAAGCTAGGTGAACTTTCACAGCAACAACAGCATTTTTTGGGGCATTATTTATAGCTTATGATCTTATGTGTTTGAGACAACAACCAGTAGCTGACTACTTGGTTATACTTGGATGGACTTGGAAATTTCCTATCAGTGAGATATTTATACAGTTAAGACCATACTTCCGGAGAAAGAAGTTCTATTAGTCAGATAGCAATAGGTTTAAGCATTCCTGAAGAATTACTCTTTCCATCTCCTGCCAGAGGACACTAAGTGCCCAACAGCATACTAGTCAGGAAAGAGACTCATGGCAGCAGGTCACTTGAGAAAGATGAAGGGCTCTGTCAATTTTTGATTACTATTACTATGCCATGCACATTAGCTACAACCAAGAGATCTGTTCATGTCACTCTAGAAGCATCTCTTGTATTAACAATTCTCACAGATGCAAAGACCTGAATATGAATTAGTTAGAAATACACAGTTATACTAGCTAAGCAGAAAGTTTTTTAAAAAGACATAGTTTCCATTTTGGATTAAATATCTTGACCCATGCTAAGAAATCACACTTACCTATCTAAGCTAAGAACACTGGTGAAGGTGGTATCATCATAAACAGACAGCATATAGATTTCATCCATTATTACATGCAATTCATGTCTGTGTATAAAAAATACAGGCATTTAAATGTATTTAAAATTAATTTATTTCCACATATATATATATTTCTATATAATCTTAACTACTGACATGGCAAAGTATCCATAATAGCATGCCTACTTGCTATTACATTCACCACACTGATTTCACACATAGAAATCACAAGATTTTTTTTTTAAATAATCCCAACAGTATTTCATTTCAAAACAAACTGTTGGATCTCAGAGAGATCCCATTTTATTTTTGTGCTCCCAGAAAAGCCAAGCACAAAGGGCAGTTACACAGAAGCCAAGCTCAAGTCCATGCATGCCACCTCCTCAGAACAGGAACAAAGGACAGGAGGTAACAAAGGTAATTTTTCTTCATCGCTGTATTGCATAATGGAAAACTGAATACCAAACAAATAGTGCCAGGGCTCAAACCTGTGTGCAAACTCAAGGCATTCCTTCAGTAACTGCGCTGGGTAAATGTTCCCTAAGGGGTTGTTAGGGTTGATGAGGACTAATGCTCTCACTCTGATGCCCTGAAAAAAGAAAAACCAGCAGTGGGAGACAGCAGTGACACCAAACTGAAATTGGAGGATGCAGCAAGAGCAGACCGTTCCCTTCCATGGAAAGTTGGCTTTTAGAAATCACTGAATTATACCTGGTATACATTAGCATGCAGATTAAACTGCAGGTTTTGTTTCAGTATTCCTCCTGTGAAATGCCAAGATCACACCAAAAGGTTTGCTAGTGAATGAAAATCAGGTTAATGCTCATTTGAAGCATCCACTGACCCCAACAGGCAAGATCACGATGGGGGGGGATGAACAGTGGTCCTAAGATACACTTCCAAACAGATTTGATTGCAAGCAGGCAAACAGTTAATGGCTGCAACAAAAACTTTCAAGACTTTAAATGCACCAGCATGAGGCATTACCTTATTCCTTCATGTTTGGAATAAACTTAAATCAGTACTTTTTGTTTCAGCACATTTAAGCTTTAGAAAAACGGTCACACTGCATATTCTCAGTCCATCCTGGCCTTCTCTGAAGGAGATCATTTGTGTTAAGCATCTCCAGAGGAACTCCAGGAAATTAAATTAGGTGGAAGCACCAATACTTGCTTTCCCCTCCACATGCAATTTGTCTGAAATTTAATGGTTTCTCGTTCAGCTCTTGCTCACAGTAGGAGCTTTCAGCTTATTGCCTTGGAGTCCAAACAGTAAAAAATTAATGGGGAACGATGCAGATACTAAACCCAAAGCATGCTTGGCATATCTGACAGCTGACACACATTAAGCAGAAGATGCTGAGGCATTCATGTTCACAGGAACAGCTGCTGAGGGATGGCAGATTCACAACTGCTCTTCTAGTCTGCTTACTACCTTGCACGTATCCAAACAGATGTTTGCAATGTTATCCATGAGGTCAGTTTCAGCTCTAGGATCACACACCTTGCCCTGTGACCCCACACCTTGTCTGGGCAGTCCGTGTCACACGAGCATGGCGCTCACACCCTGCCCAGCAAGGAGGGTTGGTGGGCAGCTGCACATTCAGTCCCACACAGACTGGCAGAGGCACTGGCTGATGACACAGACATACAGATGGTGTCTAAACATAGGCACTGTGCTGACGAAGCAGTTGGGTAAATAGGAGACCTTTGACATGTCTTACATTAAAATAAAAACTATACACACATCCATGTGTATACAAAATATCCACTTTTTTATATGTGACCTTACTACAAGTGACCCTACTTGTGCCTATCTGCGGTATCTGTTGTTAAACCTTATTTTCTACCCTAGAAAAGGACATAACAAATCTGTGTTAGTCTTCTGTAACACCACTACCCTCACCACATCTTTGATAAAATGTGTTACTACTCATCCTATGCTTCCCCTGCTGGATTCTATCAAGGAAGAGCACAAAGGCTGAGTGCATTTGTAGTTTTCCAAGAAGTTTGTGGACCATAAATACCAAGACACTAAGAACAGGAAGCATTTGATCTTGAAACGCTGGTGAGCACTGCTTTGTGGGCACTCACAAAACCAAGCATTTCTACAAAAAAAAAAAAAAGTTCCAAAGACAAAGAGGGAAAAAAATATATTTAACAATATGAGAAATAATATCCTCATTTACACAAACCTGATCAGAATAAAACAACTCAAAATGCTAAGACTTTTGGTCTAATGACATTTCCTAAATCCTGTGAAAATTATATATTTTCTGAGGAGCCACCCTAGTGGAAGAAACATCCTGTGCCAAACCTCCTGACCCCACCAAGCTCCCAGTGACATTGTGGTACAGCAGATTCTGTCCTCTGTGCTCCAGAAGAGCCCTCCTCAGAAGCACATTCAACAAATTCCTTTCCTTAACTACACACATTATTACAGTAACATATTCTCTCTTTTTAGGATTTGAACAACAGCTTCTTTACTATACTTTGAGTTCCATTACCAAGCAAGAGACTTAGTCTTGAAAGACAAATTAAGATCTATTCATAAAACACAGTGAGGAGTTTCTCTGCATTTTGCTACAGATTACAGAAACAAATGCAATCCCTGTTGCTAGAGTTGGACCCCCCCTCCCCTGCTCCAGAATATCTGCATGGATGAAGATATACAAACGGTTTGATACCAAGAGCATATGCAACTTAAAAAAAAACATAAGGAAAATCTGAAAAATCAGAAGACACTGCTATTGCTACCTGCTTTTTAGCTCTCTGTAGTGCAGCTTCTAATTTTTCAGCTGTTAACTGGAAAGGGTGAGTTTCTTCGTTAGTCACCTACAGGAGAAAAACAATCAGCGAGAACAAAGGAGGAAACACTCCCACCCAGTGAAAAATACACTCAATACTGGCTCTTAAATAAGCTAAACAAACTACAGTTTCTGATGGCACTGCTTCAAGGAGGGAAGAATACTGCTAAAGCATATGAACAGTATATGAACATGTCTTTACCTCACTGGACAAGGGCACATGCACGGGCTGCAGCCCACCATATAGCCACATTTTTGAATTTATGCCACCATAGTGAGGAGCTGGAATAAGATATCCATCTGAAAGTATTTAGAAAAAGGAAAAAGTTAGGAAAGTTAAGGTTTCTCATGAGGAATCACTTTGCTAAGACACTAGTAAATTGAACTACCAGTCGAGGAATTTGACATGATTTCAACTCAAAGGATTCACTGCGGCCTAAACCAGTATTCAAACTAAGTTGAAAATTTTGTACTTGTCAGTCAGCCTGAATTCTACCCAGTCCTCTTCCCTAGCATTTTCAATAGCAGATGTGTATCAAGTCATATGAGTAAAAGGGTATAGGCCTTGTCAACTTGCTGTGTGACTTATTCTAATAAAATAGTGACAAATAACTATCTTGCTCACAACATTTTGTCAATGTGCTCTTAATTTTTCATCAGGAACTACTGCAAACCTTAAGTACTTCTCCCTGGCTGCCAAAGTGCTAAACTGCAGCATGGAATCCTGCAGCACCGTGGAACTTCTTTCCCTCCTGCTTTTTTATTTCTGTGAGAAGCCCCAGGTTGGTGCTTCCCTGCCAATACCTCATGTGCCAGGGTTTCAGAGAGGACAGTGTACTTCCTTTCCTCCTATTAAAGAAGGGAAGAAAGTAGTTTGTCAGTCTTCAGGCAAAAGAGTTTCTGTTAAAGCTTTGTAAATGCAAAAAATCTGAACGTATTAAAGTAGGACATGAATATGAGTAGCCTTGAGTAAACATTTTCTTTACCATTTTAAACAAAACTGATTTCACAGCCTCTTTACCACCATGTGCTGAGGTCATCCTGCTCACCTTCCCACTCCGATGGGTGCCCATGGATGTTGCTCACACCTACTCCAGGAATTCCCTTGGCTGAAAATCCCTCTCTTGCTACAGATCCACTCCCTGTTCCCAAATTCCTTATGGATGCTTTCCTTCCCCAGTCCACTTTCTGTGTGCTGCTCTCTTCAGATTCTATGTGGTTCCCATCTCTTTTTCTCATCACTCTTCAAAGTTCACTTTCTGTTATCTTTACACCCTTCCTCTTCCTATACTGCTCCTCCCCAAAACCCTATAGATTATGTTCCAGAAAGTGGCTGGCCTGCTGGTACCTCAAATGTTTTCCAACCTTATAGAAATAATTGGAGGCATTAGTTCAAAGATACTTTGCTAGAAACAAAGAAACGCTAAGTCCATGCTATGCTTCATCCAATTATAAGGAAAGCAAGCTGTCATTTAGACACAATGCTATCATGTTCACTTTTAACTTGTAAACAGAATCACAGAATCATTTGAGTTGCAAGGGGCCCTTTAAAGGTCATCTAGTTCCACTCACCTGCAGTGAGCAAGGCCACCTACAAGTACAGCAGGTTGCTCAGAGCCCTATCCAGTGTGATCTTGACCGTCTCCAGGGATGGGGCATCTACCACCTCTCCAGGCAACCTGTTCCAGTGCCTCACCATCCTGATTGTAAAAAGTTCCTCCTCATATCCAGTCAAAATCTCCCCTCTTTTAGTTTGAAACCATTTCCCCTTGCTATATCACAACAGATCCTGCTAAAGTTTCTGTCCCCTTCTTTCTTACAGCCCTGCAGATACTGACAGACCACTCTCAGGTCTCCCTGAAGCACTGATAAATGCTTTCAAGCAAAAAGCATTCAGGTTTTTACTCACCACCAGGGTCACACAGCACAGTTGACAGAGTGGCAAAAACTGCACAGCAGCCATTCATGACAGTGATCTGAAAAAAGCAGAACAAATGCTCCTTAGCTGAGATACCACCACCTCTGTGGTTTAAATTAAAAACGGAAGAGTGAAGAAGCCACACAACCACATACATCATACAAAGTGCTCGACTGTCACTCACTGACCACTTTTTCAAATGGAAAATTGACACTACTGATGTTTCTGTAGATCATGTATAGAGAATCACAGAACATCCCAAGTTGGAAGGGACCCACAAGGGTCATCAAATCCAACTCCTGGCTCCACGCAGCAACATCCAAAAATCAGATCTCATATCTGAGAGCGCTGTCCAAGCACTCCTTGAACTCCAGCAGCCTGGGGCTGCGCCCACCGCCCTCTGGTGCAGACCCTTTCCCTGACCCCAGCTGCTCTCCTCTGATGCAGCTCCGTGCCGTTGCCTGCCGCTGTCACACAGCGCAGAGCTCAGCGCTGCCCCTCTGCTCCCTGTGAGGAGCTGCAGCCGCCATAAGGCCCCTGCTCAACTCCTGTGCTCTGGGCTGACATAGATCTCTCCTGCAGTATCCTGCTGACATTTGTGTTCATGTTTACTTATCTTTTATCAGTTCAAGACAAAATAAACTGCAGACATAAGGCAATTTGCTTACATGTTCTGGTCTAAGTTCTTTTGCGGCTCTGGCATAGTGAGTCAGAAATTTGGCAATTTCTTCTCTGAAGCTAAAATACAGAAGAATTAGAGTCAGTGATGTAACTGCATATTTCTCAGAAGAAAAAACACAAAAGATGCATAGAAAAATGAAGTTTACAAAATGAAAAAAAAAAACAACCAAAAAGAACAAACACACCATTCTGTTATGAAAGCCTTGAAGATTTTTTACTTCCTACAGCTTAAACAATATAATTTCCTAAGATACACAGAGAGCTACATTTTGTGAGATACAAAGCACACAGAAGACATCTGCAGCCTTGAGCAGCAGTGGCTGTGACTCAGCTGTTATTTCTGCACAGTGGAAAAGCAAGAAAATAAAGAAACTCATTGGAACCAAAGTGGAGCACCAGGATGTGGGCACCAGAAGCAGTGGGACCTGGTGAATGATGGCTCCAAGGGAGCTCCCATGTGTGGTGAAGGCTGCTCCACTGTTCTCCAGGAGCAGTACTCAGGCCTGGCAGCCCACAGAGCTCCCATTCACCCCTCTCTAAGTCTGGGATGAGCCCTCCCAGGAGTCATCCACCCTCAGCTCTGAAGAGCTGCCTGTGCACACGTCTTGCACCCAGCCAGACACCAGATCCTTTGCCAGTTTTTAGCACTGTAAGGATGGAGAAAACAACAGAACAAAAAGCCAGGCAAGCAAAAGCACATCCACGAGCAGCTGCCATTAGCACACCCACCCTTCAGGCTCAGCAGGAGAATGAAGCCACACACTGCAACTCATGAGCATGGAGCTCAAGCGGGGACAGAGAGGGGAAGATGAACTTCTTACCTCCTCGCACCCTGCGTGTCAGGGTACTGGAAGAGATCAGGCTGCAGGCAGTCCATGTCAGGCCGTGTGAGCTGGAGACACGAGAGAGAGACAATGTAGAGCATGGAGTAATTGGGATCTTCCACTCGGCTGTACCATACTTTTTTGGTTTTAGTTGTTCAATAACAATAAGGAAATGGAGAATATATAAAAAAAAATTATTAGATAAAGTTTTATGATTTGCACTTCTCTAAGATACTAGAAGCAGCATTAAGACATCAAAACAAAGGAAGAAAAGAATGAAGGAATTACTTATTGCTCTTCTCCATCATATACTTAATCCCACATAGAGGAGAAGCAGGCCAGCTGCTCACACAACTGCTGCTGAGATGTATCAAAGCCCAAACAATTCTTTCCAAATTGTTGACATCAGATGTTAATACCAACCTTGATGAGCTTCTCAACCAGCAGAAATAACACACTATGTGCTACAGAAGGAAAGCAGCTGTGCTATCAGCAATGGCTTTCCTGCCCTCAGCACAGGTGTCCCTGTGTAAACTGTCTGATATTCACTGTGGCCCCAGTTTGGGTTCATTCCTATAACAATCTCCAACTGTTGCCAGCTCTGCTGACCCCTCAGCTGAGCTGGACACTGGTTTGTGCATGGTCCTCCCTCACCAGCACCACAAAGTTGCCAGCAGTTGCACTGGTGCAAATCATCTCTGCATGCAAGGAACACAGGAGTTAATGTGCTCCCAACAGAAGGTCTGGCCACAAGGTCCCAATTTGCCAGAACCTGAGCCAGAACATCTTGTTTTCAAGCAGGTAAACTAGAATTAATAGAGTGGGAAAAAAACTCCTTTAAAGGCTGCTCTCAGAGCCCAGCCCTGAGAACAGCAGTTTAAGTTCTCAGTTGTAGCATTAATTCTGCTCCAAGCCTGCATTCTGCACACTGAGCACTCTATGGTCTGAGCTGTGGCTCTGCCAGCAAACACGGCGGCCCCTCGTTTGGGCACCGACCACACGGCCCTTGCAGGAGCACAGCTGTGTCTGCGAAAATAGAGCACCTTCAGTTCTTTGTGTACGAAGCTGAAGCAAAACCAAATTGTGGTTTGCAACCTGAGGCGAATTTTCATTATGTTACTTAGCAGACACAACATTCACACAGTATGTGTGATGTGCATCCTTGTGAAAGCAGCCCTACGGGCGATTTTCTCCACGCTAAATTGTTACCCGGACGCTTTGAAATTGTTAGAAAACAGCAAAGGAGCCGGCAGACCGCCACACTTACTCTCTCCTCTATCAAATCAAAGCACAGCTTGTTCTCGCTGGTCCCCAGGTTCACGATGCCCTGGAAGAGACGACACTGAACCACACCGGCAGAGCGCCGTTTCCCCGCAGCCCCCGGGCCGCCGCCCGCACCTCGGGGTTGCGCTCCCGGTCGAAGGGATCGGAGACGTAGAGGGCGAAGCCCCCGTCCAGCAGCCCCGGCACGCCGGCGGCGATGCGGGCGCCGCGGGCAGACAGCGCCGGGCCGGGACGCGCCGGGAAGCCGCCGCCGCCGCTCATCCTCGGGCTCGGAGCTCTGCGGCCAATGGCCCCGCCCCGGTGCTGCTTTCTGCTCTCGAGCCAAGGTCACGATGTTCTAGTCAGGATTTTGGTTAAAGGCTCTTTAGTGTAATGCTTATGTGCCGTCAGGATAATGTGTACGTACCAAGGAATAACGTGCTGAATTTCCTGAAACTTGGCAATCATGGGGGACATGGAGATCAGCGCTGGATTTTAACTGGTTTGTCTGGAAGAGTCAAATAACAGCTACACACTTGTGAGAGAGAGGTACCTTCCTAATACTTTCCTACAGGAAATGCCACCAAGCCCCAACCCTGGCCTGAACCCCAACCCTGGCTCTAAGGGTGGTTCTGATCCTGCTGTGCTTATGCTGGAATTGCATAATGAGACACTGACAGCATTTTATGGATGGTTTCAAATAGTTTGCTCTTCATTCTAGAGAGCTGCTGCTCTCTGAAAGCAAAGCAGCTCACCCAGCAGCTTCAGGGGCCTGAAAATTTTTCTTGTACCAAACCCCTGCATCAGCAAGCACTTCTCAGCCAGCCCTCCCACAAACACACACCTGCTGTGCTGCATCCTTGCCCAGGTCACTGCTGAAGACCCTTAGGAACTGTTTTTACACTTTACTGCACAGAGGAACTCCAGAATGACCTTTTCCCTGCGATTCCTTTGTCACAGAATCATTTCAATTAATTCTAGCTATTAACACCAAGGAGTTTTGGATAGTGGTGTGGGACACCACTCCTAAGAGATACAAAATCCACCCCTATTATCTATCAGCTGCAGCTGTACCACCACTGCTATATGATGGTACTGAAAGGCACTGACTGGGAGTCCCACAAGAGCCCCACCAGCTGCTGGAGGATACAGAGGAGGAATTGCTCACACCTGTTTCTGTTGGGCTGGCTCACAGTGGTGACCTGAATGCCAGTGAAATGATGTAGCACTTCTTTACCAGCTACAATCCATGGATCAGAAGGTATTTTATCCCATACCTCTGCTTCTAGAGAACATTGCTAACTGTTATTCCGTGCATTTTCACTCCAGGATGCCTCCAGCACATCGTCACTCCTTTGTGCCCAATGCAAATCGTGTCACATAACCCACGCTCACCTCTCAAGCCAAAGCCATGCTAACAGATGCCCCACGTTAAGAGCAGTGTAAAAACACAGCAGCCTTTACAAACCCCACAGTGAGCTGCTCTGAGGTGTGCGGCTGAACAGCTGCCAGCTGAGGTGCCTGAGTGCAGCTACTGCCACACTGCTCCCAGTGATGTGTCACAGAGTGAATTCCTACGTGCTGAATGGTACAAAGCATCAGGACTCCTGACTCCAGCACGCAGAGCTAATGCTCCAAATACCAGCGTAATCCATGGAGGACATTTCCTTCTTATTCTGGTCTCTGTCAAGTTCCTGCATTATTTACGATCCTACGATCACTATCTTGCCTACCTGGAAAGGCTGCCACCCTGCTGTTCAAACACCACAGGATCATGGAAGATATTAAATGACAGTCAGATCCACATGTAATCATACAGCATTGATTTCTTTTTCCCCAAGTAAAATGATAGCTTAGATTTACTGTGAAAGAGATGAACTACGTACAGTTCCATATGATATGAACACACACATAATCACACAGCTGCTGAGAAAGACAACCTAGGAAAAAAATAAATTCCTGTGACGCAAAAGTTTTGGTTTGCAATTATATTTTAAAACATTTGCATTTGGGCTGGAAGAACATACTTTGCTTCCATGATGCCAAGAGGAGGAAGAAACTCCCCGTACAACATCAAGTGTAGATTATTACACACAAAAGCTTCTTTGGCCAAACTGAAATTCAGAATCTGTTTTAAACCTAAAACATACGTCCATCATTTGCATGATTTGCACCTCTCCTATGAGGAAAGGCTGAGGGAACTGGGCTTGTTTAGTGTGGAGAAGAGAAGGCTCCAGGGAGAGCTCATTGTGGCCTTCCAGCACTTGAAGGGAGTGTATAAACAGGAGGGAGAACGGCTGTTCATGAGGATGGATAGTGACAGAACAAGGGGGAATGGTTTTAACTGAGACAGGGGAGGTTTGGGTTAGATATTAGGAGAAAGTTTTTCACCCAGAGGGTGGTGAGGCACTGGAACAGGTTGCCCAAGGAGGTTGTGGATGCCCCATCCCTGGAGGCATTCAAGGCCAGGCTGGATGTGGCTCTGGGCAGCCTGGTCTGATGGTTGGCGACCCTGCATATAGCAGGGGGGTTGAAATTAGATGATCATTGTGGTCCTTTTCAACCCAGGCCATTGTATGATTCATTATGCAGGCTGTTAACTGCCACACTTAAACTGCTGAGAATTCTAGCTGGTGATGTCTATTAGGAAACATTAACATTAACATAATCTAAGCCTCAGCTCAGACTTCCATTTCAGATGGTCTAGAAAATCCTCACTTTTTTTTCAACTTGAAAATAGAAAAAAAAAGTTTGTTCCCTTAAAGCTTGAAAGTTACACAGTAAATACCTTGTGGATTTTTTTTAGTTGTACAGCAGAAATCCTATTTCCCAACAAAAAACAATTACGATTTATGGCAGAAGAGCATAACAATAAACAACCCTGACACACTGGATGGTATTTAACGCCCTGACTTGTGGCAAAGCAAGCCTGTCAATTTTGATCATGAGGAATTACAAAATTCTCTCTGTATTCAGACACCTGAGCCTTTCTGTAGAGCTAATTGCACTGACTAAGACAGCCTTCAGCAGAACCAACTCACATCACTTTTTTCCAGTGAGTTGCTTTCGCCGTTCTGCTGTCACAACCACCACCTGTCAGCACACGCTGAATCTATCTGCCCCAGGCTTTTTGTCAGATGTCACCAGCAGACTCAATCTGGAACTCTGGATCACTTCAAAACAGGTACATTCTTTCCAAGGCAGTAGTTGAAGAATTTAGCAGCTACACACTTGTAAGTTGAAATTTCCAAATACGAATCACTTTTGGAGTCAAAGCTGCCTAAGCACTTCTTAAGAAACATTTTGGGACAGTAGCAGGAATGGAATTCCTGTTTGCAAAGTGAAAGTGTCAGTTGCATGTTAGAAACAAGATAAGTGCTCGTATCTATATTTATCACTTGTCTCTTCAGAAGTCCCTCGACTACAAGGAAATGCTGGCTGGCTGCTGGGGAAAGGTCAGCATCAGCTGGCAACGTCAATAACAGCCGGCGTATCACCTGATCACAGAAGGGGTGATGCTGCCCAGTGCCCCAAAGCGATACAGGTATGAGAAGGCACATGACAGTAATTACAGCCAGAAAAATCAATGCTTTCTAATTACCTCACAGAGGTAAGCAGTAGGGAAGGATGATCAGCAAAAATGAGCAAAAGCCCACAGTATTGGCAGAATGTTGTGAAAGGGCGGTAAGGACTCACAGCAAACAGCTCCAGTACTTTTTCTTTCCAGGCCTTTTCCTTTCCCCTGCTGTAAGACTTTATCTAGTTACCGGCTGGGGAAGACAACTCTTTAACAATCTCACTGTAAGTAAGCAGATGTGACTGTAACCCCATGTAAAGTAGGGAAACTTCCAAACGAGAGATTTTTCAAGTCTCCAAGAAGAAGATAGGGTCAGAAAGATCTGATTGTTATGAAATGCAACTTGATGTTACTCTGAATAATTAACGGTGGCAAAAGACAAGATAAAATTATGTAGTTTTGTCTTAATATTTTTCTTTTTTGGCTACAGTCGTTCTAGAAGTATTACTTACCAGTATTGTTGGCCCATCAATAAACATATGAAGTACCACTCTTCTCTGAGCCCTCCAAAAGCCATTAGAGAAAAGCTGTTCAGAATGTCAGTGCATCATTTCTTGCCTTAGACAGTACAGTTTACTCAGACAGGGAGATCATTATTAGGTTGTGGCAACTATATATTGATAAAATCAAAATTTAATTTTTTTGTGACAAACAACTGGACATAACGTAACAGAAGTTCTCTCAAAAATTTAATATTAATTTCCAGGAAGACAATTTTCTTCAAAATAAAATGTGAAATAATTTTACAGCATGTAAACTAGAAAGACATTTTCTTCAACTGCTGCATTAATAAACCCATATGAATATAAATAATCTGATGTAATCACTTAAATATTAAGCTCCCATTTGTCATTTTCATTTACAGTTCAGTAATTACAAGCACATTAGAAGTTACTATGCTAGAGTCATTTTTTGTCCTGGTCTGAATGCTGACCCAACTTGTCCTTTCCTCTTGGGATTCTGAAAATTATCGTACCTGGAAACAGTAAAAGACAGCAGCATATTAGTCTGAAATCCCTTTGTCTGCATATGCCCCCAAAATACACAGTAATGTAGCACAGAACTATCAATGTTCAATTATATTTTGGCTGAAATGAAGAGCATCTGTTTTCTCAGACCTGCAGGCCTGGAGGAGTTTCATCCACTACTCTGACTCAGGCAAAGCAGAGCACAAAGCTCTCTATTTTTTTTTTTTTAAATTACTATTATTCTAAAATAACATATATATACTTTAATTATTACTATTTAGAGGGGAATGAAGAAAAGTGGACGGGGGGTACTGATTCCTAGAAATTATCTCTCTTTCTCCTTTCCTCCTCTCTGATCCCTGCTGTTAAGATCTGCTTATCCATGTAACACCTCAGGCAGATCACACCTTAATTCCCAAGTCCAAAAAACATCATGGACTGTTTTGATGCCACTTTTCAGCTTTTTCACTCCAGTCATTTTCAAGTTTAATGGACACGTTCTCATTTTCAGTATGTGTTCTCTTTTGCAAATTATTTTTCTTTGGGAACATATATAATGAGGACTCAAAGCATCATACCTCTTCCCAAATACAGTAGTTAACAGAGGCACTAGTCACTAGAAAGTCATAACAGAGCAATTTGAAAACATGGTGAACTGCTACTCAATGGGAACAGGTAGGACCTAGCTTTATGTTTCAGAGAATCAGAATTCTCTTTGTACTGGTATAGCTTTTAACATAATAAAAGGGGTTTTGGGTCTGGGATTAGAATTTCTAGGTCCAATATTAATAAAAACAATAAAAGACACCCACACTGGTAAGATAATTTCTTCTTTCTATTGTGTACCTTGGTATTGGTGAAAAAAACCTGCTGTCAGAAACCACTCAATTTCCATGCCATTCACCACACCGAGTATCATTAAATAACTGTTGTGGTTCTGATGAACAAGAAATATGGAAAGACCAAATCTCCACTTGAGCTCACAATTAATAATAAAAAATATAATGCTTACAGTTCAGTAAAATTCTTCCAGTCATCTTGGCTAATGGATGGTCTTATACCCTCAAGAGCAGTCATCAAATGGGACTGGGTAATAATTAAAGTGTTCTTGGCAAGCACAGACTGATTAAGGGTGCCATCCTCCTGGAAAACAGAGCCACGAACAAACAATCAGAAATTATCACAGAGAAAGGACCCCCTGTAATTACAATCACTGCTTCCCCCTGCATTAGTAACACATGCCTGGCTTATCTTCCTCAAACTAGATATCACTTATCTTTGTTATTTTTAATATTATTGAATGAATTATTTATCAGAATACAATGAAAGGAAGTGCTAAGACTAAATATTACAAAAAACTGTCATACTCCATTCTTGCTTTTGTAATTGGCTTTGATAGCATTGATTTCTGTCCTCAGGTGCTCTATTTGCTGCTCCGGGTTATTTTCCAGTGAGTCTTCTTGGGAGACTGTTGTAAGCATTGAAGGTTGTGATGATGCTGTGTCTCTCTGAGAGATGTTGGTAAAATCGTGAGTTACAGAGTTTGGTCCAGACAAACACAAAGAGCTCTAAATTGATCAAAGAGAAATACATTAACTTATTATGGATTCAAAAGAGCAACTCAAACATTAAGATTTAGCTAACTTTCCTACCAACTTCATTCAGTATCACCTTTCTCCCACCAGAAAAGAGTACTTTCAAAAATACATCACACAACCTTTTGTATAGACATAGAAGAAAGCACAAGTTTGGAAACGAAGTGTTTTTCCTTCAGAAAAAAATCAAAATATTTTTGCAAACAGCCTATGTAAAAAAAAATACAAATGTCTAGTAAATACATAGCTCTTTTTATGTACAAAAATCAGTGGTTCTGAAATCTGAGGTTCATGCAGTTAGCTTCGGAGTGACATTCCATTTTCTATCACCTCCAAATTCTCTGTGCACTGGGTAAAACAAGCAACTTCAAAGTTCCAAAGTTTTGCAAGGTTAAAGTCCTTGTAGCCTCAGTGAAGAAATTCCAGAGTTAAAGGAAAACCTAAATCTCTCAAGATACATTACTGGAACATTGTCATGTATAATACAAGATAAAACACAAGAGCACTTTATGAGACTTAGCAGTTAGAAATTCTCCAGTGTGAAGAGAAGCTATTTTTGGCTTTAGGAATCAATGCAAGACAGTTTTGAAAACAAGATTCTAACACCTTTGATAACTATCTGTAAATACAATTCTGCAACAGATCCTCAGAACAAACGGATCACATGCAAACTCTGAAGTCATCTCTCCACTGTAAGGAGCTCACAGCCAGCATGTTCTGCTATATTTACCCAGCAGCCAAGTGAGACTGGTCAGCACTGTGACACGGGTGCTGGCTAGCAAAAGCAATAAACTTTGGAAGGCAACAAGGCATTAGACCAGACAGTAAGACCTGGTGTGAATACAGTTGGCCTGATACTAAAGCACTAAGCAGTATTTTGGGATTTTGATTTAAAAGTTCTTCAAAGTTGTAGAGAAATCCAAATCCTGTTATGTCAGATGGAATATCCCACCCTGGTTCCCACACTGGACCCACAGTGCATAGGATGAAGACAGCTTGAAGGACAAAGCAGACATAACTGTATTTATTAAACCTCGTGGTTTTTTTCCTGCTTTGCAGTCAATAATTTTTAGAGAATTCAAAATATCGAGAGTGTGATTTACCAGGTCTGAAGGACTTCCATTTCCTAGTTCTGATTCATAAGAGCTTCCAAAATAAAGACGATACATGTTGGACCTTGGATCCTCAGGAAGCAACTCAGACATGTCCAAAGAAATAAGAGATTGCTCAGGTGCTGCTTCTCCATCTATTGCTGAGTCATCTGAACCACTGCTATGGTTTAGAAAAACCATGGAAGACAGACTGAAGTCACTATCAGAACTAGAACCAAAATCCTGTGACAAAGAACAGAGCAGAACATTTACAGGTGTTAACTCACAGCTAATTGCACTTTGTAATGCATTAAAATATTTCATGTGTAGTCCAAACAAAAGTATTGATTTGCATTTGTTTCTAGCAATTCTTCTCTTGGAATATGAGCTCTTTCATGCCACTAAACCCATATTTCCTTTGATCTCCAAATAGTGGAAGCCTTGCCTGCCCCTTTTCAGCCACAGTAAGACAAGCATTAAAAATATGATGGCAGGCAGTTGAATAGAAGTTAGAAGAGGAAAGGAACCTGTCATTTACAAGGGAT
Source organism: Lagopus muta (assembly GCF_023343835.1). Taxonomy (NCBI): domain Eukaryota; kingdom Metazoa; phylum Chordata; class Aves; order Galliformes; family Phasianidae; genus Lagopus; species Lagopus muta. Next base: position 22,582,668 of record NC_064439.1, read on the forward strand.
AAAAACTTACAGTGGGATCCTGTACCTTATATTAAATATGGGTATTATCTGAAGGGGTCTTCCAGAGTCCAGCTATCAACATCCTCCTTCCACACCTCCCCTAACCTCAGATCACATTAAATCTGTCAGAGTTCCCCATAAAACCCACCAGTTCCTTGCTTCCTCCGTCACTGCAATTGTGTCACTTCACAACGGAATTTGCTAGATACTCTTTGAAGGCTTTGAGTGATCCCTCCTGTTGGTCTATCAGTCATTTCTCACAACAACAATAAAGAGATTTGGCTAAAATAAATATTTTTTTATATTAAACGCTTCTCACAAAAATTAAAGAAAAAAAATCTTGCCTTTAAGAAGTTTAAATTTAAACTAATTTGTTACATTATTCTCATGTGATACCATACACATTAAGATTTTAATTCTTATTAAACAGCTTTGCTGAAAACACAATGGATAGAATTAACCCCTTTGAACATACCAGCATAGAAATATAAAGAGACCATCTTTTATATCTGTATTATTTACCTGTGTTAAACCTGAGCTTAAATTATGTATTGCCTCCAACTGAGCATTGTATAATAAAGCTTTTAGGTCAGCCCCTGTGAAGTGCTCTGTTTTTGCAGCCAAATACTCAAGGTCCACATCATCTGCCAAGGACAGAGAATGACTGAGAGCTTTTAAGATTTCGCAGCGTGAACTCTGCAAAGAAAGAAAAAAAAACCACAACCAAACAACTGTCAGTAAAGCAACCTGTTATTTTCCTTTTCCTCTCCTAGAGTGCTTTGTCTCTGTCACAAGCAAATTCTTCTTTAAAGATACTCCCCTAATAATAGTACATCTTGGATACACTGAATAATAATCAAACTTTAAAATGGGCATGATTTCTGTTACCTTTTCCTAACGAGGTTAAGAGAAGATGTACCAAACAGTATAGAACACAGAAATATATTCCTCTAAATACTCATCTAACATCTGAGATTTTTATATGTGTCATATAAACAAAATATGAAGCTGAACACTGCTAGTCATATTTCCTTTTGCACAGAGAAATACGATGGAAGTGGTAAGCACTTCCATTTACTTGAAGGATCATATTCTAAACCAAAATTTAAAAAGGAAGAAGTCAGGACATATTTACATTTTTGGCATGCAGGAACATCACTGTGTACATTTAAAAATAACATAATGTGGCATTTGTTAAGCTTTCCAATTAATCTGAAAATGAACAGCACAACTGTAATATAAAATGGGGAACCAAAGACATGCCTTGCACAGCCTTAAAGGCCTGATCCAAAATGAACTAAAAAAAATTCCCTTGCTAGACAGTGACACACCTGACTTAAAAGAACTTGTACACTCAAAATTAAATGTGGGCAAAGGGTGGAATCAACAAGAATTCAGAACAAAACTACTCTGAAAATTTCAGATAATCAAGGGTTGTGAATGCCTATGGGTTCACCACCTCAAGCAAACAGCAGATCCATCGGATTTTTAATTCATTGGAAGATGCAAAAGACTATAAACATGATGCTGCAACTAATCTCTGAGAAATAGTTTACTGCTACAGAATATTTTTTATTACTTTTTTTTTTTTTTGATCGGTTACAATCACTGAAATATGATTTGATTCTTAAGACTGTGATAAACATTCTTGTTTTGCCTCAGTTTTATACCAATGTATTGGCACGAGTGAATTTTTACGTACAACTGGAGCTGTGCAATAGACCCCAGTTTGGCCAGATTTGAAATATAAAGAAATGGAGATTAACTGAAGCCCAGTAGTTTCCCAGTTTTCCCGTTTTGTCACGTAAAATATTTCATTTTCTCACCAGATCTGGAGGAGGACAGTACAGGCACTTATCCAGTCGACCAGGTCTTAACAAAGCAGGATCAATCAAATCTGGGCGACTAGTAGCAGCTAGCACATAAACACCTTTGGAAAACATCAAGAAAATACCATTAACACCTGCTAAGTATCTGTGCAAGGAGGGAAAGAGCACACAGATGAATTTTTACCTTGTAAACCTTCCACACCATCCAACTGAGTCAACAGCTGATTAACCACTCGGTCTGTAACTCCAGTGTTGTCATGACCTCGGCGAGGAGCAATGGAATCAAACTCATCGAAGAAAACAATGCAAGGTTTGGCTGCCTGAGCTCTTAAAAACAAACAACATTAAGTTAAATATAAGTAGAGGATAAAAACTCGTCTCCTGTAAAAGTTAGAGGTTCTAAATAATTTTTTTTCTATGGAATCACTGCTCATTTTTATGATGTATCTTCTCCTCAGTTTTCCCTTTCTAAAGTATTCAATTGCATTAATACACATGAAAGCTTCAAAATTCAGATGTGGTCTTGGATTATATAAATACAGTATAAAGACTGTCTACACTGCAACCTACTTGAGAAGCAAAGGCTACGAAGAGTCCATTTACATTAGGAAGCATTGAGGCTCAAATTAGGGCATGTTTGTAAAAACAAAACTACTGGCACCAAGGATCTCAATACCAAGTCTAGTTTGACTCTATGTACTGTGTTCATTGCTAAGCACTCTGAAGTGGAGAGAAATACGAAAATTCAGAAGTGCACCCTGATCTTAACTGTTCCCAAAAAGTTCCCCAAAGACGATGTTCAAATCTTGGCAACTTATTGACTCCTTTTTTGGCACAAATGATTTGATAACTGTATCTCTCTGAGAACAAAATCAATTCACAGAGCTTCAACCAACAGAATCATAACATCAGAAATCTTTACAAGGCCAACCTGTTAAAGATATCTCTAACTGCTTGTTCACTTGCTCCAATATATTTGCTGAGCAGCTCTGGTCCCTAAAAGAGGGAAAAGAACATCTGTGTTACACATTATTGGCTTTAATTTGTCATTTAATACCAACATTGATTTTACATACTGGAGCAAGGTAAGTTGTAACCAAGAGAATGCCAGCATTCCAACTATATTCCAATGTAGCACAATATGTATTACTGTATCACAGGTAACAATTTACACTGCATTTTGAAAATACATTTAAAATGTATTGCCCAACTTCTGGTCCCACAGAACCAAAATTCAGGATTTGTTTTTATTAATAAGATGGGTAACTAAGACAATCCAATTGCAATTTATTATTCTGCTTAATGAAAAATTATTAAAAAAAGAAACAAACTCAGTCATAAAACTGTGAAACTCCAGAAAGTCAGATGCTTGGTTATCCACAGAAACTATTTTTGATGAGTTTTTAACTTTGGTATTTTGCTTTTACAAGCACCTACTCACAGCTATTATACCGAGCTATTTAATTCAGTTAATCAAATGAATCAATCAATTTTCTTCTTACTTTGACACTGATGAAATTCATTCTGCTCTCTCGAGCAACTACTCCTGCTAACAGTGTTTTTCCTGTTCCAGGTGCTCCATAGAGCAAGACTCCTGATCTCTGTCGTATAGGCAGGTTCGCAAATAATTCTGGATACTGGAAAACAACACCAAACAAGACATGTTATGAAACATGCAATTATTCTACAGTGTACTGAATAATCACTAGTGTTTGATTTTTGAAGGGTGCAGTGAAAGAGTTCTCTGGTAGCTGAAAATACTTGAAGACTGGGAAGACAGAAAAGCAGCTTAAAAAACCATATTTGTCTTCCTTCTGTCAAATATGTGCTGCTTCTTAAAGATCATAACTGTTCTACTAACAAAATGTACAAAGTTCACGTAACTGACTTAAAACTACTGCATACCTTTGCAGGTAACATGATGGTATCCATGAGTATTTGCTTCACATCTTTTAAGCCACCTATCCTATCCCAGCCAACATCCTTAGGTTTATGAAGGCTGACATTTCTCAGAGCTAATGGAGTAAAATCTTTTAAAGCTTTCTGAAAATCCACGGTTGACAGATTCAATTCTGCTTTAAAGGAAAAACAAAAAAAAACTATATAACCCAAGAGTAACAAATTCCTCACAGTATGCAACAATTAAAGACATTTTAAATGTGAAACAAAATTTGGCTTTTCATTTGTGTACTCTAAGAAGTTCCGGATAACAAAAGTAAGAATATGAAATAGAGGTTTTGACAGTGAACGTACCGCCGTGTTGAAATGCATCCTGGTTAGAAATACAGGCATGAATGGCACGATCAACCAGCATAGTAAAATCTCGAGCAACAAAACCTTCTGTTTCTTTTGCAACATACTGGAGATCAAGATTGGAGAACTTCTCTACATCGCAGTTCAGTTTGTTGTTTATTACAGAACAGAGCACTTCACACCTTTGCTTCTGGAAAATAGAATGGGGCAGGAAGTGTGTGTTCAGTTGTCAGTTGACGTGGCTTTCAGAAATTCAGAAAGCAAATATGTATTACTTATCTCACACATCACTATCATGGAATCTTCAAATGACAAAATCTGAGTAGGCACAAAAATGGACTAAAGTCAGCTCTTCAGCTGAACTTCAAGAAATTCAGTTTTACAAATTCAAAGGTTTGCACTGCCAGTTATCTTAAATCTAACAATAACAAAACAAACTCCCACCCTCAACTTTCTGCTGTTTCACACCAATGCTTCAGTTCCATAAGAAAAAATGAACATATTTTCCTTTGTGCTGAACTTATTGGATGTGAAATAGATAGTGTTAGATAAAAATATAACAAATAATTTGATATCTTTTGAAAACCTGACTTTTCCACTGGTGCCTCATCCTCATTCATTTATTAGTATTAAAAAACCCACAACAAAACACCAGCACCCAAGCAAGTAGGAACTACTTGTGTTAAACACCCATCAGTTGCCATAACCACGTCACATCCACTGCCTCCTGCAATTAAGTCATACTGTTCATTCTTCCCTCTTTTCTTTTTACAGTTCCAAAAGGGACTTCAAATAAAATTCAAATTCAAATAAAATACAATTAATATAGAAAAATAATCCCAAATCTGTTCATAAAAATAAGTTTTAATAACATTTTAACATGTAATTACCATTAATAATATGTTAGCACATACTTATTCCTCTGAGAGGCAGGAAAAAAAACCAACAATAACACACTTAAGCTAAGTCTCATTTATCTAACTGTAGTGACCTGACATGTTCTCTCAAAGTTGCTTCTCTAGAATTCCCTTATGGGTAACAAGGGAACATTCACCTACCTTGGACAGCCTAACTTGCTTTAGGTTGAACTGAACCATCCTCTGAATACACCTTTTTTCTCTCCACTGAGGATAATGAAACAAATTGGGAATTTATACTGGCTTACTTTCCAGCCTCACAATGTCACACAGGGGTGCTGGGGTATCTAAGTATTATTAAATACTTTCTATGATATCCAGGTTTCTCCTCATCCCCCAGACTAACCTACAATCTCTGTGGCTGAAGGGAAGGCAAACAACACTGTAATCAAATTAATAAATGCCCAAATTTACCTGATCTGGTGACTGGATATGTTTGAAACACTGAAATATATGAGTTCCTTGAGCTGAAACCAGGGAAGGATGTAGAGCATGTTCAGACTGACTTGTAGCAATTAATGCAATCAAACTCCCCAAGGAAATAACTTCTTTTATCAGATCTTTCAAAACTAAACAGAAAAGGCATTGCTGAAGGAATTGCAAAATAACAAAAAGATTCTATATTTGATTATATCCATTATACACAGTGCAAATAAAAAGCATTAAAATATATTTAAAAATAATTTCTTTATTGCTATGTTCAAATGCTCTTTTTTAACAACAAAATAACAAAACCAAGCCAAATTAAAACAGTGAAAATCCCCCAAACATCCCAACCAAACAATACAATTATTTTTTCTAGGACAGTACATTTCATTACTAAATGTCATCAAAAGTGCTGTTTAAAAGTTAAATTTTTGCAAAGTAACTGATGATGCCTACCACAGGATATCAAACGTTATTTTTCTGTGTTGTGAACTCCACTCTAAAAACATACCACACTGTTCAGAGGCAATAATGATTGAGACAGAATGTCCAGCTAGGACAGTACAACTGAGGTGCCAGAAATGCTGGGTTGCATTACACTTTTACCCAGATACAGGTAGTAGAGCATTACCATAAGCAAGTCTGCTGCTCTGAACTGACTCAGGGCTGTTCTCATGCTCTGGTGTAGGAGGTACTCCAACAATGTGATCAAGATCGTCCATTAAAATAACGGATGGTTGTCTCCATGACGCCTCTAAAAAAGCTTCCTCCACATTTTTCCTTATGCTTCCTAATCTTTTTCCTGTAGGATAAATGCATTTTAATGACAAAACATAAAAGGAAAAAAAAGATCAGACTTGTATATCTTGCTCCAGTAATATTCCAATACTTGGATTCAGCTACCTTACATATGTTTCTATAAATCCAGATACCTATTTTAAAGCAGAAACAACATGTTCTATCCTAAACCTACTTTCACTAACACAGGCATTCTAATACTTAATTATTTATGTTTGTTCCAGCCACCACAGCTGAAGAAACACACAGTTGATCCTGCCACTTTCTCCTCATTTGTAACATCTTAAAATAAATGTGGCAAGAGTGGTTTGAATGCAGTGGTGGTATGAGGGACAGAAGCTGGCAGACATGAAAAAAAGCTTCCTTGCAAAAGGAAATTTAACAAAAAAACAGAAAAATTAGATTACATGCTGTAACTTCATAATTACAGTTCTTTGTCATACTGAAATTGTTTGAGAAAGTAACAGGTATTATCCTACCTCTTAAAGCTTTGCAATCAATTACTTCTACATGAGCATCCAATCTATCAAATGCTTCTTTGCAGATGGCCTTTGCTAATGTTGATTTTCCACTTCCCTGTAAAAATAAAAGTGAGCTAAAACAGAACAATTTGCTTCTGTTTCTGTGGAATTTCTATCAAAACACACATCAGCTAAGCTGGGAAGGCTGTAAGCACTTTTGGTTTTACCCCTCAGAAGCATACACTTATTCCATCTCTGCATCACTTGGTAGAGACTGAAGCCATGGGCTGAAAAAAGCCTAAGTCAAATTTGGAGTGGGTACATCCACTATAGACAGTGCTGTGATTCCACTTTTCCAGTGTTGTTTTTATTATGATGGAATGTGGTGTTAAATGCCACCACAAGAGACAAAAGGAAAATCAGAGCATTGGCTATACTGACGTTTTATGTTAGTTAGAAAATAAGAGCAAATATTGTATTCTTACTTTCAAATATTTCAGAGACAAGAAGCACCTATTATATAAACACAAAGTAGATTAATGACCTATGGAAATACACTGAAATTGTATTGCTATAAATATTCAAATTTATATATGCATATAGATGATACACACATATACACACTAAATGTGAATGTATAATATCATAATATATAATGTCATAATATGACATACATAATGCTTTACTGTGTCAACTCTGTTCAGCCAACTGCTTGTTTTTCAGCTTGTTCTTTAGTTCTTCGAATTTGCATGGTAACAAAGAACTAATGAAAACAGTTCTGTAACTATTGAAAACCACTGAGGAGAGTTTGCAAGTGCAGAGCAGTAGAACGTGTACCTTTCCTCCTGTGAGAAGCACCCCTCCACTTCGCAGTCCCACAGCAATACCAGCCAGCTTTTGAGATAAAGGACGACCCAAAAGACTGTGGCTTATGTGTTCATAAGAAGATGCTCCTAATTTGTCCACTCCCCTGAACAGCACAGAAGACATTAAATGCCTAGAGTAGCATCAGCACACGTGATATAAACAGTAATAATTGTAGTATAGTGAGGGTTCAATGTTGATTATGCAAAGTAATTCATATTTTCATAACTCAATCTGAAAAGACAGCATCTTTATTCCGTAGAGGTAACACAGGGGGCACAGACAATGCAGATCACCCCTGCTGTTGAACAATTAATCACCCAATGTACATCACCCTAGCAGGAAGTGGGCCTCAGACAACAGAACTAACTTCAGTTTTTGGGGTTTCACCTTGTTGAAGGTCCAAGTAACAACCTCCTAAGGGATGTAACAAATTGGTAAAAAACGGTGCACATCTGGGTCAGATAACTCAGCCTATCAGAAATAAAGCAGCACGTAGTTCATTTGCAGACGTCTTTATCCTTCACCTGTCTTAAATCTTTGTGTCTTTTGACACAACAGTGCTCCTTTCAGGTTCACCAACAGCAAGGCTCTGTTTTGTATTTTGTATTGTACTGTGAAAAACAAAGCGAATAAATACAACTTGGTTTTTTTACATTCCTACTCTACCATGCTAACCCCTGGTCAGCTCTAATTGCCTCTTCTCAGCTGCCTTTCAAAATGCCAATAGCATAGTAAATAGCATGCTACCACAAGTCTCTCAAGTCCCCTCTTCCCCAACTCTACTTCAAGTTTACTATACAGCACCACTGTTTGCCCTTCTACAAATGACAGCAACATTATGATAGGAAGGGCTGAGCCTGACACAAGCCAAAATACCAAATGATGCAGAATCATGCTGTAAGATCTGCATCAATTAAATAATAATAATAATAAAAAAAAAGATCACTTTCACTAATATTCTTCTTCATTAATTCCCATTCCCTCGTGCACTTTCTACTATGAAGATGTCTCACCCTAAATGGTTTAGTCTTTTGTAAGGAAGGTTTCTGTCTGTTTCACGCACAGGCAGCTGGCTGTCATCATCAGCTTTTGCAGTTAGAGGGTGTAAAAGAACCTACAACAAAGGAAAATGTTAGTACTTAACATTAAATACAGCTACAAGAGAACAGTATAGAAGTAACTACCCTTTTTTGGAATCTTTATAAATAAAATTTGCAAGTATGCCTTGCTGAAGCTTAATCTGCCTGAAAGAAAGATGTATTGGTAAAATGACATGGATAAAATATTTCCAAAATATAATCTAGTGTTTACAATGATGTAAACTGTGACTAGGATAAGTGCTCTTTTATGTCAAGCTATGCAGCCCATCATATCTCATATCTTTCCCCACCGTTAATGTTTATTTTACTGTATCCTCCTTGTTGTGCTGGCATCGACACCCATGAGGCAAGATGATCAGTCAGACAGGGAAACTGATCTGGTTGAAACACCTGGCTTTTTTCACAGTCTAGTTTACCAGGGAGCAAGTATGAAAAGCTAAACTAGCAAACAGGACTAATTGCAAGGTTCACAGGCTGGAACAGCTTGGTAGGTGACTGTTAACAAATGCACACTGCCCTTTCATCTTAACACTGGTCATTCTTACCATTTGTAGAAGACTTCTCTACTTCTCAAATACCGATAGAAATAAAGCTCTTCTACTTTTGCTCAACAGGAACTCTAAACTTTGCAGAAAAAAAAATCTATTCTGAACAGCCAAAACAGGACATCTTAATTCTCTGCCAGTTTAAAAGTTAAAAAAAAAAAAAAAAAAAAAAGAATGATCCTACTATTACAACCATTATTCAGGAGTCAAGGACATCGGCTAAACCTGCATTATTAATGGAAACCCTAATCCCAATTGTTTAAATTTTCTGAGAAAGGAAAGAGGGCACAAGCTATATAAAAGGGAAAGCAGAAATAAAGTTTAGATAGGCATTACGTCTCATCTTTGTAGAATCAGCTCCTGTTCATCTAAAGTGATTTTACAGTGGTTCAGGGACTAAGAGAAAAAGTAACTATGCATCAGGATGGGATGTTCAAACCTGGGCAATACTGACTTCCCTCTGCTCTGATTTTCCTGACAGCTTGATGCAGACTATGAAAGTCAATGACAAATAAATTTCCAGGCATGCCTGGAATCTTACCAATGCCTCAGGCTGTAAAATAACACAAAGAACGCAGGTATAACTTAATGAACAAACCAACAATTATTTAAAATGCTACACATAATTTACTTGTAACCAAATATAACAATTTAAATTACTTGATACCTGATACTATGGGATATTTACTTGTATATTAGTCTTTTGCAGCAAACTGGGACTCAGTATAAAAGTATTCTCAGACTTATCTTCTTCAGTGTGCACGTGATCCACTACAGTAAGGACAAACTCCTCCATTCCTGTAAAAACAGAAAGTACAACCACTAACATTTCTAATTATTTCAACTTCTATTCTTCACAAGATGAAATATTAATATATTCAGAAATACTATAGATACTCCAAAATGAAATAATTAAAGAAGTTAATCATTATTAAAATGTAGTTTATGTTTACAGTTCCAGTGTAAAGAGATATGTTATATTAAATGGTGCACAGAGAGATCACAAAAGGTATATTGCCTAAATAAAATTCCTAATGGACAGTTAAGATTGCTACATGGTCCTTACCTTCTTTAATACGCAGATGTATGCAGTTTGTGCTTGTCATTATCCATGGAAGATCCTCAGTAGCAGAATCCTTTAGCCAAGCACTGAAAGCACATTTAACATCATCTTCACATGTATCTTTATGCTACACAGGAAAACAGAGACAAAAAGGGACATGAAACAAGGTGTTACTACGACTGTCCTCCTTCCATGCATAGAGCATTTGATTCTCTTACAGTAGCAGAGATCTGGAAGAAGATGAACAGTCTCATTTATTTGGAAAATAACACTATGCCAACAATTCTGCCATTTCTGTCACCTGCTCTGTAGAAAGCACCTGCTGCTTTGCTACTCTGCCTTTGCTACAGCAACAATTGGCTCTTCCACCGCCCTTAACAATTTTATCTTTGGAACACTGATGTAAGGCACAGAGAAGTTTTTATTCTTTTATTTATCTGTATTGCAAGATCCAAAAGCACTACTCAGCTTCTGGGTTTGAAACAGTGCCAGGTTACCACCACTGCCTGTCACTAACTCTGGCTAGGCACTATATCCACCTTTCCTGTACATCCTGCTTCCTAATTAATTCCTAACCTAATTAAAAAGAACATGCATCTTTTCCTTATTAGCAGGTGTCAAATATTGCCAATATCTTTTTTCATAAGCAAGACACTTTCACACTTTGAAAACAAATAAAGACTCCATCATACCCTTTAAATAGAAAAATTTTACAGGTAAGATGCAGAACTATTTGAAGTACTTACCAAATGCAAGACAGAGTTCAACAACTCAGGTATCAGCAAACAAAATACAGAATAATATTACTAGATAAGCTTTGTTAGACCACTGCATCTTCTTGATTTCAATGACATACAGAGAATAAAAACCAAATTCCTTGGGAAAGCACTCATACATGACAGACATCTTCCACGTTATCATGTAACACAAACAAATCCAACATTAAAAAAAAACAAACAACAATACAACAAAAAAACAACACAGACAACTCTGACCAGAGCAACATTATTTTTTCCCAACCTATGAACAAATACATGACCAAGAATATCAACTCACTAAGTTCTGTTTGGGTTGCAGTCTAAGAGATATAGGAATTTTAGGAATAGACTCAAGTGACTTAATTTGGACTGCTGAATGCATTTCAATTCGTAGCTTTTTTCTCAGGTCATCTGGAATCTGAAATATTTAAAATAAAAGCAAAGAAAAAAGAAACATCAGAAAATAAAACCACTATAACATTGCATATTGAGTACAATAACAGTTTCTTCAACACCAATAGAACCTCAGATTTGATCACTGATGGTTTATTCACTGCAATTTACAACAGATTTAAGAAACCATAAAGCTAGCATTCAAATCCTGTTCTCACATTTCTGAGTGTCTTTTATCCTACTTGTGAAAACACTTGCTACAGTTGACTGTCTATTAACTTTAAATAATAATAATAAAAAAAAAAAAACAAGAAGATTGAAAAAGGATTCCTCTTAATTCTTAGAATGTTGCAAGAATGCAGCATTTGGTGATTGCAATTTATTTTACATGGGCAGGTTATGCATAAACAGGCTGTTATAAAGATCAGAGCCGCACACATTTTCAGTACAGACAGAAATCCAGTTTTCCTGAGCTGTACCAGCCAGTTTGCCCTGTAAAAAGGAAACTACTTGTCAAATATTCTGTACTGTTTTAAGTGTTTTCAGTTTGGAAATGTGTCTCAGAAATGTTTATGAAGTCTGAAAGACTGAATGGTTGCTAACATTTGGAAAACTGCTCGCATCAAACGATTCTGTGGTAAACATTACTGCAGGCTTTTGCTCTCACTCTTGATAAAAGAGTCAGCAAATGGTGAGAAGTGTAACATGTCCAAATAGTCAAACAGTGATTTGGAGTGCATTTGATCTATTTCTCTTGATCCTGAGTGTGTTTCCAGGAAATAAAGAACATGAGCAGGCTGTACAGCTCTGCCAGAATAAGCTGAAGTGTCAGTGTCTGCACACTGGGACTGTGTCACCCTACAGAAAACAATATATAACAGACCAAGAGACTTTAAAAGGTATAAAAGCTAATTATTTGATAGTACTGCAAGATTTTAATGAAAACTTCAACAGTATATAAAAGCACCTGTAAATATCAGGTAACAACAGGATACATTATGCCATTACTTTATAGCATGATGACACCTAGTGTCCAGAGCATATTTTATAGCAATATCTGATGAAGAAACACTTCATTAAGCATTACTGAATGCACATAAACAGATACATTCATGTTCTCGTGTACGGCTGCCAAGAAATTCTGAAGAAAATATGCACCTCCAGCAACACTGAAGGGTTTTCCTATTTGGTGCCAAAATGCTAGGGGTGTAGAAGCTCAGTGTACACTGCATGATGCTAATATCAGTGAGAAGGCTCAGCAAGGCGTAGCTCTAGCAATTATTATTTGATTGACTTTACTCAGGAACCTTCTGCAAAGTCTACCCCAAAACTGCACATCAGTTCCAGTTATCCAATAGCAAATATTATCCAATAAAAAGCCCCAAAAGATAGTGTGCTCAAACTGACCCAAACTCTTCCAACATGTAGGGCTTCCCCACTGTTGCCATACTCTATGACACTCTTTAGGTCTTCAAATCCATTCCAAACGATCTGAACAACAGATCCCCCACTGGATGCTTGAATGGTATTGGAATCATTTTTGTCTTGCGTACCAGGCAAATGTTTTTGCTTTTCAGATGGCAGATTTTGCTTTGCTTCTTGATGACGCTGTCTGGGGGAAAGCAGCTTGTTTATTTTCCCGTAAGAAACTACAGCATTTGGATCCAAATCAGTAAATTCTATATTCCATGGAAAAATATGAACGGCATTGTATTTCAGAAATGCATGAAGGGCTGATGCATTCTGTACGCTGGGAGGCTGGGACTGAGATACTCTAAAAATGGAATCCACATGAATTAAGTTCAGCAGCTTGTCTTTGAAGGTGCTCATTTCATCTTTATCACACAAAGTCTTTTGTTTCTGTTCAGCTGTACGAGAGAAAATGCTCCCTATGAAATTCCACATATTTGGGAGAACATTTGAGCCAAACGTCACATTTGCATCAGCCTTACTCTGTTCTGGGACTCCTGGATTTAACTGAGGTTGACTGGCAAAAGGCTCCTTTACAGTTTCATCTTGCTGCATGTTATTTTTCACAAAACTCTTGAGTAAGATGTCACTTTCTGTAGAAGGCATGTCTATGATGTTTTCCTCAAGCTCACGTGCTTTCGGGCATATCAGCAGCTCTGTGCATGGTTCTAATCTCCCATAGGGGGCTGCTGGCACGAGTGTACCTGAGTATGAACAAATCAGATGAATGAATGCATCCACTCTTGCAAGACAGCTTACTCGAGGCACCACCAAAGCATTCACTGTTGCTTACCAATTCTGATGTAAACGTGAGTGTGGTGTTCAACCCATACAGGAAAGATGGCTTTTGGGAATACGATTCGGATCTGGTCCAGAAGATGCTTTTCAAGAGAGGGAGCGTGCAGTTCCTGGGAAAATGTGGTATCATTATAAGCTTGGACACCTTTAAAACATGCTTGAACATAGAAGTTCTACATATTTTTCTTACACATCATTTGAAATACAAAATACAATGAAAACCCACAACATTTAGTATTTGCTTAGGAGCAGAAAAGAATAGGGGATTGTGACCACAGCTTGTATCTATATTCTCTGTCATTTGCACAAAAATGGCATGAAGACTGGAAAAGGTTTTATTACCAGTATTTCCCAATCATCTGCTGAGAGTGGTTCCACTTCTACTTGCTGACAGGAGGAGACGTGCAAACAGGGTTCCAGGAATATCTGACAGAAGTAACATTATTTCAAAATAATGTAACTCCTTAAATGCATAAAAACTCTACCTAGAAAATTCATCTAGAAAACTGGCATCTTCATTATATGTTTTCACTGCCTTGAACATAGTTTCTCTTAACCACACAAGGTAATTCATAAGCAGGAGATGGAAGTTCAGGGTGTCAAGGATGGATTACATTGCACAAGCCTGGGGACTTCAACAATATGTGAATGGAAGTGAACAAACACAGCATCCAGAGCTTTAGCAGCTGATAACAAACACTAGTTTTCATCGTATATTATCTTACAACACCTCTCTGGTTCCGCAGAGAGATATATCATTTCTAGGGAGAATATGCTAGGAATGTAAATAAGCTAAGATAAGACACTGCTTTGAGCCAAAAATTATGCTAAATAAAATTTACCTCACCAGAGAACGTGAATACATAGATACACCACACAATAATGAGGCGTAGAGTAAAACAAGAGCAGAACAGTATAGTCTTTACACTAACACTAATTTTAAACCCCACAATCTGAATGTTGAGATATTAACATCCCGTGACACAACGCTTTGTCTGCCTCTAGGAAATTTTCCCAACTTTTCTCCAATGAAAGAATCATTTACAAGTTAAGCACCCTGCCCAAGAGTAAGAGGCAAATTGAACTGCATGTTCAGAGACAGAGGATGTAGGATTATACAGTGGAAGGGAAAATAAGGGAAGAAAATTTAAACCCAAAATGAAGAAAAAAAGAAAGAAGGAAATGGCATTTCAAACCTGTTCTCCATCTGCAATGCCAAGTTTCTCTGCTAAATGCCTGTTCATCTCTGCAATATTTTCACTCCGATGACCTCGATGCCTTATTTCCATCCAGCTCAAGTAAATGGGCTCATCACCACAGGATACTTTCACAGCTTGGCCCTATGAGTTTCAGATAAATAAAATGAATTGTTTTCAAACCAAGCAAGAAAGATCACTAACCTGTAACTGCATAGAGGGCTACAAGGGATTTAAAAGTGTTTTCTGGATTTTACACGCCTGTTACTACTCTGTAACAACAACTTGCAACAGTTATGATACACTAGTAAAGGGTGATTCCAGGACAGAACATCTGTGATGCTGGCAGAGTAGTTAACTTCTTGTTAATTGAGACTTCCCATAGAATTCTTCATGTAGCCTATTTGCACAACTCTTGTGGATTGATTACTTCTTTTATACAGACTTTCACTTTTATAGGCTGTTAAGTAAGGAAACCTTTCTGTACTTCCCTTCTTCTACATTATACCGTGTATCTAAAGGAATGCATAGCTCCTACTTCCTATGTATGGAAAACACATGGGCATATGACTACATTTCTCATGCACTCTAACATTCTCACAGATCCCAGGAGAGCTGCCACAAGCCAGGCAACATTTAGAATAAGTCACAAGTCTTATCAGCTCATACCAAAATGATCATATCCATCTCTTTCAGAACCGCTCAGCTATTTCCATTCCAAACTTATGAATCTGGATACATTCATCCCATTTTCTCATTGAGACTGTTCTATGATGCATCATTCAATTCTCACTTCCTAAGGTTTTTGCAAAAATGACATAACTTGATGAAAACCAAGTGATGAAGACAACATGTGCTGTGAATATGCCACTGATATGCTTTTTAAGATAGCAATGTTTCTATGCAGGTCATTTTCTGTACAGAATACACACAATTCACTTCCTAATAACTTCAAATATTACTCAATACTTTGTTATGATTTGGAAACACGCCTGGTTTCAAGACTGCTTTACCAGAGTATGTCACACACCTGTGCTCACAAGGATAAAGCTTTTCTTCTACGTGTCTCACTCCTCACACAACTCCCTGTTCCCAGGGCTGTTTTAACACCCACTTACCCCATGCCTTGTGCAATCAGATTCAGCTGTAGATTGCACTTTGTTCAGGATCATCAATTAATATAAGTGGAAGAACTCTCAGTAAGGGCGACAGAGCACCAGAACAGACTGCCCAGAGAGGCTGTGGAGTCTCCTTCTATGGAGCTATTCAAGCCTATCTGGCTGCCTACCTGTATGAGCTACTGCAGGGTACCTGCTTTAGCAGGGGTTTGGACTCGGTGATCTCCTGAGGTCCCTTCCCCTACGATTCCGTGATTTAAGCCCCTTAGAACATCGTGATTCAGCAGACCGCATTCCGTGTTACTTCTATCAGGGTATCAGAGCCCAACCGTCTGCATTTTGCAGACTACACGAAATAAGTAGCCTGCCACAACACGCACGTTTACGCCGGATTTCCTGCAGCAAACGTAACGCCGCGCTCAGGGCCGAATTGCGGCCGGCTGCACGCATTACCGAGCAGAACGCGCGCCAGAAGCCCGGCGCTCGCTACGGCCCCGCCCGGCCGCACTCCGGCCCGCCAGGGCCGGGCCCCGAGGCGCTACCCGATGGGCCGTCCGAGCCGCGCCGCGCCGCGCCGTATAGGCTGCGCGTCGTCACGGGCGCAGAGCTCCCGGGGAGGGGGCGAGGGGTCCCGGCCCGCGCGGAGGACGCTCGCCGTCTCCATAGCGACAGCGGGGGCGGCTGACGTCGGGCGAGAGAGGAGGGCTCCGAGCGTCGCCATAGCGACGGGATGCGGTGGGGGGGCGCCGCTCTCCCACAATGCTCTCCGAACGGGGCGTCCCCGGCCCGGTACCTGCTGCAGGCGGAGGTGCGAGGCCAGCACGGCGGGCAGGTGCAGGAAGCAGTCCCGGGTCCCGCTCAGCACGACCGTCGCCGCGGCGACTCCGGCGCCCCCTCCGCCGGGGTTGCCGCTGCCCCACATGCTGGCGGCCGGCTGGGCCGGGCTGAGCCGGGCCCCGCCGCCGCTGCGCGCCGCCCCGCCCTGGCGCCGAACTGCCCGCTCGGGGCGGCCGGGCCTTCCCGAGATTCCTTCTCCTCCCCCCTGCCGCCCCCGGGACAATGGTACGACCCGCTGCCGACCAATGCGGTCGCGGCATCTACGCGTTCCCGTCCTCTGATTGGCCGCTCCATCGGGGGCCGCGGCTCGTTCCGCCTGGCCTCTCGACGGCGCCCGCTTCCGCTCCTGGAACAGCCGATAAGAGAAGGGTGGCGTGCCGCGCGCTGTCCGATTGGCTGCTTGCTCGGCGAGCGGCTAGAGACGCCTGCGAAGGGAGCGGCGGCGGCTGGGAAGATGGCGGCGGGCGGTGGCGGCGCGCTGGGGGAGGCGTGCAGGCACCACCAGCAGCTGGGCGCCTGCGGGTCGCGCGCCAAGTACCGCGAGGGGCGGCGGCCCAGGGCCGTCAAGGTGCGGAGCGAGGGCGGGCTGGCCGCGCCGTGCGGAGATGGCCTCCGCAAACGCTCCGAGCCGTGGAGAAGCGTCAGCTCTCGCTGACGTTCTGCGATGAGTAGGAGGTTTGCGGTCGTTCTTCCCCGCGGCGGCCCCGGGTAGCCGCACCTCGCTGTCTGCCGGCCAGGCTCCCGCCTTCCTGCTTCGGATCCCATCTGTGCGCGGAGCGCAGCGGGCCTTCCGCCATCCCGAGAGCGGCTCAGCAGCAGCGGCAACGCGAGTGCTTTGGGCTGCTATTTTTGCAGTGAAGCCAGAACGCGGGCGTTTGAGAATACTCTGTTTCTTTCAGGTGTATACCATCAACTTGGAATCTCGTTATTTACTGATCCAGGGAGTTCCTGCGTTAGGTGTCATGAAGGAATTAGTGGAGCAGTTTGCCTTGTACGGTGCCATAGAAGAGTACCATGCCCTCGATGAATATCCTGCAGAGCAATTTACTGAAGTTTATCTTATAAAATTCCAGAATCTCCAATGTGCGAGGTATTGTACAGAGCAGTAACTGCCTTTTGCTGTTTTAATCCTTCACGGCCTCTGTGTATGATGTACATTCCAGAGAGTTGA
Organism: Lagopus muta; assembly: GCF_023343835.1. Classification (NCBI taxonomy): domain Eukaryota; kingdom Metazoa; phylum Chordata; class Aves; order Galliformes; family Phasianidae; genus Lagopus; species Lagopus muta. Next base: position 22,600,668 of record NC_064439.1, read on the forward strand.
AGTAAAGCCCACAGTTCTGCTAATGCCATTTAGTTTCCTTCAGGGTGGCCAAGAAAAAAATGGATGAACGGAGTTTCTTTGGGAGTTTGCTGCATGTGTGCTATGCGCCAGAATTTGAAACAGTCCAAGAAACTAGGGAGAAGCTGCAGGACAGGAGGAAGTATATAGCAAAAGCAACAAATCAAAGAGGTTTGTAACTAAACTTCATGTAGAATCTTGATTTCAGTGGTTGGTGGGTCTTGGTAAAGTCAAAAGCATCCATTAAAGAAAATATTTTGTATTTAGCTGTTTTAAAAGATGCAATTATTTTTAAAGATGCATCTTTCAGAAAGCAATGTTTTAGTTAATGTGCACTTTAAAGCTTTAAAACCTCACTGTTTGCTTCTCTTGTTCTCTTTTCAAAATGTTATCTGAAATTCTAAGCACAGCCAGGAAAGTGGGGATCAGTTTTTTCCCCCTTGTTGCAGTTCTTTCAGGCATAGCCAAAAAGACAGTTTTGTAAGAGGAAAAAAAAGGCACATAAAAAGAACCAACCAAAAAACCCAAACCTTTTCCAGCCTGCCATTTGACTATGTAAGGAATGTGAAGAATGGATTGGGCTGACAGGCAGCCTTGCTGCTGAGCTCCCAAGCAGCGCTGAAGGATGGACAAGCTGTAAAATAAGTACAGTGCCAAGTACAGGCCTCTCCTTCCCTATGCTTATGTACTTGGATATCAGTATTCATTGCAGCAGGTTATTTCTTAAGGAGCTTCTTAAGCAGAATCACAGAAAGGTAACCGGGAATGAAGTGTTGCTGGTAGCGTTTCTGTCACTGTATTGAACACTCCTTATGTGTTAGAACTAATGGCATAAAATAATGAAGTTTTTGGTTTTTTTTTTTTTTTTGGCTTCTTTGTTTTAAAGATTGGTTTCTGTTGAAGAAAACAGAAGGGCCTAGAAAGACCAAGTCTGACAGTCAGTGGAGCACATCAGCATCGTATGCAGCTAGTCACTGGGATCCATCCTGCCTTCCAGATTCTCACGGGTTGTCCCAAAACACGGAATATCCTTCTGGCAATCACAGTCAGGGCCTATTGACTTTTCCCCAGTGTGACAGCCACAGTGCTGAAGTCTCTGGGAACTTTGGTCAGAGCACATGCCTATCTCTGAAGACACATCCAGGAGGATGTGCTTCACCACTGCCTTTAATTCAGCAAAGAACAGTTCCAGTTGATAATGGAACTGACAGGTTTATGCCTCGTACAACTCACCTGCAGGAACGTAAGAGGAAGAGAGAAGAGGGTAACAAATCTGCCCTCATTGAAACAAATGTGGACAGTACTGACATCGTTATTGGTCCACAGCTACCAGAAATACCTAAAGTGGATATGGATGATGATTCACTGAACACTTCAGCTACCTTGATTCGAAATAAACTGAAAGAGGTATGGATTCTTAAAGTTCTGATATTTTCATTTTCACACATCCTTTGAAAAAAAGTATATTTCTAAAATGCTTGCCAAAAACACATTTTTCCCTTCCTAAAATATCCAACCAAGTCCAAAAAGTGTACCAGACTTTATTTTGAAGCACCTCTGCTATGGAGAGCAAGTGATAAAATATTGAATAGTGTATATCATGGAGCATCTGAAATTGATTTGTGTGATTGAAATTTTCTCAAAAACAAACAAATAGCTAGCATACTTGCATTTCTTAAGAGTTTTAGCTCTCACATTTAATGCTGCCTTTGGTGTTACTTCTCTCCCTTTTCTATTGAAAAAATCAATGCAAGTATGATCATAAGAATATATGCCTGTTAGTACTCACAGCCTTATTCTAAAACTAACATTAAAAAACCCAACAATGGTTATGCTTCACTTAGAATTTTTTTTTTCCCTGTTTCAGGTAGCAGAGTCTGTTTCGAGTACATCTGTGGAAAAACCAGGCACTAGTGCCACCAAGCCACCAGTAAAGCAGAGAAGAAGAATATAGATACTGCTGGCAGCATCTTTCTACAGTTCTTTATTGAGGATATAATTTTAAATACTTACTACTTTTTTAATTTAAAAAACAAAATTGTTTTATACTGCATTTCCAAGCAATTCCTTGTTAAAAACAGTCCCAGTATTAAAAACTAAACCAGTGTAATACTGTAGCAAACATGTCCTGTGTACTTAAAGAACTGCAATTAGTTAAAGTAATAAAAGCAAATTCTATTTATTCCACAGCTTTTACAGTAAAGGAATATTGAAATTTAAGATATCAATTATTTTGTGTTGCTTTTACTTCTACTGTCCTATGAGGAATGATGAAGAGTTCTTAGAGCAGTCTTCCAGTTGGAGTTACAGTTTACGCTTTTCCTGGAAGGTCCTCCTTTCAAATGCCATACTGCTCTGTTAAATCAGGAGAAAAATACAAGTTTTTTTCTCAGTTAACTAGAACATTTACATTTAGTTAGAAAAAGAGGGCCAACTGAAATGTATAAGTAGTGAAACAATACTTTGTAGCATGGAAAAGCTAAATCCAGTATCATTACTGTCATCAAGAAATTGATCACAGTGTTTGGAGTTAAAACCACACTAGGAAAGCTTGTGAATTCTGAGCTTTCTTCACGCTCAGAAGTGCTCATAGCTGAAATCTGTTGATTTTTGGGGATTTGGCAGGGTATATAAACAGAGTTCTTTTTAAAAAAGGAACTAGAGACCTCGTAAAAAGGTACCATTGGGTAGGGTGCAGAACAGACACACAAACAGCGGAATCAAGAAACTGACTCAGTTTCCTACTTGTTGCCACAAGTGGCTGGAATTGTAGCCCTGATTTACCACCAATTCTGACAAAAAGCAAATCATTTTCCTGGGCTGATTGGTGAAAGTAAATGCTGTTAAGGAACTCTTCAAAACTTTCCCCTGATAGAGAAAAATAGAAGTACTGACCCTGGGTCACTGAAAGTCTACTGACAGCCTTTTAAAATGTGAGGTTTTGAAAACAGCTACTGTTTGGTGACCTGAGATAATCCAATAAACTGCAAGAGACTGATCTCATTTTCTTAGCCTGGGAGGATGCTTACTGAGAATCATTTATTGTATTGCTGCCACAGCACAGGCAAGTGGCACGACATAGTATGTTTCAATGCTCCCTGGTATCAATGTTTGACTGTATCAGGAAATGTGTACTGTGACAGGCAGACATGAACTCAGAAAATCTCACAACTGAAGCACCAGATGAATTCAGCAAGCTTCATACAAAGACAGTAAATACCATAATTTGAACATATAGTTAAAAATAGTAAGAAGATAGTTTTTTTTTAACTGAAGGCTGATGTACCTTTATGTCTGGCAAACATGGTCCAAAGGCTTCTAAGAGAAGATTTTCATTTTTGACAGCTTGTTCAAAGTCCGCAAAAGAAAGTTTGCCATCATGGTCATGGTCCTACACAAGGAGAAGTCCTTAGCAAAGTATTGTAGTAATTGCCTGTTTACTTCACAGATATTTCACTCGTGGATTTTTTTTTTAATGCAAAAATCTTCCTTGGGCCATCAGTCTGCTCAGACAAGATCTGAGCTACAGTAAGCATTTATTTAATCCTCATAAAGTAAAGGCCTTAAGTAAAAATCAATAATAATAGATTTTTTTTAAAAGGTGCACTATGACTATTATTCAAGGCATAGGGCCAAACTGAAATTCCTGAAGACCAGCCTCCTATGGGGAGCACAAGCTTGAGAGATGTTAAGTGTCACAATAGGAAAGTACTTGCCATTTTCTTCAGTGCTATGTCTACCAAGTCCTTAATTCCCTCATCAGGATCTTCTTCTGATGGTTGTTTGAGAAGGCTGTTTTTCAGCATTTGAAACATCTCCTCTCTTGAAATATATCCATCACCATTCAGGTCATAAACCTTAAAACAATCTTTTCAAAAGATAAAATTTAAAGTTCATACAAACTAGATCACCCATCAATAAAGCTGTTGCCTATAGACAGAAAAGGTGAATTGTATGTTGTGCAGCATATGTATTGAGCAACATTTAACATATTCAAATTAGATACTGGGAAAAGATTCTTCACCAGCAGGTGGTTGGGCCCTGGAACACAATCCCCAGGGCAGTGGCCATGGCCGCAAGCTGCTGAAATTCAAGCAGCATTTGGACGCTGCTCTTAGACACAGGGTTTGAATTTTGGGTGGTTTTGTATGGAGCCAGGAGTTGGGCCTGATGACCCTTGTGGGTCCCTTCCAACTCAGGATGTTCTATGATTCTTGTACTATTTATGTATGAAATATACCTATCACATTTTGATACTGCTCAATTATTGCCTGTTTACCCATTATAGTTGAAATCTATTTCTTCAGTTCATAACAACGATAGTAGCTTACAGATCTTAACTTCCCTGAGAGTAGCTTTTTAGACCATAAATTAGGCTCTCGTTTAGAAACCCAACTTCTTGTGGCTGGGACCAGCTGTCTGTATCAGAAGGGCTTTGAACATACAAATCATGTCCCAGTTACTTTAGAAACTGCTTTAGAAAAATAGAGGAAAAAGAATGAGTTGTACTAGCATGGAAAAAGCAACTGAAGTTTCTCTAAAGGCAAAGAGTAAATCTGCAACAGAATATTTTCAGCACAGGCATCTGACTAATGTATCTTGCAAATTCTTCTGCCTCCCTGAAATCAGAAATCTAAGACTATAATGCGTTTCAGTATCCTTCACAAAACTTATTTAACAAAACAAACAAAAGTTTTTACTTTGGGGACAGATTTTTTTTTCCCCTGCTGATGGGTTTGTACAGTAAAAAATCGTACCAGCATAAACTTATGATAAACACCACTGCGTGCCATCACACACCAGTATATCCTAGAGTGCTCACTGCAGGGCTGCATATTTTATGGCCTGTGGTTCTTCTGATGTTACATATCCTGGCACATATCCTAGTGGTGTGACATCCCAAGCCATGTTCCAGTGTAATGCTTTATGATAAAATTTGACAGCATATTATGGATGGCTGATGCTGAAACCATGGAAACAACATGCTATCATTCTCCTTTTTCTATAATACTCCCCCTCCACCCCCAATCTCTTCCTCCCCCCCCCTGCCCCCTTTTGCTGCTTTGAAAAATTCTAGAGTTCCTGCATTTTTTTCTCTACCATCTTTCTCCATCATTACCCTGAAGGTTCTTAGGAATATTTTAAAAACGGACTGAGTTTTTCCATCTATACTTCTGAACTGAGTAACTGCTAGAATCAATGTAACTGCTGCTTGTCCCCCTTGTGCCAGTACATGAATGCTGGCACAGGTCTTGTTTGCCTGAGGAGGCTGTTATCCAGCCACCCCCTTCCCCTTAAACTACATGTTTACTTCCAGCTTTGTGTGGGAATACAAAAACATAAGTTCTGTCAAAACCATACAGTAGAACAAGCTTCAGTTCAAGAGATTTTCTGTCAGCAACACAGTAATACACAATTACACAATGATCTGTCTCAGAGAAATGGTTTCAGAAATCATTTTCACTGAACGCTACAGAAGAAAACTTGTCAACTATTAAACACTTTGATTAACTAATCTATTAAAATGAAAGTGATGTGTAATTCAATATTCCTGAATACTGTAATTGCCACTAAGTACTAGCATGTAGATAAACCTTACATTTAATCCTTTCTTCCAGTGTCCCCCGAAGAAACACCGACAAGCCTTCCACCCATTCCACCACACTGATGACATTATCATTGTCTCTATCGAAAGCGTGGAACACTGGAAAGGGTTATGAGATGCATTTTAAATTTATGTAATACAGAAACGCAAATAAAAATTTCCTTATGTTCAATGAAAAGATAAAAACATTTTTCCTCAAGCAGAGAAACACCTTCATCAAGTCCACAACAGAGCCCTCCACCAGCTGCAATGGCCACCAAGTCCTGCAGCCACAGAAGGAAGGACAGTGGCACTGCGCTGCCCTCTTCTGTCACGGCACTAAGGGTGTCTGGGACAGACATATCCACACACAGCACCCCCGGTGTTCCTTATCTGCCAGGCCTTCCTCATGCAAGAGTGTGAGCCTTCCCAAACCATGGGAAAACCATTCTGAGTAAAGAAATATACTCAGCAGCACCCTGCATGACTTCTTTGGCAGCCCCTACATGGCCGAGACAACAATCCTTTGTCCAGGAATGCTCACTGGGTCAGCAATGTACTTTTTTCCTCCCCTAAGGACACTTCAGCCTTCCACCTCCCTTCCACCCTCACACAGAGGTAGCAGTTGTTCGCATACAACTTTTCTGCTTTGTCAACCTCTTTCATAGTGGTCTAAGGGGTTTTCTTGGCAGTAGGGATCCACTATTCTCACTGGAATAAGAAAACAGACAGAAACTAGTTTCAGGTTTTCACGTAACCTGGCAAGTCTTCAAGGGAACTGTTGTAGAGATCGCTGTTCAGACGGGCTGGCCAAGGGCTGCAGAGGAAGCCCTCAGCCCTGCTGAGCCCGCCGACCTCACCTCTGTCCATGAGCGTGTCGTCCGTCATGCCGAAGGCGCGGTGCAGGGTGTCTCGGAACACGTTGTGATCGAAGCCGACCGCGGCAAAGCGGCTGTGGGACGCGCTCATCAGCGTGTCGAAAAGCCTGATGAGGCATTCCACTTCAGCTCTATTAACTGGGGAGCCGAAACACAAGCAAACCTTATCACCGAAATAGCGGAACGGCGGCGCAAAGAGGAAAGCCGTGGGACACAGAGACCTCGCGCACTGAGCTGGCTCAGGGGACGCGAAAAACCGACATCGCCCGCACCTCCCCCCGGCCCCACGCGCCTTTCCTAAGGGAGGGGGCGGGCAGCGGGGCACAGCAAACGGCCCGCGGCCATCTCCGGCCCCGCGCGGCACTCACAGTGCTTGGCCGAGCGGCTCAGCGACTCCACCAGCTGCTCCAGCCGCTTCTTGCTCATGGCGGCGGCTTCCTCGCCGCTGCCCGGGCAACCCGGGCGGGGCAGCCGTCGGGCCCGGCGCCGCACGGCGGGGCTGCCGGCTCGGCAGCCGGGTAACGCCCCTCGCGAGGAGATGGCCGTCGGCCCCGCTCGGCCCCCGCGGCGACGGTTTGCGCCCGGCAGCAGCGCTACGGCGCAGCTGCCGCCTGCTGCGTGTGCCGGCTGGGCAGCAGCGGGACGGCGCGGCTCAGGCAGGTCGATGAGCCCCGCTCTGGCCCACTAAACCGCAGCTGCTCGCCCTTTCACTACACGCGGCACCGTGGCTTTTTTTTTGACGAGGAAAAGAAGATGCGAGAGGAGTCTATGTGTGGTTGTCTAATGTATTGAAAACCAAAACACGTTCCATCGCCAACATGAAAGCGGCTTCGCTGTGAACTGACAAAGCCTGTAAGCTCCTTAATAGCTACAACTTCCAAAGCGCTGCAAGCGTTTGTGAAGCACACAGCTGACAACAAGGGCAGTTCTATTCAGACTACTAAAATGACATACCGGCCTACGGATGTGGAAGACTGTGGTTCTCGTTCCCATTTTTATTTCTTTCTGTTGCAGGTAGTTGCGTAAAAGTCAACAAAGGTATCACACAGAGCAGAGCATTGGATATGGTTCATTACAAACGGTTACCAACACTGCAATGCCACAACTGAAAAACAACAACACAAAAGCCCCCAACCAAACCCCTACTACTTGCTGCCTTTACTGACACAACGGGGCGGAGGATCAGTAGCATCAACCAACAATAATATAAATATGCCATCTGACTATTTAGCGTACGACACTGCTGGGACTCAATGTTTGTATTTTCTAAGAACTCAATAGAAAAGTCAACCTCGCTGTAGAATGACAATGTCAAATCATCTCTCTCCCCTCAGTTTTTATTTATGATCTGCAGACTAATTATCAGCTATGAAAGGTCTTGAAATCCTTGGCAATAAAATACTTCAATCGTCGGTATTTTAGAGGTAAGTTAGCAGTTAGCACCTGTGCAGTGGCAAAAGGGGTGGATCGTTCCTGTCATATCCCTAGCTGACCACTCAGACAGATGGGTGGTTGTTAAAGGCTAAAGCAGGCACAGCCACGGGTACTTCAATGGAAGATACAAGGAGAATTTCATGTAAAAACTAAAATCTAACGGTTGCTTGTGTTTTCTTGCGTGCACATTTAATTTATAAAAGCTTATTTTCAATTCCTAAAGCAACTAATTTAAAATAAAACAGCTTTATGATTTAGGTCAACATTCTGTAGCCCTCAAGTACAAAAATATAAATACAAACTGTTTAATCAGCATATTTAATGAGATTCTGGCAGTATGTTTTTTTCCTTAATCTAACAAGATGCGTCATGTAACAGGTCTGCCACTGAACTTGCTTAAGAGTAAAATCAGCTTCAATATGAAGCTGTTAAGGTATCAAAACCCTGCTTTTTACATGCTAAATATCTTCACAAGTGTGCACTTCAACACAGCAATGAACTTAACTGTAAGAATAACTAAATACATAGATGAAACTCTGCATGTGGAACATAATCCAGAGAACTGGTTACAACAAATGATTACCTGCATTTCGTTAATTTAATAAAGGTACAAATCATGCAAAACAATCCAAAAGGTAATGCGAAGGGAAAAGAAAAAGCTACCGGAGTTTGCAAGAAGTGTTCAACTAAACCAAAATTACATTAAATAAAATAGGCTCATTTACTAGCACAGATCTATCGCTATTTCAAAGAAGCGGAGGTAAAGTCTTCTGGCTTTGAATGTCAGTTATACTGCAAAATGTCATTGCTCTTGCTTAATGCAGAAGCACATGCTCAGAAGCCCAGAACTGCTTATTCAGAAAAGGTCTGCTGACAATAGTTCTGGCCTCTCTGGAATCAGAGATGCTGCATGGATTAAAAATAGCAGAGACTTGCAAGGATCAAGGCAAAGGCACCCTATTCAGTTAGCCAAAATGGTAGCATTCCCTTTCTCATAAGCATGAAGACAGTAATGGGGCAATTACTACAAAGGCAGCATTTTATACGTTGTCATCAATTTCCCATTTTGTAAATGCCATTCGCAGACACCAGCTGGTAACTGTTTAAGTATAATATAAACCTACAAGATGAATTTGGGATTTTATCTGTCCTGATTTACAATTAAAGACTATTACTAATGCTTTAAAACATTACTTTAGGTATCTAAAAAGTTTAACTCTTACTTTCCAGTATTATACATCTTAGCTGGACTACCATCTTAACTTGTTTCAAACATCCAACACTGCTTACTGGACCTTAATAAAAGTTGTACCTCGTGTATTAAGCAGCAGGCAATAACAACGGTCTTCCCCAGCACAGCTGCATCTGGCTGGCTACTGAAAGATTAGGAATATTTCTAGAACACAGGAAAACTCATGCAGTTTGGTAAAGTTTGTTATCATTTCACAGTTTAAATTTCCTTCAGTCATTGCACTTTTGTTGATAGTCTTGCTTTTGTTTTTGTTTTTGTTTTTAATACTATTCCAAATCTGAATTTGAACCAGCAGCTTTCTTTTTCTTCTTTTTACTATGCTTCTTGTGCTTCTTTCTCTTTTTTGCTTTATCCTAAAAGAAAGCAAAAAAGCAAAAAGGAAGTTACAGTATGAGAAAACTGCCATCTACTAAATTCCATTCAATAACAATGAGAGCATGGAAATGAAAGTTCTACAAAGACATTTTGGAAGATGATTCTGTAAAAATCTATGGCACTTCAGAGAAGACTTTTATAAAAGCCTATTGAAAAAAAAATCACACAAAAAAAGTTTATGATTTGCACTATTATGAGGAGTTTTCAATTTATCCATCATGGTCTGGCTACTTCACACCCCCCAGCATCATCACTATCATATTTCTTCATCTTTTTAACAAATTTTCAGTGCTTTGTAGATTTCTGAGAGAATAATGTGCTTTGAAATCTTATATGGGAGTAACTTAGCTGTTTACAGACTTAAATTAGGTGCTTGTATTCACAGTGAACTATACAAGGCTAGAATCTCCAGCATTTGCACCTTAATTAAAACAAAAGATATAGTTTCCATTTTAAATATTCACATATATACTTAATTAACACCACCAGATTCAATCAAAAACTGAAAGATACAAACTCATCCTTTTGCAAGCACAAGTTCAATTGGAATTCTTCAGTAGGTGCAACAACATAAACAAAGCAAATTTGGTTTATCTTTGTTCCATACACATTACTTATCTCTTTTAAGAAAAAAAAAAATAGTCACTAGGAATTTTATGACAAACAAACTAACTCAAATTCCATATGTGCTGAAAACAGTACTGAAACTCCTGTGCTTAGGTGCCGTAACTCATTTGGGCAACTGAGGTACCTAGTGACAAACAGTGCTGCTCACAGTGCAGACAGAGTAGCTCACAACTACAACCCTAACTCAGGTACATGTGACATATCTGAGGTTCTACCCTTTCACTGCTGAACCCTTGTCTCACCTTTATCATCAGAGAAAGTATCCACAAAGCAGAGAAAAGCAACAGGTTGCCAGCAGCATTTCATTTGTTTGAGGGAAGAATTATATTAGTATTATGATGCTGCAGAGATTGAGTCCTAAGGCCCTTTTTATAGTCTGGTAGAGAAACTCAATGAAGGAATATTTATACTCCTATAAAGGAACAGCCTCAATATCTACATGACACATTGCTACCTCATCTGATACTATGTAGAAATTTGTAGTTGTTAGGCTGGTACAGGGTATTCTGACTTGATGCAACGAATGTTAAATACATCTCAATTCACACATATCTATGTAGTTAAAACAGTGACAAATTCTTTCCTTAATCATGCAGCTGAGAAAGTGATTTCAACAGATAGAGAAATTTCAAATTTCAATTAATGTGCCTTTAACTATTAAACATTGGTGTTACTGTGAAATTACAAGTTAACCAAGTACAAGATATGGATGTCCTAAAACTACAGTATGACTGTAAGGGATACTTGCTGTTGCTTTCTCTTTTTCCTCATTGCTTTTCTTCTTTTTCACTTGAACCTAAAAAAAAAAAAAACAAACAAAAAACAAATATAATGAGACAGCAGCTTTGGAAATGCTGTTTTATATGAAAGTTTGAAGTTTTGTTGTATATAAATGAGAAATGGCATAACACTGGCAGGGCACACTGAGTGGCTGCTGACTATAACAGTGCTATATTATAGAATAACTATAATCCTATAAACATCTGATTTTTGGGCACTCTGCTATTTAAACACAGCAGCACAAGCAGCCAGCAGAGATGTAATGGTAAAACTACTGAGTGAATAACCTGGTTGAAATTTTAACGGAAAAATCCAGCAAACTGGAATCTTCTGGTGTTCTGTAATTCTACAGGAACACAAATCCTGAGAGGAAATACACACAAGGGTGAGAGTAAGATTATGTCCAACACTTTCTAGATGAATGGCAAAAGGCAGCCAAAAGAAGCTGAGCAATCTTGGAATCTGGCCTGTGTGTATTCAATGATCAGAGAGAAATCTTGTGAAGCACCATTAGCCTCATTTTATTAAGCTCTAAAACATCCATGAAAAGTTTCAAGAAAATTAATTCAGAATAAACTGCAGGTGGTAGGAGTTGCACTGAACAGTTCTTATCAGAAGTATGTAATAAAGAGAAAAATACAACTTTGAACATGCCACATGCTTAAAACCAGCTGTATAGAACAGAACATTTCAGTAATATATTCAATTTGGGCTAGTTTTAGCTGTTCACTCATGGGAATCATTAAGCTAAAAGCATTAAAACATCTGAATCTTAGCTTTCACACTGACCTCCTCTGTCTGATCCGGTTCTGATAAGGATTCTGATGATAAAGGCCCATCACCACGATCGGCTTTCTTCCTCTTTCTGTGATGATTTTTACCATCCTACATAAAACAATATATTTCAAGTAACGTTAAGCCTTTCAGATATTATGAAACTTCTGCTTTAAAATTATATGGAAACATTATTTCTGAGTTATGAAATATTTAAAAAAAATTATGCATTAATTATTCATCAGCAAATCATCATAAAGTTAAAATGCTTTCAGTGAGAACATTTTAATTTTCTGTGTGTTGATTCATTACCAAGATACTGCAATTTCTTAAGAATGATATAATAGTACAATACAGTCTCTTATTTAAGTGAACATTTACAAAGGAGCAAGCATTTTAAAATAAAATGCTTCATCACTTCAAAAGACTGTCAAGTAAATGAAGATGTCTCAGAGTATGGCTGCTTTGGTGCTGATAAATAAAAAGCTCCCTTTAGATTTGTGCCTCCGGCATGGGACATGTTCTTACAACATTTTATAGAAATGGTTTCAATATATTTACAGAGCACTCAAGCAGTCTTTTATTTTTCAGTTTTAGTTTTTGTAATTCAGATGCTGCAAGAGATTGTTCTGATGAGCCACTTGTTTTTTTTCCTCTATACTTTTTCAAGTAAGCTTTGCTCTGGACCAAGCAAGGGATTCCTGAGTGAAACTACTTTTCTCCATTTCTTCCATTCTATTTCTAAGTAAAAAAAATAGTAAAAATTCTTATTAATCATCTTTTTGAGTGCTGAGATTACTTATATCAACCCTCCTACTTATTCTATTATAGGTACCACAATCCTTTCACAGAAGTACTCATGAAAAGCACACACGATGTAACCCATCTGAGAAGGCATCTTCAGAACAGAAAAGACCTGCAGCCCCCAAAAGCCCTTTGATTTCAGAAGTGTGAAAGCAGCAATACAGCTTAACCAAGATTAAGGGGCTATGGTAGTCACTTGCTCTTTGAAGAGAAGATACTCAAGAAGAGTTGAGAAATGAGAACTGGGAAACAGAAACACACACAGAATCAACGTCTGCCTGATGTAATGGAAATTTTATATGTCAAACCGTATAACACGTTGATTGTAGTAGCAGAGAGCAATGTGTTAACAAAGGAAAAAGAAAGACTAGGGTTGACACTGAAAGCTTTGTTAGTTTACACACAGAAATAACTAACATTTAAGTCAACAAGATTATTTGCATTCAATGTAGTAGCAGGGGGAAAACCCTTAGACGTGTGTGTACAAAATGGGTGACATGTGGGAGAAGAGGGAGGGATTTTGTGCCCAGAGAAAAGACAGAATAAGATAAACCTGCTTAAGCTAAGTTTTCTCAGTAATGTTTTAAAGCAGCTATGAGTAAAACATGCAATTATGACTGCATTTTTAAAAAAATATAATAAAATAAGGATATTAAATAAAATTAAATAACATAAGGATATTAAAATATCCTCTGCTTGCTGTTACTTAATTTAGAATAATGAGCCAATATCCTATCAGGTGTGTCACTGAAATACCATACATGCTTTAGGTCAATTCAACTGTTAATGTTAAGCCCCACATACTAGAGTGCTCATGATCTACTACAGCAGATTAGATACTTGTTTCATTTACCTTCATGACAAAACCAGACCCAGCAGTTTCTACTGGCAATTACCAAAATAGGAACCTAAAAATCTTACTCAAACTGGGGGCACTGCATTGTCAAGTTTTGGACAATGACCATAAGTGTAAGCTGAAGTATTCAAATACTTTATAAAAAAAAAAAAAAAAAAAAAAAAAAAAAAAGGGAGGGGGGGTCGGGGGGCAGAGAGTAGAGGAGTGGAAGAGACCCATTATATATGTAAAATGAAGTTCTGATGCAAGTATTTAAAAAGTAAAGCTATACCTTCTCTTTCTCATGGTCATCCTTTGACTTCTTCTTTTTTGTGCTGTCCTAGGTAGAAAGAAAAATATCCACCATGACAAAATTATTCCATTAAAAAACAAAATTGCAACAGCAGCTTGACCCATTGCCTCTTTCTGCACACTGCAGATTGTTCACTTGTAGCTAACATGACCAATACAAAAAGCAACAAGATTTTGACGGCAGCTGCTAATTTCTAGAACAAGCAGTGAGAAAAGGTCTCTGTGGAATCAAACAACAGAGAACTTACTCAGAGCAGTACACCTAAAGAGCCTCTAGAAAGGGTACCGGGCACTACTACCATCACCTCTAACCTCCAGCAGTCTGCAGTCTTTATTCTCCATCCATGCTCATCGCAGTGGATCAGGCAGTGGTTAAAGCGAGATTGCCATGGAGTTTTCTATCTTCTACTTTCAAAAGTAAAAGTATCTCTGTGTCTTTATGCAGGAAACCTTTTTGAACTGCCACTAGCACAAATTCATAGTTAGATGCAAACAGTGATTCATCAGATTTTATACCATTCTGAATTAGGAATTCCAAGAAAATTCCAGTGAAACGCTGGCCTACACATAGTGTTATAATTATTTTGGAAGGAAGGGAGTTACTGTCCACTACTACAGAAAAATGGTAACAAAACGGATTGCCACATATATCTTCACTAATGTTGTGCCTGCAAGCACACTCTCCTCCTCTACTTTAAGTATTAAAAAAAACCCCAAACTTTCAATTTACTACTTATTTGCGAGGCTGAGAGGTCCAACGGGCAACTATTCGGTCCAAACTCACTTAGGAAGGCAGTATTGTGGCCACTGATTCCCTGAAATAGCTGCATTTTCACAGATGGTATTCAATTCAATAATAGCATGTTGACAAGAACATTACAGAACATTTTCATTTTTGAAGTGTTAATGTAGTATTAAAACATCTGAGCAGCACAAAAACTGTTTATGTCTGAATTCAGAAAAGTAGATAAAAACTGATGGAATATTTATTTTCTAAAGAGGAACTGTATTCTGCCAAGACACTGTGGACAGCAGAGGTACGTTCCTGATCACAACTTAAAAGATACAAGCACAGCTCAGCTACAGTAAGAATGCATGACTTTGGATACAGCAATTATGAAGTCAGAAACACTTGTCTTTAGAACACAGATCAGAGACATTTCCTGAGGGTAACGTGCACTTAATTACCTTGCTGTCTGACTCAGATTCAGAAGCTGAGCTTGATGAAGATTTCCGTGAGGAGCGGTGTTTCTTTTTCTTTTTTTTCTTCCCCTGCTTTTTATCCTATCCACAAATATTTTAGGAAAAAAGAAAAAGACAATCCTGAATTTATTTTCACTAGATACTAAAAACTTACATGCAAAGAATAGGGAATGCCAAATTCCTACATATTATCATTTTCTCTTGAGGAATAAATATACTACAATTGATTCCTTTAGTGGAAGACGTTTGTATCTCTTCCGCATTGAAAAAAAATAAACTAGAGTAAAATTCAGGTTCCCTAGATTCTGTTTATCATTTAGATGTATGCTACAGAACCTGACTATCTCTAAAAAAGATTTATGCTAAACTAGTAAAAATAATGTGGTGAGCTGGGGGGATTCTACTGGAAAAGCATACAAATCCATGTCAGCACAGCAATGGATTCAGTTTACAAGCTAGCCTCCCAAAATACACTCGTTTATGAAGAAGTTATTGAACAGATATATATCTAAAATTCACAACTGTATCATAAGCACCAAATGTACCAAATTTAAATAGCTTCATGCAAACGAAGCCCTCAAAGAATATTTTAAAATACATTGCCAAGATCTGTGTTAAGTCTCATGATGAAGTGTGAGCTGGTATTTAATTCGACTTTTTATATGAAATAGCCTTTGACAGAAAAATATGCATGCCACTGTGCATTCTATGTTACTTGTGCATTCTTCTACGTTACTTTTGTTTTCCCCTCATTTTGTAGAATGGCAGCCTGAAAGCCTTACTCTGATCACACACTTTTAATAAAGGCATGCAGCGACAGGATGAGGGGAAATGATTTTAAACTGGAAGAGGGTAGATTTAGAGTAGATATTAGGAAGACTATCTTTACTGAGAGGGTCGTGAGACACTGGGACAGGTTGGCCACAGAGGTTGTGGATGCCACCACCCTGGAAGCATTCCACCACCTGGTAGAGTGGGAGGTGTTGGAACTAGAGAGAGGGTTGGAACTAGATAATTTTAGAGGTCCCTTCCAACCAAAACCATTCTATTATTTCTATGATTACAGTCATTTTTTCTTTGCTTTTTACCCAGTAACACTGGTTGACATATGTCAAAAAAGACTGCATAATGAGGCTGCTTTCAGCATCTGCAGTTTGAGATACTCTGCAAACCTTCAAAGCAAGATGCTAATGCTCTATTTCTTGCTCAAAGATCTTAGCTGCGTTAATAGGAATTTAGAGGTTAAGATTCAGAATAGTTCAGAACTGCTGACGCTATACTAGATCCAAAGAATATCTCAAGACCAGAACAATCTTTTCCAAAGTATGTAAACCTCTCTGCTTTATTATAGTGGCTTCAGAGTATTGTTGTGGGTTAGTCTAGTTTGCAATACATCATTTTGCAATGAATCTCAGGTTCTACAGATAAAATGGGTTAATATGTGTAGTAAGTCCTCACTGCTTCCCTTCATTCCATCATGAACTACAGTATCACCCTTTTAAAGTACCTTTATTGGCTGTTAAAGCCAGTAAATAGTAAGTAAAATTAAACAAACACTAGCCACTATTTCAGTGACTAGGGTACACGTGGTAAAATGCTAAATCATTTTCAGTTTAATCTTCCATGTTCAAAACAGAAATCCCAAGTATCTCCTCCATGATGGAGGAGTTCTCTTAACACAAGAAGAACACGCTCCACTGTTATGCCTGAAGCATGCTGAGATCAATACAAAGGCAACATTTCACTCAACATACAAAACGTGTTACATCCTGTTGGTTCAGTGCTTACCTCGTCTTCTGAATCAGATGCACTGCTGGAAGAATCAGAGCTTGATGAAGAAGAGGAAGATGAAGACAACTTGACCAAACACAACAAAAAGTGAAGCTTGTGAGATGCAGCATTTTTTCTACCAAATAAGTAAAAGTCCATGCAAACACCTAATCTTAAGATCTCTCCATTTACAAAGCACTGTCAATAACTGTTTACTTCCAAGAACTTGGGCTCACGTAGATTTTCTTAAATAAGACTTAAAAAGTGACCTCTGATATTTTTAATGTGATAATGTATATTTAATGTTTTCCCTTCCCACCAATTGCTCTTTAAGCAGAAGTAAAATTCTCCTTGTGCGGAATAATCTGCCTCTCTCCAATTAAAATCAGGTAATTTTAATAACATCCAAATTCAAAATTAAAACTATATCCCCTCTTTCCAAGAAAACACAAATAGCAAATATGCACAATCCCAAAGCAAAAAAAGCTCAGAAAATTGAAAATTTTGCTCACCCTACTAGATTTCTTCTTTTCTTTTTTCTTTTTCTTAAAAACAGAATAAAACAAACGTTATTTTTGGCAATGTGTTCCTGTGCATTTAGGTTTACATACATTGATGCTGGTTTTTAAAATGTTTTCATGGCATTTCGTACTGCAAAAACCAGTTCCAAATACCAACTGTAACCAAATTGAAAATAACTGACCTCTTTCTTTTTGGAGGAACTCTCATTTCCACCCAGTAATTTCTCCCTGTGTTTTTCCAGTTCTTTCTTCCAATTCTGAAACAAAATGAGGGTGACACAACCATTATTTCCAAACAGCTCTATTAAGAGATCTCTGTCAAAATCGTGTCATTTACTTGAATTAATGAGTTTTCATAAAATCCACAGAAAATAAACAGTTTGTAGTATTAACCATGGCTATGGTGCACTTAGTATTACAGAAGATTAAAATTAATCCATTTATCTTAGTTCACACCTTAATGTTCAAGTTAGTTGGGCTTAGGACATGGTTATTTATCTTGGAGGTGATCAATTTTGGTCTCTGATTTTGTAGTACCACAGAGCTCCTGTTAGAACACATCAGTACGGTGGGGTCAGCCTACCAAACAAACAGGCACTCTGCCTACGTTTTAAAAGTACCCGAAGTAGAATTGCACGACAAATGTTCCTGGCCCTTCTTCAACACACGGGTGTATCAAGCGTGTGTCCTGTGCTTTGTCAGTGTCAATGATTAGAACTTCATTATCTGCAGATCTCTTTTGTTTCCCTCATGAGTTCTCTCAGTCTATCCCAAATTCCACTTCTAAGGGCTCTGAAGCATCCAGCATCCCATCACCCCGAAATTCTGCTAGCTTGAGCTATTCCTGCTTTCCATGTTAGCAACATCAGGTGCTCCTTTCTTTATTATTATCATTTTTATTCTTCCTTTCCTCCTAATGTACTGCTATTGTTCTGGCAAAGAAATGACAACCCACATACTGTGCTGAAGGAAAAGAAATACTGGGATTTGAATATGATTATACACATGCAGTGCAATATGATACACAGAACCCCAGGTCAGCACACGGTGAATTAGCTTAACAGTGCTGCTGAAAGAAGTCACAAGGTTAGCCAGGATACAGTGCTGCAGGCAGTGTGTCCCTGTGATCCAAGGCAATGCTTACAGAGTACCACAGCAGGCTGGGCACTTCAGCCTCCTGGTGCTGCCTACAGACCCTCTGACAACAGACTGGGCTTTGTTAGGCAGACATTCTCTCTGAAGTAGAAACAGATTGGGTATGTGTTCTTTAAAAAAACAAAAACAAAACAAGAAAACCCACAAAACCAATAAACCAATAAAACAAAAAGCACCAGAACATCTGTCAGTAAACTGAGTGAGAGGGCACCTCAGTCAGAGACTTGTAACACTTTCCACCACTGAGAGATCTGTGCTTAGAAGCTACAAATAATTCATAATAAAGCAAAGAGATACAATAAAATACTAAACCAAACTCACAAAGCTGAAACTGACAGAGCACAAAACAACCAGTCTCCTCAGAATTGCATCCTCTCATCTTCCAAACATTGGTATAAATTCTGTGGCAAAAAGATGTAACAAGCATGGTATGAAGCCCTTTCAGTAACAGAGGCACACAGAATCACACTGAATCACACAGAATGGACAGGGTTGGAAGGACCTCAAGGATCACGAATCTCCAACCCCCCTGTCACATACAGGGCCACCAACCCCCTCCCACCCTTTTAATACTAGACCAGGCTGCCCAGGGCCCCATCCAATCTGGCCTTGAACACCTCCAGGGACGGGGCATCCACAAGCTCTCTGGGCAGCCTGTTCCAGCACCTCACCACTCTCTCTGTAAAGAATTTCTCCCTGACATCCAACCTAATTCTCTCCTCCCTCAACTCAAAACCATTTCCCCTTGTCCTGCTGTTATCTACCCTTTCAAAGAGCTGATTCCATTCCTGTTTGTAGGCTCCCTTTAGGTACTGAAAGGCTGCAATGAGGTCACCCCGCAGACTTCTTTCTCCAGGCTGAACAAACCCAGCTCCCTCAGCCTGTCTTCACAGGGGAGGTGCTCCAGTCCCCTGAGCACTATCTGCTTCAACCAGAAACTCTCACACAGTGTTGAAGATTACTCCTTGAAGTGTATTCCAAGATACCAGAATCAAAGAAGGGAACAGAGCAGTTAAATTCATCATCTACTGTTTCCTTCCTAGGTACACAACAGAAGTCATATACGAAACTTTCTTACAGCACGCTGATCTCCAGCGGATGCTAAACACAGTTACCAGAATAGCCCCACTTATAGCAGGGAACCAGCACAGAATGTAATCAGCTTAGGATAAGAGAGAAGTGTTCCATAAGCACATTTGGACATTCAAGGCCACTCTTAGTGCACTCTCCCATATCCAAATTATATGCATGTTCCTCACCAATGCACCCTGACTCCAGTAACACACCTCTTCCCAATGTGTTTGGATTGTGTGACCTTAAACAAGTGATGATTAGTTCACATTTTCTTCACAGCATTTCTCAAAACCTTTTATGCAGTGTTTCTCTGAATCAGGAGTAGCTCTTCATTGGTTAATAAGTAATGTTAATATTCAATACAAACAAAATAAAACGTTCACTCATTATGAGATTGAGCACAGTAAAACGTTACGGCTACTTGGAGCTGTTAATGATAAGGGAAGAAAAGCAGCATACAAGATAAGACAGCTGGGGCATTAACATACTAACAACATTACCAACCTCGTTCATCTTCTCTTCAAACTCAGCCAAAGCCCTGGATCCCTTCTTTTTCTTCTCTAACTGTTCTTTCACTTCTTCCCTGTACAAAAAGGATGAAAGATCAGTCACTGTATTCTCACAATTAAAAATACCTGCTTCAGTGTCTAACTTTATGTGGGTTTTTTTTGAAGTTTAGCTTTGGCTGAACTTCCAACAGGAAAATTATCTTAGATGTTACACATATGGTAACCTAACTGTAATAACCTCAGTACAGTAGCTAAACCTCTCTGAAAGATCTAAAGCTAACTTTGCAATTAGGTAAATTATGCTCTAATTTCTTAAGAAAGGGCTTAAAATGGCCTGAATGTAAAGTAAGCTGTTGACAGTACCTTAAAGCAATGATTTTGTGGGGTATGGTAGACTACGTTCTAAGAATCTAACAGCAAAATGCTTTTTTTTCCCCTAGAGATTACTTTGTTTTAAAAATTTAATACGTCCGCATGCTTTAAAGCATTAGGATTCTGAAAGAGGTAAAGTATCCAACATTTTCCTCTTTTGAGAAACTTCTGATCCAAGGTATTTAAAGACAAATGTGAAACGTATTTCAAAGTGAAATATTATTTTTAAAAGAGACTGAATATGCATTTAGAAAATAACATTTTCGCCAGAGCCAAGGAATCTTCCAAAGTGTATCACTGTATTTGAAGGAGGATGTAAGTAACTGAGAGAACACAGGGAACAAATCTTTCACTCAGCTCAGGCACTTACCATGTCGGCCTTGGTCTGTTCAAGTAGTCTTGTATTGTTGGTCCTGAATTTTGGGCAGGACCTCGTGCTCTGGCCATAGCTATGGGATTCATGTAAGCCTTGAACATGAAACAAAAAGAAATATAAAGTTCATCGGTTGTGCTGTTACCAAGATCTGTCCTTGCTGTTCTTCACACATCCTTTTCCTCAGCCACAGAAAGACCCCGGAAAAATGCTTTCAGTTTGTTACACTTTGGCAGAAGAATTCGCCCCAAAAGGACCATTGCCCTCCCTGAGCTGACTGCAAAGCGACCACAGCCTTATGATTGTGGAAACGTTCTTCCTTGGGACATGGAAAGCATGATTTAATTTCAGCTCTTTGTCTCTAGGACATCTGGCACTCGGGCCTTTGGAGTTCTGCTCAAAACTGATGAGGGCAGACTCAATGCATCCTGGATAAAATAACACCACCCTACAAGACTCTGCTGTAACACCAAACAAACGAGCAGCGTTCTGCTGACAGTTATGCGTATATGAGACCTTGGACACTTAGGGCTATCATAAGGCAAACACCTGGAATTTTATGAGGTATCTATTATAACCTCAGCAATTAATGTCAGAAATTGAAGCAAGCAATTACTCTACTGTTACTATGCCAATGATATTTTGCTCATGTAGAAGGGAGGTACATTTTCCTTCGTCTCCTGCTCTTACCAGGATGCCATCCCAAAGCCTCACTATTTACCTTCACAAAACACAAGACAAACCGCTCCTCTTGCCTGCAGGTTGCAGATAAGAAAAAGGTCAAGCAGTGTGCAGCTCTGGTTGCCTGGCACCCTCTTTTGTAGCAGGAGGATGCAGGTGCTCAAGTGAAGACACATATTCACATTTATAACTCTAGCAGTTTATTATATTACAAATCAATAAGGAATAGGAATTCTGGATCCAAATTGAGCTTGAGTCAGAAAATACTTCCTTTAGCAGTGCAGGAATGCAGTACTTTAACACTGTTTTCATTAAACCAAGACAACTGCAGTGCACTGGGAGCAGCAGAAATTATGGCAGAAATGCAGTTCCCGGCTTGGCTCCCTGCAGCCCTCGTTGGCTACCTGCAGGAATTCCTTGTGAAAGCCTGAGCTTCTTATGTTTGTAATTATTCCTAAGAACAAGATTGCTCGCTGTTCTTCAATAAAATTTAGCAGTTTTCCTCCCAAACTAGCCCAAAATGACAACAAATCCCTCTCTATCTCTTGGCTAGAGCTGCCAAATACTGGTTTTCTGCCTCAAACTGACTCCCTGCAATACCTCCACACAGTGGCACAGTTTTCTTCCTTTCCAGCAGCAGGCACATAACGACTGAATACTATATTACATCCCACAATTAGGGAATGTATGTCTTACAATATTCCTGTAATTTCAGTAACTTTATTTATGAAGATTCATTTTGCCAACAAACATTTCCTAGAAGCACTTACACTGCTTTGCATTTCAGCAGCCAGAAACCATAGAAAAATGTGTCCTAACAAAGAAAGTGCTCATCTGCACGTTTATTTTCCTCTCCCAGCAGTTTGCTCAGGCAGTTATGAAAGATATTTGTTACAGAGCTTTTGTGCTCATGGAAAGCAGAAGGCACCTTCAGTTGGACAGGGTCCTATGAGCAAGCCATGCAACCCGTCAGTGCCCTGCAAGTGTTTTGAAGATGTGAAAGAAATAAAGTTCTTGTTCTTCTCCAAACAGCCCAAATAGTGACAGCTTTAAGAACGGCCATGGATAAGATGTAAAACGTGGAAAGCTCTGCAATCACAGAAGAGCAGAAAAGAACCCTATGAGATAACCTGTCTATACCAGTAGCCGTTGTGACCGACTGTTTACTGTGCCATAGATTACAGGGGTATAAGATTGGCTGGCATGGGTAGGTACATCCCCATTGTAATATTAAAATAATTTTAAGCAGACACTTAAGCACAGCCCAAAATACTACAGCAGAGCACCATACTTGAAGCATAGGCCAGGCCCTGCACTCTGACACAGTCACATCTTTAGAGTTACAGAACCATAGAGTGGTTTGGGTTGGAAGGAACTTGAAGTATCATCCAGTTCCAACCCCCTGCCAGGCAGGGCTGCTACTTGACAGTTCAGCTGCCCAGGGCCCCAGCCAACCCAGCCTTGAGTGCTTCCAGGGATGGGATGCCCACAGCATTCTGGACAGCTGTGCCAGTGCCTCACCACGCTCTGACTAAAGAATTTAGTCCCGTCTCTAAGCTAAATCTCCTCTCTTTTACTGATCCCATCATTTTGGTGCCTCAGCGAAGCAACCAAAGGCTCTCAGCTCTCCGCTGGGACAGTGTCCTGTACACCTCTTGCACACCGCCATCGTGCTGAGCAGACACTTGCCAACGTGGAGCCAGCTACAGCTCAAAGCACTTCCAAAAAACAAGAAAAGGGGAAAAACAGTCTCATGACTGATTTTTTCACCACAAAACTCAGCAACTGCGAATTCACACTTCATGGTGCCTAAGTAAGGGAGTGTAAGGTGAGCGGCTGGCTGATAGGCACAAGTTTCAAGGAGATAAAGGAATGAATGCGGTAACAATGCAGAATGAAGCTCTGCAACCACGAGTATTTGGGCCTCCTGAGGCGAGCGGAGCCATGCGGAGCCCGTTTCAGCAGGGCCGAGTGCCAGGCGTAAGGAGACACGGTTTAGCGACTACCACAACTACTTCAGCAGCTGCAGCAACTCCCACCGGGAACGCTGCATTTTTTAAGGACTAGGCCAGCATCTTCATCGCCCGCACTCGGCAGCTCGCACAACAGCTCTCAGTCACGGCCGCCGCCGGCTTCGACACGGCAGTGAGGCTCCGTCACGCGCCCGCCCCCCGCCCTCCGCACCCCCCCAGGCGCTGCCCGCTCCCGGCCCCGCGGACCCCGCGGACCTCCCGCCCGACGACCCGCAGTTCCGCGGCCGGCGCGCCTAACTGCTCGGAGCCTCCCGCCCCGCAGCCACCGGGCCGCCGCTGCGAACAGAGGGACGGCGGCCCCGCTCGCCCGGCCAACGGCTCTCCGCTTCCCTCTCCCGGCGGCCGGAGCCTTGGACCCGGCCGGTCGGGCCCTCCGCGGCCTCCGCCCGCCCGCCCGCCGCACCGCTGCGGCCGCCCGGGCACCGCGGCCGAGTCCGGCGGCGGCCGGCAACCCGGCCCCCGCTGCCGCCCGCGGGCGTTACTCACCACGCGGTTGTCTCGCTTCCCCATGGCGCCGCCGCGGCCCAGCCCGGGCCCCTTCCCCTCGCCAGAGAGGCCGCGCCGCAGGCGCCCGGCCCTGCTCGGCCCCGCGCAGCCGCTCGGCCCCGCGAGCGCCGATGGCGGCGGCCGAGCAGCGCCCCCTACCGGCGGATCGCAGCCGGAGCCGACCGCGGCACCGCCTCGGCTCGTGGGCGTGGGGCGAGGCCTCGCGGGGCCACACCGCGGGAGGGGCAGGGCAGCGCTCTTCGGAAGCGGCGCGGAGGGGAGCGGCGGAGCTTGGTGAGGTGCGGCCGCGGCTACGAGTTGGCGCCGGCCCACCGTCGTGGGAGAGCTGGGGACCGGGGAAGGCTGAAGGGAAATCGGAGCGTGGGGTGCGTTGGTGCCCTGGGATGTGGAACGTGGGGAGCCCATCTGCACTGAACACCTCGGAGGAGGGGAAGGTGCCGTTGCGAGGTTTTTTTCTCCTCTTGACCTACCTAGTGGTCGCTTGGAGGAGTCGCTTCGGTTTCCTGAGGTGTACGCTGAGGTGCCCTGACTGTGGCGGCCTGTCCTGGTACAGTGCTCTGCGGAGCGGGGTCTGCTGACAAAGGGAGAAGAAAAGGAGAATAAGTGCTCAATCGTTACTTATTACCTCTCTGCTTCCCTGGCAAACCAAGGAATTCTGTAGTGTGGTGCCCGAGAAGCCCGTCAAAGACATGAGCAGCAAAACTTCTTAAAACATATGGAGGAAAAAACAGCATTAGCAGAGAGAGATCATGCTCTTCACGGTGCGGCCTTGCCCTGCATGCCTCCTCAGCCTGGTCCCCTGGGCAGGCCCTCACCAGCCAGCCCGGGGCTCACGGTGCCTGGCAGTGTGTTGGGGTCTGGGCACAGGTCTGGCCATGCTGCTGTCACCACACACCAGGTATGGGGACATGGGTCTGGCTATGGCACTGCAGGCTGTGCCCAGTGCCGGAGGACTGGGAGCACCACAGCCTGACTTGAGGCCATGGCAGGGTGTGAAGTTGTGGCTGACAGCCCCAGAGCAACTTGGTGCATTTTGGTGACACTGCCATTAGCTCTCCTGCTGGCTTGGGAGCAAGGAAACACATCCAGCCAGAGGGGGTGCCTAAAAATGGGTGACAGTACGTACAGGAAAGGCTTCTGGGTGACAAGAGGCTGAAAGGTGCCTGTGTCTATAGAACACAAAAAAAGCAACACAGCCATTGGGTGTAAAGTGATGAATACTGCAAATCTTGCTGTGTGCCAGTAACTGACAGACAAATGAGAGTTACACATTTAAATCTTTTAAAATGAACATTTGCTTCAATGGTGCAACGATACGTGGTGTCGTTAGGTAGTTCTGAGGCAAAGAAGATGACAACATTTATGAGAATAATGAAAACTGTATCATATCACTCGTGCTATTTCTCTGTGGTATTTTGCTTAATGGACAAAATTTTATTTTGTCTTCCCTGGTTGAGTTTGATGAGCTTGGTGCAGCTTAGCCTCTCTCCCAGGTGAGGGCAAAGGAAGAAAATCTCCATGGGAAGAGGTTCCACAGCTGCCTACAACCTGCTGGAGCTCCTACTCTGCCAGATTAGCACTCTCAGAGATCAGATGCTGAATGGAAGCTCTTGATCAGTCTGTTTATTATTTCTGTGTTTTTTCCATGTTTTCAACACATGCCAGCTGTAGTTGAGGTGGGTATGTCCAGCACTGCCCTCAGCACAGCCTCCCTGCAGCTGATGGCACATCCATCTCTGGCTGGGCTACTGCTGCGCCCTCTTACGCAGCGCTTCAAGGCTGATGTGGAATGCCACATAAGGTAAAGGTAGCTGTTTTTGTTTAATGTCACATTGCGTCCAAAGTGTATATGCTGGTTTTGTAAAGGATTTACATGACTCCTTGTTGTTTCTAGAGGGCAGCAAAAAATTGTGGTTTTAAGTTGCAGAATCCTTTGTGTTGTGGTCTGGTCAGCTTTGCAGCCATCTCTGCCTAGAACTGTGACTAAGATGTGTCTGGGTCAGTTTTTACATACTGATGGCTCATTGAAGCCTTGTTAGTAGAAACTACTTTTATCCTGCTCTAAAGAGACTTAATGGTCTTCGCAGATATATCACAGAATCATGGAATGGTTTGGGTTGGAAAGGGCATTAAGGATTAGCCAGTTCCATCCCCCTGCCATAAGCAATATGCTGAAACTTCACGTGAGCTGTTTGCTGAGGTGTTCTGTTGATTGGGTAGGAGTGGAAACAGGGGTTTTAGAGTTTGATAATGTGTCATATTGTTGAACTCCAAACAAGCACTTTTACCATTTCTGTGTACCAGAAATGTTACTGGTCTCATATCCATAGCCAATGAAGGAGAAAACAGTCAATGATTAAAGTGTGCTCAGGTTCTTAAAAGACAGAAGGTGGAAGTAGCAGCAGACATGAACACCAGGCCCTTCAGTGGAACAACTGGATTGAAAAAAATCAGGGAAAATAGCTGAATCAGTGCACAAGTTGCCTAGCGAAGTGAACTCAAACAAAGAAGATTTCAGTGAAGACAAACTAGTGCTGAACAGAGTCGCCTGGACAGCAACGGCAACAATTTAATGCCTTTGAAAGAAAAGGTGACTTTTTTTTTTCTTTTTTTTCCTTAATGGACTTCATCCTATGGAAGCAAGGGAATAATTCAGTGGTCAGGAAAAACAAGGTAACATTTTTATAAAACCAGAGGTGTACGATGGGTTACTTGCAAGAGTGTGAACGTGCTTATGTTTCTGTGTCTGGCTTTGTGTGCATGTTGGGTTCATTTTCTGTAAGGCTCTGGGTGTAGAGGAAAACACAAAGAAGAAAAACTGGGAAACGGCGTCGCTACTTTTCTGTATTTAATATACAATACTTACTGCATTTGTATTCATTTTACATTTTTAGATAAAAGAAAAATATAGCTAGAAAAGTGAAGTAAACTTCAGGAAAGTAGTTTTAAATACAAAACTAGTTTCTTGCCTTTTTACTTTCCAATAATTGGGGAACAACTAAAAAGAACTTGACGCCCTGAACATTTTTATTATATCGATTTTCATACGGAACCCTCAGCACCCACAATAAATACACAACTTTGCTTTTCTTGCACTGCCAGCAGCAAAACGTTCAGTTCCAAAGGACTGTAATTCTGATATAATACATTGACAACCTTCTGTGTGCCTTAATTTAACTCTGCCATATTGACAAATGAGTATTTTTGCAGTCCACCATCTTTACAGACTTGTAAAAGCTAAAGAATATGTTATATGGTAAGGTGCATGCTTGGAAGAGTACGCTCCGATGAACTTCAATGCAGTCAATGTAAAGCAGCCCCAGCGAAGGGTGTTCCTAAAGCAGAAAGCCTCCCAGGGTGAGATCTGGGACACAGAGCAGGCATGCAGTGAGATCAAAGGGCTTTGTCTGAAAGCTTGCAAAGAGAGCCCGAGAGCGTCCAAAGTGTCGGCATTGTTTCCCAGCCATTCTGTACAGCAGAAACATAGTTTTTCCAATGCGTATATGGTAATCAGCAGCTGTGCAAGAAGAGAGAGGCTGCAAGAGTTCACGTACAGCAATGGTGCAATATTTTTATTTACCACAGTTTGCGTTATGTAACCCCTTGGTGTATATTTATAAGCACAAGGCAAGCCAGCAACAATTCAAGAATCACGGTTACGCCTTCCTGTACCTCTGTGGGTGATACTGTGTTCCACACAGAGCTGATCTTAATGCTGAACAAAAGAATGTAAAGAACACTGAATTATTAAGCACACAGAATAACAATAATGATGCACCTTTAATAGAAACAGTAACACACGCACCTTTTCATGTTTGTACCCTGATTAAAAGAACATCGTGAATTTCAAGTATGAAGTGATACAGTGAAATCATGTCCTGTGAGTAGGTATCCACGGTAGTCTAGGTAGTACACTTTGCACCATAGGTAACTTTCCACCTTGCACAGTAAAATCCTACTGCCTTTGTAGGTAAAGTGACAGAGCTCAGCGGGACTGCGCTGCCTTTCACCAGCAGTTACGTGTCCTAAGGTGAAGGAAGGAAAACATCTGAAACTGCTTTGCATGATTCCCTTGGATAATGAAACCCTAGACATCTCCAGAGCACATGGCGTTACGAAAAGAACACAACAGAAGTCAAACAGCGTTAGATGCCCTTATAACTTCTTGATTTTTTTTTGTAAAATCATACTGAGAAATTAAGGCACTGAGGCAGATTTTGACATCAGCCTGGTGTAATAATACCAATGGATGAAGTTACTCTGGATGTGTCTCACAAGCTGTCCTCCCTGTTCATAGCGTTCTGTAAACCGGAAAGCGCAAGTTTTAATATTGCCTTTTGAGACTGTAACGTGTCTTGCAGATTCCCAAAGCAGTATCCCAGAAGGGTTACAAACAGGCCTCACTTTACGCAGTTCCGTTAACTTCAGTGGGATTTGTAATGTGGAAATAGGCACGCATGGGGTGTCTGAGCAGTGAGAAGTGAACCTTGTTTCTGGTACGTTTCTGCACCAGCATCACGCTTTACGTCACATATCCCAATGCCACAAGGAAGTGCACTTCCAAACTTTTGTATAAAAAACAAATGAATAGAAACTGTGAGAGAAATAATATTAACTAAATAGTTTTTGTCGCATTACCATTTATATAACATTCTTGCTGATTTATTAAGCTTAAGTATCCATATAGACCTGAGCTGCCTGACACTGGAATTTGTAGATTTGCATGGTGAAATTCTTGGTTTAAATTAATTGTAGTCAGTGGAGTTACAAAAAGAGTAGATCACGCTGAATGATTTTAATTACTTTGAAACTCCAATCCTATTTCATGCAATTGTCCACGCACACACACAAAAAATACCAACATTTGCTGCCTTTGTGCTTTTGTATAGTCAGCAATCTTTTCTCAAATCCAGATGGGCAATTTGATTGTTGCAACAAATGTACTTCGGTTACAAGGCCCCACACAAACGTGGCCCCTGGTTTCAGCATCTGGAATCTACAGATAACTGCTGGAACGACTACAGACAAGATAAAGCCAAAGGCGGCCTATGTAATATTTTCTAATCGTAATTTTTCAGACAACCATCCCCCACTATGTATAAAATTAGCTCTACCATAGCATTTCAAAGTAATCTGCTTATTCTTTTACATATTAAACAAAATACCCTAAAGCATAAAAATACTACATCTGAACACACATACTATTCTAAGTACAGTATGAAGCTTATTTAAAACTTGTTTTTTGACTGATCTAGCTCTCTGCCTCTCTATGGAACTAGCTTCACTTCAACAACAAAAATGTACACGAAATGCAAATACATTATTAAGCAGCAAGACTCGACACATTTTTTGGCAACTACCCTTTCACAGGACTAGTGTGTTTTCCTAAGAAATAATATACTGAATTACAATACGAATAATTTAGGTTAATGTCAAATAACTTGCAGATATATGTGTTCATATCGTCAATAAACACAGACCCCACTTCTGGGTGTCTTGGTGCTGCTATTAACCATGCGTCCTCACAACTACCATCAGTTACTAAACGAAAGCCCTTCTCTGCAAACACTTCTGCGAGCAACTCTGCCCAAATGAGAAGCCCCTCTCAGCTCTGGGACTGCCCAGCTGAGGCGTGGGATTCCTGTGTTTACCCATTCGGGCCTTCAGACCAAAGAATATCAAGCTAGTGAGGAAATACAAACACATGCTGTTACAAAAAAGGAGACAGACATACCGACGAAAGCACTCCGTGATGCTTTCAGGAGTTACAATAGAAACAACAGCTCCAAAGTATACAGTTCAACTTCTAAAACCATTTCAAGGGTATACTTTAACTAGAGCATTCAAAGACATTATACTTTAAAGCTGTTCAAAGTAATGCAGCTAAATATTACATTAAAAATAAAACCTATACAAGATTCAATGGCAGAAATAGACCACTTAACTGAAATGGAATGAAACGGACCATAAATATGTTGATCTGAATGCTTGAGAAGATTTTGCAAAGGAATTAAAGACCGGAAGGAAAGAATAAGTGGGTGCCTGTCGGCTTGCTTTCAGTGCCTAACTCATACAGCTTTGTGTAGAAAATAAATTCTAGCAAGAAAATAATACGCAACTTCATATTTTCTCTTTCTTAAGTACTTGAAAATGTGTTACTTGCTTTAACAGAAACGGCTGCCTTGCCTGTGAAGGAAACATGGCTAAAATTCCTCGAGACTTGTCTAGGCCCCTTTCCCAGCAGAACTCCAGTGGCTTCCACTCCTCAGCAAAAAGCACTGCCATAAGGTACACTTCTTTTGCCCACACTGTCGTGACTGTAAGTGGGTTGTTCAGTCAAGAGATTCAGAATGCTGCAGAGAATGACAGCAAAGTTATTAGGCAGAGCTGAATGCAAGAAAGGCATCATGGATACTGGATTTAATTTGCTGGAATCTAAACTGAGACAAATGATGCATTTAGATGTTGTACTGAGGGACATGGTTAGTAGGAAATATTGGTGATAGGTGGACGGTTGGAATGGATGGTCTTAGAGATCTTTTCCAACCTTGTGATTCTGTGATTCTACGATTTAATATGGGCTATGATGGCACAATCAACATTTTTATGCAGTGCTGGTCTGCTCTGGCTTTTAGCTAGTAATCTGTAGTGATGCTTTTCTGTTCAACTCATCATGCACAGTGGGAAGGAGAATGGAGGTAAACATGATAAAGGAAAAGAAAGCTGGAAAACCACTGGGTTGCCATACACGTAGGGCAAAAAAGGAAAGGACCAACCTCTGCAGTCCCCACTGCTCACACTTCTACTTCCCTCCCTCTGCCTCTAATCTCATGACATTGCAGCTCCTCTATCTTCAGTCCAAAATGTGCGTGGCAATCAATGCCTTCAGATGAGCACATTACCACTGAGCTCATATAAATCTCCTTGTACAGCAACACATTCACAAACTTCCTGCCAGCATCCAAATCCTGATGTACTTTTTGTTGTAGTTACAACCCATAGTTACACCAACCCTTGAAGATGGTTGCAAGAAATTGTGATGGATTTTGTGTCTTGCTGGATAAACACTGCAAAGCACTTTTTCTTTAATCTGCAGTCTGCAGAGCCAGGCTTTATTTTGAATCTTTATTTTCTCTTGCCAATAAAGGATGCATCGTCACGCACCTGGAGTAAAGCACTTTGTCCTATGCCCAGAATTCAGTCATCCTTTAGGATGGTGAGAGAGATCTCCTAGGGGAGATCTTACTATAGCACTGTTTAAAATGCACTGTCATAGAAACAGTAAGCACACTGTCTCCTTCAGATCCTGTACGGACCTTTCCTCAGGGGAAAATACTGGGGTTATGGTCTGTCTGTGCCTCGTACTAGTGGCGGGGCTCTGTACTCACGCCTGCCATAGCACAGGCAAAGGAAAGAGTGCCTACATGCACCCATGTCACCTTGAGAGCTGGAGACCTTCATATAGGGAAGAATAGGTTCCTACCTGCTCTGACTCTTGCTGGGAGAAAACCTCTCCCTGGAGCGGTGATCCCTGGGAAGGGGAAGGGAAAGGGGGTAAGCAGTAGGAGGAGGCCATTTGCTGGTCTCGTTTGTATACTTCAGAAACTTCCATATAATAGAAGAATCACTGGCTCCTCTTGTAAATGTACACGACAGACAGTTGGCTAGGAATCTTACATACTTAGAAAATAATCTTCTGAATCAAAAATTGCTTTGGCTGATCAAACACATTCAATCTAATTTATCCTCGCTTGTATATTTGCTTGAGCAAAAGAGTATAAAAAATAACGAACACTTTGCCATATTCTATTGTATTAATTCCCAATTCCTAATGAAAAGCAAGGAAAAACTATAGTACACATAGAGTATGCTGCCTGCAAATTGGGGAACTGCAGAATCACAAGGTATAATTTAGCTCACAGCTTTTTAAATAACTAGAGAAGTATCAGCAAGGTCAGCTATAAGTGACAGGCAATCAAGGTAGCTTGAGTAAGCAGGATGCTGACAGACCTCTAAGGACCAGGTCCTTTTAATGTCACAGTAGCTTGATCTGGGATAAGGGAAGGAGAGCATTTAGCTGCTAGGTGATCCATCATTGCATGTACTTAATCAGTGCCTGAGAAGGCACTGTAGAATTAAAGATTTCCTACCCTAGAACTGTGAATTTGTCTCTGTGCCTAGGCTAGTTGCTACTGTTTACTGGAGGGACTAAAACAAGCCACTTTGTAGCATCACTTGCCCCATCACCCATACACGTGGGCTAAACATAACAAAGTGCTACACAGACCTCATACTTCTTATTTCTGGAGGTGGCATAACTCCCTCCCTGCTGTACAGCCTATGAAAAGCCTCCCTTCTTCCTGGCAGATGGTCCCGCAGCATTACTTACATCGGGTGTCTCACAGACTTGCTAAGTTCTCAGACTTGCTCCTGCAAGATGGTGAGCCACCTGGACTGATGCAGCTAAAACTTCATAATCTCATGAAAATCCAAGTACTCAAAAATATGCCATTTTGGCTTGGCAAAGAATTCTCAATTTGCTGCAGGAGTCAGCTTGTAATCTACAATATCACACAGTATTGGGCACAGACAGTGACCCAACTGCAGTACAGCAATGTATCCTCTGTTTCTGCAGCTCAGATACAGGCTGTGTTTGTATGATCAGCTTAATCTTCTCTCAAACCCTCATTGGCACCCACTCCCCCCTTTTTTTCCTAATATCTACACAGAAAAGTCTCTAACTTCTACGCAGCCTGATTTTTAAAATGTTGCAGTCTTGAAAAACAGCACCAGAATTCATGACTTGAGTTGGCACATTCAGTACCTGGAACTAAAATCCTGTGTGAGAGCATTGCTTTATCATCTTACACTTGTGGAAGGAAATGACAGGAGAAAACAAAAAAAACGTGTAAAAAAAAGTTTTCCCCTTACATTTATATCTAACTTTTCCACATATCCACATTTGCTTACAACAATTGTCCTGAACCCTCCTAGTCTCTGCCTGTTTTTTTTCCTATCTCTGCAGCACTTCACAATTTTCCTCTCTCGTCTCAAGATAGATGCTAACATCCAAGAACACTTTAAAAGCCCCACAAAGATTTATAAAAGGAAGAAAAGACAAACACAAGAAAATGACATTTACCCCCTAGCATTAATATATGGCAGGAACACAGCAGAATGTGGCTTCATTCTGAGTGTAAAACAGCAGCAGGAAGAAGTGTTGAGAAGATTAATAAAATTATATTAAATTAATCTAAAGGTGAGGATTTGAACAACCTGTCGTAAGTATGAAACATGAAGTAAGAGGAAAAGTTGCCTATTGTAGTATGTTAATTAGAAACCCATCAGAAGTAACAGCGCAAAGGAAGCTGACAATTGAATATTTGTGACAATTTGTTTTCCATTTGGGAGCAAATATCAGTGTAAATATGGGAACATTTTCCTGGCATGTAGATGGGTTTAAGGTGCTGAACACTCAGTATTGTGGATGCCAATTTAGCATGCTCCCAAAAGGGCAATGAGCTTGAGAGCGTTACAGCATATCCAAGCAGACATCACCAAAGTCTTCCCTTCTTTCAATCAAATAGTATAGGTTGCTTTAGTGCAAATGAACATTCAAATGCTGATTAGGTTAAGTTCATACCTAGATTCTTCCATAAAGCCCTATCAACTTTGCAGTCAAAGAGCATCAGTTCCAATATTTGTTTAATACACTGTTTGTACATTTCTCATTTCATAAATACCAGTTGTTCCTTAAAATCTCCTTTTCCATCTTTACTAATGTCAGGGTTTTTTTTATATTTTTCTTTTCAAAGGCAGTATCCTTAGTGTGGTCTTTTCCAGAAACAATTTTCTCTACCCAGTAGCAAAATGCCCGTATCAGAACTTCTTGTTTTCTCTAGACATGCAAATGTCTCATTGACACTGGGTAGGATGAAGCCGACAGCAAATTTTAACTGAGATAAAACATTTCATCTGAAGGAAGAAATGCCATCTGGTTAGGGAGCTCTGGTTCACGTCTGCTGGAAGGCTGGAAATTTACCCAATTTGAACACTGCAGAAGCATTCAAAGGGCTATGTCTAAGTCAAGGCAACTTCTCCACCAACTTTTACTCCAAGCAACATTTTCTGCCTGGAAGGCAAAAGGCTCACCCAAGTGTGGTGCTGACTACTTTCAGCTTCCACTGAACACAAAAAGAACTGACAGTGCTCACTTGGCTTTGTGGAATCATTTTCAAGAACAAGTTCCTATTTGATTCAGATCTGTTCTCTCACTCTTTGTATTAAAAACACAATGACTTACATAATTTTAAGGGATTTTTTAAAATGTAATTAAACTGTGATTACAGTTTGAAACTAATAGACTTAAAGATTTGTAGCTATTTTCTACAAGAACTGAATGAGCTATTTTTGTGCACAGTGTTCCTAGGTGTGTTTTATGGTTCTTATTTTATGTATTTATTACATATCAGTATGTAATACAGGCCAAGTTTTAGACAGAAGAGAAGAAATAACATTTGCCAAAGCTATGCTTGTCAGTTCATATGTCCACGCCTTTCTTCTTCTAATGGCCTAGATCATTTAAATCAATGAAAAAGCTTCTTATTGCTTTTCAGAAGTTACTGGGATTTGATGGCTACAGAACCTGGTCCAGAAACTGGAATTATATTACAGCCATTATCTAACAATTTGTAAAACAAAGGGATAAAAAAAATAACTGACAAACAGAACTCCTATTTGAGTTGCACAGCCTGTTCGACTGGCAAACTGTAGTCAGGTTTTTACATACCTGATCAGTATTGGCACACACACAAAAATAATATGATAGTGTAGCCTGGTAGGTATGATTAGGCACATAAAATCCCATTTTTCTAGAGACTGTTTCTGATTCTTTTCTTCATGGAAAGTAATCTGTATACTCCAATGTTTATTAATCCAGTAGAAAGAAAAGTGATAGCTTATTAACAGTTAGTTACTGCAGGTTTTAGTATATTACAGACTATTCTACGTGAATTTAAAAATAAATTTCTTAATTTTCTACCACAATGCCGATTTGGAAAAACATTATTTGTCTAATATACTAGTGTCAACAAAATCACACAGTAAGAGAGGTGTAAAATCCCATTAAATCAAGAAAACTCTTGATACTTACAAGTAGTTTTGAGGCAATACAATAAATAACTTAGGTCCCTAGGCTTCTGATCAATTCAAGCTTCAAGCATAAAACAACAGATCACTCTAATAGTCTACTATCTTCTCATTCACATTGTACATAAAAATTCATCTGTTCCTGAAACTATTGCCTAAGAAAAATATTAACAAAGTGGTTCTATAAAACAGAGTTCTGAGAATAAACATTCAACTGTGTTTTATACATGGCAAATAATTTACGTTGTCTTTTAAACCAAACTGTGGCTTATGATTCATATACATATTTAACAACTGATGTGCTTTCAGTTGTGAGTCAGGTAAGTGCTCCAAGTTTGTTGGCTAGAAGACCAAACCAGCATGTTTTGTCATTATTTTCCATATTAAAATTAGCCAACCACCAGAGAGAACGATTCCTTTGGATAATAAAACATGCTTCTAAAAGATAGTGAGAGAACCTGTGAGAAGTAGCATGGCACAGTACTTTCTTCTTATTCACCAAAACAACCATCAAGTATGAAAACTACATAGGAGTTGGGATGCTGGACAGCATCTCTCTGCAGAAGATTCTCAAATATTACCTACAATCTGCTGCTTCCTTTCATTTGAGAGGCTCTATACATACTTGTAGCACCACATTTCAGAATTTTGCAAGCATGATATCTTAATTTTTTACGTCTATTCTAGGACTGAATCAAGACAGAAAGGTATTCCTAGCATTTCACACAGTAGACCAGTGTGCAGGAAAAACGGAGTGCGGGCACAGCCTACACAGAAATACAGAAATATGCACAAACCCTGTTTTTAGAATTCTACCTGGCACACAGGAGGCAACAAAGGTGTACACAAAACTAATGTTAAGTGAGGACATGCACAAAGAGAGCCTTTTAAAATCATCTCTTCTGGGCTGCTGCACTAAAAGAAGCAACACTTCTCACACAGCACACAGTGGGCACTGACATTGTGGAATGCACAGGCACAGGGGACACTGGCATTGTGAAGCTATTGAAAATCTGGAAGAATCTTGCTGGAAATAGCACCTATGAAATGTTTTCCGTAAGGATGCTGAAGGAGAGGAACTGCAGAGCTAGACTGAATGTGGGGACCGGGTGAGGAGAAAGGGGCTGTCCCAGTCTTATTGCTGTGGCATGGCACCAGCTGACTTTAGTGGGTTTTTCCCTTGTCTGCAGGGACTGGATTTTTCCTGTAGGTATGTAGCAGGGATAACAAACCCGTCTGTGGGAGATGGAAACTGCTCCTGTTTCCCAGAACATCCCGTTGATTGGTGAGAAGAGTGCAGTGTCTGGCTGTGGGTGCTCTTGGAGCTCATCATCCATCCTTACTTTTAATGTATTTTTTGCTAGGCAGTGGGCTTTAGCTGCTGAACCAGTCCTGCAGAACACATGCTGACAGAGTAATTCTTAAGAATTGCGTTCTGAAGTATTTTTTTAAAGGGTTTATATGAGGAGCTGTCATTACAGTCTGGATTGAGTATGTCAAGGAGCACTTTCTTCTCACGTATAATTCTAATTCTACACATACAGCATTAATAAGTAAAGGTACTCGAGGACTACAGCCTCCGTGAAGATACAAGGAGCAAGAGCATGATGTAAGCGGTCTCCCAGTTGTCTTTGTTCTGTCTCACTAGGAGTGTGGTTCCCCCATGCTGTCAGCCAATGCCAGTGCTTTGCCCAGCCAGAGAACAGTTCTCCTTGGTTTACCAGGGTAAGTTAAGCCTCATGGCTTGGCAGGGCAGATGGGAATAAGAGGAAGCCTAAGACATGTCAGGGAAGGACTGCTGGAATTTCCTCCTGAAGAGATTT
This sequence comes from Lagopus muta, assembly GCF_023343835.1. Classification (NCBI taxonomy): domain Eukaryota; kingdom Metazoa; phylum Chordata; class Aves; order Galliformes; family Phasianidae; genus Lagopus; species Lagopus muta. The sequence goes on from NC_064439.1 coordinate 22,637,510, forward strand.
TGAAAAGGAAGTCATTTGGAAAGTCCTTGGGCCTCGGAATACATCGATTGCTACAAGGGAAAAAAGATCTTTTTCCCAGCCCTGTCAACACAGAATTTTTTTTGTTGTTCCTGCCATTCCCACTGGATGTTTGTTCCAGAACATGACCACTAATGCAACCTTTTCCAAGCTATTTCTCCTGAATGCTCCCCCATATAACCTGATCCTATATTAGACGATGTACAGCACCATGTTGCAGGAGCTCTGCTTCCAATTCCACATGCCACCTGTGCTTTTTTCTGCTGCTTGCTTGAGCTTCAAGTCTGATACTACAAACTAGGAAATGTTGCCCCAACAGTTAATTTTCTGGCAATTCCCACCTTTTTCATTCATTCTTGGGCTCACAATAACCTTTGGCTTTAAGCATTAACTTCCCTCTTTTTTTATTTTGCCCTAACAATTTGCTTACAGTCAGCAACCATATTCTCTTCCAGCCTTTGTGTTGCTAAGCCCAGTACACCCAACTCTCCTACCAGACAGCAGATGCACTTCACCATCTGAGAGTCTGAAGTCTAATTGGAAAGCAACACCCCCAAACCCACACCCAGACCCATTTTCACCCCATGTTAGCTCTTGGAGAGCTCTGGGAAAGTTCCCTGACAGCTGATGGCAAGCCAGTATCAGCTGAATGCCCTGATAGCGTATGTATGGAAGCTTGGCGGTACTAACATGTGGAATGTTTTACAAAGTGCTAAGCTGTGTAGAAAACTTTTCTATTGTTGCTGTTGCAAGATTCACCTGTATTTTGTCTCTGTTTGTCATTCTAATTAGTGTTTAAAAAATGTGATCAAAAATACCACCTTGGTCTATTCTTTTCTATGAATACCAAAGCCCCGTTCCCGCTCAGGTTTGCTGAATGGCAGAGGAACAGGGTTGGTTCAGCACCAGTACCACAGGCTCACCGCTCTCCTTGGATGTATGAGCAGAGAGACCGGCAGAAGTGAAGCTGAGCTCAGAGCAGTGAGCTGCCGTGGCCGCTCCTTGGCCTTCAGCTTGCCACTGGTGGAGCTTCCAAAATTCTTGTGCTGTGCCTCTGTATTATCCTTGCATGCAGATGCCTCGTATGTGGTCTTGCCAGGCCTAATATGCAACTTGCCTGTTCATGCTGGTAGGTTTTGAACAGGAACCATTCTGGGCATGAAGAAAGGCACAGGCTACTGCATGCATACACACAAGCGGTTCTTTTAAAATCCGGCCCATTTAAAGTAGGCATAATGTTAACTACAAGTCGCACAGTTAAGTGTCTAATAGTAAAGAAAAGCTTTATCCAGGAGACCGGTAAGATCCACTCACCATCTTAGCAATGGGCCATGTCCCAGACAGTACTGATACCTGAAACAGAGTTAACAGTGAAGTGCACCACAGCACGCAGTCTGCCACGGGGCTGAGAAACCCGCCAGGAGACAGCTACAGGTTCCTGAGCCCTGTCTGGCACAATTACATCGCTCAATTCAGTGCTAAGGACCTGCTTTTGCCAAGCGTGCCGTGAGCAAGGGTGTAACACTGGCTCCATAGCCAGACGAGAAGAAACAGAGATGAGGAAGAGAGTAGCCTAAGGGACTGTCATAAGAGTAAGCAAAGCTGTCTGCCTCACTTCTCATCAGTTACATTGCAGTAGGGTGTATTTATATTTTTATGGTAAGGGTTAACTCGTTGGACCAATTTTTCCCCCAAGTCATATTCAGGTAAATGCACTGAAGTCATACAAGGAAATGGCTTTCATGGATTGAAAATATTTCTTTTTTTTTTTTTTTTCCCCAGTACAGTATTAAAAAAAATAAATGCTTCTTTTTAAAATACTGAAAATATTTTTTAGTTAAGGTAAAAATACTAAATATAACATTTTAATGTAATATTTAAAATTACTGTTCTATAAAGGCATGTGAATTGCTTAGTTATTTTGACATTCAGTAATGGCACATTAAGCCTAGTGGAGAAGCATGTGCCAGTATACCACATGGTGGCTTAGGAGAGAAGCTCATGCATTTCTGCATAGAAAACAAGTCTTCTTAATAAGCAACATCTGAGGCATTTTGTGACAGTAATGTTCATGACTTGAGATGCATGGCGGCTGTTGTAGGTAAGGCAGCACAGTATGCAGCATACAGTTCCGCACAGGTAAATAACTGTACTTAACAAGTATAGCATTCTCTCCTTCCAAACTGGAAATATTTTTTCTATGTTCCTTTTCAGAGAATGACAACAACAGGTTAAAGATGAAAACCTGTATTCATTTTCATTGGATCTACTCGTGACTTTGAGCTGCATATCAGAAAATTTCAGAATGAGAGAAAGAAAGTGTGTTTGCAGCTGTTTGCAGAAAGGAACGATGGGTTAGATGATGGGTAAGAATGTGCATGGATTCCAACATAAACTGACCATTTGGAAACTGAATGGATCTTTAAGAACGAGACCTCGTAAGTTTTTTTAAACACTTGCTTTTGAAACATACACACAAACTTAACTAGATAATAACTTGTTTGTGTATTAAAAAAAAACCCTAAAAGCTGAGACATTTATTACGATCACTATCATAACTGTTTTGCGATGAAATAACAAAATAATCCATCCAAGTTTTCAGCTGGGGAAGGACCTGCATGTATTCTATGAGTGCACAGTAGCTGGATGTATTAATGTATGTATCAGTTAACTGCAGGTTGCAGAGATCTGATACTTCAATGCCATTCTTTAAATATCACTCTAAGAGATCACACCATCATAATGAAAGTACCAAATCGTGCTTCAGCAGCTAGAGAGATTGTATCCTGTTTTGGCAGTGACTTGATCATCCTACTCCACACTGGCAGCATTCAATTTTAGAAGGATAAAACGGTAGCAAAACTGGTCAGCAGCTTCTCTTCGTCTGGAGTTTTCCCAGGCAGATAAACAAGACAAAAACAAAACAAACATAAAGCTGCAATGGGAGCAGGCCAAAGCCCTGGCCCTTGCATTGCTCTGATGAAAGTAAACTACGTTGATTTCCTTGGATAAGCACATTGCAATCCCAAAACGAAAGACAGTGTGTAAAACCTCCAAACAATGATCTTCACTAGAACAGCCATGTGGTTTGTATGGGACAGTGGCCTTGTCAGCTACACATCTTGTTCATTTATAGGTTCATCTTCAGTCAGCATTGTGATGCATTCACCTCACTGGAGTTTTGGCTGGATGACATGTGAGAGTCCAGATTCTCCTTGCATTTCTCCAGACCATGGAAATATGGGTGAGACAGGGCAGCATAGGCAGATATTCTCTTGGCTGGATTGAACGCTAAGCATTTCTGTAAGTATGAAAAGAAGTTGTTTTTAACTACAGTGTAGAGTTAAAATTGTTAACATCGCAAGTCACAGCCCATTTTTATCAGTATGAGACACAACGGGGTCACAGACGGTGCTGCGTGATAAAGATGACCATGCACATTAAAACAAGCAGTGGGGCAGTGGGCTTACAGAATCCCCAAGGCTGATAGAAAATACCAGGTTAGAATATTAAAGTGTTCATAGTTTAGGAGGCCTCAGAATTCATATTTTCTTGAATTCATATGCACAGGACAGACTGCCTCACAGGCTGCAGGGAACAACTATTTACAAACGGCTTTTGAATCCTCTCAGTACTCAATGCACTGCTCTTTTGTGCTTATACAAACACGGAGTGCTTTCTAAGGTATGTATTAATTCCTAGGGTCAACATCTCTATAGAAGTTGAATCTTTGACTTTATACCCTTTGTGTGTTAATGTTAAGCGTTCAGTTTCCTACATTTAAAACAAGCAAACAAACAAAACAGAAAAATTCCATCATGCTGAAATAAAAGAAAAATCCAAAAGGATATTTAATATTCATCAATGCCAGTCTGCAAGTGTGCTGAATACTCATGCTGTTCAGTACCATCATCTCGTATTTTTCACTGACTTCACGTAAAGTGTTGTCTGATGATGTAGTTATTTGGGCTTTAACTGTTTAGTCTGCATCCATTTGAAAAATGGCAAACTGAACTCTTAGACTCTTGCAGTGACTCTTTAGGACTAACGTAGTGCAAATCTGCATGACTTATCACTGAGCTGAAACCTTTAGAACATGGCTTTCTGCCATAGTAATGACAGCAGTAGGGCTGGTCAGTATGTTAAGCATTCCCAGATAGAAGTACTTTGATAGTGGATTTCACTTCTGTACATAAGAGAAGTGATGACTTTAAACTATTTCATTTGGAGTCTTTTCAGAGTTGTGCTGAAGTGATCACAGATCTTAGGTCTATTACTCTTAATTTGTTCCAAACCCCTACCTGCTTGTTGCAGATTCATTCTTCTTCCCTAATTTTCAGTCTAATTCCACTGTTTATGTTCCAGTGATGGTAGACTCGTATTTTAAGGTCACCTTAGAAGCTCTTGTATCATCCCACTAGGAATTCTCCCTCTTCTTCATAGTTGTACTTTGCCTACTTTCCAGATCCTTTTTCCAGCCTTGGTTCAGTCAGCTCAGAACACTCTCCATATGTTTTATACCTTGGTCTTTTCCTTTGCTTCACCTTCAAATAGCATTCATCCTAGTGTCCTTGTCTAAGCAGTTTCAGCACTCACTTACTTTACTTGCATCAGAATTTCTATCATTTGACTCTTGAAATTTAATTCAGTGACTTTCTATTCCCTTTCATCTGTGGATCTCAGTTCTCCTTTTTTTTTTACCTAACAGTAATGGCTTCCTACCTTACCATCTAGGCAAAGATATTTTTCTCTTCCTCCTTCCCATCATGCCTCACACTCACTGTGCCATATCCATATTTTACTACTTGTTTTTGAATCTAGTTCTTTTCCTATGTCTAGCTTCCATTTCCAATCTGCCTGCAAATACAAAAGAAGCATTGCGCTTCTGTCATTTCAAGTGTCCAGGTGTAGTCTACTTTACTGAAGCTGGGAGCTGCAGTTATAACAACAATGGAGAATGACCTGCTGCTGTACAAATGTAACTTTGGTTGGAGCAGCTGACGTGATGCATCAAATCTTTCGATATTTGCTATGAGCCCTCTCTAAAGAGCCCATATGAACTGAGATCTTTCAAAGACTTTCAGAGAAGAACTTTAGCTAGATTTCAACAACAGTAAAATGCCAAGTCATTCTCAATATTCAATTTGAAGACTGAACTTTAGAGTCAAGGTTTCTAGCAGATCTATGAAAATGTTGGAAATAATTGAATTGACTTACATGCTACTAGTTTTACAAGCACAACTTGTTTGCTTCTGTTCAATCCTGCCAGCTGTAAGAGCCAATGATTAAATGGCAAATTCCAAATCTCAACTTTTCAGTACTCTGATTCTGATGTAATCTGCCTATACAGCCCACTTCCTGCTTTGCACTATCCTGTGAAAAACGGCAGATCATTTTCTGCACTTGTATCAGACTGGTATTAGAAGAATGGCTTCTAATCGGTTGCACAGTAGCACTCAGTAATGAGGATCAAGGCAGAAGATACGTCAAACGGGTCCTTCTGTGGCAGTTTCCTAGCCTTTATCTGTCCTCACCTCTGACACCTCTTGAGCCAAATATGGTGTCTTTGTGCTGATGTTTCACAGATATACACGAATTTGTCTACTTGCTTTTCTGCTTCATTAGTAACTTCATTAAATGGAAACAGAAATGTTTCTTGGCATGCAGCTATCAGTCATGCAGTTTGGACAAAACAGATGGAAACTCACAAGAAGCAAGTCTTTGCCCATTTCATCAATATCTGGTACAAATTTTTCAATAGGTTGTGCGGGTCTGGAAGCAAAAGCATTTCTTGGAAGGGCAACATCGTTAGGCCAGTCCTCTTCTTCTGGGAGTCCAATTACACTGTGCAAAGCAAAGCATAATGTTAGCTCTGGACATCTATGCAGTCTCCGTTTTGTATTTAATGTACTGAGTGACAATTTACTTTATGATTAAGTCTTTTAGTTCAAATGAGATTAGTGGAACAGTAATGCACTGATCACTGTGAATAGAGGGTGATGAGTGTAGGTCTTCAATGTGCTTGGCAGAAATCATTCTGTGGCCAGCACGCTTTTCTGGCCTAGGTCTCAATTTTATGAGTCTTTTTTGTTGAAAAAGTGCTGAGTGCTTTGGAAGAAATTTGCTCAGCTCTTGACTGGATGGTGCAACATATGTCACTCCAGGATGATTAAAAGCAGTAAGTTTCAAAGGGGAATTGCATGCAAGGACCTTTATTCACAAGAATAGAGGCTGAGAGAAGAGCGTGGGTCAAGATGAGGGTAAGGCAATAAAAGGGATGTTTCATAATGCTTCAAAGCTATGTGCAGTAATTGTTGCCTAAAGTTAAACAATTTATTTGCTTCACAATACAGGTTTTAAAGCCTCAGTTCAAAAGTGGCATAGGACTTGAGTATCTTTGTGTTTCTATTTGTCTTTGTATTTTATTTTTTCTTTACTTTTCAATAGAATATTTGAATTTCTTTTTATCATTTCTTACCTTGTTACTTTAAATTCTAGAAGGCATTTAAACTCAGTAAATAACTATGCTAAGGTTAAAATAAAATAAATGAAATAGTAGGTAAACATCCAATACTGGGTCATGTCTCGTATATTTCATGTTTTAGTCTGAAGTTAATGTTTGTGGTAATGAAACATCAGTTTCTCATGGAAATTCTGGAAAAGACCTGACATTCTATGTCAGGTTTCAGGGAAAACCAAATTATACAGCCTGTAAAGTTGAGATTTTCAATTCAAATGCTAACAGCAAGAGAAGGAACAAGGAAAAACTTCACTAAATCCCTGGGTCTGCAGTAAGCCCAGTGCCACTAGGGAGCAGCATTGACCTTTCTTGCTGAAGTTGGTAATAAGGCTGGGTGAGGCCAAAGGCCAACATTTTGATGTAAATCATAGATTACCTGAACTGAGTGGAATTAGTCCAGCTCTATCTACACGGATTTTAGATTATAATTTGGCTCAGCTAAAATTAACATGTCCTCAAAACAAAAGTGTGACTAGAAGGTCAAAGCAATTAATACCTCAGAGAACTTTAAATCTTACTGTATCAGAAAACAACAAAGCTCTTGGGAAAAGATGAGTTAAATCTGTCTGAAAAATTACGATGTTTTTATCAGGACAGCTATGTCAGGGGTACGGTGCAGCACCCCACAGTGGTTATAGCTGCATGATCAGCTGTTTGAGGATCCGAACCTGTATTAAACATAACACAAACAGCACTGTTGGAGGACAAAGGAGTTAAATATTTTAAATAACATTGAAATCTAGCCTGCCATTCAATTGTGTTTGGCCAGTCCCAGGCTTTTTATTTTTTGTACGAGAGAGCATGAAGAGGCCAGAATTAGCACAGGCCCAGGCAAAGCTAACAAAAGGAACCAGAAGGCAGCCAGTCAGGCAGGTAGGGAGGACAAGACCAAGAGTGGAAAGATATTTTTAGTTATGCGCTCCTGCAGTATTCAAAACTCTTAATAATGAATGTCTAAGAAGATGCCCTCACTCTGGTCTTGTAGCATTACCATTTCAGTGACTAAGTTTGGGTGTATCTTGGATGAGTTTCACCTCCTGCCAAACGTTCAGGCCTGGTCTTGAGAAATGCTGAGTACTTTCCGCTCCCGTTGATCACAATGAGAGACAAGTCTGCTCATACCATTGAGCATTTACCCTGAAATCTGTGAGGATATCCCACATGCAGACAGTGTCCTAGAAAAGCAGGACATTGTCTGGGGCAACCTCCTAAGGATTTACCCTCAAGCACACTGGAATTTTACCTGAGGCAAATCAGCACATGTAAAGCAAAGGCAGACCACAGCCCGATTATATGAAAGAATACATCAGTCCAGTCTGCATGAAAATCCTGAAACTACTTTCTGTCCAAATTTGTCTGGAGAATGACTCACTACCATAGAAAGAAACAATCCTCCTACAAGAAGAGCTATGCCTAACTGTATGGGGTTGTCCAGCTGTGAAAACACAAAATAAACACTATTGTAGCCCCCAAACCCAAACAAGTGACTTCTGAACTATTTAAGGAGAAATGTGCAAAAGAAGCAAAAGCAAACTTTCTCTTTAAGTAAATGCATAATAAGGAATTTCTTCTAAAATTAGCACTGCATTTTCTTTTCTTGATGAATTCTTTTCTGCACAGGTAATCGCCCCCTAGGGATGGAAAGATCCTGCTGGAAGTTGCTGCTACCGGTTATGTATTTAATCCTATCCCAATTAATTTAGATTTTTCCTCTTAATTATCATTAGTAAATCAAATCAAAATCCCTAAAAAAAACACAGCTTTTTTTTTTTTTTTTTTTTTTTTTCCCCTCAAAATAAGTTCCATGTATCAAAACTATCTTCATTTAATAAAGCAGAATATTGCAGGACTGAAAGAGTAGCTTTGGCAGAGGAAAAAGTAAACTTTGAGGATTGATTTTTTTGGATTATGCAGGAAGAGCTGTTCAGCGCATGACAAATTAACCACGCAAGTGAGTCACATACACTGGTATGGCATGCAGGAAAAGGAAGTCAACTGTGTGAAATCAAGACCTGCAATTTAGGAACCTCATATTAAATAATGAAAATGCTCAGAAACAGATCTGTTAACGACTTGAGAACTGGAAATATGGCTAGGCAGAAAAATTCATTATTTATTCTAATTATGCTCTTTTTCCTAAAAAATTTACTGTCTTCTGTTTGCAGTATCTTTAACAGAACAGAGTTTCAACGTCTCCTCTTTCTCCCTCTCTCACTTTGCCTATCTGTTTCTTCCTTCATGAACATCAGCAGATCTTTGCAGTCTCTCCATAGGAAAAAGGAACGCAGTGGTGCAGAAGTAAACAGGCGTTCGTTCTGTGGCATGGGATGAGACCTAAGTGGGTCTGATTTCCTAATGAAGTGACGTGTACGTGAATCTTCAAATTACATGGTTCTTACAAATTTAGAAACGTTCCTTGCCCTGAAGAGCTCGTACAAGAACAAATTAAAAAAAGACATATTCCTACTTAATTAACACATTGGTAATATCGGTCATTTTACAATTTATTTTTTGGTTGCTTCTGTTTCTAATAAGAACATACTTTGGAAAAGAGTTAATCTACCTCAGAGACTTCAGAGCCTCTCCACCTCCTCAACATATTCTGTACATCTGAAGAAGAAAAACACAAACTCCTTGAATTTAGAAAAGGTTTTAAAGGAAAGCCTATTAGTCAGTCTCTGACAAAATCTACATTATGTGCTGCTAGTCCTTCTATTCTCATAGTTATCTGGACTATTAATTGTTCTAGCAGGTTATACAGTATTTTTTAAAAGCTAAACTATTTTCTCACGTACAGAAGGCTTTCCCAAAAGAAGCTGTTGGTAAGCATCCTCGACTATTTAATTTGATTGGCATTTTAAAGGATTCTAATGTTATTTTCTGAAATACACGAGGAAATTACTGAAAAGAAAATGAAAACTGCATTTGTTGCAACAAAAAATGCATTTGTATTTGAGGCAAGAGAATCTCTTGAAACTAACTGCTTAGGAAAACTCATGAATAGTACATGCACAGTATGTTTAAGAGATTTAAAAAGCCCCAAACAGAAGCTTCTCGTAACTTCCTGATGATGGCTGCTAGTTCTGCAGAACTCTGTTCCACGCTGCTTCCTCCTCCCACTCTGACAGAGAATGCATGGAAATATCACGTTGCATAGAGTAGCAACAGGAAATGGGCTCTAGGAATACTTAGTTCTAGACACATTACTGCATTAAAAACACAGCAAAGAAACCTCACGGTATTTCAGTATTAAACATATATTGACATAATGCAACTGGTTATTACTTACTCAAAGATTTTTCCTAGCTGATCAACATCTGAATTTCCACGGAAGAGTGGTCTGAAAGAATAAAGAGATATTTTTTCCTTTAATTAATGTGAACTTCTATTTGTCAGCTGCCAACGTAGAGTGAAAGCTCGTTATTTTTCTGCCATCTCATTTCTTTTGCCTTCATATTTCATCCAGTCTTTGAGAATATTTTTCTACTAAACTCGATAAGAACCAGGACAGATGGGAAATATTTTTGAATATCCTACTTTTTAGAATTTAATTGCATCCTTCAACACGTATAACTTTCTCTCAGCTAATGCTATCCTATATATAATCAAAACAAGACAGAACATAATGAGCTGTTTAGAGAGACAAAAACAGAGTGAAATGTCATGCATTCATTAAAGTATAATACAATTGGAGATTAATTATTATCATATAAATTCAAAATTAAATTATTTTTATGTTGTATATTGGAAACATACTTCCACCAAATTTAAAGGATCAAATAAATGACAATGGATTTATGAAGGTCTGTAAAGAATGGGGTGTGAAGCGATACAGAATTTACCTTGAGGGAGAGGAATACTTCTGCTGCATAAATATATTCAGGAAAGAAACAAATTAATAGATGGAATTGCTAGAGCTTTCAGAAAAAGACAGTGTCAAAAATTACTTTCAGTCAGTGGCACACAGTTTTTCCTCTCAAAGTGAAATTTAAAATATTTTTACTCTGTATGACTGTATTGCCATTTTGGTCTACAGTACAGCAGGTTGTGATGAACAGCACAGTTTTGTGTCTAAATTCCCAAGAGATTCACAGAATCACAGAACAGTAGAGGCTAGAAGGGACCACTGGAGATCATCCAGCCCAACCCCTTGCTAAAGCAGGTTCCCTATAGCAGGTTGCACAGGAAAGTGTCCAGGTGGGTCTAAAATACCTCTAGAGAAGGAGACTCCACAAGCTCTCTGGGCAGCCTGTTCCAGTGCTCTGTCACTCTCAAAGTAAGGAGGTTTTTCCTCACGTTCAGATGGAACTTTCCATCTGCAATTTGTGCCCACTGCCGCTTGTCCGGCTGCTGGGCACCACTGAAAAGAGCTCTCCCACCCAGGAGACGTTTATAAGCATTGCTAAGATCCCCCTCAGTCTCCTCCAGGCTGAACAGCCTCAGGTCTCTCAGCCTTTCCTCATAAGGGAGATGCTCCAGGCCTCAATCATCTCTTCAACCCTCTGCTGGACTCTCTCCAGGAGTTCCCTGTCTTTTTTGCAGCCTGCTAGTTGGGCTACCCCTCTCTCTGGATCACAGCCCTCAGAAAACACTGCAAGCTATGAATTTATGGTCACAGTTCCCAAAACTATTCAACAGAGACATGGTGACTTTACAAACTAAGTATTTTCCCATGCATCTTTGATTATGAAGAAAGGTCAGTACTTTCATGTCTCCCTGTACACTCCTTTTCTTCTCTCCGAAAAGGTCCTAAAAAGCTACATCCAGAGCCACCATCTTCACTGTTGCACTTCTCAGGATAAAACCTCTCCTGTCTACACTGGGAGAACAAAAAGTACTCAGAGACAGTCCTTCCCCTCTCACTGCCCATAGGCAGAAGCAAATGTAGGATTTGGATCCCCTATTACTAACTATGAGTTCATTGTGAGAAATGGTGCTTTATATGTTGCAGCTCTTACATGCAGAGCAGGGCTATAGGCCACTGCTTATCTGTGGGTCAGCACCAGACACACCCAGATATGCCCAGAGGATGGTGACAGGTCTCAGGCATAATAAGCCCTGCAGAAATCTGTGCCACTAAGAAAAAAAGCAAAGCAATAACTGGAGGACGTGCTGACCATCTTTGATGAGCTAAATGTGCCTTTTGCCTCTATGGTTGCTGCCACCCAGATCACGTCCTATCAGCTAACACTGCAAACTGCTTCGGGCAGAAACACAGAGAACAATTTAATCAAACTCAATTTAAAACTATATGACATCAGATTTAAACTGATGGGCTAAAATGTGGCAGTCTGGTACTTGTCCATAAAGGGCTTTTTTATTTAGACTCTGAAGAGATGAGAAATGATGGTATGCATTGCTTCTTAGGTGTGCATGCTACTTATTAATTGTGGTCTCTTTGACAAGACCACTTCAACTCATACCTACAGATTTCTGTATTTTATAAGCTTTACGGTATCTGGCAATAGTACTTTTACCAAAAAACAGTGAAGCAACTTCACAAAGATATGAGCATCTACTGCTGTCAGATTTGAGCCTGATTTTCAGGATGGTCAGTAGCTACCATCCCAGTACTACTGTGGCAGCAGATACACTGATACCTTCCAAAGTCAGACAAAGGAACAACCTTAGGCACGGTTCTGAATGACTCGTTAAAGTAATTAACATACAGCCTCCATCACCTCAAGAAATTCATTTTGGCTCCAGTATTAGAATATTGGAGCCCTTTAAACTAACGAAATGTACACAATCAGGCAATTCTATCCATGCAAATGGAAAGCAGATTTAATGTTGCAAAACGTATGCTGAATTGTGTGTTATGTGAAAGCTTGGCAAAGTCAGCCTTGTTCGCAAATCACCTTAGGCAGTGTCATGCCAAAACAAGTATGATTCTTGGGATTTTTAAGAGAGGTTTTTCCCATCACTGCTGTTGTCTCAGATTCACTGAGGGCTGAGGAAAGAATTTAAATTCTTTTGAATACATAATTATACAACACAAGGTGACCTTCCAACATACTTTGATATTTCATCATAATGAAGCATTATGAATTCATCTTACAGACTCCTATCCATCCCACCATCATGACTACAACAGAATGCCAGCTCTAGGTTAGGCACAACTAACGTAATGAAATTTGCCTCGTGAATTTTGGCTGCCAGTTCAATTGGAATATTGGATGGATGATTGGGGAAGTAGATCTGTAGATGCACTTAATCAGCAATTGTATGAAGATCTCTGCTCCCATTTTGGCACTAATTATTCTTCAGTAATGACTTGCCAGCACTACAAGTCCAGTATACCTTGGATGGGAATGTTCATCTTAAGTCAGTATTTTTTAATGCTATTCTTAAAGGTAGATGATAGTCCTCCCAGTACCACTGAACTGGAAGCACGCCCAGCAGCCACAAAAATGTAAAATATCACCTTTGTTCTTTGTATCTTTCACTTGACTCACTCACCCACTCACTCCCTGAGGTCTATTTATGCAAGCTGAATCCAGAAGTCCTTACTTGGGGATATATCCTCCCTCTGTGATGATAATCTACCTGAGACTACTTAAAGAGAAGGTTTGATTTTGTAAAATTCCTTATTTTTTTTCCTTAAGAAAGGCAAGGAGCTGGATCTGTCTCCTGTGACAGAAGATGTGTCTGCCCTATGACCTTAAAGAACTCTGTGTAAAATCTGTGTGTGTGTATACCTCAGGAAAGAGGGATATTCCAGTGGAAAGAGATACACTTCCCTTCTGTGCATTTCCTTATCCTCTCAACCTTCTCTGACTTTGCTTACCACAAAATCCATGCTCTGAGGGATCCAACACCACTGCTGTTATGAACCACACAGAAGATAGGACAGAAAGAAATACAGTGCACCAAAAGACTAATTTAGTTTCCCCATTATAAATAAATAAATAAATAAATCTCAAATGTTGTCATGCTGCCATATTTTCCTATTTTTGTTGGTTGCTGCTGTGTTTTGTTGTTGGTTTTTTGCTCTTTTTGTTTTGTTTTAGGGAGAAGGGAGGAGGGAAATTTGCAAGAAGTCTACAGATCTCTGTCCTGTTTCACCATTACTTCTCTAAACTTTGGAGCTAAACCTTTATTCACTGCTCCTTGAAAAGTACCCACTGAATGGAGGAGAAAAAATCTTTATTTGTAAGGTGAGACCAGAATGCCCATAGCTTACAGATCTAAAGATGAGTTGGAGATGTCATATTATAAACAAAAATGTACTTTTGAAAGCTAGGAGCTATCATGGAACAAGATCCTGAGGTACAGATAGGATATGCAGCTACATAGTTATGTGGATATTAGCTAGGAGTCTGCATTGTGACTCTTTTCAGTTAAATCTACCATTTGTATGGTAGTCCAATACTGGTGAGGTGCTGGAGTGCTGGGCTCCTCAGCACCAGAGAGACAACAAAGAGCACAGTGAAGGGTCACAAACGGACTGGAGCATCTCCACTATAAAGGAAGGCTGGAGAGAGCTGGGGCTGTTCAGTGTGGATAAGAGGAGGCTCAGGGATAAACTCATCGATGTGTTTAAATATCTGAAGGAAGGGTGCAATGAGGACAGAGCCAAGCTGTTTTCAGTGGTGCCCAGTGCCAGGACAAGAGACACGGCACCAAGTGGAAGACAGGAGGTCCCTCTGCACGAGGCAGCACTTCTGTGCTGTGTGGCACCAGAGCACTGGCACAGGTACCTGGAAGCTGTGGGGTCTCCTCTTTAGAGATCATCAGAAGCTGGGCACCCTGCTTAGGTGGGCCCTACTGGGCCACATAGACCCAGAGGATCCTGCCTATATCAACCACACTGTGATTTGTGATAACATGGAAATAAAAACAGATCTCAATATAAGGCTGAACTGTAAAACCTAACATACCTTGAAAAAATTAGCATCTACTTACAGTTTAGAAGGACTTAATACTACTAATTCCTTGGCTGAAAGGCTCACTTATATGTAGCCAAACAAGTAAGATTTTATCATTCTCCAACTTTCCCATTTCATGCTGTTGTTTCATACTGTTTTTCACCTTCACTGAGTATTCTGTGTCAGAGCTTAATATGGGTGTCTAAAAGGTTGAGCATTTTATTTTATAGACAGTGTGTTCCACATCTATGTTACTCAGTAAAAACTGAGATATAAACATTTCCTAAGCAAGTCTCTATGAAAAAATTCCCCCTGGTGCAACTCTGCTAACATGCCAAAGCAATTCTAAAAGTATTGTATACAATGACAATGCAGTGACACCCTCGAGATAAATGAGGTTTAACTGTAAACTGACCACATTACTTCTAGACTTTAGTTTAAGCCCGTGGTCCACAAAGCAAAGACAGCCTGTAACTAAATATAAGAAAAGTCAGTGTTTTCATGCAAATTGAAATTAAAGGCATTGATAAACACTGCTCTAGCACATACTGCAGTGCAAACAAGGAAAAAAAATTAAAAACTATAAAACTACATGCACTGAGGCACAGGAAAAGACTTCTGCAAGTTTCTTGGCTGATATTTTGAACCAATTAGTGACATCCAAATTGGAAGCTGTTTTCCAATTTCTTACACGGAGTGATTAAACTACAGATAAAATGGATACATGGAAGAAAGCTCATATAAAGAAAAATGGTACTGAAGAGTGAAAAAGAACAGTCAGGAAACTCTCTTTCTAACCAAAATACAATAGAGCCAACATGACAATTCTAGTATTGCCAATACAATTGCCTCTAAGGCTAGGCATGGAACTGGAAATGTAAGAAATAACTTCCAAAATAGCTATCTGGATACTATCTGCTTGTCCATTTGCTCAGTTTGTTGAGAACAGCAGTGGGAAATCTGATCACCTTCCTTGTTACTACAGAAAAGCAATAAGGATAATTTCTTGATTACTGACTTGAACACGTTCAATATTCGTGGTGAAAAGTCTACATATTTGCAACCCAGGTAAACTCACTGAAATCATTAAAGAGCCCTCTAAAATTGAAAGAGCAAAATGCTCTTTGGGTAAGTAAGGCTTAGCTGGTCTGGCTGAAAAGGTAACAAGGAGAAGAGCTGGGAGAAAGAGCAGCAATTTCAGAACAGGTAGCTGCTGCTTGAAGGCATTAGAGAGACAAGGTGAGTAACCTGGTAAAAGAAAACTCACAGTAATGCAGCAAAGTGGAAATAAAAATACAAAGGGAAAGATTACAGCAGCAGCTCATGAAAACAGTACAGGGAATTTTAGAAGTCAGTGAGGTTGCAGTAGTTAAGTTTAGGAGCTTGCATGCCTTTGTGTCTAAGAGCAACAAGGTGACGGTGAAGAAACTAAAAAAGCTAAAGCCGAGAAACATTTGCCAAGGAATCCTGCATCGTGCCATGGGAAACCTGCCAAGCTACATACTCTGTGACTCAGAGATATATTTAAATAATGTTGTTGTTGGGTTTTTTTCTTTTTTTTCATGTTACAAAATGTGAATAGCTGGCAAATATTTTTTTCAGATTCTTGGTTACTTATTACGATGAAAATGTTTTCATTTTTAGAATTATAAACAAGGAAGACCTAAAACTAGAATGATGACTAGAAATAACATGATCTGGACTGTCCTGTGGAAACCTTTATTTAAGAGGGATTATTTCCGAGCTGATTCACTCTCCTTCCCACCGCTGGTTCTTTTTGGTAGATCTTCCGCACAAGTCTATACTGCAGGCATGAATAGTGAGACTAAAGCAAGATATAAGGAAAATAGATGTATCAGTCTTTAAAGACAAAGGCCCTTGACCTTTCTGAGAGGTAGCAAGAATTTGGTACAGTATAAAACTTTATTCTGAAAACAGGCCACAGCTGACAACATTGCATGCTCCGGGCAGTTACCCACTTCCAGTCACAAGTGACTTGCCTCAGCTGTTGTGCAACTGGGAGTTCTCATTTTAAACGTAACATTTTTTGTACTCCCTCTCCTTTTCCTTTCCCTCTCCTTTCACTTCGTGTCAGTGGGTTCCAGACACAGCACAGGAACCAGTTACTTCATGTGGAGCATGGACATGTCTTCTTCTACATATAAGAAGAAAGGTAGTGTGGATACACGTTATGATTGAAGAAATACTGTTCAGCTAGAATCTGACAGAAAATGGATATCTTCGGTTTTTCATTTTATTTGCCAAATTTTTTTACTGAAATTCTATTGTTCTTCAAGTAGGATAGTACCATTATCATCCATAATATCTCTAAGATCACTGGGGCTGTATCACTATTAAACTACTACTAGAAACAGATTCAATGTGTCAGAATAACAGCAATCACTGTTTTTTCTGAAGTTTCTCATGATCTTTTTGAGTATTACTCCATAGGCAGTGACAGGTATTGAAAACAAGTAGCTTCTGGAAAATTGCTGCACTCTTCTAGTGCTGTGGTGTGTTGACCTTGTACCCTATTGCTATTTAAAATGAAGCAAATGAATTCTAAAAATAAAGATAATATTCTGATCCTAAAGTGCACATGCAGCCTATTTCCTAAGAAATGGAGGTGCTTTCTGAGTCAGCCAGCAAGGGAAAGACTTGTCCCAGGTAACCTTCAGGACACTGCTAACATACAGGCATGAAGCTGCAAGTCAGTGGTATCCAAAAGGAAGTAGAAAGGTAAAATAGGAAAATATTTGGAGTGATTCATTGGACAGCACTCTAAAAAGATTTGTAATCATTTTGGCAATTAACTTTGGGGTTAAGATCTCTAATAATATCAACATTCCCTGTGAGGATTTTCATTGTGAAAAGTTTGCACTGCTTTGCTACAATGATTGCATTACTTGGAGAAGCTGGACTCTGGGAGCATTTTTACAGGCTGGCACACGGTAAGAACCAGCACTGTAAAGAACATCAATCACAAGAAATTTACAGATGGACACATGTTCCCTTTGAATGTATAACTGAAATGGAGATATTAGTAAAAGGAAAACCAAGCAGAGGCACTGTGTGCAGCTTTATGACAGTCTACAGTCTACTGCATAGACTCAGTTGTTGATTAAAATACAGCAAAGAAAAAGAGAAAGATCTTAAATAAAATATAATCATTTTCAGAGCTTCATTAGGAACTGGGCAAAGGAAGCTTAACATCTGCTGTACACTTTCAGTGAAAGCACTGTGTTACAAGGTCCCAATTGGCCCTGGAGCAGAATCGAGGGCCTTGACCCCAACCATTGCACTAAATGGAAGTTTCACCACAGACATCAGTGACTCCAGGATCGGGCTAAGTATGCTTTGGTTTCACAGCATCTTACAAGGAAAACAAATGATGTTTCAACAGAAGGATATAACATTCCTGATCAAAAAATATCCAAAAAATAAGGTGAGTGCAGATATTATCTTCAACCATAATATGCTCTAACGGGGGCAGATTGCATCTATTCCTGAGCAGAACTGTGTCAAAGTTCATCAGATAATACTTTTTTTTTAATGGAAGAGCCTTGGTAGGTTAAACGTCCTTCACTTATTCCTTAAGCACATACGTCACAACTCTTTTATCTGCGGACATTTTGCTTCTCTAGAAGATTTGTAGGTTCGTTCCACCAGTGTTTATAGGGCTGTTATCTCAGCTCAGTGAGCATGATATAACAGTGGCATTTTGAACTCTCCCAACTTTTGAAGTAAGTTCCAGAGATCCATACACAACTGACCTCGGCGAAAGGGAAAGGAATAAATGCATGGTCTCTTCATCAAGTGCAGAAAGGAACATTCCTCTCGTTTATTCTGACACTTCTACCAGCAATATGATTTAACCATTTGTGTGTTAAACATCCACCCCATCACTGCATGCAGTTAAATTACCTCCACCTTCTCAATCAGCTGTTTTAGGTTTAATTGCATAACTAATCAGCAGGCTTCTGTATTTTTATAGCACCCAGAAAGAACTACTGGTAATGACAAATACAATTCAATCATGCTTTTCCTGTGAACATTTGGTTTTCTGTACTCTCTTCTTTCTGTTGAACCTATTTCATATCACCTTTTAAACTTGAATTCTCTAAAATAGCTGTGCTTCTTTGCTTTTCTTGTACAACTGAGTGCTTGGGTAGCAAGTGAACTCTGGGTTAGATACAGGCCATCCTGTGTGGATGGACAGGAGCTGAGGAAGCTCCATCCTCTCCACTTCACTCACATAAGCAATGGTCCAACTGCTGTGCAGAATGCACAACAGCAGTGTGTGCATGCAGAGCTCTGGGCAATACTCATTTCCACAGGTCTGTGCCTGTGAACAAATTTGCCCATATTTTCCTTGAGAAGATCTCAATCTTCCTTCCAGGCCGGAGTGATTTTCCACCACCACTTTCACTGAGTTCATAATTTACTCCTCACGTAAAAATTCAGCAGACAGCATTCTGAAGTGGCACAATTTAGTCAGAGTGTCATGGTGCTCCTTAATGCGGTATTTTAAAGAAGTATTTTTAAATCGTCTATCTTGCAGCCAAGGATCTACCCCCAAGGCAAGCAATGAGTTTAAGTCTGTTCCTGGTCTTCACCAATTATACAAATGAGAATAAAAAAAACAGTACTCTACATGAAATATCTATTTCTCTATCCTGTATGGAATTTCAAAATGAAAATCTATTGAAATCAGAATTTTCAGAGATATTAATCTTTTATAGTTTCATGAGTTTCTATTAATGTTCTGATGACTCTGGAAAGCTTTGCAGTTGGCATTTTCTGTATTTACTAATCTAAAAAAAATCTTTTAAAATGGACTTTGCTCTGGCTGCCTCTAACGTTGGAATTAGTTTAAATCAAGGGGTTATGTAATAGATTTTAAAGTCTGAGGCCCTAATTAAAATACAATTCCTGTTACACAATCTGAAAATATTTTCAGATTACTTTCCCAGTAAACCTTTAAACTAAACGATTTTGCACCATTAGGTCAATTTCTTATGCAATAAACTCTTTGTGACCACATATCTATCATTGTTGTCATTCTTGTATCAGCTGAACTTCTTTCCAGAAGTAACTGTTCCACAAAGGAGACTAACTCCTGCCTGAGATTGATTCTCTTACACTAAGGAGAAGAAAGGTGATGCAAAAGGGGCAGGTATATCACGCATGCTTGTTCATTCAGTCTGCCCAAAGATAATTAGCCCATTGACATCCAAATATGTCTTCCCAGCCTTGTCAGGGTTTTATTCCCTTCTCAATAAACCTAAACAAAGTGTTTCACAAGCCTTTGGATAAAAGAAATTATGCTCCTAAGTATGTTATATAAAATGATGGAAAAGGATACTGGTAGAAGTGATGCTTTAGTCCCACGACTATGAGTTACACAAAGAATGCAAATTATCAGCATAACTTTTTTTTTTTTCCTTTAAATTCTAGAGCTAGGAAGTGTAAGCTAGAAAAGCAAATATCCAAATACAAACATCTGGAAAAAGTCCGAAATACAAAATTCTCACTGTCATTGGTAGCAGCACAGTGGCAGAGGTGATCTAGTGAGATATCAGAGGCTGGGCACTGGCATTCTCTGAGGCTTAAGAATAGTGATCCATTAGATATTCTATTTCCATATTTGAACGGAAACATCAATGCTTGACATAATTGAGAACGTGAAATTCTCAATACTGACTAAAATCAAAGAATAAAGGGAAAGTATTACAAGCTCAGAGAATGATCCCTTGGGGCTTTTTTCTGCAACTGGGCTGGAGCTGCTCCTGTGTGGCACCCAGTACATGTTTTGATCTATGATCGCTTTTGTTGCCCCCATATTAGGTGTTAATGGCACCTGTTGCACTAAGCCTTTCTAATTTTTCAGATAATCCTGAAACATCAGAAGGACTCCCTCCCCAACCCTCCCCCTCACATCTCTCATCACCTTCAAGTGTAATAAAACACTCCGCCAGCAAAGAATCTCTGAAAGGGGATTACAACTCTTCAGGCCAGAAAGGTAGGGAAAACACTTCCATCACTGAGCAGTAAACTACTGCAATAGCAGAGGTGAAATTTCAATTTCAAATTTGTCCTCCAGGTCCAGAGACCGAGAGTCAAAAGGCATGAAAGTGGATTAAAAGGATGGTGTGAAAGAAATACTTTAATTTTTAGCAGCTGTTCTGGCTTACAGGGAATTAATAAACATCTGCTGAAAAACTTGAGATAAGCACTGAAGTTAGTTGAGTATGTATAGCAACCATACAAGGAAAACTGATATAATTCTCAATGCCAGTTAAACTAAATATAATTTTGCCCTAAATAATATTTTATACTGTACAGTTAACTCCATTACTCATGCTGGAGAAACTAAGAGATCTACATTCACTGGCTCATGAGATGCACGGTAATTCAGGGTTGAGAGTTCTATTATTTATGCTGTTCACCTATTAGTCATTTCACATAAAATCTTTCTTTCCCACTTGAATCCTAACTGAATGAAAGAGAAAGCTAATTTCTTTCATAAAAGAGAAAAAACAAAAACATTCTACCCAAGATGACACTGCTTAGACGCCACCCTCCCCACTGCAGTTGAAGCATTTACACTAAAGCACTACACCGTTTGTTTCAAAGCTTCCCAGAAGAATTTTGGGACAATTTTTATTCTATTATCACTTGAGCCAGTGCTTTGCCATTACTGAGACATGGTCCTGCCTCTGGCAGTAGCAAAACTCTATTGGCTTTTGACATTAATTTAGTGGGAACAGCATACAACTTTACCTTTACATAATAAACATTTCTTCAGTCTCTAAGGTACTGAGAACCTGTAGCTGTTGAACCATTCCATCCCTTGAACTTTTCAGCCCACACACCAGGTTATTCAGCACTTTTATGTTCTCTGCTAGTTCCCCACAATCTATTTCTAAAAAGCAATTTATAAAAATATTGGGATCTGCTGAAAACACTGAAAAAAAGCAACAGAAGCCTAGAGAAGAATTTTAACTCTATATCTGAAAAAGCTGAGATTTGCTCAAGATTCAAAAACTAGAATCCTCTTCTGAATATACACATATGCATATAACCAAGCCAAAGCTTCCTTCCATGGTAAGCCATGCTTCCTATACAGATGTGGCTGGAGAGTTTACCAGAAATAGAAAGATTACCAAGTTTTCTTGGGCCTCTTTGAACTTGACTTTCTCTTTCCAGCCAAATACTCTCATCATCAAATTCTAAAAAGATCTGGAGCCAAGACAGGTAAGAAGCAAGAATGCCTGCTTTTCTGTTTCGACTTTGTACATATACTTTACCATTGCTAATGGTCTGATGCAATCTAGAGTATCTCCATTCTTTTAGCAGCTGAATATGATTCTTCACTGCCAATTAGGCTTAGTTTAACAGCTACAGATAGCACCATTACTGAGAAATCTCATGCTTTGTGTACTTCTTTAGATACTGAGCGCTTGCACTCCTATTATTTGGATATAATGAGCACTTTAAAAATCATTCTGTTGTATAGATTGTTTTGTGTGCTGTACTGACACAATAATAAAACCTGCTTCACGGATATAATCTAATAAAAATGATCTGATAATCTGCAATAGTTGGCAAATTCTGTATGATATAGCTGACTAAGTCATTTATCTTTAGGTAACTCATTTGGACTCAGTCAGAATCAATAGTAACTGAATCTTTGTGCCAGTTTATTCTAGCCCAGTAGAATAAATCGGTGGAAATGAAGTAATCCCTTGGATGAAACTTCCATTTGACAAATATCTGTTTTCCAAAAGCACTTATTATTGTTAAACCCAGATAAGCTACAAAAGAAGCTATGGAGAATATTTGAGTAGAAGAAGAAATACTGCATCAGAGATTGTCTTACAGTTGCTTCTGGACAGTATGCATTCTGGACATCTACAAAAGGAAATGAAGCATGCAGCCAGCACTAAGGGACAACCAGGCATGCCATATCTTGACATCAAGAGCTCTTGACTTGGTAAACCCTGCCGCTTCCTCTAACAGTCAGCGTACCATGGTGGCTGAGTCTTTCATGGACTCATCTGTACCTGGCCAGTGTACAAGCAGGTTGAGCAGAGTCCACAGGCAAGCATGATGGCACTGCTGCAAGTGCCATACAGATAAAAAGAAGAAGCAAGGCAACAACATACTCATATCACAAGGAGAACGTGGCTTCAAAAGAAGACAAGACAGGAACTAGTATGAGCCGTATCCCGCTATGCTCCTTCTCTGTGTTTTTCAGTGCCCAGCAAACAACACAGCCTTGAGGACTGATGGTGAAGGCTGCCTGTGGATGCCATGTGTGCCGCAGGATGCCTGGGATGTGCTGCACAGCCCGTGTCCACCTCCCTCCCCAGATTAGGGCTCTGTCTAGTCTTTGCCATCCACAACCGTAGCCTGCAGACTCAGATCCACTGCAAGCCTTCTGCACGGTCTGTCCCCCATGATGTAAGCAAGCACTTCCATGGTTATCATTCCCTTGGAAAAATGGTTTTCCAGAAATGTAAATATCACACTTCCTCTTACTTTCTTTTGACATTTAGAGCTCTCCTCTTACAGCCAATTATTTACTTGGTACAAAAATAGTACAAAGCTTCAGAAAGCTGTTTTGTTTTGCGTACTTTTCTGGATGGTCAAATATAGCAAATTGAATAAAGTTGCTCAGATCAAAATTTCTAACTGGACATTTGATTTGGAAAAAATCCACACGTGGGAGCTCAGCAATGTAAGACACAGTTAACATCTAATCTTCCCTCCCCATCTCCAGCACACACCAGTGCCCAGGAAAGTCTCCTGTACACCCACTTGGACTTTAAATGCCTTTTTGTAGCCATTTTCTTATGAAAGAAAAAAGTAAATAAAAACAATATTTAATTCTATTACGAGACAAACAAAAGTACACAGAGCTTCCCCCAGCCAAATTCTAGTCAAAAAGCAAAGCCTCTTGCAGCCAAGTTCCTGGAGAGGAAAGCGGCACGAAAGAGCCAGGAGACCCTTTCAAAAGCAAAGTCTTTGAGCTGCATACAGCTGGTTGTCCCTCCCTGGGGCCAAGAGGAAGGAGCACTGTAATGCTGCTCCGTGCCTCTCCTCTTCTATGGCTGCAGCCACTTGCAGCTGGGGATGTCATCTGGATGTCACCTGTGGGTTGCTGCCTTATCCAAGGAATGACCTCATCTTTGAGATGCCTGAGTGTGTTTGAGGTGCTGCACCTTGGCACCGGTGGGCAGCTGCGCCTGGCACAGCACTGCCTGGGGGGCAGCCGAGTGATCCTGCCGCCAGCCTTACTTCCAAATGCAAATTGCATTTTCCAAATAAAAACTACATTACAAATCCCATTACAAGTGCCATGATGTTAATGTTAAGGACTTCAAAACGTCTATGACTGACATGTTGTGGTCTGTTTCCTAGCCATGAGGCCTTTTCCTCTGACCTCTGGTCAGGCTAACTTGGGTTGTCGCAGACCAGAATATCAGCCCTACAAGGAATGAGAGTTTTTTCTTAAGGATGCCACATTCAAGAGGATGTCAGAAGAGTGCTGTGCCACCTGTATGTGCAGAAGCTGCAAAGGCTTTCCAGTAGGGCAGCTCGGTGAGCAGGGCTTGGGCCTGCAGCACCTGGTCCTGGCTGCAGCTTGGCCCCCACCTGAGCGAACGGTCAGGTTACCCTTGGTCAGCCAGCACAGCTGCTGCAGGTCTTCTTGCCCCGACTTCAAGGTTCTCTTCTGTTTTTTGTCATGGGTAGTGAGACAGTTTTTGGTTTCTATGGTTTACCAACGGTTTCCCTTACCAACAGATCTATTCCTCTGACTGAAAGCCTGGCACAGCTGGAAACAAGAGGAAAACCACAAGTGAATGGCCTGGCACTCACTTACCACTCATCTCCAACCACAGGCTGATGCAGTTGCTGGATTTGACTAACGGCTATCAATCAGCCCAACTGTAGACACTTAGAAAGATATCAGCTAGAAAAGGCTTGAGGGAGAATGTGAGCTCAAAAACAGCAAAGTATTTTATTTTTAATGGGGTGACGTAGTCTTGGAAACTCATGTGTATTTTGTATTTGACAACTAGAAGTGTTATTCTGACTGTTTGCCCTTCACTCCATTAATATGCATTTGTTTTCTGCCCAAAGCCAAGGGGAGCTCTGCTGCAGAGTTAGGATTAAAGAGAAAACAATCCTGCTTATCAGAAAACTGCAATAACATGAACAAGTACAGTCTTCTGCCCTCCTTTGTTAGTAAAGTCTGAAGCAAAATGCCATTGTTGTTCCACTGTTGTTCTATCAGATCACTAAGGTCTCTAAGCTAAATTGTGGCTTGAGTCCATTCAATTTAATAAACGCTTGAAAAAAAAGTCTGTAATAGGCTGGCCACCTATCTGGGGAGGAAGAAAAAATCCAATTTCATTAGGTCTGGTTTGGAAAAACCATCAGCCTCCCACACGACCATGTGCACATGAATGGCAGAAGAATAAAGGAGGAAAAATGCAAAGCACAGAATTTTCAGAGCTGACAAGATCTTTCCAAGGAATGAACCTTCTCCCAGTATAGCTGGTCTGGACTGTGGAGAACTTTAATGACACTTGCAACTTAAATCATTCTTATAACAAAACAAGATGATTTCCAAAAATGGCAAAAACAAACTCAAGCCAGAACTGTACAGTACCTTGGTTCAAAGACTGTAAATCAAGTTGTGTAGCTTTTACAGTTCTAAGCTGCAACATCCACCTTTACTTATTAAAATAAAGACCAAAAGCAAATAACAAAAAACAAAAAACAAAAAAAACAAAAAAAAGAAAGAAAGAAAGAAAAAAAGGAGTTGTTGTTTGAATTTTGCTCCTACCCAAATCTAACTGTGAGCAAGCAGACAAGTGGATGATTACACTTTCAAGCTGTTGGTCCACTAGATATGTTGGTTTAAGGTCCACTGGAAAACACCAGATAATATGATTGCAAAGTCTGTGTTTAAAATTGCTGCATGATAAAGTGAACAGTTATTTCTCAAAAACATTTAAGAAGTTTGTCAGTTTATAGGTAAACCCTGAGTTACAAACAGCCATTCATAACCACACTTAGCTCTGATGCTTTTTGCCTACTGTTATTTTTTCCCTTCTAATATCCCTTTTTTTTCTTTTTCATGGATTTTTTTTTCTGATCCATCCACTTCTTTCCACTGCCCCACATAAAGAAGACATGAAATGATCTTACAGCTCTCTTTTATCTCTGCTTTTGAAAGGCATTTCAGAAATGTATTGAAAATGAGAATGAAGCACAAAAAGGGCAAGTTAAGCTAAGACCTGAGAAAAGGCCTAATGACATGGAGAAATAGAGGATCCCGTAGGCAAAATGAAATACTATTGCTGCATAGCTAAGCATCCACTTAAAAATAGTGGGGACTAAATCATCAGATATGCTGAAGTACAGGAAAATAACTGACAAAGAATTAAAAGGCCTTTACAACTCCTTCTGTGGCAGTACTGATGCATAAATATCTCTCTTTTCAGGCTCTGTTCACGACATTATTGCTATATAGAAAGGCAAAACAAAACCGAAGCCATAACTACCACCAGTCAGCGTTAACTTTCTCCTGTGTTCAACACGATCAGGATCTCACCTGTAATCCTGACCACGATTTCACGCACAGGGAGAAGTTAAAACTCCACTTTGAATGACAACTCCCAAGAATGTACAAAAGCACTCTATTTTAATAAAGATCATTGCAAAAATGAATATAGTTTTTCCCTGCAGAAATCCTGCTGATTTTTTCCACCATTTCCTACCCTACAGATAGCATATTAAGTTGATCCATTGATTCCAGCTTGAGGAAAAGTTTCCTAAATGGTGAGTAATGTGAAGATGCTGTCTCGACCTTCTTTTTCTGCCCAAACCACATTATCTCCAGTCACATCTTTGCCTGCACAGATACACTTGAGCTGTGGCAGAAGTATGTACCTGATACAATCTCTGTGTTAAGTGGTATAGTATATTTTATTGCTACTGTTTCAGTATATAATACCTCACTGTTGATCACAGGCTTTAAACAAATCTTCCTGCTCCACTAATGCCTTGAATTTTGAACAGTATTAATGATTTTTTTTTTAAAGTGATGACATACGCTTACTTAATTTGAAGTGAGTGACTTAAAACATATAAATCCTCTGGTCAGGCATGCATTTGTATATTTACAGATTCACTGTCTCTTCCTCTAGACTATTCAAATGCAAAGCAACGAATCATAGGAAATGACTAATCCAAGCTGTGTCTGGAGTAGAAGACCCAGCAATGCAAAATCCAAGCAGTTCTCAGCAATAGCAGAATTTCTATGAACCACTTTCCCCAAGCTCACTGTCTTCTCTGCTTCTTTTTCCAGACAAAGAACATGCTTTGACACCTCACAACCTGTGGTTTTACTGCTGAACATCTGTCAACAGATATATACCTGTTTTTTCAGAGTGCAACCTTAAAGGACTGCATCTGCAAGAGATTAACGCCTCTAGGAACAGCTAATTCAGACCAAATGAGGGCATGATGAAAATGATGCTAGTTAGAACAGCCTAAATTATGAGCAGGACTGCAGATCTCTTCAGTTAAAAGCCACCTGTCCCATTCAAAGCACTGGAGAACCTGGAAGCTCTGTTAAGAGTTATCACTTAGTTATCCACTAGTAAAAAGCAGGAACGTGTACCTCCTCCTCTGGATAAATGCATACGGTAGTCACATTGTGATAGCCTGGTTTCCTTTGAAATTACAGTTTGTTTATCCGAAAGATATCAAAGATCATGCTAACCAAATTGAATTCTTGCAAGTTTAGCTTGAACATACTCTCTTGCTTCTGCTTTGCAGTCTCACAAAGACTAGAGCGGACACTGTGAATTCCAGTCTCATCTGTTCAAGCGACTCTTCATATCTCCCACACTGCAACCCTTATTTTGAATGAAAGTCTCACAGTCCCCGGGAGTTACCCTACCAAGGTTTTCTTCATGGAGAAAACAACAGAAAGCTTGTACAGGATCAGTGCAAGAAGCACAAACCATAGAACCCAGGACAACTCCAAGCAATACCCTCTCCTCCTTGCCAGTTTGCAACACTATCTAGCAGAGGGATTTCTCCAGCTAAGTGCTGAGGTGTTGTACTTACACACATTAACAGAGATTAATGTTCCATGTTTTGTGCCATTCTGTCCCACTAAATTGTTTTCAGAGAGGTTACAAACCTCTTTGAAGTCAGGGTTAATTTTAACAATAATTTCATTGAAGCCAAGACTCTACCACGTGATCCATCTAAAAGAGTTACTCTTTTCAGTCAGTAATAGAAGTTCAAACTCCCCTTTCCAGCTTCAGTTTTTGGAGACAACTCAAAAACAGGTGTTCTGGTTGACTATTTTTTTTCTGAAACCACTCAACCGTATTTATTTCACAGCATTAACTGAGACAAGGTTGAGAGTCGACTGCTCTTCCCTTGCTCACAAATGTGGAAGCTGGGGACAGGTGGGTGACACATCTCTTTCCAAAGACCTACCCTATCATTTGCTTCCAGATTCAACACAGAAAAAAAAAAGCGTGCAGTGGATCTGACAACTGCTTTTAAAGTTCTACAAATAACCTATAACTTGCCTGGAAAAGTGAATAAAGATCTATTATTAGATTTAGTTTGAAAGATTTTGTTACAACTATTGTATCTAAGAATGAATATGAGTGCAAGGCTAGTTTTTAAAAAACAGTTACACGTTTTGCTTATAATTATAGGGAGCTCATATCATAGCATGATCACCATGATGATCAAAGCATGACAAGATAGGCTCTAAGGTTTGACTTTGTCACATCTCTACACACTGTCATAAGCAACAAGGCCCTCATTGCCCATGGGCTCATGGCTTTTCTGCACACAATGATGCGGTTCCTCTAATTGGACACATTCATACTATTGAAAGTTGACTTATACACTTATTGCTTATTTCTCTTTGTCTGTTGCCCACCAGGGAACTTGTCCCATCATAGGTGTTTCTGTAGAGTTACATATCTCTTATCAACTGACACAATCTTCAAATATGGTTGGCAATGCAATGACTGTCCCACCTTTATTAGGTGCTGGTGAAGTAAGCTGAAAAAAGAGACAACTGCTAAGAGCATGATTTAATATTCAAAACTGAATAAATAATAACCTCATTACTATTTGCACCAGTATTGTGGCTTAAGAAATTCTGGGCCTGATGATTGTACCAACAGTAGGCTGATTAAAACACCCTGGAGCTGGTGCATGAATGGTCTCAGTAAGATGTCCACGTGAATGGAATTAATCTCCCTCATGGCTGGATAAAACTAGAGGAACTGAGGTAATACTGTTTCAGGTTTTCGTATGGAGAGGTGGAAACATTTTCTGGGAACAGAGCGTCTTTTAAGGTTTGAGTTCGAATAGATACCTGTAATATTACTGAAGACTGCACGTGCATTCAGAACACTGCTCTCAGATGCATGACTTCTTCAGCTTGACTATGAAGAACGTAACACAGGCTACAGAAACCTAATGGGTTCTTCTAATGATTTTTAGTTCCACATTTACTACAAATAAAGGCAAATTTGTTCGTTTGTAGTTACATACTCTAACTAGAATTGTTATACAGATATCTGGCTCATTTATCCTGCATACATACCTACTAACATACTAATCTATGCAGGACTGAAATAATATTGGACTGTCATTTTGAAGACGAGATCCATATGAATAAGTAAGAACTAAGAGATGAAGCAGTTTTTCTCAAGACTACCTGCTCAGAAGAGACTCCAAGACCAGCAACAGTTGCTTTCTCTTATAGATTGTTTCAGATTTCAGTCTTCTTCCCTTCTCCTCTCACACTCATTTACCTTGATTAAGTACTACCTAATCCAAGCAAGAAGAGAGACAGCCCTTCCCTCCCCTAAAACACTGGCCATGGCTTCCACTTTGGAGCCGCCCTCAGTCCTTCAGCCAGCTGGAAGAGTTTCACGTATTCAGACAGAAGCGAGGACCTACTCCCAAACTTGCCTTACTCCTTAATGAATTGTTCATGGAGTAGGAGGTACAAGATCCTTTCCTACTGGCAAGGAAAATGCTCCCTATTGGTGTGAAACTTTTTTATAATTAATCCTTGTTTTTTTACCTAAATATATTACTTGGTCATGCTTTGCAGAAACAAGATTAATGCAAGTAGCTCAATATTCTCTGGGCTGAGACAAGACATGCAGACTGTCAGTCTATCTTCCCACTATGCCAAAGAACACCCAATGCCATTAGGCCCATCAAACTTTCCAGCTTTATCTGTGAAAGATTCTGTGATACCAAAAGCAACCAAAAGCACACTGCACAATTTTCTTTATTGGTCATTATTATCAATGGACCTCAGCTTTTAAATCAAGAAAGGAGCCACTGTGATAAATACATTTACATGTTTTTCAGCTAAGGACAGTCCACCCAAATACGGCAATCTACTTGACTAGATATGAGATTAAAAAACCTGAAACTATCCTATAAGGAAATCTGAAAGTATTGCTTCATCTGGGACTGCTCTCTTCAGCAGCTGGGCTTCAGGATACAGTCTTCATTCATATATGCCCAATTTTCGTGCCCACAAACCCTGATGGGCTGAGATGCTAGCAGGTACACACTGAAGCACAAAAACCTACAAATCTGTACTGTAAAAATGTGTAGGTTTTAAGTATAGCTATGATGTTATTGAAATCTCAGATTTCAGGACTTTAGTCCTCAGCTGAGAAGTGCCATTTGGCCAACTGAATCAGCCAATACATTCAAATTTATTCTCTGTGTTAGACATATATTCACTTATTCGTGTGTATGAACTCCAATAACTGCCTTTATTTGTTTTGTATCTTTTTTTTTTTTTTTTTTTTTTAAGATATCTTTTTTTGCATTTGTTCTACACTGGTTTGAATTAAGAGTGGTTAAAATTAAATAAAGTGTTTTCCACTGAGAGACATGTTTACCTCTAATATGGCAACGCTGGACCAGTCATACAGAGCTCACCTCCCTCCCATACCTGTCCAAGCCTACAGAACCCCGACTGTGCCTGCAACTACCTACAAAACTGTATTCTGGTAAATTCTAGTTAAAAAGTGTCTGCACTTTTGAATGTTTGCTTGGCATGAACAGATTTCTGATATATTTTGTGATGCTTTATTTGTTATAGTGTTTTATTTCCAAAAAAGCTAAATCTCTGTAATAGCAAAAGACCCAGAAGAGTCTCAGCATATTTCTTAAAAAAGCTTTAAAATCTTTCAAAGAGGAAGGACAATAGAGTAGGGAAAGAAGGAAACAAGGACACAGTAAAACAGTAAAAAGTTGTCTTAACACCAAACCAACATGTATTCTAAGCTTTAGCTACACTGTCATACCTTGTTGTATGAGCACTAGTGGAAATGCAGATGGGTGATTACCCAAGGGCACCACCATTTTTCAAAATTAGCTGTTCCATTTATTTAATATTTTGGAAACAATCCATGAAGTTTGCAAAATTTCAGTTTATTGCTACTAAGGTCACAGTAACACGGGCTTTTCTTTTGCAATCCATGAAGAAAATCCGAAAGATAATATATATGATATATAGGGAGTATTGCAAAATTAAGCCAATACAACACTCAGTGCTGGTCATTATAGCTTCATGGCAATGAGGTTTTAGGTTAGTATTCCAAATCACACTTGTATACTGAAGGATGTGAAAGTCATACTGTTTCCAGTGAAACAACATAGTACATACAGACTTGGCAGATGCCTGACTTCTACAGTTTTTGACAGACTCCCAAATTTAGGACTAGAAATGTCAGACTGACCCTGCATTTGGCAGGAATAATAGAAGTTCTGGTTTTATCAAACTGCACTTGAAGTAAGATCACATTTCCCTTAAAAAAAATCTCCGATTTTGTAATATTAATATAATATTTGCATTTGTAAACCAACAGAAAATTTAACTGTCCTTAACTAAATTTACTGTGTTGTACTTTGGGATTTGGAGTCAGTGAGGCTCTGGGAGTCATACATCACAAAAATGAAATTAAATTGGTGGTGCTTGCATATGGCAATATTTTTCATCTGCCAGAATACCACAAATTAAATGAGAAAAAATGAGAGCTTTGAGAAAGTAATAAAGCTCTGTGTTCATTTGTTTTGTCCTGTATCACTTCTATCACCA
Source organism: Lagopus muta (assembly GCF_023343835.1). Taxonomy (NCBI): domain Eukaryota; kingdom Metazoa; phylum Chordata; class Aves; order Galliformes; family Phasianidae; genus Lagopus; species Lagopus muta. The sequence continues at coordinate 22,669,110 of NC_064439.1, forward strand.
ATGCTAAAAACAGAGCTGTTGACTCTGCTGCTATTATCAGAAAAAAGTATCAACAGCTTAATACCATCATGAACCTGCCAGTATATGAGATAAGACTAAACTTTTTAAAGTTTAAAGCAATGAAGGGCTTAATTGATCCCCCTAAAATCCACATTCTTCTTTTCTCTCATCTTCTGACTTCATTTCTGAGTCAGACACAGAGAGGGTGGAGTGTACTAATTCTACCCAGGCCATTTGACCAGGCAAGAAGCCCAAGAAAAATGATTTTTCCATATACTAATATTAATGAATAGTGGAATCTCAAAGTTCTTTTGCAAGACTCCAACTCGTATTTTGAACTTCACACTATAAATTCATCTCAATTTGCTGTTTTTAAATAGCTGTTTCTCAAGGCCCTTGTAGTATGGCTTCGTCTTTTAAATTGTATTGATTCTGTTTTTTATGCCTCTCAGTGTTATCATTTTCTTTCCTGTTTTCTTTATATTCTTTATGTTCTTTGATTTAACAGTATAGGTGTATCAAAATTATACATACAGTTTCTCCATGGAGACCATGCAGAATTTTTGCAATAAACTCAATGGAAATGCATGTGTTTGGGTTAATACTGAGACAGGTCTATCTTGCTAAGGTTCTTGAGGGGTTGTTCCTCTCCACACCCTACAGTCTCAATCTCAGTGTACTACCATAGGAATGAACAGCACACATACTTCTCTTGCATTCACAAATCAACTCCATCTAGCTACAATATTCCATAGCAAAATAGTTCTGATTGTTACTCTAATTGAATCAGCTGATCTTTAATCTTTTCTTCTTTTTAACCTGCATTTAACTGTCTCCATTCCCCTTCACCCTGGCAAAATAACTTATTCTTCAAATTCCTACCTCCGTTTCCAGAAATCAACTTTACAATGACTTCCAAAATCTCAGATATGCCAAGTGAGGACTATGAGCAAACAACTGATGGTCTAATGCACAAACACCAGAGCAAGAAGACTATGGTGAATGCTGGGCCCTTTCTAGAATGCAGCTTTACTCAAAATAATCAACAGCCCCTCTAGATCGTATTTATCTGCATTTGGATTCAGGTGTAACAGAAATACAATGCTTGTATACACTTTACCAAGAGCTCAGGGAGACTCCTACTGAAAGACTCCAAAATTGTTAAAGGTATGAATTTGCAACGGATGATTATGTCCTGTGCTGTAAATGAAGCATCCTATCAGTCCTATCAGTCCTTCCCAACATTAACATGATCCAAGGTATTGTGCCAGAAATCACTGCACATTCTTTTATATTTCAAATTAAAAAAAAAAAAAAAAAAGAAGAAGAAGAAAGTAAAGTAGCATTTCTTACTTTCGACGGAACATTTCTGCAAATATGCAACCAACACTCCAAAGATCAACTGGTGTTGCATAGCTGGACTGAAGCAAAACTTCAGGAGCTCTATACCACAAAGTAACAACCTGAAAAATAAAAAGAAAGGTAAGTTACAGCAAGCTTAGCTGTAGAACTAAAATCTCAGAAGTGTTACTGCACACAGATCCAATTTAACTTCATCCAAACTGCAAAGGCAAACTTATTTGACCAGGATCTTGCATGGAGAATCTACATATGGGTAAGCTGCAATAACAATGAATCAGGTAGTATCATTTCCCCAGAACAGAGCAGTTCAACAGTACAACAAAAATGTAGTATCACAGTTAAGCATTGGCATGGTACTACAGTATTCCAGAACACTGTCAGAACAGCTCTTTGAACCCTATGCAACTTACAGAACCCAAATGTTTTCCAATGGATGTTCACATTCTCTGTAGAGCAAACATTAGACTGTTGATCAAGGGCTGCTTTTCTTAAACACTTCATTAGACTTCCTGGGTGTCATCACCCTAGTGCCAAGTTGGAAGCCAGGAAGTTAAAGAATCCTGTATGTAGGTTTACCTGTGAGATAAATCAGAACCTGTAGCCCATGTTTATGCTAAGCTCTTCATAGTTCAACCAGTATATTTTCTTGCAAAAGGAATAGTGTTAATGGAGCTGGACTGGCCAACCTGGGTAAATGTGTCCTACCTTTCTCAAAAGTTCTTTCTTCATGCTGAACTGAAGACATTTATTATTTTAGCAGATGGATACATTTTAAGTTAAAACCTCCCCAAAAGCTGTCCATTACAAAAGACATTCAGTGCTGTCCGTCGTGGTGTCCTTGGACACCAAGATCCTTACGTTGTCTTTGTTTTCACCCAAGCAGCATAGCACTGGGATCCTTGGCAGGTTCCTGACCTTCAGCTCTGTGACTGTCTCTGCTCATGTGCCATGGGTAACAGCAGCACTAACTTCTCCCACAACTTATTTCCAAATGATATAGTCTTTTCCAGGGACATATGCCACGTAAAATGCCTGCTTTCAGGCAGTCATTCACATTGCAATGTGTCGTAGAGACACAGCTGGAATTTCACTGACACTGCTCCATTGATGGAGTTTGATGAGTCCTGCACACTGGACCCACAACAGAGATGGGACACTTCATGTTTATTCTTTTGTTTCTCATAAATCAACCAAATACAGATGAGGCTGACTGTATCTTCAGTACATTTACAGAAGAACACGAAGAGCTTCCTTAGAGTCTTGAGTGAGCTACTATGTAGCTAAAATATAACCTCAGAGCCAGAGGAGTATCCTGCTCCTGCGTGCATGCACTTATAACACAACACAGGATTGTCAGCTAAATGGCAATATATTCTCAGTGCATGCTATAATTTAAATTTCTGTCAATATTAACTTATGGGCAGGAAGGGTATCAAAAATTACTAGTTTCTTCCTCCAACTAACACAAAAGCGAGTATTGGGAAATGCAGTGTACAGGAGAAGCAAGACAAAGCAAAAAAAAAAAAAAGAAAGAAAAAGAAAAAGAATGAAGTGCACCGATAACACAAAAATAACTTAAAAATTATGTTAAATAGAATGAATTTCAAAACTGGTACAAAGATATGTATAACAAGAGTGGTTTTTTTTTTTTTAAACGATAACCATATAATTGTCTTCTAAGCATAAATAACAATGGAAGCAATCAGTTGAATTTGCCGGTCAAAGCCAGCAGAAACAAAAGCAAATACAGCGTTTATTATGATCATTACACGCCCCGACAGCCTTTGGAACTCCTGAAAGGCTACTGAAGGGAGGTTCACGGATATTTGCACAAGTGGTCATATTTGCTAACAGTCCTCTTAAACGCTTTGATCTCTATTTATAAAATTTGTCTTTGAAACAGTTCAATAACACGGTGCAAAGTACCGCACCGGCAATCTCAATTCCAGCTACCTGTCCTCATAACCAGATTCCTGTACGGAAGCTGAGCACTAACTCTATTTCCTGATTGGGTAGAGTACCGATGATGTTTTTCCAAAATGTTTCCCTGCCTATGAAAAAAGGTAAGGCTTCTCCAGAGATTCACAACCAGGACAGAAGACATATATGTAGCACAAGGTCAGGGAATTTTTACTGGCGCTGCCCTACCTGAACCAGTGGCAATTACTCCTACAATACATGCAGGGTTTTGGTGATGCAGAATCTCTCTCGAGCTCTGATCTGCACTTTCACTTTCTCAGGAAACTTGTGGAAAATCTTTCTGAAGAAACATTGGTTTGAGAAATCAAATATAACAAGTTCAACTAGTGCCAGCTGAAATACCACCGCAACCCACCATTCCCGGTTTGAGACCCTCACGGCTCTTCTCGTACGAAGCGAAAAGGCGCTTTATTTCCTCCAGTTCCACATTAAGGACTGTGGGGATGTATGCGAGACAGCTCAATGAGCCCTGCTGACAACGTACACCCCACTCTAAGTGCCATTTCCTGGGAAATGCAGCACAGGGGCCACAACACTCCTGAGAGGCGCCTCGCAGCTCTGCATGCCCTGCACTGCTTGGGGAGCACTGCTGCTTCCAGAAGGCTGCAGGCATGCAGCATGCCGGCTGCCTCTCCCATGTGGCCGCACGCTGGCACAGCTCCCCAGCACGCACCCTGCTGCCCTCAGTGCACGTGTTTGCAAGGGAGCAGGAGATTTTGTTTCTGAGTAATTTGGAAACTTAAACCTTAAGAAAGTGATTTCCAAAGTCTTGTAGATCAATTCCAGCAACTGCCTGATGGCTTTGTAGTCAGAGAGGAAGTGATCTGTGAAGTGCTGTTCTGATATGCTCTGCCATTATGGCAATTATAAAAGTGATCAAGTAACACTTATGGTTCGTAATATGCAAAACTGCATTTCAAAACCTGAACGTGAAAGGGCTCAACGTTTACTAAATGTCGGTTTGCACACAAGTAATACCACATATGGCTTCTTCATTGCTCAGGGCCTTCTGCAAAGCATGAGTTGTGCAGATGATGCAGTGCTTCTGACACAGAGTTTCACACTCCCTTTTGCTTACCATAGAAACCAAGAAAATATTTGTGGACATTCCATTAACATTTGCAGATAAGTAGAAACGAAAATTATTCTGAACACAGGATATGGTGGCTGAACAACTAGATCATCACTTCCTCTTTAGTATGGTTCTGACTGAGAATGAAAAAATGCTTTGCTTAGGTAAGCCACATCACCAGTAAGACGCGCCCTCCATGCATGGCAGCAAGCACTTTGGTGCTGCTTCCTGACACAGCCCCCTTTTTAGGACCAAAATCTCAAATTTCTGCTCTGTTACACTTTGCTTAAATTCTGCCGGCCCTGAAAATTTGCCACTTGTAATGTGGCAGCTGGTGACCACTCTGCAGGAAAAGGCATTTGTGCTCATAAGCTGACAGAGATCCTAATGCAGTGCAAGGCTCCTGTCTACCTCTGAAGTTGCAGGCCTCAGAGAGCATGCTGCATTTTAGCCCTCTCAGCTAATGAACTTCCTTCTGTTGCCTCTTCCCTTCCCCTCACCCGCCCAGATTCTTTATCCCCTCTCTTGCTCCAGCCAGGTTTCTTTCAGCTCTCCTGAACCCCAGCTCCTCTCCCAGTTCTGCCACATACCAGTGGTTCCCTGATGTCACCAAACATACTTAATCCAGAGCTGCACATGTGCAAACAGCCAAGTGGACATAGTCTGCTTCCTGAGCTCCTCAGAATGTCATACTTGGTTTCCTCTTCTTCCAGCTGCCCCAAATGCTCCAGAGCCAAATTAGCTCCTTTTCCCCTTTAACCAGTCTTAAGATTTTCTGCTTGTTCTGCCAGTCCCCAGGATATCACGACTTTTGTATTTTCTACAGATTAGTCTACATACAAGAAAACAGAATATTTTGCACGCTGAGACCTAAAGGAGAAACTTTACTCCATTTCCACTGTACATTTTGTGACTCTACTATCCAGATGGGATGATAACAGTTAAAGAACAATATCAGTAGCGAGTGCTGCTTCTTATAATTTAAATATCAATAGATTTAGGCAGCATGTCAGAATGAAAATAAATGAAATATATATCTAAGAGGCATGAGAAAGGTAAGAATATCTGCAAAATTGTACCAGTGCTGTGTTGGACTTGCAATGAATGAAGATGGCAATGTGCTCAGTCAGAAATAAAAAGCTGTATTTACAGTCTGAAGAAGGATACTTTTTCTCTGAAATAAAGCTGTCTGCCTTATTATACCTGACAGACATTGCTATCTGGGACCACCTAGCCCCAGGAGGTTCACTCCTGCACTTCATGATTCCTATTTCTGATGTAAAATCAAATTATGGTACATATCTGTTCAGTAGCATTGCAAACACAAGACCTAGGCATCGTGTCTGTCTCAGTTAATTTCCATTTACTTTACAGAGCAGATTTTCACTTCTGGATATCTGCTTAATTTAAAGGGATCTGTGCAATGCACAGCCCTTTCCAAATATAGTTGCTGTCTGAATAGCATACAGTTCAAAAAAGACAAAGACAAACAGAGGTTTAGGGATGGGGTTGAGTAACAGAGACACAAAAGACTACATTTCGGTTTGCCACAGACTTTAAGTACAGACCAATGCCCAGTTGCACAGCTACAGGAACAAAGCAGGGATCAGACTGTAACACAGTGGCTATGTCTGTGCTGGGAAATTAAATGGGACAGGAAACGTTCCTTTGGCACGGAGACCAACAGGCACAGAGTGGCCTATGTCCATGTTACTAAATTCTCAAGCCTCCAAAAAAAGGTGACCGCATGCAAACTGCTTATTGGGAATGGTCTTTGGTCCATGCTTAACTGTGCCTAGGAACTGTCTGGGGGAAGGCTAGTTGGCATAACTCAAAACCGTGCCAGGAACCATTCTAATAATTTAACAGTATAGACAATTGAGCTCCAGTACCCACGAATGCTTCCTGGCACTCTTTAATCCACCAGCCAGTGAGTCAGACTGTGGCCCCGCATCTTCCTTTCACTTCAGAGAGAAGGCATTTTGCTATGCTTCTCTCATCCCCACAGAACCAGGGGCTCCAAGAGGGTGGCGGGTGTGGAACCAGGGCCCACTCCTCATCCCACCCCATTCTGCTCCCAAGGGGTAATGATGAGCCTTGCAGGAACGCTGATTTCCCCTCCCTTTTCCTTTACTGAGCAGAAGGAAACCGGGCTGAAGGCAGTCAGAACTGTGATTAAATGATGTGATTTGAAATGTTGCGAAAGTTTGTGCATAGAAACCAATGAAATTAATTGAACAACATGAAAAGAGAGAACTGTTTCTTCTGCTTTTCTATCCTATATCAGTAACTTTTAGCTCAGAGATATAAAGGTTTATTCAGATATTTTCTGCTTTATCCAGTAATTAAGATGCCTCTGGTATAGAGTCCTCATAAAGAGAAACTGGAATAAAGAGCATCTGAAGAAGGTCCATCTCACATAGCATTATATACCTACATCTGAGCCACTCAGATTTCTTTTGCAGTCAGAGGAAAGAAACTGGCATTCCGAGAGTGCAACTCATCTTATTTTACTGTAAGAGTGTAGTACAGGTCAAATGAACGTATACTGCAACTACTTACTGTCTGAGGACAACCTAGCTGGCCCACAAGCAGAGGTCTTCATTTTAGACATCTCAAGCTGGATGTGATTAATTCCACTCTAATTATTTCTGAAGGAACTTTGAAGAGGCCTGTAAAACCTCTTAAAATATAAGCTGTCATAGATAACGTGTCACAGAAAAGATTAACAGAATGCTCAGATTCATACAAAGTAATCTTCAATCCAAATAAAATTCTTCTTCCTAATCTTTTGCTTTTGTCATTACAGTTTCTTCTGTATTGGTTTTGGTGCTGATTTTGTTAAAGATATTTGCTATTAGACACTGGCTCCTTTTGTTATTTAAACCATTTGAGCCTCACGAAAGATTATTTCTAAATTGGAAATTCCTGAACATGGCTCTTCAGTTCAGTTATTCTGTACAGTTTCCATTGTTGGGGTTTTCACATGATGTTTGGGGCATCTTTCTGACTCTTTTTCATCTATTTTTGTCTTTTTGTTGTTGTTGAGTAAAATGAGGGAATGTAACTATAGGATACATGGTACAGCACACAGAATCTAGCTCTGTAGTGTTGCTTCATGGTGGCCAACATCACCAAAAACCTCTCTCCTGATTCAAACTTCTCACAGGGGTTTAAAGAGGAATCTTTAAAATTTCACAATGGAGCTATTACTGCACAGCTTCTCATTCAGGGCTAGTGCTCTAAAATGACTTGTGCAATTTTCTTCAGACTCTGTGGCAAATTTCTCCCTAGCTGTGAGTAAGCTTGACGCACTCACCACAGACTAGTGGAGAGGACTGAATTACAGATGCCTACAAGTGCTTGCACATTGCCTGAAGCTTGGCTTCAATCTCTGCTGCAAAGAGATTCTCTCTAATGCAGCTCCCTCTTGCTTGCTAGAAATGCCATGCTCAATCTCCACAGAGCCTAAAAGGAAGAAATGTGATTTCTTAAGTGAACATGTTTAAAAATCCCATGCTGGCCTGACAGTGTATCACTACTCAATATTAAAAAACACCACGTTTCAGCAGATATGGCCTGGAATAGTGACTGAGAACCAGCATGGGGCATGGCTGCGGTGGCAATTCATAGTGGGTGACACTAGGCAAGAAGCCCTGATGGGGCCCTGCATGCTGCTCTGTGCTTCCCGCACAGCTCAGGCCAGCCCTGCTCTGTGCTGTGCAGGTACGTGCAGCCAGGCTGTGGGCCGGCTCTGGTCCTCTGCATGCCAACACAAATCAGCTGCACAGCTCCTACTGTGGGGCTGCTCCCCACCTCTGCATCACCTTCCACAGCAACCTCCAGCATGGGGAGAGAACCTTTCCAAAACCCACTTGTCCATAAGGTGCAATAATGCCAAGCATGGGTTTTTCAGCCTTAGAATCATCGTGAATTCAACATATCTTTCATCCCTGGTTTGGAAGCGGAGCACGCCTGCTTTGCCAGCTGGGGACTGCCTTACTGTATTTTCCTAACACTGTCCTTAAAATATTCACTGAGCATTCTGGGTTTACAGAGAAAGCCTGGACTCTCTCTCTGAAGACCTATTATCATTGTTAACTGTAAACGGAGACAGGTAATAATCATTACACTATACAATATTCCCAGGGACAGCATCAGTCTGAGTAATTACGTTGATTTATTCCTTTTTTTGAGTAGTGGTTCTTTCACTACTATGTAGCTGTTTGCAGTTCATCACAGATGTAGGTATCGCTGGTGAGAATGTTTCTTAGAGAAAGACAGTTATATTTTGTCTTTTTATAAAAACATTAACTAGTTTTCCTTTTACAGTAAAAGTGAACCAAACTACCTTGGTGGATTTTAGAAAGCACTTCACTTATTGACCAGAAGTTTAATACATATATATAGACAACATCCTTCTGAGTGCTATGAGTCTCATGAAATGCACATGGTAGCACCAATTTTATCCTTTTACTTAAATTTGTCTCAGCTTCAGAGGCATGCATAATTAGCTGCTTCCTGAAAAGTGTAAAGATAGTCCTTCCTATTTCATTAGTTAAACCATCAAGAAAAAATACCTATTTATAGTAGAGACAAGTCCTGATCACACATAGCACCCACTATCAAGCTGTTATTTCAGATCGTGAGCTTTCCTTTTTGATGTTAAAACATTTGTGATTTGAAGAAAGGAAGATTTTGCATCAACTGTAAGGTAGAAAGTGAAGAAACCGTTCATTCCTTGGTGGTTTATACACACAAAACTGATCAAAATTTTGTTTTTTTATTTCTAGGAAGAACCACATAACCGAGTGCGGCGGTGGTGCTGGAGAATATTTCTAGGTACATCCGTTGTCAGCCTGAGTGATGTTATGTGTATGCATGTATGTGTGTGTGTGTTTGCACTTCATACATGCAAATACAAATACTTGCGGAAGACACTTTACCTACATCCAGTGGCTTTTACCTCAAGAGTTTCTGTGCTGCGGTGTGCAAAAGCTACTAGAAAGGAAAAGTGGCTCTTTATGTGAGGTAATACTTTCACACACTAGGTAGAACTCAGAACTTATCTCAAAACTAATACAAGGAAATATATTTCCATTAAGCTGAAAATTTCACAGAATTCTGCACTGATACTATACTGAGAACCTTAGAGACGAATTGAAATTTCACTTGAAAAGCATTTCATCTTTATATGAAGAGAAAGAAGCAAAAATAACATAAGCAGCATCACAGTACCTGATTCAGGGTCCATGGAGGAGAGGCTGACCAATGCTACCTCTCTGTTAAAATCAAAACCACGATGCTCTAATCTCTGAGCTGCAGAGAAGCTTTCTGTGGAATATGGGACAGCCCCGATTTTTACAGAAGTGGTCAGCTTTGCATGCAATGAGGTTTGTCCTGATACTGCAATGTATTTATACAGAGATCTGGCTGTAGCAATCTGTCTCATTTCCACTCACATCAGTCACCTGCTGCTTTTAGATACCTGACAAAATGGTCATAATTTCTAGTATCATACTTCCAGCCTTGTTCCAGCTGCTTTGCTCCACCACAAAACCGATGTTCCTAGTATGCTTTGAGATGTTCCACTGAGATGGCTGCCATCCAGCTCTTCTCTGGTCTCCCACCTCACTTATCCTGGGAGAATGAGAATATGCAGCTCTAATTTGCACTAAGGACCAAAGCATGGTCCCCATTATAAGGGGATGCTGAGCTTCTCTGGAAGCTGCCCATGTGACTGCCTAATCTCTTCCTGAGTTCATCATGGCTAAACTAGAACACTTAAGCCTTGCCACTTATGTGTTGGCTTTATAATGAAGACCAGCTTTCCCCCGCTACTAGAAAATTGGAGTCTGGTTAACAGAAAAATGCCTCTCTACTTCCTGGGTTCTGTGTTAAGCTTTGATTCTCAACAGAAAAAATAAAGCAAAACAAACCATGGATGCCACTGCAGGCTTCTCTCCCATGGAGCTTGGGTACGTTTCTATTTCAAACCATCTTTAACAAAAGGAGATGATGCACACAAAAAACGAGTCTCAAAAAATAGATTAAATGCTGCGAGGTATCTAGGTGAGAGACTTTACTGTGGTCTCTGCATCTGCTTCCAGAATGCGGCATTAAAAAGCTTTTAATGAAATAACATCAAAAATGGCTTGAACAAATGAGCCACTTTGAAAAAGAAGGAAAGAATCCATACCATTTACAGGCATATATAACCACTGAGTGCTAGTTTAACAGAGAATTCTAGTAGGAACTGGGATTGTTATATATTCTTATTAAGAAAAGTTTTCTAGTTTGGGACTCTTTAAGAGGGAAGATTTGCTGTAAGAACCTTCCACAAGATGCAGTTTTCATTCAGTTGAGAGTGAAACTTATAAACCAATGCTGAGCTTTGATCCAATGGCAAGACTTGACAAGGAAAGTAAGGATACAAATAGTGATCACTGCATATTTAAGAAAGCTGTACCTTGCCTGCATACTGGCAGTGTGTGCAGAGGGCATGTGGGCATCTGCAGGTTAGTTGCTAAGTACTTATCTAGTCTACATCAAGAATGTGTAACAGGGGCAAAATAAACTTAATCTCAATTAATCTTTCTCCAAATGTCTTTTCTACTTAAAGTCTGATTTGGACAAGAGTAGTCTCCGGCACACCTATAATTAAGAAATTTTTCTGGGTAATTTATAAAACTGATTTCATATTACTTTTTCTATAACAAAACTACATTTTAGATATCACTATTAAAAATTCTTTTTGTCACTTTGAGCTCTGTTCATTGCTATGTCCTATCAACTCCTATGAGACATATCCATTTACCATGACACTAATTGTTGTAATTTTCCCCCATTAGTATTCCATGGTATGGTGGGATCTTCTAGCACATTATGAAGTGTTCTGCAGCCACACAGCCCTTCTTCTCTGAAGAAGATTGGTGCTGCGATGCCCCTGCTAAAAATGTAAACTTGTGCTGCTGCTGATAAAGGCTCTAGCAAGGCTTAAGTAAGAGCCTGGAGGCAAAGTACCAATGATAGGATAAAATGGCTGGTGGAGCAACATTGTCAATGATACTCAAATGAAGCAATAGCTTACAGTTAAACCTCCTATATTACAGCAATCCCCCCAAAGAACCCAGGATTGCAAACAAGACAGCTTTTCTGCAACAAAAGCTCCTCTTGGGATGCCTCTGTTCTCACTGCTTTGCAAGGGTGCAAACTTCAATCATATTATCACCATGACAGCTGACAATTAAGACGGACCTGTCTACATCTGCAGTATTAAGAATTTGGGCAACTCTGGACACCGCAAATCTGTCCTACATCTGAAATTGAACGTGGTAGATTTTTACTTAAGTCTCAATAAATGCATGGCTTTAAATTAAAGTAAGCAGAAGTGTAAATGATACATTAGAAATGGAAGTAAACAAGATTCTTCAAAATAATGTTTGAGGAAACAAAAATTCTCATGAAATATGTTTCTACAAACAAATGAGAAATGAGGTTTGGAAGCATAAAGGTTTTCAAAAAAGATTAACTTTCCATACACAGGTGTAACATATGGATAGGTACACATATTTATGTACACATACATGACCACAGCCAAGGCAAGGACCTGCTGTAGGCCTATAATTTCATGGCAAAGCAGGAAGATTTTCACAGAAAGGGTAAGAGGAGGCTCCAGAGTATTTTAATCTCAATATTGAATAGCTTTGTAGACTGCAGACCCACAAAAACACTGGGCACAATCCACTGATTTTCCAATTCTATAAGCTTCGTAGGCATCTTTACTGGCTAAATTCCTCTTCTTCTAATCTGAATGTGTCTGTGAGTCTTTACAGTAGCTGATCACATAATTGAAAAAGCCTATGTTGAAGGAACAAATAGCTCTACTGCATGTGAAATATATTGAGGCAGACAGCACCCTAGATACCTGGATGCTCTCCACAGAAGTCCACATGGAGTCCCACCTAGGGAAGGCTGTGACTAAGAGTGGTGATAGAAGCAATACATGTCTGCATCTACATTAACATCTTTTACAGATGTTTTTATGTTAATCTCAAAGTGGAAACTCAGCCTGAAGGGGACTTACCAAGCACCTCCTACATCCAAGAAAATAATTTGACCACTAGGCCAGGGTTTTTTTGGGTGACAATTCTTTCCTCGCCTTTGCTCAAGCCAAGTCACCATTCTGCCAGGAGTATATGAGTCATGGGGCAAGACTGTGTCTGAAAGTAGCCGAGAGCTTAAGGACAATCAGCTGGAGGGGGCGAGGAGCCGAGTTTCTGGATAACTACTCTCCGTAATGTGTATGCATTTTACATTAGACCATCACTGGATAAAAATAAAAGCAGGCATTAATTACATTAACCAGGCTGGAGTCTACCCTGGATCTAGACAGATTGTATTCTCTCTCTCTGACTCTAACAGATGGGATTCATAAAACCTCTAGAGGATGGCACTCCACTTTATCCTGTGAAGGAAGAAGCAACATCTCCTCCCTTGTTACTTGATACATCACTCACTAACCAAAAGTTATGATTCACAGTACAAAGAGAAGCTCAACTTTTTCAAAGAACACAAAAGAGAATTTCTTCCATTTGTAAATTCTAGAGGACTTTCTAAACTAAAATTAAGATTCTGAAAATTTAGCAGTAAAACAGAATATTGCAATTGCTCCAGTATTACAACTTGTAAGGCTTTATTTCCCATTCTTAACATTAAAGCCTGTATTATCATTCTCCTTAGGGAAATAATTATGCATAGATAGGTTGGGTAAAAAATATCTGACTCAGTCTAGGTCACTAAAGACTCTACTCCATAGTGGTTATGGTCTTATAGAAACATAAAATGTTGTATTTGTGAAAATGCTGTTGTAGAGAAGCTTTTTTTCGGATCGTTCACCTCTCTCAAAATTGATACAAAGCATCTTGTTTAAGCTAGAGAGATAATAGCAAGACAATTAAAAAAAATGTTCAAGGTAATGAGTGCTTTCATTTTACAAGTTCTCGTGTCTGAGGGCACTGCATCAGGCTAAAGGACAACGAGATAAGAACAATATTGCTAGTTGCTAACAAATGGCAGATAAAAGAGCTCTTCTGGATCCTGATGAAGTGACAGCATTCTACACATTCCAGTGAGTTGAGAAAGTTTTCCTGAGAACAGCAGCTATGTTACATGTGAAGTACCACTAAACACGCGTATCTCTATGTTTTCAAATTCCAGGGTGAGTAATGGCTCTTTCCCTCATCTCTTTAATTTGAACAGAAGCTCCTTCTCTCCTTCTGGACATGTGGGAATAACTTGCTGTGCTTCAGTTTCCATTAAGACGTATAAACGTATGTGCTGAAAGTAAAGAGAAGTTCTGTAGGACGCCATGGCCATGAGCCAATGTTTACAATCCCCTGGGTGGGAAACGCCGGGTGAAAGGCTCTCCATGGCAGGCTGTAGGAGTCTTTGCTGTTGCCGCCAGTGACCTTCTGCCTCTGTTTTCAGAGTAGCTCCCTTGTTAACCCCTTGTGCACTGTCTGCAGAGAGGCCTTAGAGAGGAAACAGTTTCACTGAAGGTCTGAACTTACTTCCAGGTATCCAACTGACAAGACTCTGATTTCAGTGCTGGTTAAGGAAGCATGGACTAACACACACATGCTGCATCTGCTATCTGTGCTGCTGCACTGACTGGTATTTTTAATAATCTAGAACTGGGTTTAGCTGTGCTTTGCATGTTACAAAGTGAACATTTCCAGCTTCGGGCAATGGACATCCTTTATAGGCACAGGGATTGTGAAACATGAGCATATTGAGAGAAAGAAACATCCAATTTACACAGAAATGTTCTGGCTCTCCATATCCAATCAGATATTTGCCAGGATTCCTCAGGGAGGAATGACCCTTGAAGACCAGCTGATATGCATGGGAGCACTCAGAATGGAAAGTAGACCCGCTACTTTAAAAGGTTTTGCTTAAGAATGGAAAATACAAAATTCAGGAGCTCTCCTCCTGTGTCACAGCCCTTTTTTCTGCCCTGTGAATTACTCATGGATCTGGAAGAATACTTAGAAAAAAATAAAAATAGCCATGCGAAAAAGGCATTCAAATCTGGTTATCTCAATATGTAATCCATCCTTGAATAAGAAGAATAAATCAAATGGAAAATATACTCAGAGAGCTAGTGTAAATGTTCTAATGGTCTGAGATAGGGAGCCAAGAGCCCTTGTGATAACATCAACCTTGCCACCAGTTGACTACATTGCCTTGGAAAAATCAATTTTGTTGTCCTTATGTGTTTCTCCATCATCACAATGATTCCTGCCCGTGCCTTTTCCACACAAAGATCTGTACAGAGAAAGTCATCCCATGCAAAAATCTCTGCAAGGAATTAAGAGCGCCTGCCACTTCCAGAACACTTACACAGAATTAACAGCTGATTGTCAGGGACATCAATACCCTCCCCTCTTTAATGAACTTTCAGAGGAATTCCTGTAAATAACATCCTTTTGTGGCCAGGAAATCCTTCAGCGCATGACTCTGCGGACACTGAGAAGAGGGGAGCAGAGCTAGAAGCTAGGGCTTCTGCAGAGAGAACAAGCCCACGTGCATATGGCACTGGGATCACCAGTCCCTAGCGATGCCACATGGTCCAAGGGTCTAAACTTAAAGATATGGAAGGTTTACAACAAGCTGAGAGAAACTCCCCTATTTCTATAAGGTAAAAATGCCTTGCAAAAGAAAGCCAATATTATCAGTCTGTGTGTTAAAGAAGCCAACTAGAAGCTCAGAAAAAGCTGTAGTCTGACGTGAAACACACACGTTATTTCGCCTGATTTCAGTGGGAGCTCTGGGTGGTTAGAGGAAGACATCAGCAGTGGAATCATTTCTATCTCTGTTTTTAATTGTTATTATTTTTGATAGTAATCTTAGAGAGAAAAAATCAGAAATAGCCTACGTGTTCTACAGAGGATACAGTTACATATAATAAATACTATCTGCTTTTCTTGGAAAATGGCAGTCTGCAGGGAAAAAGTCTTTTTTTATAATCAAAGCCAAAGAATTATTTTAGATTTCTTTGTTTTGTTAATATCATGAGGTTATATTACTGCTGTTTAAAATCATTAGGGTAAGACACTAGGAGTTTACAAGAATAGGCAGTAGGATGATTATTAGAAGGATACTGCTGATTTTAGATTCAACTTAGTTTTGTAATATGAAGCTTTTGTAAAACACAGGTCTAAATGATGTCTTCTTAAATTTTATTTACAAAGCAACTTTAAATATTGGTTAAACTTTGTTTTGTTTTGGGCTACTGCAGGAAAATCTGCAAGTGAAACTTCAATGAAATAGGAGCAAGGATAAAATAATCTTCTAGCATAATCCAGTAAAAGGAAAGCAAGGAAATGGTGTAACTAATGGTAAAACAATGGATTTTACATCTTTTCAGTTGCAGCAAAAATAAGAGAGGACTTTAGTGCTTCTTCTGATTAACTGAAGTGTTAGTCTGGCAATATGCCTTGAAAGTAATTATGTGGAGACTAATAGTACTTCTTAAAACAATTCTAGACCTGAACAATAATGTCAGGTACTGTAGATGACCTCTCTTAACTATCTTGCCATTCCTGTCTCTAGGTCCTGGGATGACAGTTCACAAGGAAATACTATACACAGGAATGTCATGTACATGATGTAGGTCACATGTTAGGCACCAATGTAGTTTTAATCTGTTAAATCTCATACAAGTACACAACAGACTACTTACCACTCCCAGAATAAGTAAAATATAAATCAGCTCCTTTTTCAAGGGCTTGCCTAGTTTTTGACTGGACAAGGAATTAAAGCACTTACGGGAAATGAAGCCTATTCTAACTAATCTGACTTCCAGTGAAGTGTTACATACTTTATGCTGAAAAACAGCTCATTAGGTTGCAAAAATGTAATATGCTTGGACCTTGTACAAAGCATCTGACACTGTCCCATATGACATTCTTGTCTTTAAATTGGTGAGAGAGGTATTTCATGGATGGACCACTCACTGAGTAAGAAAGTGGCTGGATGGCTGCACTCAAAGAGTTATGGTCAAGTGAAGGCTGGTAACAACTGGTGCTCCTCAGGGGTTGGTACTGGAACCAGTACTGCTGAACATCTTTCTCAGTGACATGGACAGTGGAACTGAGTGGACTCTCAGCAAGTTTCTGAGCAACACCAAGCCCTGTGGTACAGTGGGCACGCTGGGGGGAAAGGATGGACAGCTCTGAGAGGTGGGCTTGTGTGAATCTCAAAAAGTTCAGTGAGACCAAGTGCAAGGTTGTCCACTTGAGGCAGGATGAATCCAAGCACAAATACAAGCCAGGTGGAGAATGGAAAGGAAATTTTCAACAGGATGAGAGAGTTGGAGTTTTTCAGCAGGAGAAGAGGATGCTTCAGGGTGACCTTTAAGCAGCCTACAAGTACCTAAAGGGGGCACAAGGTAAGCTCGATAAGGACTTATCACAAAGGCATGTAGTGATAGGACAAGGGGCAATGGCTTTAAACTGAGGTAGACTTAGATTAGTTATAAGGAAAAAAAATCTTCACTATGCAGGTGGTGAGGCATTGGAACAGGTTGCCTGTAGAAGCTGTGGATGCCCCATATCTGAATACATTCAGGGCTGGGTTGGATGGGCCTTTGGGCAGCCTGATCTAGTGGGAGATGTCCTTGCCCACGACAGGAAGGTTAGAACCAGATGATCTTGAATGTCTCTTCCAACCCGAAGAATTCTATGACTACATGAAAATTATGACTTTTAAAGACAATTTCTAAAGCAATTTCAATATTGTTATGGTTATGTTACTGAGCATAGACCTGCTTTTGCTTACTGATTTCAATAGTACTCAGGAAGTTTCATGCCTGCCAGTGAACAGTATCAAGCTATATTAATCTCTGCCTTTCAACTGATTCTATTCATGATCTAGTGTTTTGATATCACATTGGCAGCTTGTGACCAATGGATGTCCCTAATTTTGCATTAATTATATTGATAGATTCCATTAGGGACTGGAAACACATAGTTTCTTTCAAGTGAAAAAGAATCAGTTTTCATAGGCACCTTGGCTTCTACAGAAGGAAATAGAATCTCTTTGAGACTCTCCTAACTTCCCACATTCCTTCTGGTAGCTGACAGCATTGCCTTTACTGAAGCAGCTTACAACTTTACCAAGATTTCAATGATTACAAAAATATTTCTGTGTCGTATCTCTCTGTCTTATACTCAGCTTTATTGCAATATTTCAGCTTTATTGTACTATTTCAGCTGAAGCAGCTCAGAAATTTCCATGAGTGAGGCTAGGTAAACACAATTGGTTTGTCCATCTTAAATTCTAGTCACCTTCTTTCTGAGAAGCTCTGGTGCCACCATGTTTTGAAACAAAGGCTGTGGAACTTGACCTCTACACCATCCTTGTAAGACTTGGCTGCAAATTTGGCCATGTCATAAATCTGAAAAAGAGCACATGCTCAGTAAGGTTTTATACCAGTGCATAATTATTGTATTTTCAGAAAGTTTAGTTTTAAGACAGCACACCTGAGTTCAGCTGCAGGGAGCTGAGGGTCCATCACGGTATCTCAAGTTCCTGACTGCACAGAAAGCTTGTTACTCTGAAAATGGTCTATCCCATGTTTGAAGGAGAACCTATCACACTCAGCAGCAGAGACAAAAATAACTGGACAGACTGGGGGAATAGTGTATGTAAGCCCAACACACCTTTGCTGGGTTAAAGAACAATCTAGGCTGGGAATGTGCGTGAGAGATGACACTGACTGAAAAAGAAGACTATTAGTGATGGAGGGAAGAAGAAGGAAAAATGACCAATAAGGCATATGAGACTAGGATCCACAAAAAGCTCTATGAGGAGACAGGGGCTGATGAAGAAGGCCTGAAGCTGAGACCCAGGTTGATAGTGAAGATGATAATGGACATGATTGGTACCAGTGGGAGGGCAAACTCCACAAAGGATTTGGGGTGGGAACTAGATTTAGTTGATAAAAGTGACTGAGCTGGAGGAGAGGCAGGAAAACAGATTTGAAGAGAAAATATATCAGTAGTAGTGTGCTGGAAGATGAATGGGAGCTAATATCTGGGAAATCCACTGGCAACGTGTCCTGCCTCCTTCTAGTATAATCAGCTACTTGTGACAGTCAGCCGCTACACCAGATACTCTGCAAGCTCAAATTGAAGAAATCTATGTTACTGATCCATAGTTTCAGCACTGTTGATAAGCACTGCGCATATGAAAAGAACACCAAGTGAAGAAGTTACTTTTTTTCACATGCTTTTCTTTTTTTCACAGGAGAAAACTGCACATGTAAAAAGAAATAATGGAATAGACGACTTCCATATTTTGCAGCTAAAACCAATCACAAAAATCTCTGCCCTAAAACCAAAAAAACAAACAAAGAAAAAACAAAGTACTTAACGCCAGAAGGAGCATGTGAGTTGGAACTGAAAGCAAGGCAACAAGGGTTGCTGGTGACTAAGGGACAGTCCAAGTATATCCAAAAATGCAGTAAATATCTATAACAGTTAAAGCTCACAACAGGAATTTGTTTCCCACCAACTGAAGTATGGACCTGCTGCAGCTGCAGTTGCTTCTCTTCTCTGTACATACTGGCGACTTCCACATCAACTCCTATCCTCTTTGGAGAAGCTGCCTAATAATACCTGCAAGGCTATCTGAACTGTAGAAGAAAATAACAGCAACCTGCTCTTGTTTATTCTCTGCTGTGTTCTAGTAATAACAAAATCACAACACTATGTACAGTAAATCAGGAGTATAAAACTTCCTTAAAAAGATGCCAATACCTAAACTGTTTATATTGACAAAGGTAATAGAAAAACAGTATCAAACCTGCATGTTTATGTAACCTCCTGTTTTTATCCAAGTGTTAATGTTATACTGTGGGCTTTTGCCTAAAGCAGATAACGGTAAGGACTGATTTCATTGATGAGTTTAAAAAGGCAGCATTCACTGCTACTGAGGGTCTCCTCCTCGCAGCTGTTGCAGCGATGGCTTGTACTTAATGAAATTTTCTCCCTCTTTCCTCTGAAAACTTAACACCTATAATTTAACATTTAAAACACAGCCTCTATTTATGTATCTCAAAGTTCAACAAAAATTCACATGCTCTGACAGCATTTTATTTCTCGTAACAAAATCATTAAATTCATGCAGCAACAACTGAACTGCTCCATACACAGTATATAGTTAAAACTGCACAACTGAAGCCAAAATATGCACAGCTAAAAGGAATGTTACAGGGGGGCCTCTCTTAGTGAACAAAGCAGGCTCAGTTTGGCTCTTTTTCCCTAGCGCTACCACATCCGCACATCGTTAGTTGGAAAATTCCAGATATATGCTGTAATTTTTTGTGCTTTTTTTTCCCAGTACACTTGAGGCTTTAGTGTCCAGATGCCATTTTCCCCCCCTTATCTGTCCCTGGTAGTTTGGGTCTTTGCCAGTTGTGGTCAACAATTAATACAGCAAAAGAAAAATACAGTACACTCCCTGGCAACTGGCAGAGGCTCACAGGAAATACCAAATAAAAACTTTATTATGTATTGTTTAACTATTTTGTTTGCCTGTGGGCCACCCTGTTGTTGGTGTAATTTAGAAAAGCATGCTCCATCTGGATAATCTGTGCGCAGGCTCATTGTTCCCAGAATCTGTCACGCACAATCACTGCTTCAGCCTGTGGCCCTCTGCAGAAAGAAGCAAAGGCATGGCAGCCCTCCAGCCTGCATTCCTTTTCATTAGACAACTTGTGACCAAATGTTAGAATAGAAGAGTAACCTTTTAATATTCATGTAATTAATTTACTTTCCCCTTTAATTATAAACCTTCACGTGAAAAGAAGAAAATAAAAAGACTTTCCTTCATGATTCTATTCCATTCCCCATCCTTTCTGCTTGTTTTTTGGGACACGGAAGGTGCCAGGAGTAACACATAGGTACCAGCACCCCTGAATATTGGGAAATCCTCGTGGTCATAACATGTGTGTGACTTTTTACTTTACATATTAATTGCTCTGGTACATGGAGCATAATATAAGTTATAAAAGAAATGGAGAAATGAAATTCTTCCTATCTATATGCCGTTAAAGCATCTGCTTCTTGCTCTTACTCACTCACACAGTCAATTGAATGCAAAGCAATTTTGTATCTGAAAACACAATGGACATCTAATTGAATCTTCCTTTCACACTAAGGCCACTTTATGACTAAAAATACTGTGTCATAACAGATTGTTGCTTTGTGGGCAATTCTGCTTTCCTGGAAAATGGTGCCGTTTCCTTCAGCTGAGGTTTGACCGATACTGAACTAGTTGACATGACATAAAAGTTTGCTCCCCACAACTCTTCAGGTGCAACTGATTGCCAAGCAAAACATCTAAGGATGTAGGTCTCACCATATGAGTTAATTGCAGCACACTGAGCTGAGGCCCTGGTTTCTGCGTGGATACGTCTTCACTGCTGCAGATCATTGAAAGAAACCCCATTAGAATAGGTGGTAACTCTAGCAGATAAAGCTAAGTTAGAAACTGCCTCTCTTCAAGTCACAGGATTGAAGTCCTCGTTGTCTGATTTTGACTGCAGGTTCAGTGGCTGATGAGAACATTAAAAACCTCACAGAAACCACTTGGCATATCAAAGGATAGGGGTCCAAAAGCAGTCAAGTATCCCATGGTTTCTATAGCAACTGAGAAATTGTTACCGAAACTCACTCATTTTCCTTTTATTAAATAAGGTATACTGCCATGTTAAGTCTGCAAGTGATCAACATAGATGTTAGTGGTTAGTTCATCCACCAAGCCATCTTCAAAATGGAAAAGCACCATTAAGATTTTCTGTCTAAGGCCATGTGGGCACAAAGATAATGAGGCAAGCCACAATGCCTTACATGAAGGTAGGACTTTTAAAGGTTTCTGGAATGTCTTGTAATTAGTTTTAAAATACTACATAATTGAATTGGAACAATTCTGTTTGCAAAGCACCGTTAGCAGAGAAAAGAACAGAACTTATGTCATTTGTCACATTAATTGCAAATTTGGGGTATAACATTTCACATTTTCACCAGGAAAGAACGTCTGCCATGTGGCAAATAAACTGCTTGCATATAAAAAAGAAACATCGCCTGTCCAGAGTGCAAAGCAGCAGAACCCAAACACACTTCCTTGTTGGCCTAGACCAACAAGAAACAATAATAAATAAACAAAAACAAGAAGAATAAAACAAAAATAGAGGAAAAAACCAACAGTGACAAATCCCTGACACTGTATTTGTATGGCAGCATTTCCCCTGATGAAGCACTGACTGTCCCTGTCCTCTTTTGCCTCCTCACCTTCTTATTGCTCTCCTGCCTCCCAGCTGGCAATATTTAAGGTATGCATAGTGATTGAGATGTGCCATTAAATATACTACGTTTGCAGGAAATAAAGAAGTAGGATGCTCTTTATTCTAACCAGAACAGTGCAATTTTAAAAATTACTGAAGTATATTTATGACACTTGGGATAAAACAGCAGTCGAGCTCCTCCTACATCTCCAAATTCCTCCCTCATTTTCACTTCCTGACCAAATAAGCTAGAATGACAATGTAAAAACCCTGAAATTTAATTTAAATGAATTTAAATTGCGTTTCTGAGAGGATAATAGCCCAAGAATGAAGAACAGTATGCATAATTTATACATTTACAACCATCACAGGGGAGTAACATACTGTGTAACATAGCAGGAAGATCTTCCAAGAATGTCCCTTCCCCTGAGGATTAGGTGATAGAGTTAAAATCCTTGATTAGAAGCATTTCGTCAACTAAGAATAATTAATGTAGTAACTAGGAATTTATCATAGTAGAAACGTACAATACTTCTCCATAAACATACAATGTGATAAAGAACTTAAAAAAGGCTACGAAAGAATACTAGAAATTTGTACAGCCCTTATCACAGTGATGTTCTGGATCTTAAAAGTGAATATTCTCTGCTGAGGGAATTTTGACAGCAAAAGCTTAGCTGTAAGAAATTTCTTTCCTGATGTCAGAAAATAAATCTGTAGTTTCCCCTAAATGAACTTAACCCGACAGGATTCTGTCATCTTTACAGCCCATCAACTTCAGTTCTGCTGGACAAATGTGGGGATACTTTGCAGTGCCAATACTGTTCCAAGTCCACACATAAATGTATACAATTCACAAAAGCAATTTTCCAGAAGATTGCAGCAGAATCATGCAGGAGGGAACAGTTTTGCTGAGCTCCTCAGTTGGACAACGCACTTACACAAACATATTAATTCTGGGAAGTCCCAAAGCAGTATTCAGAGCAGGATATTTCAGTCCTGAAATGAATTTTTAGTCAGGTCTGAAGGATATCCCTTCTCCACTTCAGAATGCATCTACCTAGAAATTACTGAGAGGTTGACACTCTCATCTCTGAATGGGTTCCACACATGAAAGGACAAGTAGAGAATCTTCAGAAGAAAATGTTAGACCCAACAAACTTGTATCATCTGTCACACATTCATGCTTTCTTTTCAGACTTCTGGGTTTAATTACAGCTATCGTCTGTTGAGTTATTCATGTTATTAATCTAATGTAAATCAGACAACCTGGTGCTTGCATACTATTATTTCTGCACAATGATGTGAAGAAGTGGAAACAGCAATTCCTCAATGCCATCCTGGAGAATCCAACTGATGAAGAAATCTCTCTGTAAAGGTGAGGGATGGAGCTATTGGGCAGAGCTGGATGATGTAATCCACTCCAAATATAAGGGAAATGAGAACATTTACACATACAGATTAAGGACAAAAAGCAAAATTTGGGGAAAAAGGTATCACTACTTGCAAATTCCAAGAACAGGAGTTTTTATTGTTGCTCTTCTGTGAGTTTGTGGTAATGTCCAATGCTAGCAATGGGGATAAACCTGAATTAGCACACATCTAGAGTTAGCAGTGTATGACTCCTGCTTTCAGTCAGAGGACCTGACGGTTTGATAGTGCAGGAGTCAATCTGTCGAATGTGGCTATACATAGAATGTGCACAGAGACTTCTCATAGCAGGGTGGGAACTCCACCCCTTTTAGGGCCTCCAGAACTCTCTGCAGGGTAAATATATAGCTGATGTTGCAAACACAGAGTAGTGCGAGAAACTCAGGAAACTCAGGCGCAGTTTAGAAGATGTTTACATTGACTATAAAAATCTGAAAACAGTGTTTATATTGAGAGAGGCTTTCTTCTTTTCTGGCTTAACACAAATTCTTTATCCAAACTTGTCAAAACACAATGTGTGCACTTTCTAATTTTTAATCTGTGTTTACCTGATACAAACATGCATTTTTTCTATAATTATTTTATCTAGTGCAGCTTTTTAATCTGTCACATCTTTCAGTTCAGCGTGAACTTCACTTAATAATGGGGAGATGTTACTATTTTAGTTTTGCTGACAACTGCAGTTATGGATACGTTTTATGTAGCACTGAATGCTGGGGCAGTGGATCTCACTTGGCTACTCTGATTTTTAAATGATGTACTCCAAGTATTACTTAACGTCTTTCAATGCCTCTTCATATTCTTGAGCTGCCACAGAATTTTTCATTCACTCACTCATTGAAAATGAATCAGCTGCAAGGCCTTGAGAAGCTTACTTTGCTATTATGACACCGTTGTGCTAACACTAGAAAAAAAAAAAAAAGCAGTCTGTACTCTGCAAAGTACCTGTGGGAAGTCTGTGGTAAAGGCCCCTGACCTGAGTACATCAAACGCGATTTCTGAAGGTCACTGCTGTTCTCAGTATACTCCACTCCTCCAAAGCAGTTTGAATGTTAGTTCAAAGAAAGTGCTTCTGTTTCCCAAACAGAATATGAAAACCTGGACTGAGAACCTGTCCACAGTGCAGCTATAGGCACTGACTGCACCGAAGCTAGGATTTCATGCCCTGGAGATTCAAGAACAGTGTGATGGTTCACCTTTGGCAAAAAGCTAAAGCTAAACCAAGCTTGAAGCTAAAACCAAAAAGGAGTAATTTTTTTGCTCCATGTGTTTTGGAGGGTTTTTTTTGCCTTCATTGATATCTAAAGGATTTTTGCTAGTCAATTGACTACGCCTGCAGACACCAGGCTTCATGTTTAAAACGCGGCTCATATGATGAATTATTTTCCTGCAAATTCACGGATTTTACATTTTCCAATATTGATGGTAATATAAGTGGATTTGATACGCATTGAAAATCATTCACTAGACTTGAATCCATCTGGGCACAATCCATGATGCTGTTTGCTTTTAATGTCCTCTCGAACTCCAGTTCAAAATACGCTCAAAGCTCACAGCTCACTTCCCACAAACTGGAAAAGTCCACAGTTCAATGACAATTCTTTTGGCTCTGTTCCATCTACTTTATTATGTCTCTAGAAAACTGAGTTGCATTTTTTAATTAACTGCTTCATTTTTTTTTTCTCACAAACTGGTAAAAACTAGCTTTCTGGATCTGGGTTATGCACAGACTTTGGTCCATTTAACAAGGTCAGACTGTTTATTCTTGACCAAATTCTTTCCCACTGTAAAAAGGTACTTTTAAATGCCACATTCCAAACCCAGTGCCAGTAAGTCACTGAAGCATATTTTCCCACAAGAACTGATACCATGCACAGGCCCCTCCTTATTTAATTCTGGTGATAAAATTACATAAGGTGCAGGATGTTCCTAGTGTCACAAATCACTTAAATCTCTCTATAGCTTAATAGCACTGAATCTACACAGCGTCAGCTGTGCCTTTATTAACTTAAATAGTCACATTCATTTCTGAGCGAGAGTGTCTCTTTAAAAACTGAGCAGCATTAGACAGTGAAAGAGAAACAGAAAGGGAATTGAATACAAAATTTAAATAGAAGGTAAGGATAAAGCAAATGCAAAATATTTTCTGCTGATTTAAAGAGAGACCCTCTCATTCACCTTATAATTTGGTTTAGTCCAATGAAGCCATGCTGATTTATACCAGCTGAAGTACATGGCCATTCTGATACACAGATGTACGAAAATGCAAACTAGCAAAATACTTCCAATTTCTAAGCTATGCTTCCAAGATGTTTTTCATTTGATGGAACTTAAGTATGAATATGTAAACACAATTAAAGAAAAAAACATTACATGAAAAAGATACGTCTACTTCCGATCCTCTCAGACTAGTTGTTAAACTGAGCATGTTTTGAGATATGCTTTTCTTCTTAATGCAAGATGGCATCTGGATCGTGCCAGTATACTACACTGCACACTAAGATGTTCACATTTTCCAGCAATCTTCTCCATTTTAAGAGTGACTTAATTGGTTCTGTTCTCTCAAATGCACTGTGGAACTGAACACGTAAGAACAATGCTACAAATGTGCTTCCAAGTACGGCAAGGTTCGAAACCATCTTATCCTCAGACATACTATCATTGAAACGACAGCATCAATGATGGAAGAATCTTCCCTGAAGTGATCAATAACACATTAGTAAAGTAGCCAAAATTGCACCATCCCTACAGAACATAAGAATAAATATGTACTGCCCTCAGTGACTATTAGAACAACTTCACTCGAGTACTGAAGCAGTGAAGCAGATTAAAAATATAGAATAATCAGGTAAAGTGTGTTCGATCATACTTTGATTCAAACAAAACACATGAAAAAAACACATTCTCAAGTTAAAAAATTTTCCTACCAGTTTTTTTCACCAAAATCTTTAACACGACTGTATATGCTCTAGCATGAAATCTATGCCCTGCTCCTATCTTGCACTGGAAGAACTCAGTCAACACTGTCCAACAGAAAGAACTTGAAAAATAAACAAACAGAACCATTTTTCAATGAAGAGTGGCCTTAAAATTCTTCGGAAAAACTACTTGTTTTCTATACTTTGCAGTGAACCCTGTAAGAATGCTAAAATATTTCATCACCATCCCTAAGAAATGGCTGGCTTTATGCCAAAGTGAACTGAAGTTTGCCTTTTCCATATTGCAAGTTAGTAGTACTAATACAAAGTCGCACTTGGTTTGTGACTCAGTGTTACTGGTGCTCCAAGTAGATTCAGACGCATTATTATTCTTTGAAAACGATTACTCTGAGTGGTACTATGGAAAGTTCTTGTTCTTCTACAAAGTCTCAACTGATTTATGGTACTCCCCAAAATATTACACATTGGCAGCTCCTGACAGCTTTCATTTGCAATCTTACTTTTGGGGTAGTAAGTCTCTTACAGACTTAGGTCTTGCATTTTCTTATATTCAGAAACTTTCCACTATGTATATAAAAAGTATACATAGAAGAAAGATATTTTATGCTGTTTTTTTTTTGTTTGTTTGTTCATTTTGTTTTTGTTTTTAAGATGGAACATCCTCAGGCGAAATTAGTTTATAGTTTCTGCCTGAAAATCTCATCAGCATAAGGACTCCTATGATATTTTTGTCAGAGGGAGGAGGAGCAAATGACATGAGGTGATGACAGAAGACAAGTATTTTTTTTTCATTCTGTTTTATAAAAAAGTGTAGAAAATCCTCTTTCCTCTGAACAAAACAAACAGCAGGACATAGTTTTTCTCCAGGACTTATTCCAAATACTCCATCCAGATCAGAAGGTCTCAGCTTTCTCAACATTTTGCTGTATATGTTAGTTCTGACATCTGAGTGTTACTTGTGTGTGTATTTCTTGCACTGCTTCCAACTGCTCCTGTCTCTCTCACACAGATATCTTCTCAAATACAAACTGCTTTTCTGCACTTCCATTCAGATTTCTGCCAAACCTGCTCACCCACATAGCTTAGATTCCTTGCATATGCCTTGTGTTTTGGGTGGGAGCTCTCAGTATTTCAGCTATATATTCCAGAAAAGTACTTAATTGCTTTTACAGATTTATCCAAAACTAACGTCTGCATTTATACTTCAGTTAGACTTCATTTCACTGGGAGCTGTCTCAGCTCTGCCCACATCTCGATGGAATTCTTGATAAGTGATGTTCTTTGTGACTCACCCCAAACACAGAAGGAAGAGTCCAGACAGCAGCAGTAGCAGGATAGACTTGGGCTGGACTCATCTCATCTGACTTCAGACTGGACTACAATGTAGATATTCACATCTCAGCTGGTCACACTCAGCAGTCAATGGAAAGAAGTACATACTTTTAAGAGTCTGACTCAGCTGACCTGTGTTAAATGTCATCTGTAGGAAGAGATATGCCGTCCTTCATGTTCCTGATTACACCGATTAGTACATCTCCTTTGATTACTACTAGGCTCCACCTGTGATCTGCTTGACTTTATCTACTGCTAACAGCCAAGGTGGAAAACAACATTATGAGTATGGTACGCTCACTGCAATAAGCATTAATTCTTTTGAGTAATGTATTTATTTTGCATGTTAACAGGCATACCAAATGTTATTCTATCATATTTTTCTGAACCAGAGCTAAGAGTAAAGCCCAAAACTAGATGAAGGCACACTTCTGCCTATGTGTTTATTCAAAAAAATATTTCATCTTTCTTCTCCTCAGCAATAACTTGGCTGTTTAGATGGCAGACTTCTGCAGTTAGACTCTTATATGGGACACTCAAGTACAGATTACATTATTGTTCAATTAAAAAACAAACAAACAAATAAAACTTTTCTGCTTCCTGAGCAGAAAGTTCCTAGTCCCCTTATTTCTCTTCTAAATCTACAACATGACCCCAAAACAAAATCAACATGAATTTGCACATTCGCCTTCCCTTCTTTCCTGCCTGAGATTTTAGTCACTAGATTCCCTGCTCATATTTTCTAAGTTTAAGGGGCATTTCCATAGACTGTATATGTAGAACAACTTTGCCCTGCATTCGTTACAGAAGTACAGACAGCAAAATCCAAAATTATCATTAGGTGTTCCACTGCTTTAGCTACTGTCTTACGCTGAAATTCTATATGCTACATTTTCAAATTCAATTTTCCTAATTTTTGCAATGCACAACTTCTGTGTGCATTTGAGAACAAATAAATGTTTTATTTTCAGGCATCCTATTGAACTTTTTAGGGAGGCTCATCAGTAAATAATTCATGGCCTTTCTACGCTTCACAGAGACAGTTACACACATTAATATCCTGGTATCTGCTGCTGTTCATCTGTCAGACCTAAACAAAAACTCAAGCCAATGCATGTACCTGCAAGGTCTGGAGGAACTTCCTGAACTACTTTGGAAGTTTTTGTTAGATAACTATAAGGTTATGCCCTGACTAGTCTTGTAATTGTGAAAAGCATTCTGTATTTATCTTTCATGACACTTACATTTAATTGAATTATTCCTTATTCTTGGAACTGATGTCGTTTTTTCTTGCTTTATAAATTACACCTGGTACTCTTTGTCCTTGCCTACAAACACGATTTATTGTATCACAATCTCCTTTTTCATTCCTTCTTCTAAACATGGAACTCTTCTGCTTGAGTTTCAGACAAGCCGATTCTATGGTAGCTTATCATGTTCTGATTCCTCTCAAAAGGAAAAATAAAAAGGAAATATTCAAGATCCACAGCAAATCTCGCAGATTCTTACAGTGCATTTGACTTTGTTTTATCTTGATTGCAATTCCAAATCATTGCTAATGTGTCTTGTTAGGCTCCATGGTATCTGTGTGCTAGAAGAATACAAGCATCCTCAGGTCTCTCTTCCTCCTCTCTCTGGCTCTTAGCAGTGCTCAAACATACTAAGGTTGCTAGTTGTCCTTGACTCATACATCACAGCCTGACAGCATCTCTGAATAGCTGAAGCTGAGTATGAATTCTGAAGCATCATCAGAGCTGGGCTGCCTAGGAGGACTACCAGAAAAGTTCCTTTCTGTGCCTTTTTCCCACTATTCATTCAGGGTACAACGCCGAAGTCAAGTGTCCCAATTTTCCCATATTTTCATGTGTGCATTTCTGCTATTTGAGCTGGGAAATAAGAAGTTGTCAGGAAGAACACTAAGTAAAAGACACAGATACAGTCTCCTGGTTGGTTCGTTTTCACATCCAGTTGTTCACTTTACTTCCACAGTAGCCTGTTTTTGCTTAATTTCACACAATGCTTTTTCAGCTCAAGTCCTTGTTGCAGGTTATTTCTGTTACCCAGTTTCAAGTTTATCCAAGCTTTTCTGGCATCCCATATTCCATGGAAAGCCCTCTGGTAGGGGGCAGGTTGGTTGTCATTCACTGATGTCACTTGCCAAATCCATTCGTTTTCCACACGGGGAACGCTGCAAGCAGACTTCTCAATCCATCTGGACTTTTTCAACAGGCTATCCTGACAAATATTCCATTTTTGCCTTCAGATCATTGTTCACATCTACTTGGGAAACTTCCAGGTGGTCTTTTCACTTCCTTACTGAAACATCTCTCTGTTTTATGTCTCATTTTAATTCTTTGCTGTCTCATGTTAGGCTTTTATTAATTGTAACCTCTTTTTGTTATGTCCTAAGAAATAGAACATAGACCTATTTGTTCTATGTCATCTCAATACAGCTAAGCAGTTCACCATTTCTGCCTTTGCAAAATGATTTCACCCTGACATTTATGCCAGGGTGCGTTATGCCTTCTGACATGCTGAAAGCTGTTTCCATTCAGGGAGGAGCTCAAGAAAGAT
The DNA here is from genome assembly GCF_023343835.1 of Lagopus muta. Taxonomy (NCBI): domain Eukaryota; kingdom Metazoa; phylum Chordata; class Aves; order Galliformes; family Phasianidae; genus Lagopus; species Lagopus muta. The sequence continues at coordinate 22,699,153 of NC_064439.1, forward strand.
ATCTCTGTTAAACTTGATCATATAATTGACGTAAAGACTTGAAAGGGCAAATACAGAGAATCACTCATCAAGAACAGCCAGTTGCATCACAGAAATTCAGTGAGCTCTCTCTCAGAATCAATTATATTTGTTGCCTGCACTGGTCCTCATATAGGGTGCCTCAGAATCTCAATTCTTGCTTTCTAACTTCCTGACTAAATTAATTTAAGGCTGGTTCACACTGTCTAAATCTCATGACATTGTTCTTTTAGTCATTTTCTCCTTCTCTGCCCCCTTCCTGATGTTTTTAGATATAGTTTCCATCTACAAAGTCATGACTGTGTTACATTTAGGTTTTTCTTCTGTCTCACAGAAAATAGGATCCCCCATTCTCTAATCAACAGACACCTTCCCTGTGCCCATTCTTGTACAAAATCTTTTCTATTAAAAGAAGAAAGCAAACAGTACACAGTATTCTGGATGAGGTCTGATCAACTAATTTGTGTTGTAGGATCAGTATTTTCTCATTTTAAACAAAATACTCTGCATGTAACAGTCTAAATTTCTATTTGCTCTTTTCATGCATCAGACCGGTGACCCACAAGATGGCTTTGATTTTTGCAGCTTGTTATCAAGCTATTGGTAGATACTCAAAACTGAGGAATTCACCTTCTAGATCACTAATTCTTCTGGCATAACCTTTTTAATTCTGCATTTGTCCACTTACTTCTGAAAGATGGTAATTTTAGAGAAATTCAGATTAGGTTGTGCCCTATACTGGAATCTGGATAAACTAGGACTACTGACTTCCATGGTTTAGCAGATGAGTTATCTTCTCACTTTTCACAAGAACTAATGTATACAGCAATATGTAATAGATTTCTCTAGGAAGCCAACTACAAGGCCTTGGACATCTGCTACCATTCAGCATATAAAAACAAAGAATATAATGATGTTAAATTAAGAATGGAAATTGAAGGGTGGACATCGAGGAAACTTTCTGAGAGTGATTATATAGAGGCTTTGGAGCAGACTCACCTGGGAAGTTATGGAACCCCTATTTCTTGACACATTTAAAGTTGACAGTGGTAAAACATTAGGAATGACAGAACTATCCTGCCTGACTCAGGCAAAGACTGGGTGATTTCATGTCTCTTCTGCTTTCAAGCCCTAGAAATTCCATATTGGTGACGCTGGTCAAGTTCTAAATAATGTTAAGCTAAAATTTCCTCTGGTGTACCTGGACAAGGGAATTTTCAGTTAGGAATAACTTCTACAGCAGGAATTTGGCCAGTGAACAGTGAAAATTTATGGATACTTCCCCAGTACTGCAAATTTTTACTGTACGTAAAGCCCTGAGAGCATTTCTGTCAGGATGCCTACCTTCACTTCAGAATAACAAGTGCTTAAGGGGAGTATGGCAGTGCTCTGCTCATCTTCCTTTCCCCATCTCACATTCAAGAACGCAACAGGCCCATACTTGCTAGCCCTGTGTGTGTTGATAAGAGCATAACCTGGGGCTCTATTTTAGTGTTTCAAGATGGTTTGAAATTATGTGGGAACAGTTTTGTAAATACACAAGGAGAGACCTTGTCAAACAATCAAATTGCTTTCACAATCCAACCCTCTCAATTATCTCTGAGAGTTGTTGTAAAAACAGACCCGCTTAAATCATCAGAAAAATGGCACAAAGAAGATGTAAATCACTGGGTGGGGGAAATGCACTACATATTTTTACATCTGAAAGCAGAAAATAGAAGTAAGAGCCGGCAATATCTGGATGCTCTTCTGTAACACAGAGAAAATGCACACTAGTAATTTTCTGCCATTCTTGCCATTCTGCCATTCCCTACCCCTCTTACACCTAGCCCCCTTGCTTTTTGAGCAATTCAAGCACAACTTGTTCCTTGTAATTCCAGTTCTTCTACACCCTAAGTGAGTTCACCAGATATCTGCATGCAAACTTTAAGTCAGTACTGTGTTACTAACAATGTTTACTGAATCTTGTTAAGCCAGAAAAAAAAAAAAAAAAGGAAAATAAAGGGACATGACAAGAAAGAAGAACATAAGAACATTTCATTTCTTCTTCACAGCAACATGTGGAGGCCTATTCACACTGAATACTTCTTTCTCACACCATGGGAACTGCTCTGATACAAAATAATACCGGTTTTCAACCAGATCTACAAAGAAAATGTCTCACAGAAGTAAAATGAAGAGGAACCTAAGTAAAATTACCACGTGTCAGATTCAAAACAAATAATGAACTTTCTTTACAGTACGGAATTTAGCTGCAGCCAAGAAAATAAAATGTCCAAAAAGGAATGAAGGAGATGAATTCGTGGAGTACGAGTCCTTCAGTAATTATTAAAGACAGTGACTGAGATACAACCTCCAGCACTGAAAATTGCTAAATTTCTGATTGCTGGAGTCTGGTTTCTTGATTTTACTTTCCTTCGTAAGCATTCTCTGTTGGACATCATCTTTTGATAAAGAGAATGTTAAACCTTTGGTCTAGCCCAGCAGAAACCTTCTTTGTTCTGATATGAATTGCACAAGGAATTCTATCTTTTCTCCTTTTTTTTTCCATCAACACAAAGAAGACTAATTCAGCAAGGTTGAACTAGTACAACTGCAGGGCTGCAAACATGCTCAGCTCAGTGTGGACAAACTCTGTAATCACATGAGATATATTCTAATGCTGCAGCCCTGAGAAGAAGTTTATTTGGCACAGAAGGCATTCTCATGTGGAGCCAATTTGCTTGTTTACTGTAAAGTAATTTACTTTCTTTTAAAGATTAAAAGATAGTCTTTTTATGGTTCATGATAGTCCTGGGCCTGAATCACAGCAGAGGGTTGCATTCCCTGCATTCCTAGCAGGTCTCGAGGGTGAGTTATGGTATCAGCTGTGGAGGAACAGCACAGAGCCCTAACTCAAGCCTTGGCACTTGGAGGTTAAAAGATACTTCAAACATTAATACAGATACAAGTTTTCTTAATGCCAGATACAGTAACAGCCTTAAATGAACCAGTAACTGGTTGTTCATCTAACATCCTCAAGACAGGGTAAGTCGGTGTGAACTGCGAGGTTTTGAAAAATATTTCCGCGTTTCAGTTTTTCTGAGTTCTCAGCTGAAGAACTTCGGCTGTGGTTTCATAACCGATTCCAACAAACCTAAGACTGTGATCTCTATGGAGAGGATGACCCCATCCTTCTGCTCACCCTCCTCTGTCAGTCAGCGCTTTCACTCACATGGCCGTGCACTGATTTGCATTGTCTAATGCAACCGAAGATCAGGAACTCCTTTTTGTGGGGCTCATTTTCAAGCAAACTGTAAGTTCATGACCACTGTCATGAACACACATGACACTGCCAGCAGTGTGTGCCTGAAAGCAGGACCATCCTTTCTGCAGGAGCCAAATGTTGTGTCTACTTATGCTGGCTGCGAAATGGCACCCTTAGAATATCATCTCCAGGATGCATTTCTAAGAATAAAACCCTTACTTTGTCTCTCTGTGAGCACTCTTCTAGACAAGTCTACAAGCTTTCAAATATCTTGTGATGGGCAACAAGAATTAATGGTCAGTTTTCAGAATGATTCTATGTCACTATCATGACAATGAACAACAGCATCTTCTATTTTAATTTTCTGAGTTTGTCTACGTGTATTTCTGCCTTTGATGTTTTATTAAGCAATCTGTTTGTTCATAGATATTTTCACGTAAATCTGAGCTCTCTTTGTGAACATCTGATTGGAGTAAAATCAACTTAAATATACATTGAAATGATTTTAGTAAACTACAGAGTTTCCTGTCAATGCGCTGCTAATCATTTTTGTTCTTAGGATGGCTCCACAGATAATGACCCATTTTACATGATGGAAATAGTTTTTCCTACATGAGAGGATGCTATCTGGTTGTTTGCTTCACAAAGCAAGATACATGGACCTTTTATGCGTAAGTCTATATTAGTAGGGAATAGAGATTTTCCTTAAATAAGGCAACCAATTTAATCACAATGCATTCCTACATAACCACAACCTTTCAGCAGCAGCACTCAAAAGCTCAACAACACATATTTTGATCCTTTGACTGGCTGGCTGTGACTCATTTTCCTTTTCAGGGACACTTGGGTGGACTGGAGAAATGTACCGTGATGGAAGAGCTAAAGAAGGGCTCAGACCTAAGGTGTTGTGCTTCCTCATATCAGTGAAGACTCAGTGCATACCAAAACGACATCACCTCCACCTGTCTGAGAAGCAAGACTTATGTTCTTATCAAATCCATATGACACAAAATCCAGCGCTGCTTTACTAATTCCACTGGGGCACCTCTTCACACGGCCCAAACTGTGCCTCTGATTCACCAGAGGCAGGTTCTTGATTAATTTCTGTAGGCCCACCCTTGTGTTTGATGTTAACTGTGAGCTATAAGGAGACTGCTGAATCAGGCTCACTCAGGGTTACCCTACGCCTCTCAGGCTAAAGTTGCAATGAAGCAGACTCTGGCTTTCCTGGAACATATCTGGCATAGGAACGGACTGTGCAGGATTTATTACATACACATAAATATTTGGATTTTGGGAAGCATAGTGTCATTGAAAGGTGGCTGAATAAAGAAAGGAAAAGATAGAAAGAATGAATCAAAGCCGAAGAAATTTCTCTGTGTTGTTTCCAAGCTCTTAACTATCATATTAGCTCAAACAAGGGCCTACATTCACAGTATTTATTTACTAACAAGTGGCATTTATTAGTATCTTACAGTGCAGCACTGGGCAGAAAACAGGAAAGTGCTCTTTTCTTTTGGAAGAACTTTTTTCCATCTTTTTTGTTGCTCCTTTTGTTGCTGTAACTAATTGATATATTATTTTACAAAATAAGCCCAGTTAGCGAAACTTATTTTATGCTCCCTTGCTACTATACCAACAAAACGAAACCCAAGTTCCTGCATGATGTGACATGTAAACCATTTGTGCTGAAGTGACTGCCAGGAAACGGATGGAAAGTTTTTATCCTGAAGAAAAAACACTCAAATAAAATGCTAGCGTAATCTAAAATTATTCACTGACAATAACCATGGGATTTTTGTTTTTTTTTGTCAATCTAGCAGAGCCCAGCATTAAACAACTTAGGGCATCAGAAGAGAAAGTGATACATTGTCCTTTCTGATGTTCAGTAAATCTAAAAGCAAACTTTTTTTTAAAGGGAAGACATAAAACGATTTTGTTTGCATTTCATGGGAAAAAAAACATCAGTAGTGCTGCCATCTAAGGTAAAGCACACATGTTTTCAAAGAAAGCATTGTGTGTTAGTAACATCTTGCCAGTTTCACTCAGGTTCTTTAAGGCAGGTCATGATTTAAAAGCTGGACATCCCCAGCTCCACCTACATGCTATGATCACAACTGTGTGCGCTTATCTCAGCGCTCTGCTGCGCCGTGATTCAGCTTCATTTATTTTCTTTAAGGGAGCTAGAAGTCAGGAAAGGACAGATGAATGGCTTACTTCTTTTTCACTATGCAACTTCAAATTTTCAAGACGGCCACCTGCTCCTTTGTTGAGAGAAAGTTAAAACCGAGAGCCCATTTTTCTGAGCCACAGAAAAATGTAGATAGTTCATTAGCTTTTACCACCAGACTCTAAAATTACAAAGTCACAGCAATTCACCTCTTCTCTCCTATGGAGCTTCTCTGCTATCACAAAGCCTATTCAAAATTTCCCCAAGGGCCAAGACCAAACACTCAAAAAGAGGCTAACTTAGGATGAAACTGAAAGCGTGCTCTATTATCCTCCATCTGAGACTCCCCGCCCCAACCTCGTTCTCTCTCTCATGCTGTTATTTCAGACCTGTATCAGCACTCAGCCTGACCACAGCTGGTAGCACTGATCTCCACCCTGCCCCCCCCCAAGGATGCGTAACATTAGTCTGAATCTTTCATTCAGTCACCGAAGAAAATACCAAGAGGTCTCTGAAACGACTGCAGCACGCCCAGACAACAGACCTGCCAGAAGGATTCTTCAGCACTGGAGAAATAACTGGCTGTCAGAGAGAGCCTGCTTTGAAGTTACCACTTGCAGCACCCACAGTACCAGGGCTGGATTGGATTGTACTGGATTACTTTCATGGCAAGCTCTTTTTGTCCCAGTTGAAGAGTTCCTTTGTGAGGAAAGAATGAGGATGCATCTTGGGAATGATCTGATACTTCAAAAGATGCTTCTTGTAGCAGTTCATCCTGCAGAAAGATTCTCTTTTGAAGGAAATGTTGCAGAGCCCTTGTGTCGATCACCATGATGGCACATGCAATGTGCTTTTTATCCTTGCCTGTCTGCATTATCACTTTTTAATAAAGATCCAAAATCAATCCTTGCAAGCTCAGAGTTTAATTAATTGACATATGTTTAGATATATGCTGTTTTTCATAAGGCAGTATTTTTTCTGCAAACACATCAAAACAAATCTGGAATTCAATGAAAGTTTACTCACTGCCTGCCAAGGGTCTGCAATTCAGACTTCATTTTGGGGACAATAAAGTCAGTAATATCTTTTTCTTTGTGTTTAAAAAACAGAAGAGGTTTTTTAAAAAAATTGAATGTTAGTGGAGGAAAAAAGCAAAAAAGGATTAGCACTCCAAAGCAACTTCTCAAAAATAAAAGCTAAGTTCAGAAAAGGAGAACTCATGGCCTAATGGGGCCAGCTAATACACATATAGTAAGTCTCTAACCAATGCAAATTCTGGAAGGAGCAACGAAGACCGACATTTAAAACCACACATTATCACATTGCAAGGTGTTTCAAAAACCACTATTTTTTTAGCTTAAGAAAGCATCCTTTCTCTTAGGCCTGCCATCAGCATGAACATTCTATCAATACACTATCTTTGGTCACAGCTTTGATTTTTAAAACAGAAAATCCTAATAGAGTAAATTTCAGGTGTGAAGGCCATAATTCATGCCTAGATCCATACACTTTACTTGTCCTTGGAGCCTGAATAATTCAACTATTTTAACACTCTTCAGCATAGCTGCAATGACAGTGGCATTGTGTTAACACAGGACTTACTTGCACACGGACACCATCAGCCTAAGGATCTCTTGTTCACAGCAGTACTAAGGATATCAGCACATGGGTTTTGAGCCACTATTTCCAGCAGGCAAGTATTAGGTAACTTGAGCACAGGTATACCTTTCACATAAGAATTCTGGCAGTGTTCTCATACAAACAGATCATGGTACGACTTTATCACAGTAAATGTATTAGGATGCATTAGCGTTGTATTTCTGGGTCTTCTGACCTTCCTTCCTATGCAGGCTACATGATCAATCATGGACAAACTCCAGCACAGTTCTGTAGATGTTTTCTCCTCATGTAATGCACAGCTTTCCAAAAGCACACTGCTGGCAGCCATAGATAACTCCACAGTTTTAGTTTAAGGGATTTCATGGATCAACAGAAACAAACACTCAAACTATTACTGTTTCTGACTACCTGATGAAAGATTACAGCAATTTAGGAACAACCTTCCTCTCCTTTTCTTCAGAGCTTTGTTTTGACTTACAATATTATCAGCCCTCCCTCTCCTCAGCTGAGATATTCTTTCAGCTTTGGTTTAGGCTACAACCTACAAGCAATGGAAGAAAAAACCCAAAACCAATCCTGAAGCACAAGTTTACTTATGCTTTACGTGAAGAGGATACTTTCGTGCATTGACCAAGATGATGTTTTAGTTTGCTGTTGCTTCCTGCCTTCATGCTACTGATGCCAGAACCCAGGATGTCACTGTTACCTCATAGAGTGGTAGTGAGACTCATACAGCAATAACAGTGGATTGCTTTTTATCAGTGTGAGCCAGGTTAACTTCTACAGTACAATGCAAAATGAACACCTTTCAGATTCTCTTCTCCTTTTCTCCCTTGCCTGCCTTTAGCATAGGTAATACTACCACGGCAGCTGTGATACTTGGAACACAAAATAGAAAATTATTCATGAGCAAGCAACAAAAACAAACAAATGACACCCAACGTGTACACAGCACTGTTCCTCTTCAATACTCTTAGGTGTGCCAAGCTAACAACAGCTGATTTTGGAGGCAGGGACAGCAAGTGTGGAAACAGGGTCAAAAAGCAAAGGGCTGGCAGAGCTTTCCTACAAGAATTAACGCAGGAGAAGGCCACATCTTCTGGGACTGAGCTCTTGTCTGAGCCAAGGACAAGCAGGGGAGATCCTTGGAGAGGGGCAACAATGGCAGGGGACCTAGAGATACTGCAAGTTCTCTTTAACAGGTAGTTTGGGAAATAGCTGTGATTTTAGCTGCCAGGTCCACTTCAGCTGCCTCTAACTCAGTGCTATGTGGAATCACTTGCTAAAATATGGGAGCAAACACCAAATCCATATTCACACAGATGGGAAATCACAGGTATGAGTGTGGCATTTCCAAAATCATCTGTGTATTTTTTTCAGGCAAGATTACTTCAGCATCAACATGAATTTTATCTCAAAATAGGTATACTTTGGAAATTTTCACCATACTTAAAGGGTTTAACATGCAAAACAAGCCCAAATCACAACAGAAGCTAGACTGCAGAAGTTTCAGAAAACTAGCACATACCTATCCTTCAGTGATCAGTCATGATTTAATTTAGAACCAGTAATCAGTAATTGATTACTTTTACAAAGTAACCACAACAAATTCAGTCTAGGCAGGAAAGCAATTGTGTTGCAGGCACGAATAACTTCAACAGTAGAGTTGGTTTTAGAAGCAGAGTTAAATACTTTACTTATCGGGGCCATAGAGACTAAAGCACTGTGCCAAATTAAAAGAAAAATTAAAAGCCTCCAGAAACTTACCACTGATGTAAGAGCCATCTGAAAACTGTAGATTCGTGCAAGGCCAAAGTCGGCTAACTTGATCTGCCCACTGCTGGTTACAAGGATATTCTGGGGTTTCAGGTCCCGATGCACCACACGATGTGAGTGCAGAAAATCCAGTCCCCGAAACAGCTGAAGCATCATATCCTAAGTATAAGGAAGAAATCAATACGCAATTATCAAGACAAGGCAAACACCCAGCCACAGTCTGCAGTACTAATTTAAGTAAGTGTTGACTTGAGATAAAAACACCTATTAATATAAAATGGGCAGGATATTGCTAGAACCTGTTGACCTGAATAGGTGCACTTATCAAGTTCATGCATCATTTCTAGTTGAATTATTTGTGGTTAATTGTTAAAAGCATAAAGACTGTTCAACAAATTTAAATAACAAAAGCATGTCTGCAAAACACAGATCAACTTTTAATGCATGCTGTCCAAGTAAGAAAAATATATTGCAGCTTTTGGGTTTTAACTTTGAACCACGCACCACTTTGCACTTCCCAGCTGTCTGCTTTGTCTTGCCCCAGTGAAGTGAAATCTTGTTATTCACTTCAATAGGCACAGGCTCTGTTTCAAACAGAAAAGCTAATTAAATGACTGTTTTGTCAGAATTTAATGTTACAGTGGGAAAAATGTTTACTTGTCAAAACCCATTCTATAAAATACACTGAAAAGCGCAGAAACTGCTTAGATCAAACTTCAGCACTAAATCAGTGTAATAATTCCCATTTGGCTTTCTGTTATGTTATGGTGATGCAATCTTTCATGACATTTCCACAGCAGAAGACACTATTTCATCTGTACCCATGTTTTCATACTAATCTGTGTAATGTGAAAGGAATGAACCGAGACTCAAAACTAAATACTAGAAACCCCCAGAATTCCAAATGAGAGGGATAGCATCAACTTGTGAAGTGTATTTGCAAAACAAATAGCTACAAGGAGATATTGCAGTGAGCAAGAAACAAAAGGAGTAAGTTAATTTTTTGTGTGCACTTGACTTGAGTTGATGAAAATCCAGCCCTGTGTTTGCTGGTAACATATGTGCTTTCCACAAGCAATGCAGCAGGCTCTCTGCCAATCCTCTTAGTAGAAACCAAAATGGTCTTGAAGAGGTGATGGTATGAAACATAGGAAAAAGGTAGGATAAGCTGAGTTTGGTTGCTTTTGTTCCTATGATCATCACAGGAACAGGAAAAACCTGATATTTTTTACAAGAAAACATTGAAAGCATACTATAAAAAAGAATCCTATCTGAAAATTGATTTTAAAACAGCTCAAAACATTCAACTTGATAATACCGCTTTAGCTGGATGTATTTTTAAGATAAACTTTGATACTGCTATGTAATTTAATATAAAATGAAATGTCCCAAATCATCACCACAGAAAATCTTATATAATGTATTAATACTAAGGCTGGAAGCTCTAATCTGACCTCTGATAAAACATGCCCATTATTATATACAGCCTACAACTCCTTCTGCCAGACAGCAGTAACAGTGGGCTGTTGATACAGAGATCAGTTTTGATTTGAAGATTCAAACGATGAAGATACTAACATGAAACTATGGAATCTGTGGCAATATTTAATTATAATGACCACTGAAGGATGGTGGTAAACTGAGCTCTCGATTCTGACGCCTTTTATTTCCTTTGCTTCCCCAGGAAAAGCAGAGTTCTGGTCATTTTGATAACTAGCTTAATAGGATTTGCTCCTCTAAAACAAGCATACAGAGTGTAGTGAATCTTCTTGTATTTTTGTAATTTCCCTTTGCAACTTGGAAATATGTGGAAGAGCTACGAATACAGCCCTGCGGGTCGCCAACATCAGCAGAATTGAAATGTGTCAAACCTAGTCACTATTTTAACTTCAGTCAAATCCCAATAGTCTTTGGACGAGTCTTGAAGAGTTACAGAAGATATCAAAAACACTTAACCATACGGTTATCTTACGCACGTCCTTAAGGTTTTCACTGAATTTGGGTCTAACTATTTTATTCCAGACAAACATGATACCAGAAAAAATAACAACCCAATTTAAAGAACTTCAGTATTAGTCAGTAGACCCTGGCAAGTCCCTTTTTGTGACATTTCTGCATCCTATTCATTTGTCAAGAATGTAAACTCATTCCTGCAGTTACCAAATATATCAAGAATTTTCTCATGCTGTTTCTGTTTCATATTTCTCCCTCAAGCTCAGTGAATGTAGTTCCGCTCTGCTAGTTGCAAGTTGCAAGCAATGTCTTCAGTTTCTGAATTCAGAATCTTCTTCCAGACATGCATCAAATATATTATATGTATACGAAAAAGGAAACTGGTATTTCATTCTCTCCTCCCACAGGACTCAAAAGATGAACAGCATTAACTGAAGCTCCGTTCGCACACACAGGAAAAGATGTGCAGCAGAAAAGTGTATCAGGAAAGTGTACACTAAAAATGTATAAAGAAGGAGGAAAACTGGGGGAAAAAGTGCTATATTTCTTCTCCAAGGAAATTCAGATTTACTCCATATAGGCTATTCTCTATTATTCATTTTGGACAGTTAATTATGCTCTTTTGTTTGCCTTGTTGTTCAGTATTGCACATATGAACAGATTTCAGCTGAAAACTTGCAAGACTGTTTTAGAAGGACAGCAAAGAAGGCCATTTTAGTGTAAAAAGACCATTTGCCCTTTGTGATTCCTTATTCCTCTGTTTTAGAATTCTCAGCCTGCCAGGTAAAGAGTTGAAACCCAAATTACACAACAAAGTCTTATTATTATGCGCTTTAAATGCCGAATGCCAAATGGTGGTCAGAATTTGATATCTGTTTGTATCTGTTTATTAAAAAAAAAAAAAAAAAAAAGAGTAACAAACTGACTTTTCTTATCAAAGCAAGCAAAAGAGAAAGCTTTTCTTTTTTAAATCCATAATGAATTTTGCTGTCCAGAAGCTTGGTCTAGAAACTTCGGCCTCACATTTAGAAATTATTTCATACTCTTAGTAAAGTACTTGCAAGAAAGTACTTGCAACAAAGTCTTGGCTGTTTTCTTGTGTGTTTTCTTTGACAGCATTACTAACTTCAAAAGCTATTAACATTTGCTAGCCAATTGCATAAAGGTTGTAAGTATGCACAAAACACATCTCTAGCTAACTAGACCAGAACAATTTCCCTCATCCAGTGCATCCAGTTTTATTAGCATTATCCCAATTGCCACAATTTGTTCTACGTCTGTGTTTCCCTGAGATACTTTCTATTATGCCTTGGCATTCCATACGTTTGATTTGCAGTTCAAATCACAATTCATCAATTAATTGAAAAACGATGCAATTCTATTTGACAAATGAGAAGATTCATTTCTTAGCAGATTTGAGTAGCAAGATCTAGCAAGTCATTCTCTAATCTCAATCAGATATGCTTTGGTTATTTTATATTTACAAATAGATACCAAACCGTGACTAGAATAGCTGTTGCCTGAGTTTAAAATATATATATTATTCCACTGTGATCGCTTTCAGATAATCATGATCTTAAAACGTTTTCCCTTTTCAGGCTGCATTTTCAAAGTAGTCTATGCACAGAACTAAAATATTTATCTGTAACTACTAAAAACTGAGCTATTTTGGGATGCAATGAACCAAAATACTTTCCTTAGAGGCAAAAATGTAGCTACAATTTTGCAAAAGTCTTATAATAGAAACAGTAAGAAGCAAAAGTTGTTATGGAAATGACACAAGTTTTATGTGTTCCACCACATATGGTATTGGTGATGGCATTCCCAAATCTGGAATATTAAATAAAATATGAGTATTTACTGAATGCTGGGACCAAATTATGAGAAAATTTTCAAGTAGTGCCATATCATATCAATAATACATAAAAATATACTTATTTCTGCTCATAATTGGCCCCTAGTACTGATGAGGACAGGGACAGATTTGGACTAGCGCGAGTAGCTGCTGCTGCTGCCTCTACCAAAGATGGGATTCACAGCTTACCTCTAACTCAGGTGCCAGAGGAAAAAGCCTTGATCTCCTCCAGACTTCATGTCCTCTTCTTCCTATTCTTTCTTGGCCCTCGCTCTTAAACTTCCTGCAGCTTCTGATCTACATGTCCCTTCCAAGTTACTGGTTTCGAAAACACCACTCTGATACTTTAAGAGCTCCCCACCATTATGATTTCCAGCTAACATTATCTGTCACCTGCCTACGATATCTTACTTGTTGTCTAAGGCCAGACAGATTCTCTGCAGAACTCACACAGTATTTATCTCCATTCACTATTAGGCCCCATATACCATAGGGAATCACAAGGAAACTTTTCCACAAACATTTTCACACAGAGTTTGCAGCATACAGAAGAGGAGGGAAAGGAGGAGGTGCTTCATGACAGAGTAGATATCTATCTACACAGCAACCCATGGAGGATCCATGCTGGAGCAGGTGGATATTCCCAAAGATGTGGCCCTTGCAGAGGACCCATGCTGGAGCAGGTGAAAAGGAGGAAGGAGAGGCAGAAAGAACTGTTAGGAGCAGACAGTAGCCCAACAAACATCATCCCCTGCAGCCCTTGGGGAGGAGAGGGCTCATGAGGGATGTGAGGCTGGAAACAGGCAGTGGAAGGGGTTAATTTTAAACTGCTGTTTTAATATTTGCTTTTTTCTTTCCCAGTGCCCAAATTAATAATGAAACACTTATTTTAATCAGCATTAAACTTAAGACCAAAGCAAGTCTGTTTTAACCCTGACAGTAATTGATAAGCAATTTCCCCATTTCATCTCAGCCAACAAGTTTCCTCATTCCTGCTTTTCTTCTTTTCTTTTCTACTCCGTTGCACTGAGGCTGGGGGGGCAGGGACTGGCTGGGTGGGAGTTTGGTATCTGGCTAAGGCTAACCCACCACAGTGGTAAAGCTATAGATGCTAGATTTTCTCTTTGTATAAGGGTACACAGGGATAGGCAACCTGAAGGGAAGTGCCAAGAGTAATATGCCTTCAGAGACCACCTGCACCCATATGTAACATACACATAAGAACTCATAATGCAAAGCTTACAATTCCACTCTATTGACTAAAGGTAAAGAACAAAAAGCTTTTATCCAGATTCACCTTTGTCAATCAGCATAAGTTCCTAACACCAGACAAAGTGAGTCATAGAAGCCCATAAACATAGTCAATCATACCACCAAATACAAGCAGTATGGTAAAGATCCTTATCAGCTACAGATCGACTCTAAATTTGAACTAAAGCAATGCTGGTTTGTTTTTTTGTTTTGTTTTGTTTTTTCCCCTGGCCTATTTTCCCATGCAATTTCTGTGCTAATGTTTGGTAAAAGACCACAACCCTCTGGGATCTCTTCATGTTTCTCTTGTTCCTCTGAGGAGTATCTCATTCACCTGCACAACAACCTGCCTCCTCTACCCAGCATTTCTACTCATTTGTATCTCGTCTTTCTATTTTTGCAGAGCAGAACAGAATGCCTATTTTGGATGGCAGGTGTTGGGATACTCGTCCTGAACGTTCCCTGTAGGAGTGTTTGCATAAGAGACAACCGCAACAAAGAGGACAAGTTTTAGACTGCAACATGTAATGAATCAGTCAAGCCAGGTTGATGAAGAGGCTCACTCTGCCTCTTACCAAACAGCAGAACAGAAGAGGAGCAGAATGAGACCTCCTTCATATCCACAGTATTATTCCGAACTCCCAGCCATCAAATTGCTTTCATTTTAAAGGATGTTTTTCAAACATGCTGGCATAGAAGTTTAAAGAGCTCCCACTTTCTCTGGGGCCTATTTTTGAAGCAGAATAATTACAGCACTTCTATGGTTATACTTTGTAACAAACAGTCAACATTAATTAATGCCAAAAAAAAAAAAAAAAAAAAAAAAAAGCATTCCTGAGGAATTACACACTACAGATACATGAATAGCAGAAGACATGATTAATGTTGTTACACTGAATCCCAAAAGCATTAGTAATAATTTAGTGACTCCCAGCTAAATGCAGTGATTTTCTTTTTTAAATCTCGTCCTCACACTGGGCCGGGAAGCCATGACACCAGCCTGCCTAGGACTCCATGCAACGGGGTGGCAAGTGAAGCAATTTGTCACAGCCCTTGAGGCTGCAGGATGCCCTTCCCTCTGCAGCTAGCTGGGTGCAGTGGCTGGCACGTGGTAGCAGGAAGAAAGATCCCTGCCATTGTGTCCTTTTCCTGCTCTCCTATCTCATGAGAAAGCCAGTCTGATCAATCTCCTTTTGGGGCATTTTTCCATCCTGGGGGAGGAGGAGGCTATGCTCTGCCTCTACCTAACCCCTATATAGCCTCTCAAGAGTCATCCATGATTCATCCTAATACATACATAAAAACATATTCTATTTTTCCTTAAACTGGCTAACAGTTTATCTCAGAGAAGTCCGATTGCTTTCCATGGAGTATTCTGAGGGTAAGGATTGACCCTCAGAAGTGATTACTGTGATATTTCCACCAGTTAGAGAGCATGAACTTCACAGTGTATTCAATTTAAATATGTTCATTGTCAGAAAAGAGAAAAAATCCAAATGACCTGCTCACTTAGTCTCAGACATCAATTTTACACGATAAAATATTCATTTTCTTCTCCCAGAATAAAATACCGTGCAGAAAGAGAAATACAGCAAATTCATTGCATGTATTAATAGCAAAGGAGAACTAATACCTGCCAAGCTCGTTAAAAGAGTTGTCTAATAATTTTTTGGTAATTTTTACACTGCTACTCTGCTGGTAAACAATTTGCTGACAATGAAATGATGGTTATACATATTTTTAAATATTAAGTTCACAGAATCACAGAATCACAGAATTGAAAATAAATATTTGCATAATTATTTGTAATTATAAAATTGTTTTAATCCTATCAAAGATACTTTATATAGATAGATAGATACCTTATAACATTTAGAGTGGATTAATGCACATTTAAAATACCTTCTGATAAAGATCTTTTAGACTACTTCTATAACAAACAGATTTAAAATGAGTGATTCTGGATAACCGAATTTTTAGGATGAAGAATGCTACTGACATGCCCTCTCACAAATGCAATGAACAGGGACACCCACATCTAGA
Source organism: Lagopus muta (assembly GCF_023343835.1). NCBI lineage: Eukaryota > Metazoa > Chordata > Aves > Galliformes > Phasianidae > Lagopus > Lagopus muta. The sequence goes on from NC_064439.1 coordinate 22,715,086, forward strand.
TCAGGCTGCCCAGAGCTCTGTCCAGCCTGGCCTTAAATGCCTCCAGGGACAGGACATCCACCACCTCTCTGGGCAACCTGTGCCAGTGCTTCACCACCCTCACTGTAAAAAAACTTCTCCCTTACATCCAATCTAAATCTCCCCTCCTTTAGTTTGAAACCATTCTCCCTTGTTCTCTCACCACAGACCCTGCTAAAGGGTCTGTCCCTTCTTTCTTACAGCCCCCTTTAGATACTGAAAGGCTGCTCTCAGGTCTCTGCAGAGCCCTCTCTTCTCCAGGCTGAACAGCCCCAGCTCTCTCAGCCTGTCCCTGTAGGAGAGGTGTTCTATCCCTTGGATCTTTTTTGTGGGCTTCCTCTGGACAAACTCCAACAAGTCCATGTCTCTGCTGTGCTGAGGGCTCCAGATCTGGACGCAGTACTCCAGGTGAGGTCTCACCAGCACAGAGTAGTACATATACTGAATTTGTTTTTTAGTTCACAACTACTGAGATCAGTATGGAAATCTGGCACTATTAAGAAACTGCTAAAACAGATATGCTAAAATTGAAAATTTTCAAGTGCTCTAAAATAATAATCCAGGCCTCCTTAAGGAACGCAGATAGAAGATTACTCAGAACAGTTCACTGAACTCAACCGGGTGCACATACTTGTCTTAATTTAGTCCTAATTATGTAGCCTTTGATGCTGGTCAGCAATGTTTTTTGGGGAATGTCTGGAGCACACCGAAACCATGCCTCATTAGGATCTTCTGCATTGACACAAATTCACTGGTTCCCTTCTGACTCCGAAGGGGCAGTTGGTGAGTTTATGCAATGGGACATGTCACACTTGCTCTGACATAAGAAGCAAAATAGTGGCTCAGTATACAGAAATTCAACAATTTATGGCAAAAATCCAAAAAATCTGAAATGTTTTAAGACTACCAAGGACCTACATAATTCATTTAAAGTTTTCATTCTTCCTGACACCTTGGCTATAAGGCTTTTCATTTCAAATTTCTTGTTTGCTGGTTCATTACCTGGAAGTCAGTTAGCATTACAGTATCAGCTGTTGTTATTCACATTTGATGAGAAGAACTTGCAGCCTACATAACTATTGTCCTACTTATTTTCAGTGATTCAATGTACCAAAAGTTCCTATCAGTGTGGAATTACCAGACATGCAAATGCAACACAACATTTCCTATTTGGCTACTGGCATTTTAGAAAGAAAATACGTGCAAATCAAATGAAAACAGAGGGGAATCTTATTTTAACAATTTGATAGAAACTGGCAAATGTAACACTACCACCAAGACCTGTTCTGGATGTAATTTTTAATTAACATTTTCAAAGGTTTCCATTCTTAGCATCCAGTAGAAAAAGTAATAGAAGACACAGCCCCTAACAGAATGTATAGATCTGGGCCTAGATAAGGAAACAAACACAAGTCTTCCCCATTTCTCTTGGCAATATCACGATAATTTTGTACATCCCCAAATATCTTCTGGTTAATCTCTTTTAACATTGTCTCCCTATTACGAGCTTTCCATAAGCTATACTAGATACAGTAATATCTCACAGTGCATGCTGCTCTGACAGTTGCTACCTACTCTGTTCTTCTATTTCTGAAAATAGCTGACAAAGATATGAGAACTAAAATAAACCAAGAAATTCCCCAAACACTTTACTGGCCCACCTAATTGGGAAGCCCAACAAGAATGACTTGCGATAGCATCTGCAGTTTCTGTACATTAACTCCGACAACTCTTCTGGCATATGCTTGGGGACTGACACCAGTCAAAATGAAGTATATAAGAGCTACACCAGGACAAGCCTGGGCAGAACTGCAGTCTGAATTTTGGAGGACAACTTTCATATAATTTTAGCTACATTAATCGTCATGTCTCTCAACAAAGAAAGACAGCCTTCTTGCAACTGATGCTGTGAGCCCACTCCTTCTGAGCCAAGAAGCAGACTTTCTGTCAGCTAAGTCAGCCTGTTTCTGAGCACTGTGCATATTCCCCTCTCTATCACCCCTCAGAAGAGTTTAATTCTTTCAGTTTTTTAAAAAAAGTATACTTAGTATATACTTTCTTCCTTCATCTTTGGACACAGTCATTTCCCTTTCAGAGACTTTGCTTCTGCATTCCTAAGCTGTATTTTGGAGGATCTGAAGTGTATCATCACTTGCGACAATTGCTGCAGAAGCTCTCCTGATATAATCAGAGATTAGTCCCTCCGGAAAATTTAGAAAGCAGAATGTGATTCCCTTTAATTTCTTTGTTGTGCTTCTGAGAGGAGTTCACAGAAATCACTGTCTCACTCCATGCCAGTAGATTATTGATCACTGATGAGATGCTTCTCTTTCAGCATTGCTTGCACCTGCACGTACGAGGTGTTGACCAACATACAAAACCCCTTCCTTGGAGGAGAATGCTGCTTAATCAACACTACAGCCACCTTTGTGTCGCTGTTGGTTGTAACAGCTCTTTTTAATCTGCACAAACTCCAGGAAGGGTTAAAAATATGGCATATGTTGACAGTCTACACTCCTCGCTAACAGGAAAGACACGTTGCTGTGGGGCCCACATCTCAGCTTCTCCTTCCCTGCAGCTGTCTGTGGATAGCAACTAATTGTATCCACTTGTTTAACCTCAGGGATAACGTCTGGAGGGGACCAAGTGCCACAAGCCTACTTTTTTTTTTTTTTTTAACGGTCATTTCCTCTCTGGTGTAACTTGCATGACAGCATGTGACAAGCAGAAATTAATGGGGACACTGCTGTGCCAATACCTCTTGAATCGCTTTGACACTGGCTGCAGGCTGCCTGCTTGGCCACCCAGCCAAGACCTCACATGAAATATGGCAAGGGGCCCACAGCACTATTCACATATTAACAAGCCAGCTGGTCAGTGATTAGAGAGCTGCAACAATGCTATGCACATACATCAAGAAAAATGATGGAAAATGAAGCCTTACAAACAGCTTCGATCTTAGCAGGTAATGTCTGCTAGAAGAGTAAATCTGTAAATCTATCTTCTGTGAACTGCTAACTTAAGCAAACACTAGAGATAATGTGGAAGGCCTTGGGAGATGACTGTCCTGCATTGTCACCTGAACACAACAAGGGCTAACCTCAGAACAAAGACCTGCATCTTGATATGCTCAAAATCACATGCAAACAGCATAGACCAAATGGCTTCAGGTCCAGAGGAGCATTCAAATTATGTAAATACATTGAGATTTTTGTCAGACTACTCCTTCTAATGGTCTACCAACACCCTGACAACATAGATGACATTCCTGCAGAAATTCTCATTGTATTTGTCTGCAGTGTGCCATCAAGAGAGCTGAGATTTGTTTATACATTGATATATAACAACAAAGTCTGCGACTTTAGAAGTATCCCAGAGGATTTCAATGACCAGATCTCCTTGGCTAGACACAAAAAGCTCAAGAAGACTGTTTCTTTAGTTTACCTATTTTTTTGTTGCTGTTTAGAACACTAACCACTCAAAATGCATAGGCTCTCTATGAAACACCTGCATGGCAACAGGAAAATATCTTATGTTTTTTTAAAACTTAGTAAATTGAGTTAGTAAGATCCTACAGGATTAGAAATCCAAACATTAAAAGTCAGTAGATCTTAAGCACCTAATTCCTATGGCTCCTTCAAAGATACAAACCCAGTCAGGCAACTTACGTTTAACAAAAAACTTGCTTTAACTTAGTGTAACACAGGTCTGTTCCATTTCCTGATATGTGTGGAAAGATACTTTCTGATATATAAAGATACATAAGAGCTCGAGGCACTGTAAAACAGGCTGGCAGGGTAGATGAGTCAATTTTGTGAATTAGAAACTGGAGTTACTGTAGAGTCTGGGCCTAATTCATTCTGATTTCTTACATCATCAAAATGTCTAGAAATTCAGCACAGTCATTCAGAGTACTTAAAGCTGACAAAGAAGGCAGTCTCCTATCAGGCACAACAAAACCCGGTGAAGGCACTGGAACTCCATCCATCACATTTCAAACACCTGTACTGGCCCCACTGCTTTGTAATATTTTCATCCTCCTCCCAAACTGATCAAAACCAGGAGGACCTTCAGAAAGTTGTAGCCAATCTTCTTTGAGACAAAACTGTCAGCATGACACCAAACTCTGAAATACAGGTACTCTCTCTGAGTTAGATGCTCTTATAATAAACAGTTCACAAATTTTATTAAAGATAGGAACAAAGAAGAAAGTAAGAATCTAATCTCTGCAGAAAATTCATGATACAGGTGAGTTGTGCACTTTCTAAAAATCAGTTTTCAGTAATATAGTTTGTTCCCACCGTATCGTTTCTACTTTTTTTCTTCAGCATGGCTGAAGTATCATGATGCTCTTTACAGTTGTACAATGGCTTGGGTCAATTACTGAGTGCAGTTCCAACAGTTTATTTAACTTTGCTTCCTCTGTTGCTCCATATTATAAATTCAGGGATAATGGTTAACTACTTCATGAGTGTTGCAAAGATTAACTGGTTAATGTTTGTTAAGTGCTGCAAAAAGAATCCAAAGATTTAGAATTTGCTTTCAGTTATAAAGGCATAACGACCTTCAAGGAAAACAGGGATATATAAAAGAGAAAAGATTTATTGGATTTAAGTTATGGGTAGAAATAGGCTTCAAGGAAGAGCCAAGAGGGGATAGCGTCCTATTGGAACCAGCTTATGAGGAATCCTGGCCCAAGAACTGTCCGTACAGCTTTGAAATGCTCTTGCAGCATTTTATGAACTGTCAAAATATTAATGAGGATGATAATCTCACTGACACCTTAGTACATATAAATCAAGCATAGAGAAAACCAGAATTGCTTCTTGGATGCACTCAGCAGTGAGAGTCGTTCTCCATATTTACAGATGCAATCATTTGCAATTGTATTAATATTAAATTAAAAAATCTATAGTCCTTGAACCAAAAGCACTGTAAGGTGAACAGACAGGCACTTTATCCTACAGACAAAGAACAGAGGGGATATTTTGCAAGAGGAGTGAAGCAAGCGCACAAAACCTTTTGCTTTCATCAAAAGTATTAGAAGTTTCCAATAGGATTAGCATAGGGGAATGGCTGCCCATTCCCTGCCACATACATAGGTTATTAAAATCACAGAATCGTAGAGTATCCTGACTTGGAAGGGACCTACAAGGACAGAATTATAGAATAGAATATCCCGAGTTGGAAAGGACCCACAAAGATCACTAAGTCCAACTCCTGGCTCCGTACAGCACCACTCAAAACCCAAACCCTGAGCGTGGTCCAAATACTCCTTGAACTCCAACATTCAGGGCCGTGCCCACAGCCCTGGACAGCCCATTCCACGCTCACTGCCCTCTGGTGCAGAGCCTTTCTCTGACCTCAGCTGCCCTCCCCTGATGCAGCTCCATGCCGTTCCCTCGGGCCCCGTCCTGTCACACAGAGCAGAGCTCAGTGCTATCCCTCCGCTCCCTGTGAGGAGCTGCAGCCACCTCTCCTCAGCTCCTCTGCCTGAGAGGAGCAAACCGAGGGACTCAACCATTTCCTTTCCCACACTCACTCTCAGAGACTGTGGTCCTACTTCATCTCTTTGGGTTTCTACCTCCCACACGTGATTAGCAAGCACAGTAGTTCAGCAGAAGGTACCAGGTATGAGCATGCCTCAGTAGCTCACTGCTGCACTGCAGATACAACAAACGGTAACTGGCGATGAGATGCTTGAGGTGTCTGCTCAAAGCACGCCTTCATTTCTAACAGATGGTCTGACACCATTATACTGCACCACTAGGAGCAGCTGCAGTGTGAGACATGGTCCCACAAATCTGCCAAGTATCTCCGAAGTGTCACAGGCCATAGTCCCTCCACTTCTGAGAAAAGTGACACTGATTTACATTAGTGCAAATTAATGTAAACCTGGACTTGTTTTCATTTGAACACTTGACTGGTTCTTAAAAAAAGAGGTATTTTCAACTCACGGTGACACAATGAGCAGTGAGCCTCCTTATTTCTTGGTGTTAGCACAGCAGACAGCAACTGGCCCTGCTTTGGGAGTGCAGGGGAAGAAAGGTGCAACATGAGAGCCAGTAGTCTTCTTGCGAGTGGAGAAGACTGCGTCCTGTATTTTGCAGGCAAAACATCCTCCCCCTTCCCAGCCCCCAAATGCTACACAGAATAAACTCTAAGGGAAGAAATTTTACATAACGAGCCAAAGGTATGTTAGAAGTTAATTTCTAAAACGAGCTTATCAATGGAACAAACTACTTCCACAAAGCACTATCTTTTAAGAATAAAATGTCACAAATGATGCGTAGAACCAATGCTGCTTGTGACAGACGCATAATTTCTCTAAAGACTAACTTGTGACAAGCAAAAAAAGTATGCTATTGATTACGTAAGCTAATTTGGAAGAGAAAACTACATGTCTTATTGTGTATCTTCACTGTAACCATTCATGGAAAAGCTATGAGGACAAAGCTAGCTATGACCCAGACAACCTGGAGCACATACACATGTGCTTTGCTGAATCAGGCCCTAGAAAGATGTCTTTTGTTTTCCCTATCAACAAAGAAAACATTACAAATCATACAATACAATATCAAACTCTATGTTATTCCAAAAGGACAGTCAATTAAGCAGAAGCAAACTGTATCTTTAGAAGAACAAATGAGAGAGGGATCACCATCAAAGGACTTTTGTTTTCTTTTGTTTATTAAATAGCAACTGTATTATTTACTGCAGCTTTGCAAGCTAGTGAGCAGCTGGGTGTAACACATTTCCATGCTGTGTAACCTCTCCTTATGCTTCGTTAGACTCCTTATCAGAACCAGAAGAAAAGAAATCTTTCTGTTATGCTTTTCCTGTGGCAAAGGAAAAGACAAGATGATGACTTTCCAGCTCATTTCACTTGTACAACGTTCTCATCAATCACCATGGGGTAGGTCTTTGTTATTTTCTCTGAAGGACTGTTCTTAGTTTTCTGTCACAATAAAGCGTGACTCCACTAACTAACAAATCAAGGTTACCTCCACCGCATTTGTAAAGGAACAAAATGCAAACATAAGGCCAAAGCTACTTCTGAAATATTTTCCAAGGCCCAGTTTCACAGACATAAGCCCAATCTGAATTAGGTTAAAATTCTTTTCATTGAAACGAAGGTTAAAGTCTGAAATAGAGCAATTGAGGTAAGGAAGCTAAGCTAACCTAACATCAAGAACCAAAAGTTTTCTGCTTGTTTTGCGACTTTCTGCTCCAGAAACCAAGCAAAGAAACTGTGGTTTTATTTTTATTTTAAACTCTCTGTCAAGTATGCATCTCTTTGCAGTTTTGGTTCATTATAGCCCACGCAGCTTGGCCTCTATTCTCCTTTTCCTATGTCTACAATAAGACTTACAGACATTTACAGGAATTATGTGAACAAACAAAAAGCAAGAAAGTGATATATTCTAATCAAAGCAAAAACATAACCAAAAATGCTTTGTCAGATGGTCATTCCTTCCTTAACTTCATGTTTTTATATTCTTTTCCTTGTTGGCCTGTGTTGTTTCTCACTGAATGACAGTTACACGCAACATGCTATTGTAATAACAAGCATATGGCTCAAAGATCACTGTTGAGTTTCCCAAGTCTCAAATTAGACATTTTTATTTAAAATACATGAAAGACATCTGTATACTCTTTCATTAAACACATTTTACATTTGTAACGTCCTACGTATTCTTTTGGAACCCTTTCCATTAAAATGCCGAGTCGGAGTTTGGATAGCAAGTATTTCTTTGTAACACTAAGGGAGGAGTATATTACTGTCAAAAATTTCTCTCTAAAAAGTCCCTGTTAAAATATTTACTCTTCTTGTCAGAACAAGAATATCTGAAGTTAATTCCAAACGAGAGAATATATTAGAATGAATCATAAACTAGATGTTAAAAAAAGGCAACACACTGCCATTCCTGTGCCCCTTCCCTGCTGTAAAAATGAACAAAAAATGACTCTGCATTTGCATCCACAGAACACTGTAACTTTTGGAGCCTTCTGAGATTCCTTAATTGTAGTTATGCAACAAAACTGTCACATCCTAAAACAAAGAACAAAAATTCTGCAGCTGAATTTATTAGCTTCAAAAAGAAATGCTCTTAAGAGATGGCTAACATGTCTTCTTGATTTTTTTTTTTTTTTTGGCATTTTAAAGTTACAGTGCAAAGCTTCCTATTGCAGAGATCAAAGTAATGAGACATTTTACCAAGGTTTATAACATTTTATGGTGCTGTTTGTAAAGTCACATATTTAGCAGCAGTGAAAACTGTTTGGCAGTAACCTTCTTTGCAATTAATCCATTCATTTCAATGGGCTCTTTATGGCATGACGCATTTCAATGTTAACAAAGATATCATGTGCTGGCTTTTAGGCATTGGTCAGAATGGTAAAAATCAGATTCTTTTGAATGAGTATTCCCAAGGGTCATGATTTTCAAAGGCAAACGGGGTAAATTCTGTGGTCAGAACAGTTATGATATTAATAAAAAAAGAAACAAACAAACCATTGTGCCAAACCTGTGATCCTGCAGAGTCCTTTTCCGTTACTGAGTCAGTTTACTATGATGACCAACTATGACACACTTTTGTAAATAGTCAGGAGTCTGGTTCCAAAGATACAGACATTGCTTACACATACATTTTGAGGGAACTTCCTTGGTCTGACAAAGCACAACCAAAATGCATGTTTATGACTCATCTGAGACTACAGAAACAACAGTTTCATTTCTTCTTTGCTCTAGCTTTGGAATTCCTCAGGTCTCTAATAAAGGATAACAACTGATTCAAACTCTGCTAGCTCCTCCAATTTGCAGCCTTTCAACCTCACTTCTTCTATAGTTAGAGCATTCTGTTTACACAAAATTAAGCAGAAGATTAAGTGCTTTGCTGGAGCAGAGCCTCTGTTCCTCTTTTAAAGTCTGAAGTTGAGCCAGAAGGGCTCAGGTATGTATATTCCAACATTATTTTAGATGCTTTATGTATAGTGACGTTAGCAGTAGTACTTATAGCTGTAACAATAACACAGCAGTCAGAAGAAACTAAAATACTAATGTTTACGAGTTTTTGGATAAGGCTTCCAATCTCTAAATTAAGGACAGATTCTGACTTAGGAGCTTAAGCTGTTTTTTAATTGCAAGCTGTTCATGCTTTACATGAAAACAACTGAAAGGCTGCTTGCTAACTGATGCTAATAGCGTTGCACCACAGTCAACCTTGGAGTAACCCTAAGAAGCCAAGAGCTACACCACAGAAGGATTTGAGCCATGTCCTGCTCTGGAGCACTGACACTGGCAAATATTACAAAGCCACGTCTGCTTTACGAAAACTACAAATAAATTAATCATTTTAATCCCCAAACACTTTTCCTTGCTGTTGCACAAAGAGCAAACACCAAACAGTATTTCTGTTATTTCACTCATGTTTCCATTCTTAATTTTCTGTCTTTTGGCAGCTGCTTGAGAACTTACTAATAATGTGTGTCTTTGTTTGGACTTCTTAAAAAGAAGGATATTCTCAAAATGGAAGAAAGCTCATTTTATTTCACTTTGAAACCTGAGAAACCTGTAACATGAACCACACGCTGATTACAGAGCAGTGATACATAAAGGAAGCAGTTGTGCAAATGTGTGAAGTGTGGCTCTGGTGGGGAGCAAACAGAACAGAGAAGCACAATTTCAGACAAATAATGCTGGTGCGGAATCTGATTACCATGACTCATGTTTAACAAAGTATTGTGTAAAGGGCAGCCAAAAAGGAGGACCTATTAGGGTGGGCATTGTATAGTGAAGGGTTTTCACACAGTCTGTTCCATTAAAAGCTCACAAATAAAATGGACAAATAAAATGGACAAGACAGACCCCAGGTGGAGAAACAGTGAGATGGTTCCATATTATTTCTTAATGAGAGAGTTGGTTAGGGGGGATAAAGAAAATGAAAAGCAAAGAGATAGAAAGAAAAGTTGTGGAGGGAGGGAAAGGACAGAAAATATTATCCTGTGTAGATACAGAGTGAAAGCGAGATGAAGAAATGAAGGTGGAGGGAAAGGATGGAAGGAAGAAAGGGCTGGGAAATGGGATTAGCATGGGCAGAGAACACTGAGTTGAAACACTGGAAATTCTCTGAGTGTCAGAGGTTATGGCTTTGACTGCTTCAGAAGCTGAATGTAGCTGTCTGCCAACACTGGCTGGTGCTTCTCTGCACTTTTGTCCCTGATGGCCACAGGATGGAAAGCAGGAAGGAGCCAAGTCTGCTCCACTACCTGCAGAGGAGTGTGGGATACAGGATCTCCACCTAGTCTCTGGTCCCACACATAAGCAGGAAGGAAAGGCATAGCCTCAGCTAGGTCACATTTATTCCTTGCTATTACTTCAACTGCCTTCAGCTCAGCTGTACCTGGTGGTGAGCTGGAACAGAGCCCTAACAGGATGAACTCTGAGTATCAGCAGCCATATACGTATATTGGTATATGTATACATGTACGTGTATATGTGCAGCATGCCTCCATGTGCACACATATAAATACAGTGCACACCAAACATTCCCCACACGCAGGCGAGCTGCTGTCCTTTTTGTGTTCTTGTCCATGTGACTCTTCTCTAAGCACTTGAGTTGCCCATTCTGGACGCTTCTCTCCACAGCTATTTTTGTATCACGAGTTCCCTACAGGACAGAGCAACACTCACCAAGTTTCCTTTTCTCCTTCTCATACTTGCTGAAATCGCAGCATTTTTGCTACATCTATATTAGGGGGCCAATACAATAATTATATGCCTGTGCACGTGCTTATGTGGCTACATATTTGTACATGAAATACATAAAAAAATTCTTAAAGCTAATTTTAAGTTCTATGGAGGAAAACACGCCCCCCCCCCCCCCCCCAAAATCCCTATCTATTTGTATGAGATTTTATTTTCAGGCAGAATCTACATACAAAAGAAATGAATACAACATATCTTGAGTAGATCAATGTGCCACTGAAGTAACTCACTTCAGATTAATTTTTACCATGGAATGCAATAAACCTGACTGCTCACTGGCACGTAAGAAGTGCACACAGACAGTGCAGAAATATTATATTCTCCTGGGAGGAAAATAGAGTTTTGTAACAACATATTTGATTACAGTATTACTCTTACACTAGTGAAGAGCTGTTTGTGGCCACCTTTTGAATTAATTTACACTACATCTGTATATTTGCCATCAATAAATACATGTACTTTGTGAATGTTCCAATGTGAATTTGAGCTGTAACAAGTTGGGTTTGCTGAGAAAGGTATGCGAAAGGTATCTTGTAGTGATGCTTCTTGTCCCAGATGGGCTCAGTTCAACATGAAAATAAACGTTTGCCAGGTTTCCCAAAGACGTGGATCACCACAATGTGCACCATTCTGTCTCTTCTTCCCAGTACTGTCTGCTTGCTTTGGGGTGAGGTATGGGTTTCTGAGTATGCAGAGGCATAGGGGTCTGATCTCCTGCCAGTACAGAAACACTATTAAGACAACGATCCCTATCTGCCCCCATAAAAATCAAGAATAGCTCTTTGAAAGTCTCTTCTCTATCTCACATCTGCTGCAGTATGACCTTCAAATTACTTGTCAGAAGCAACATATGGCTTGCAAGCAAGATTTAGAACATGGCTAAATCCAAACATTTTGGTCTATTGTTCTGCTACAGCTTCGAGTACACTATGAGCTGCAACAGCTTTCTCCTAATTAGTTTAACTGCAGAATTGCATCTTTGATGAAGGCAAGGACTTTTAAAATGAGTGACACTTCTGTTGGTTACTGAGGGAGGATTTACACGCAGAGCAAATTGTGACCACATACTACCATGACAGACAAAGGAAAGCATCTCAGAAATCCTGCCCGCTCCTTGGAACGGCCACTGGCTCACCGCTGAACAGAGTGGCAATGCCTGATGTGCTGCCTGGCTGCTCAGCCCCACTGCTACATTTACTTTCTTCTAGTGTCATCCAAGCATTTCACATAGCAATCACTATAGCAATCACTATCACACTGATGTTCCAAAAGCAAAAACCCAGCATCACTAATAAACCAAGAGCCCCTCAAGAGAATCCAGAACAGCATACTGCATCACACCAATACCCAGTTCTGTAGAATTAAGAGGGATTCAATCAGCAAATAGCAACATTTCACTTCCAGTGCCTTTAATTCTGCAATTTTACAATGACTGGATTATAAATTCTCATCTACCAAAGGCTGAATCTCCAATCCCTACCACAATTTAGAATCTCTTCAGTTGCTCAATTCCCTTTGACTTCCTAAATAAAGATGATTTCTGGCCCTTCATCTGTTGAAAACAATGGAGGACCCCCCAGCTTCCTCCTGACTTGAAAGGAGGACACATCCCTTAGGGCCGCAATGGCCATAATGGACCATATTGCAGCCTTGAGACTTTGGGCCATAAAAGAAAAGTAGGTTGAGATGTCTTTTTAGAAAGTCCTTCACAGGCATCTTTTGTGACATTTTAATCCAGTGTCATTGCTTTGAGAGACTGAAATTATTACACCGGGCAGGTTGTTTTCATGCATTATTCTACAGTGTTGCTTGACTGCTTTCCAAACTGGAACAACAGAAAAAATGTGAAGCACTCCAGTGATTTTAAATCACCGCTCAGGACAGGGCGATTTAAAATTATTGGAGTGCTTCACATTTTTATGAACTATCAGCTGCAAGCAACAGAGGTCTCAGGCTACAGCGCTGCAGAAAAACAACTATAAATCATCAGTATGAAAATGTTTGAATTTGCATCTGGAAATAGCAGGGATTTGGAGATAAAAGTCCACTATAAATAAAATGTGTGGCTGTACACTGATAGTAATACGATCCAGGTTAAAGAAGTAACTGTACAGATACAACATTAAATTTCAAAACACTACACGCTGAGGAGTGTCCTCATTTAAATCGGGACTCCTCCAGCTCCTTGGTCAGACCATGCATTACTATGTTCACCACCACATCAGGGGAGATGTGGCTGTGTCTTTACATGGAGCAGCAACACGGGAAAGAAATGACAACACCTGCAACAGAGGGAACCACAACATTCAGAGAACATCCTCCATTAAGACACACTTCCTTCTGAGCTGCCTCTTGTGCAGGGCACCTGTACTCTTTCCCACTGCCCTTCCATGCAGCTGTCCAACCCGATAGTAAGACGATAGAAAAGAAATTACAAGATGTAACCCACGATAACTAAACAGCTCAGCCATTTTGTTCCTCTTTTATTTACAGTGACAACTCTAAATTATAATTTGGCTTCAGAACAAAATGTCTTGGAAAATGCTGCACAAAGATCCTTAGTAGCTGTAAACTGCCATCATTTCACTGAGGGTAATGGATTTACACCTCTCTGTATCAGCTGGGGATCAGATCAATTTTCTGTGGGTTCACTAAGCCTTGCTTTTTTCTTACTGTTGGGAAAAAATTATAAACAGCTCTTCCTTTAGTATCCTTCTTTTTAATTTTTGTGGATTCTTTTTTAGTGTGCTTATACGTCAAGGAGTAACTTCTAACCGAGATGTTGCTAAACAGGGCCCCACTCTGAAGACTGTCAGTACGGGTGAATGTGTTTTCCTGGAATATCTTGTGCTGTTTGCAGAATTGCATGATTGTGTGACATCTGCTCCACATCTCATACGTGGTCGACTGAGAAGGTACAATTGTGGCAGATGGCTGATGATGACTCACCTCGCAGCAGTGAACACTGGTTTGCTTTCTGAGAAGTAACATCTACATATTAATTTTGCAAGAGCCTGCAAAGATGTGACCAGCCCACCTGGTTTGCTAGCAGGCAGTGCAAGTTGCACGGAGTGCACAGGGATGCAACAGCAACATTTTTTTCTTTTATTATCCTGACTGGGATAATTTTTAAAATACAATTCATGGGCTACTATCAGATAAATCCAGAAATGGAAACTGGGTTCACTGCTGTACTGTATAAATGCTAGGCATCTAAGTAGCAAAATTTGTATGTCTGAATGAGATAGAGATCTAGGATTCCTATGCAAAGGAAAAACAGAAACACAATATTCAGAAAAGCCATTCCCTTGAGTGAGGAATCAGTAATATCAGAGAAAAAGACATACCTTAAACCCTGTTCATGGTCTGACTGCCCTGTTCCAGGCTATCAGGAATGCCATGATGGTTCTTAGTCAGCAGACCAGAGCAGAAGGTCATCCCCAGCAATTCTTGCATCCCACAAGAAATAACATACGCCCCTGCTATACGAGAGATCTTTGATCTGTTCCCTTCTCTGATGAGCCAAGTCTCTCTGAATTGCTAATGGCATTAATGTTTTAACATTACTGAAGGCATATGCATGACTAACAGCTGTGTCCTAAGGAAACTGATCTCATACCTTCAGTTTACAAAGAAACTACCCTAAAGTTTCCCAGGAAGGAAAGAGGGGAGGAAAAGGTGAGTAGAGAGGAGAAAAGGAAAATGTTGTCATTGCTGCTTCTGATTCTTCCCATATGGAACAAATACTAATCAGGTGCGACACAGGAAGAAAGCAAGAGCAAGCAGGATTATAATCCAGGATTTAAAGACATTAATGGCTCACAGTTCTCTTTCAGAGGTGAGTGCCATGTTCACGAGCACTTGGAGTCATGCTGTCTATCTCTCTAGCCCAATGAAAACTCCCTTATAAAAAAATGGAAGCACTTCAATAGAAAAGATTTAAAATACCTCTTTTCAGAAAAACCTATAACTCAGTGGTCAGAACTACAGCCACAGAAATAGGCATTCATGCTTCTAGAGACAGGGAGGGGAACTGAGCATGTTTGCCTTACATCCTCTGTACATATTCCCACTAGCAGGCAACGTCTCAAAAGGAAACTGCTCCTCTTCCATCATGTTATGGGCACCAATGGACATGTTCCTAAAATACCTTCTGGGGTGGCTCCTGCTGAAGGACTTCAGAGACTAGAAAAACATCGCTGAGCAGCATAAAGACAAAATATTTAGACGTACTTAAATTATCTACACAGTTGTCTTCTCTGTACTGCTACTGTTTGCTATCTGCTAAACATAAAGGGAATTCTCAAAATGGTACTGCTGTCACTTATCATCCTCAAGAGCAACTTAAAACCCTAGCACACTCCAAACCTGCAAAAGCTGAGTCCCTCTCCCTCAGATGGTGTATAATGACGGTATTTAGTTCACACAGAAAGGATCTTTGAGGATAATCCTCTCACTGGAATTTTATATCATTCACTTTCCACCAGCAACTGTTGAGCTTACACCATGGTGCCGAAAAAGTACATTAGAACTTTCTACCTGAGCTGTGCAGAGCTTACTGAACTTGTTTGGTACCTCTGTGCTGCTGACACAGAACTTTAACAGATGGCCTTACAATGCTGGCAGTTGTTCTGTACTGTGCTAGTAATGAGGGGAAATAGTCTACACAAATTGTCTGCAATTCTGGAAAATAAATGAAGTATGAATCCATATTAACCTCAAAAGCCAAACTATAAAAAGTCAGATTATAATCTAATGATGTATGTTTTCTGAGTCAAATGCTTAGTTGCTGCAAAATGGCAGTATTTCCCTTCCACAAGAGAAGTATGCTTTGCCACAGTGTCCACCAGGAACATCCATACAGACATAATCTTTAGAAAGATATTGAAATATGCTAGGAATAAGCCCTCAGAACCTTCCTCATGTTATCAATGATCACGACCTATCAGCAAACATACCTTCACAAACTGGATGTTTTTAAGATACATGAACAGTGAAGCAATAAGGTCCAATTTAATTTAACTGGTTCTATTTATTACTTTTTTTTCAGCGCTAAGCAGAATTCAAGGACCCAACAGCTACTGTGCAAATGTTAAAATCAACAAAGACCAAGTAAACTCAAGTCACTCTACAATTCTATGACACAGCCTCTTACACTTTTCTTCTGCCATTTGAAAAGAGGTAGATGTATCACAAGATGAATTTTACCTTCACTAACTTCTTCTGGTGGGACTCGCCCTGTCCATAAAGCAACATTATTCTCCCTCTTTGTTTCTGCATGGCTAAATTTTTCTCTTTTATTGTGCCAATTATCAGACATATCATCCGAGTTGAACTTATAAACTGTGTAAGCAGAATAGCGCTTTTTAAAAGTATGACCAATGATTTTCTTCACAAGTAAAAGACAACCATGAAAGGTATATTCGTGCATTCATATTACAATATACTTGTAGAAATTTAGAACGGGTTTTAGAAAATTGGAAGCCTTTCAGTGCAATGCTCACCTCTTCCAATTGCTTTACATGAAAGGTAGATCAAAAGATGTTTCAAACAGATTTCAGGGATTTGGTGGTTCAGTTCCCATGTATTTCAATTATTCAGTGAGACAGTATGCCTGCTACCTTTTATGTTATTACAATGTTAGATACATTGATATACAGAACCCTTATGTACCATCAAAGCTTTAGAAGACCATGGAACCCTTAAAACATTAACATAAAAGAGCCCTTTAATTGCTAGAGGTACATTTCAGTCTTCCGCAGGGACTGAATCAAGGCTGTGCTCATTTTAAGTTTTATTTTATCCACTAGGGTTGCTTAAAAATACTGTTTTTGGAACTGGGTGGTGCTAAATGTTTGTGACTTTGATACAAGCAAAAAGATCTTTATCTGTGTAATGTTATTTTGTACTCAAAGACCTCTGAGTTTGAAGCTGTTAACAAAAATTACTACTACTACTACATTTCAAATAGTTCTTACGTTTTTTTCTCTATTTTCCTCCCTCTCTCCTTTGCCAGACTAAGAAGACACAACATACCTCCAGAAAGTACTTATACAAATGCAAGGCAATCATTCTCTGAAAGCACGCATTATTTTTCATCACACAAAAAAAATGAAAAAGTAATGTTAGATATTTAGTCAAAATATAGGAACATTAGCCCTCCTGCTTTTTTTCCCAGGCTTAAAAATTCTGTCATATATTTCAAGCTATGATCCTTGATGTAGCACTTCACAATGAAATTCCCAGGAGGAGAATTGGAATACATGTTTTAGTACCAAGCACATTGTATCTTGGGAAGAGGTCTTCCCTTGCAGATGCAGAATATGAGATGATGTGATGGGAAAACTTAATGCCCATCCTCCTAGTTACTGAGAGCCCTTCCAGTCTCTACAACACCTGGTTGTATTACCCTCTTCCTTGAGCCTCTGTTCACTGCTCAATTCAGGCCCCACAGATCCATGGTGAACATCACCTGCTCTTGTGAGATACAGACAGGTATATACAACTACATATGTCAAAAGGTGTCTATATGGTGTCTACATATGTCAGAAGGACATGACATGAAATGGGTTTCCTGGGGAAACCAAAAGTAACGAAAAAGTGTAGCTGCACAAGACTTACATTATACATGCCAACAATTGTCAGTGCTCTACCTAAGGAAGATTCGAGCACTCTTGGACTAAATGATCTGCCTACAGCTGTGAGCAAAGGTCATTCTCAATGGTTTGGAACAAATTTGGTAGGCCTGCACTAAAACAAGGAATAGTCACAGGAACTCAAGACTACAAAATTTCCACCAAGAAAATACATTGGTTAGTGAATATGCATTGTTGTTCTGAAGCTTGTGCCCCAAGCTGGGCTTTACTCAATTTTGACATGACTAAATGTGGTCAAAATGCAGTTTGCTTGAGTAAGGTCTTTGTGATTTATCTGTGTTCTCTTTATCCAACACTTTCTGAAAGAGTACCCAACATTTTTCTTCTTAAATACCTTTATAGTTTCAGTAGGCACTCCAGGCTCTGGAACTTTATCCAAGTAAGTAGTCAAGTCTTGATCCACATGTTCAAACACCAACGTTAACTTGGTCTCTCTATCTGTTCGTGACACGGTGCACACATCAAACAATCTGAGATGAGGGAAAGAAAAGAGGAGGTAAGTATACAGGAGCCAGCACAGACACACCTTGCAGCTCACACGTGTCTATTTCAATTTCCTACGGCACAGAGAACTAAAAAACAGAGCATTCCAAAGGTAGTGCAAACTTCAATCTCTTGATCCATCAGATAACTACGGATACATTGATAATATGACCTCTTTCATGTAGGGATTATAATAGGGGATTAAGTAAGAATTCATCAGCTTATCAAAGTAAAATAATTATATTAAAAGAAAGTATTTTCTTGATAGAGCAACCAAAGTTAATACAGAACCTGATCTGACATTTATCCACGGTCTACGCTTCATCAACTGCACTTCTCAAAAAAAACCAATATAAGTAACATTTCTGAGGGAAAAAAGATACAGGTTGCCTGCACACACCTTCAGTTTCTTCCTGTGTAACTCCCATGTTCACCATTATGTGCCTTCAGAATTAAATTTTCTTTGGTAGAAATCAAATATTTTTGCTGATTACTCCTGCAAATTTCCAGAAGCAAGGAATACATTCAGTCAGGATACAGCTAGGAAAAAAGCCTTAGGCACGAGATGCCACTGCTGAGAAAGCTTTCTTTCATCACTTTCTGCCACTCTTTTACTGGAATTTCTTTACCATTTTACCACGTTGCACAACATCAAATTCAAACTTATTTTCAAAGCTGTTCATAATTTTGCATTCCTATCTCATTACTCTATTTTCTATTGTCTTCTTTTTTTAATTAGTATTTTTCTCACCTTCTTCACTTCATCTACTGTGCCAGTTTTTTATCTTCTACACAGAATCCCTCCCATCCTTCAGTACTTCACACCTATTGTTGTACCACTGACCATCACATTCACCATCCTCCCTCAAGTCTCACTTCTAAAAAAAAGTCCTAACAGGAAATCATCCTACAGATGGAAGAAAGCTGTTCCCTGCTCACTTACTTTACTAATGTGTGTATTCACTTAGTTGACAAATTGTACAGACCAGTTTGCCTCTCTCTGAAGTAAGGCAGAAAATCAACTGCTACTTTTATTAGGTGACAGTAGAGCTAAGAATGCAATTAATACCATTATTAAGAAAGATATCCACACTGTTAAACTGAAAAACCTATCGTTGATAACAAATCAAAAGCAGTACTAATTATTTTGGTCAGTGTCACTGAATATGGCACTGAAGTCATACTCTTTATTACACATCTTTTATCCTCTTACACAGAATAACTGCTTGTTTACTTTGTGGAAAGTGTAGGATTTCTGATAATTTTTTCAAGTAATATTTTTGTCTTTTTCCTAGGACTAAGTACTTCATATGCAGGATCTGTAGACAGCAGATGACACACAAAGCCCTGGGGGTGACTTTTAAAATGCGTCACCTGAGAGCAGAAGAGGCAAGTACCTTGTACAGAGTTTTTACTTCTTATCTTAAATAAGAAAATATTTCACAAAGGAAGGGAAGATAAGAAGATAAGAATTGGCAACGCTATCTGTGAAGACTGCAACCAGTTTAAAAGAGCATTATGCCTCATTTGAGACAGTATAGATTTAACATGTTATGGCTCTGGTCCCATTTTAATAGCATTTCCTAAATAATCTTTGGTCAGCCACTTGAAAATTGTTTATTAGACATTATGTTTTGAAAATGGATGCATGTACATTCCTTTTAGCCTGAAAGAGCCTTTCAGTGAGTAATTATTTGGGAACTGGAGTTACAGAATATGGAAAACCATTGCCCTACCTCTGTCAAGAAAATGTAATCTGTGCTTAATCTGTAATCATCACATGAATGAATATTTATTGAGTGATTATGGGAGCCTAATTACCGTTAACAGCACATTTCTCATACAGATATATAGTATTCTCTTTGTGATTCTCTTAATGCAGTATATATGGAGATGCCCGTACACAGTGAATCAAGTCAATCATGTGGAAAGTCACAAACCTTCCTGAAAAGTTAAATTTGGTGTTATTTGGCTGGAGGTTAATAATCTGTAATATATTTATATAAATCAATGTGGAATGTAGTCGGACTGCCTATAACCCCAACACATGCAAATAGAGAGGAGCCAGACAGGTCTGAACATCTGAACATAAACACTGGAAAATATTTCCAACTGTATGATTTCTTTGTGTTGACCTACATTTACCTAAAAATGTTCTAAAACACCTCTTTTGCCTGGTATTTAATACACTGGCAAAATTATCCTTTCAACCACGGCAGAACTATAATTTGCTAAAGAAAAGGAAAAAAGATTTCACTGTATACAATATAGAAGCAACATGAAACTTCCAACTCACTGTAGAAGGAAATGCTGATTCTCTGTTTAATTCTTCTGCGTTGGGCTTATTTTAATGCTGGCATTTTCTGACACAGCATAATTAGGAGTGCAATTCTAGTCTTCTATTATTGAGCCATAATACTATCAGTGATTAATAATACCTTAACCTTTTGTAAAGCCATTATGTGAAACTCTAAATGGCCTACTGCTAATAAACCTCCATATCCTACATGGGGCTGGTTGGAAGCGCATTGTGTTTACTTGCAGAAAACAACTGTTGCCTTAAAAAGACAATAATTTACAGAGTAACAGAAATGAATCTGCAATATTACAAAAAAACATCTGGCACTGCCTGCACTAATAATTTTGAAAATATGTAGGACACTCCAAAAGTAATGCTTCCTATTTATTTCCAAGGAAATCACAACAAAGAGCAAAATAACTATCTGATAGAGCAAATTTTCAGCTATGAAATACTATTATTCAACACAGTCACCACCATCAGCTACGCACTTTTGCTAGCAATGAACGAGAGCTGCATGCTGCGTTTGTATAAATCTGCATGGCTGTCCAGAACTTGGCTTGTCTTTCATGTCACTGTCATTGCTGCTGCACCACCCACTGTGCTCATATCCACTGTTAGGACTCCATAATCATTAGCTAAGCATCGATGAAGATCAGTGGGTGCAATTTTTCCTGCAGAGAGGAATTCAATTCCACACCTTTACTTCACACACACTTCTACGTCACACACCACTCCTCCGTGTCTGCTGCCCTCTGTCACATGGCAACAACATGTTACAGAACATTGGGAAGGTTCAACCTCTACTTCATAGCAGCAACATCCACCTTGGATGTCATGGGCCAATGTAGTAAAACAGAAGGCATTACTTTAGGAGCAGCCCAAAGAAGATTGAGCAAGACAGAGCATCTTCACCAGACAGTGTCCATGGGGATCAAACTACTTTTCATAAATTATTTTATATCCACTATAGAAAACAACACAGAGTTGCCTTCTTTAGTTAGGCGTACTTCTGCTGTGTGCACTGGTTATCTTTCACGCCATTTCCTCATGATTTTCTCTACATGATGAGCCAGCTGTGTATGTCACTGCCTCTCTGGAACAGGCAACAGCAAAAGAGCTTCTATTTAAAGGTTGTGGACACCATCCTAAGTGAAGTGAATGTACTTCAATTAATACAGGATTTCCATACGGAATTCTCTGTAAACACAAGCCCTGCCCTTCTATTGTACTTACAAATGAAACGATTGAATTATTTGATTAAAGTAAGATCCGCTATGGGAAATCCTGCAAGTATTTAACAAGATGTTTGGCTGGAAGTCATGTATCGCCTGACGTGTTGAGCTGAACTAACACTGTTCAACAGACATTTAATGAGTACCTATGTTTTAATGCATTTTTTCAGGTTAATAGTACTAAAGTAAAAAAGCTTATCAGATACGAATCTAATCTGTATCTATTTTACAAAAATATCTTTCTCTTTCTGAATGTAGTAAACTAGATGATGCATCCTGAAGTCCCTGTTATTTCTTACAAGTAATCTGGTAAATGCAATCCCAGTTCATCTTTATTTTACATCACAACATGTGAATGATAAATGCTTTCAGCAGAAAAAAGGCAGTTTGCCGATTCCCTTGAAAACACGGCATATATTCTGACTGCTACTAATTTGCTAACAGCTTCTAGAAGGTCTTTCAGTGTTATTAGATTTGCTCTTGAGATGCTCTGAGAACTGTTATAAAGTTACCCATTTTCAAAAGGAATAAACTTTTTTTTTTCCTGTGCAAACTGAGGCAGCAGAGATGGAGATCAAAACCATCAGGCTACCAGTCTTGCCACCTGCAGAGAATACCAAACAAGAGGTCTGACTGTAAGACCTGAAAAACTGCAGGACATTAGCTCCCTTGGTTACTCTCAAACAGATGAGTAAGTACAACTGGAAAATTAACCAGAGCATAAAGGGAACACTCGCTGCCAAAGCATCCAAAGGCTTATTGTTATTTTTATTGCAGTAGGGCTAATCCAACACGAACAAAGATCCTGTTACTGTGCTGGTCACTCACAGCACAGAACAAAAAGACAGTCTCTGCCCTCAGAAGTGTTTTAGTAATAGGGATTTACCATAATTTTCTTAGGAACAGTCTCTTCCCAGGAAGAATTGCTTCCTAGATTGTATGTGACAAAAAAAAAAAAAAAAAAAAAAAAAAAAGAAAAAAAAAAAGAAAGAAAAAGAGAACTGGAGATGCTGAGAAGGAGAAATATTTAAGATGTTTCCAGGTTTCAGAAACCTGGACAAAGACTTAGATGGAAAAGAGTTCAGTGGTCTCAGCGTAACTCTGAAAGGTATTTACCACAAGACAGAAAACCATCATGAAATATGACAGTGTTCATGCAAACATGACAAAATTTGGGTACCAAAAACTACTACAGGTCATGATTGAGGTTTATTGACAAATATGTTTGGGGCAGTCTGAATAGCTTCTGCTTTCACTACCTGTGGCTCCACTTAATCCTGCCAGTACATAATCTCAAGTGCACAAGAATTTCAGCCTCTCATACCTAAAAACATTGAAGAATGACAGTCAGGCATCCCTTGGGTCCAAATTTCAGCAGCACCCTTAGACTCTTCTGTTCTCTGGAAGTCACTAGTCTGTAAGATCTGCCTCCTCACCACTTGAAAGTCCTTTTCAGCCCAACCATTTAAATGAAGTACTCCTTGTAAATGCTAGCTCTCCCCACACTTTCAATTTTAGGTACCTTCTCCTTCTTTGCTTTTGAAGAAGAAAAACAGTCTGCTAACGGAAAGCAGTCTCCTCTTGGGATCACATATACCAAACATTTTAACAACAGGGACATATTTCAGATGAGAAACACAATAGTTGGGCAAGTGAACTGGAACATGTGCGTTACGAGAAACCATGTCCCACGTAGCAAAACAGGAAATACAGCTTCACACTCAAAAACGTATGACAGAGCTCTTTCCCTTTGTTCAGGACATGCTGCTTTGTCTCATCCTCATCAGCAGTCACCTGCTCCACCATGCTTTTGTGAGTTGGCATTTCAGACATCGGATATAGGTTCTTTTTGCTCTGAGGAGTTTTAGTGAAATAATTCTAGATGTCAAAAGAGGACATGCAGATGAGTGAGCCCCTAAGTTCAAAGTATCTTATCTTTCAAGTGCTTTTGTTTCTGGTTGTTGGGTTTTGTTTGTTTGTTTGTTTTTTGTGATAACATTTGTGAAACACTTATTAATGCAAGACCTAAGTTCCTGTTTCAAAAATGCGTGTCTTAAGAAGCCTCTCAATGCACTTGTCATGCCAGCTGCACCTGCACTGTGTACATTGCTATGTAGGACACACCTCTACGGCAGACTGCACGATGATGCAGGGGCACTTGGACTACCCTTGACTGACCACGTTGGTGCCCAAACAGGCGGTGTGACAGCACAGCACTGCCTGCAGCACAGCACCGTAGCCCACCCAAAGCTCCTGCCAGCAGCAGGCAGATATCTCAAGTCAAACTGAATTCATTAAAATAACCCTGGTTATCTTGGCATCACTGATTGCAACTTTTAGTCTCAAATTCTTATTCTCTGCATTTCTACTGGGTTCTTGAGTTTGTGGGACGTTTTCCTGGCTCTGCTGTCCTCCCAAAAATAGTAATAGGGTCTCCTGTCCTCAGAAGAAACTCTTTCAAGCACATTACAGAAAAGGACAGAACATAACATCAGATAAAATAAATGACTTTTATCTATCTCAGACAGGCAGATGGCATGCAGATAGATGTCACCCATTCACTATCTGCTGGTCACAGCACAGAACCGCCACGCAGAAGGAGCAGCGCGATGCAGCCCAACGCCCTCGCCTTGAGATCCACCCCAGCTGAGCCCAGCCAGCATTCCTGCTTAGAGCCCACTCAGCAGTGAGCTTTAAGGGAAGGAAGGGGGATATTAGGATGACAAGGCAATCGTTCATCTGCAAACTGAGCTTCACGCTGTAATTTTTTCCAGTCTCTCCCTTTCTGACTTGGAAAAATTATTTAAAATGCTTAGCTCCATAAAAGATGTTTTTGTTCTTTAAGTGTGTGTGAGGAGGAGAGACAGCAAAAGTGACAGAGAGGAATAGATGCTCTTGAAGGTGAAGTAAATAGCACGGGCTGAAGCCCGGTGGTGTGGGCTGCCTGGGCAGGCGTTCAGGGCCTGGTGCTGCCTGGACCCAGCCTGCGGCACCCTGCACTCCGTGCTGGGCCTCCTCAAGCTGCGGTGAGCCGGAACAGTTGTGTGATGCAGACAAATGTCTGCTCCCATGAAACCACCAAAACTCATTTTCGTATTCAACAGAAGCCAAGGTTTGTGCCCAAAAGACGGAAAGGCCAAGCGCATTTACTCACCGCGCCACCCAAGTCACTAATGGATTCAGTTGCTGAGAGATTTACTTCCAGAAAAAATATGTCCGACAAGATGTTCTCTGCACCTCTCTTTGTTTATAGCATAATGCTGTCTTTTTCAGTCCTAACACTGCCATTTCTTGTTCACCGTCTTTGCGAAGGGTGATCATTAATAGGGGAGCAACAGAAATGAATCTGATGCAGGTCAGTAACGACTGCAGCACTTCAGCTTTCAGGACTCACCCTACGGCTCACCAGTTTTTCAGAGTGCTTGCTCCATACACTAACAGCTTCGTCTCATTCGATTTTAAATCTAAGCTGGATGATAAGCTAGGGCAAACAGCAGCCTGCTGGTTCTGGTGCCTGCCCTGTGCGCTGCTGTTAGATCTCTGCCAGAGGCGGACAGCTCAAGTCAGAAGAACCTGGCTTGCTGCAAGACAGTCACTGGCAGATTCTGCACAATCAGCAGCTGCCATATGACCTATTTGTGGTGCTTCCCTGCCACCCTGGACCACACAAATGTACACTTGGCACTGTGACACGGAGTGCTCCCTGGAAGCTCCTGGAAGCTTCCAGTTCAGAACTCAAATTAAAGATCCTTGGATTCATGGGTAGTGCACGTGCATCCCCTCTTAAATGTTTCAGATTTTCCGCAGAGCACCTTCCCCAGGAGAGTTGCACTCCTTCTTTGCATTCTGTAAATTGCTCAACACATGAATAAAACTGATGCCTGAATACTGAATTTGTTTAATTCAAATGCAAGGAGCACAGCAGTTACCCCAGGCTCCCAGCTATACCTTATGCAAGATGGGATACAGCAAAATGCAGTCTCTGTTCATGCATAGATGACAACTGAACTGCTTGTTACAAACTCCTCCTTTCAGAAGTTGCGCAGTGCCAAACCTAAAATCTAAATCTAAGTTGATAATCTCTTTCCTAGACTTTAATAAAATCAGTGACTCATCTTCCAAAGATTGTATAGCTGTGTAAGTTATTACTTATTCTTCAGTAGTTTAATAATCTAATCTGTCTACGCTTGAGACAGTTAAGTCAATGGTGATGACAACAAATCTAAAATAACACAGGAAACAATAACCCTTCACTTGATACAAAAAGGAGTCAAAACATGAAATTAGATGTTCTGCTAGATTTTCTGTACTATCTCGTAATGTCACAGCAGTTCCTGATGCATTTTATTCAATATTTTTTAAAGTGGTAAGTAAATGTAGTGCAAATTTGATTCCAAGCTCTTGCTTTTCAGAGATGCCCAGGCAAACCGGAATGACAAGAAGCAGGTACTGCGCAGGGTGACAGAAGAAGAGTGCTTTTTTAATACTTAAACCCTGTAAGGAAATACATTTCTACAGTGCTTCATAGGAAGAGTTGGGACTGAATGGTCTCCATTTTTCAAGGCAGGATCAAAAGCTGACTTTTAGAAAACAAAAAGCCTCATGTTTCAAAAGTACTGTGAAATTCACTATGAAAACAAGAGTAGTTAAACAGAAGGAAAAAAAAAGAAAAAAGAGTAAATTGGCTAAAGTTGACAAAATTGATACATGCAAAGTAAACAGACAAAGATTAGTAATGACAGCTCCTGATAGAAAAACCAAATTCATTCTTTTTAATCCTTTGAATCATATCATTCTAATGTATTCAAGGAATTATTAAGGTAGTGTAGTGTAATGTCTTCAATGTAACATGCTGCATATCCATGTATTAAAAAGAAAATACACATGTCTAAAGCTCAATAGCCTGGAATTTTTCAGAACTAAAAACAGAGAAGGGAAAAAAAAGAAAAAGGGTTAGTTGTCCGTGCACATGGAACAAAAGACAAAAAGCAAAGAAATGTCATCTTTCTTTTCTTTACATGCAGTCAGTCATTACCTGAACAGGAGCAATATAAATCCCTGCTTGCAAATTTAAACACACACCTACTGTGATGGTCACTATTTGTGGCTCCTGGTATTGCTTTTCCTATTCACACAGCGGGAATTCTGCAGACTGCGGTACTGGATGTAAGCCACTCTCTTTTACCTCAATGTCCTTATCTGTACCAATGTCTCCTTCCTAACGTCTTTACCAGCTATATATTACTTAAAGCAATTTCTGCATATTGCTATACTTTGAAAATGACTTCCATGATTTACTGCATACAGTTCTTCACAATATTTGTTTGTCCTTAACTTTCGAAATGAGCACAACTGTGAACCACCACTTTCTCAGACTTTACTTGAGGGACTAGAAAACACAAATGGATAACAAAAGCTCTTGTTATCTGACAAATGGAAACCACCAATTTACCACCAGATGTCTAAATCTGTTGAAAGAATCTGCTTATAGATTCCCTAGTACTAATTGTGCTGCACTGCTCAAAATTTCCTGAAAACAGATCACATATATCCACTAATTTGCAACACAAGCATGGTTGGTAAGGTGGCACACGTAGTTGCCACATATGGCTATAGATGTAGTGAATATTCAGAAGGTGTAACAATTTCAAAACACCTTTGTCCTGCATTAGGTTAAAAGACACTAAAATAGAGAGACAGTTTGTGCTGCATTTTGGCTACACTTGTTTGGAGTAGTGACTTTGATCATGCTTTGACACTAGAGCTGTTCCCAAGAAGTCTGTGTATGGCAATGCTCAATACACTAGCATTAGCTAAAGAGAAAGGGAATTCCTCCACTTACTTCAGCAAGACCTGAGAAGGAGCACAGTGAACACAAGTGACCTCCATTGGCACTGCCTCATTTCCTGTCACCACCAATGTGCCAGGAACCACCTCACCACCTGCCTGAAAGTAAGCATCATTATTCGGCTATCTCCAAAAGACAAAGGACAGTGGCATTTGCTCACACAGGTAAGAAAAATGAACAGGATTTTGTCTAATACTTTGGGAGGTATTCAGCTACAAGGCATGCAGACACCTAACTCAACTGAAGGTAGCTGTATTGGCTATTGGCTATCCATCTCCAGACAGCTCCAGGTGGCTCAAGTGTCATCCATCTCCATAAGAAGTCCAGCTGATCACATGGAGCCTTTCCTCAGCTCACCTGGAAGACGTACTGCACATGTAATGGGGTTCTTCAGGGATCTGGTGGCCAACCTGAATGGAACACACTGATCTCTGTATATTCCAGCGAAATAAGTGGGTCAGTGGAACAACGTGGGAGAGAAGGGACAAGGTCTCTCCCTGTTTGCCACAGAAGACACCTACATGACTAATTCAGACCAGACACCTGAATTCAACTGAATTTAGGAAGCGTGACTCTTTCCCAGGAAGACTATAACTGAGTGACTTTTGTTGGTGGGATTCCAGGTTACGCTCAGTTGATGATACAGATATTTACAAATATTTATTCTCAAGAGGAACTTAATAGAAAGTAAGATAGATGTTTGCAGTGCTATTTTTCAACATCTTTAACCTACTGAAGCCCCACAGACCAGGATCAGTCCTAAAAATCTCAGCATGCAAGAGCCTTTACCTAAGCCTCATGAAGTTAGTAGATGTATTTAACTTGTTTGGCATGAGTTCAGAATTTCCTTTAATTTGAAAGGGAGTTTCACCTGTGAAAAAAGTCACAGGATTGAATTTAATATTCATGTTGTACAGAAAAGAAACAAATGGGACCAATAAATCCTCAATAGAAATTTTACAAGATTTTTCTGGCTTAATAAATTTAGCCAGGAGGCAATTGCTCTTAAACACTGGCTACATAAAAAGGGATCCTCGTTTCCATTAGCATGCAAATTCCTTACACATTTCATCAGCATTTAAGACACTGCATCTTACTAGCATTTTAAAAAGTGGGCTTCATGGATACTCTGCTCCTAAGAGGTTTGCATCCCGCTCTGCTCACACACATGCATTCACACGTGGCCATACAGGCTCCTTGGTTGTCATTGCCATTCCCTCTAACAAGCTGTCTTATTTTAAAATTAATTCATAGCACACGCAAAGAAAACTACAATGTCTATTGCTGTAAGATTCCCAGGTGCTTTCACCCTTCAGTTCACCAGGTAGTTGTCTAATAAACATGTTTCCTCTTTTTGCATCCAGTTTACGTGATCCTATGAGCCAGTCATTTAAGGATTAATGCACGCTGAGCACAGTATTCTACAGACCGTGCAGCTTTTAAAGTATTTCCTTTAAGCTCTTGCACACATATGTAAAAGAAAACAAATTAAAGATTATTTGCAGAGTTTGGCAATAAAAATGAGGTGTTAGTAGCATTTTGAGCTGGCAATAAATTTTATTTGACTGTTTTATTACTTTGGGGCAAAAGCAGCTATTTCTTTTGGGGTGTCTTTTAGCAGCATGAGATTAGGGTTTACAGTTAAATGCATGGAGAGTTTTGAAATAAATTCAGTGTTCTGTAAATGATGGCGTACATCAGATGTAAATACACGACAAAACTGTATTTTGGATGTTTTGCAACAACGCGACTTTCACATTTCTGAAAGGAATGAGCAAGCTATAATAAATCTTGCAAAACAAGGTCTGGCTCCCAGAGCGCTAAAACATTTCTACATTTCGGCAGATGAAAACAAGGTACATCCACTCAACTTCTGCGAGCAAACAGGCTCGCCTGCTCGGCACCGGCCCCCAGCCCGTGTCAGCTGGGCTGAGCGTAATGGCCGGGGCTCGGCAGCGCTAACATGGCCCCGCAGCTCCCAGCTGGCTTGGCGCACAGGCACAGCAAGTAGGCATCTGCGGGAAGGAGGCAGGGCTGCCTCACATCTGCTCGTCAACGCTGCTTGGACTTGAATCTAGTGGACGCAGATTACTTATGGTCTCTATAAAACAAGCCAGAGCTGCTCAGCCTTCATTTAGCCGTTCAGGTCTCTACTGCAGTCCCTACACGATTTGCCCTTTTCTACTTCAGAAAAATACTGGGTGGATGAAAATTATTCTGACTCTTTCCAGCCCCTCTAAGAATTGTTTTATTCATGTAATTATTTTTACTCCAAGAATAAGTCAAGAGACAGTAAGCAGATATCGAGACAAGGATGGCTGAGGGAGGAACTTCCCGCTCCTCGATATTTTCCAAATCCATCCCCAAACCCCACCACCCAATTTACCTCAGTTCTCAGAACCAGCACTTGAAAGAACCAGCACTTGTTTCAGAAACTTGAAACATAGCTGATGGTGTGGAGCCTTGCCACAGGTGACCAAACCAGTACCCTGACATGCCACACAGGACCCCCGGCACAGTCTACAACAGCTTTTTCTGGTCTTGCTCAGCTTGCCCATTCCAAGGACAAGATATATATACTTCAATTCCCATCTCTATCTAACAGAAGCAACCACATAATTATCATTTCAGGACTTCATCCTTTATCTCTCTTTAGTAGTCTTCTCCTGTCTCCCTCTTAGCTCTTATCTAACCTACAGTTTATCTTTTACTTCAATAAGCAGTTAAGCAAAGGCCAAATTTTCATGCTGTGACATAGCTAGCCATAGAGGACATCAATTTTTATGTATAGTTATTTTTTCATGAGTTTTCATGCTTAGTGCACCACAGGTTTATAATTAAGCTGCCACTGGACTACAGCTTATATTAACTGCCAAATCATGCTAATTCTGCGTGTGGGAGTGAATGGTCAGCAGCGGTACGGGTCTACTTTTCACACATATACAACTGCATAGTAGGAATTACAAGATAGGATTCTAAACTGAAGGAATCCAGAAGAGATAAATTGAATAGATACAGGGTAGAATTGAATAGATATGAGGAAATGCACAATGTTAGACAGCAAGGATATGTCTGCATTCACTGTAAGGGGAAAGAAGACACTGCGCAAGCATCAAGATAAATGAACAAATACAGGATCCAATGTCCCAAATTACAAAGGAAGCCAGGTATTTTGGGCCATCGCATTTATGAATGGACTTACAGTCCAGAGTGCCACTTCTCAATGCTTTTCCACTAGCTCTCCAATCTCTAAACCATACAAATACAGGGTTGGAAAAAAACCATGAGACTTGTAGCACACACTAATAAGTGCCCACAGCAAATACTTACAAGGATGCTCACACAGCCCAGGCCCCTGGGCGCTTCCCACCACCCCACTCCAAACGCAGAGTTATGGCTGCAGATCCCTTTCCTTGTGGCACATATTAGTTCAAGAGCCCCACCGTCACCTCAGGTCTCCGCAGCACTGGGATATTTGTGAAATAAAACTCCTCAGTTATTCCAGGAAGTTGACCCCGACCATTTTACACAGGATATTAAATAGACCCCAGCTGTCTCCACTTAGAAGTGACTTAGTTCATATTTTTATAAAGGTCCATTCAGCCGCTTTCTGAGTTATCACAGAATTTATAAGACGTTTTGGGAAGAAAATTCAAAATTTCTGGTTTACCTAGTGCTCATGCAGGCATTTCTTGGGCTTGAAACATCACAGCTGGCATTTATGTGTCCTGGAATAAAAATCTTTTAATCTTTAATTACGAAAATAATTCACTGAGAAATAGCCACCTCTTAAGACCATTTGGAAGAAATACACACAGGAGAGAGTTTTTGTTACTAAATCCAAGAAGACACAGCAGCCTTCTTTTCCATGAATGCCTCTGTATAGTGTATGGCTACTGACATAGGCGCAGTGCATTCTCCATGCTCTCCTTCACCCAGAGGGGTGACACAGATTTAGATTTTCCAAAGCCCATCACAAGAGCACTTTTTTAGGCTTGTAAGAATGACAGTGATCAAAGTATTAGAAAAGCCATGATAATTGTGTCCATTCAGCAAATTGTAATCAACCTATTTCAAAAACTCAACAGTCTTTTTAAGGAGAGCCTCCGTAGCTGAAAAGATAACATTGCAATAGTTCTGTATAAAGGACATTTTCTGAGATGAATGAGTTCTGGAATAGAGTAAATAAAGCAATTTAAAGACAGTATTTTCATTCTTGAAAGATGAGCAATCAAAGTGGTCGCAAATTTACAAGATTCTAAAAAATAACAAGAGGGTCAATATTGATACACATAATCCCACCACCAAAATATTCCCTAAAACCTTAAAAATATATTTCTGGTGTGCATAAGAAGAAAAAAGCCATCTGTTTCAAAAATGAGCTCTGCTGCTTTTCAATACTGCCATCCCCTGCTCGCTGCTTGCTGGAGTGGGCTGTGCCCCAGTTAGGTTAAGCCATTACATGTTTACTCTCTGGATACTGCCTGGGCTCTTTGCCACTCGCATCAGGCTTTATAATTTTTTATTTTCACTTTCCAGAATCTACTATTTTATTATGCTTAGAAGTGAGACTGCACATTAGTTCCAAGTTTTGATGTCATGCAACTTTTTAAAAACAATTAGATCTTGTGATAATTCTTTGTCTGGCTTGCCCTCATCCCCTTTCCATTTTTCTCTTTTAACTGTGAAAAAGAAAACTATTCAGCCACTTTTAAGGCTCAAATTTAAAACTAACTGCAGTTCTACATGTCTAAAAATCCTCATTCACGTAACAAACTAATAGTTCTGAGTTTCCTGGCATAAATGCGGTAAAATTTTGAAATGTTCTTGCTTTTTCTTTTGCACATACACACACACACATAATTACACATATTCAAACAGCTTAATAGAACAGTTTGCTTATAAGACAATTACATTATCTTAGCAGTTCAGTAATAAAAACTCTGTTTTCAAGCCCTGTGATTCGAGTTATAGAAGAATCAGCTCTGACAAACACTTGATATAAAGCATTTTCACCCAGTAAAAAACATAGCAGCACCATCTGTTAACGCAGTAGGTTGATTTTAATTTTGCAGACTATTACCTAGCAGTGTGGGCTGGCATGCTTTGAGCTTATGGAAAAAAAAAAAAAAAACAAATAAAGAAACTCAAAATTCCAGAAGAATTATTTCAAGAAATGAAGGTACAATATCACTGCTTTCTAAGAATCCAGAACTTGGTAAGTCAACTGCAACATGGGTTAGAAGCCAGAATCCTTCAGCTATTTGCAATTGTGCAATCATGCAATTTTCTCAAAAGGAATTTGAGACTATTATGAAGGAAAAAAAACTGTGTAACATCAAAACGTTATCAGCAGTGAGATAATTAGCCAGCTTTGTGGCAAATCCTGCAGCAGACCACTGCGGGCAGAGAGAAGGGAAATGAGAAGAAATAAGAAAGACAAACATCTGAGAAGTCTTAGAAAGATGCCATAAGCCTCTCGTAGGCTGAGTTACTCCAATGCATCTCTACAGCTGTGCCTCCTCCTGTAAAAGATTAACTGACAGCATTTGACCAAAATGGCTTCTGCTGGAGCTTCGAGCTGTGCGCAAGGTGAGCAGGCAGTGACAACCCGCTGCAGCTACAACCTGTTCCCTTTGCTCTCTGATGCCAAGTTCAAACTAGAAGGAGGCTGTCTGAAATCAGGACATTTCACAGAAAGCCAACCTCTACTACTGGAAGTACATCGCTTTTGCTAACTGATAAAAAAGC
The DNA here is from genome assembly GCF_023343835.1 of Lagopus muta. Lineage (NCBI taxonomy): Eukaryota > Metazoa > Chordata > Aves > Galliformes > Phasianidae > Lagopus > Lagopus muta. The sequence continues at coordinate 22,748,144 of NC_064439.1, forward strand.
ATCCTGTGCAAACCCTTATCAACAATACGTATACCAGGCATACACTGTAACACTGAGTTCTTCATTCTCTCCTAATTTCTGACAGTCCAAATAGCCTCTGATTTCAGTGCTAGATTTGTGTTCCCTTACTCCTCAAATGTATTCCTATTTGCTTTTGGAACTTCTCTGATCTGCCGTTCAATTTCTGTACTAGTGCTTTCTGCTTTCCTCCTTCAGACTTATAAAGCTGGCCTGTATCTCACCGAGGGTCTGCAGGCTCCTGTTGGGTGTCTGCTCTGATGGAGTCACCTCAACTCTCCCTGCATTGAACGGGGAGGGATGGTTGTTCCCATGGGGCAATTCATGCTGCTCCAGGACAAGCGTGGATACTGAGTGAGATGAATTACTACCAGAAAACACATTCTCACTCACTATGGAGAGAATCCACATGACTAGGTTGGACTACTATGCATATTTGAATGATTAGAGCTAGATGTCTGCTCAGAATTCTTATCTTGCATTCCTGTTGTTGTTGTTGTTGTTTGGTTGGTTTAGTTTTTACATGCACTCTGTCTACCTTCTGTGCTTCCATCATGATATACTGGAGCAGAGCCATGAAAGGAATTGAGAAAGCTTAGTTCCTGCCTTTGACATCATCCAGCACTCTGGAGATTTGGGGGAACCAAAGAGGTATATGCATACTTAAAGCATCCAACTAGCACCCAGGAGAGGCTACAGGTCCAAAGCCATAGCTAGAATTTTCAGTGGCTGGACAGAGTATAACTGGGGCAAGCAGATGTCCTACCTTACAGTACGTGCTGCTACAGATCTCTGTTTAAGTACCTGCCATGTAAAATCCAGCCGTTTCTATACATTTTTTTCCCACACTAGTTCTATTTTTGCTTAATTCCTGTTACTTACTCTCTCTTTTCTGAAGTCTATTGGTACTACAGCAAGTCTGGGAAACATCTCTTTCCCCAGAATACCACATTTAACTATTATGGCCCCATTGACTTTCTGTCTCGACTTAACGAATTTTTAAACCACCTACCAGAAGTTCCAACAATGCAGAGTGTACTCTTGTCCAGGAACAGCTGCTTCACTGAAGGTGTCTGAGACTTGCCTTTAAACCTTGTCCTGTTTGCCCACTTTACTATGAAAAGTGGTACTAGAGGATGGCAGAACACTTACTTTTACTCTACAGGACTTAAGATTTGTTTCTGCATACGGCCTCATCCATGCTCAACTTCAAGTTATTGAGAACTAAGCAGTGTTTGAAGTACATTTTTTTTAATAGATATCACAATATCCTCCTATTGGGTTGGGACATTGCAGTATAATTACAATGACTTTTAAAGGGACATTCACCTGTCTAGATTTTATCCTTAATTTTCAGTCAGATGGGCTACCTAACTCTTCTGTGCAACTCTCAACTATTCCCGCTGCTGTTCTGCTGAGCTATATCAGCTGTCCTGCAGTTAAATTCCAAATTCTTGGAGTTTGTGTCTTTTCACTATCATATGAGGCTTTGCTTCCACTTAACTGTGAAATGTTATGGATGTTTTAATCTGATTTAAAAAAAATAATTAAAAAAAAGATTTCTGAAGAAGAGAAACAACATGAACAACAGGCAGCACAGAGACAAGCAGTGCCAGCTAACCCTCTCCCTATTTCAAATGAAGTTACAAAGACAAATGCAGTGTGATGAAAGGGATTCAGCACAATGAAGAAATACAGGTGCTCAGTTCTCACGAAGCACTGCCTTGCCCAGGCCCTTCCAAGCATGCCACACCAATGAGACTTTTAACACTGATTTTCAGACCACAGGCACCAATCCAAACCCATCTTGCTATGAGTATTATTGCTTCGATCAAAAGTTGTTGCTCAGCAGTTTATACAAAGTGGAGACAACAGTAAGGCAACAAACTGATTAGAGATGTCTAAGAGGAAACCGCAAAGACTGGTGGGTAGGCCTATCTCCATTAGTGATCTAGAAGGTTATCTAAGGATAAACAACACACTAATTAAAATTGCAGATGCTGCTCAACCTCTGTGTCATAAAGATGACAAACGCAAACAAAGTGTGATGATAGATAAAATGAGCAAAATGAGATTCAACTCATAACCTATTTCCTAGCTGAGAAAAATAACGCAAGTGTTTAACTTCTGCACTCTGGAAAAAACCTGGAAATCCAAATTAACTGTTCCAGTGCTATGCTGATGAATAACAAGTGAGACACAAATGTTCATTCAAATGGACAGCAGATGCAGAACTGTAATATGGAAGAGTTCCCCCTTGAAGTAAGGAGGTGTACATAGCACCTAAATGATTGCATTTGTGACATAACCTGGAGTTCCAGCCTGAGCACAACTTGTATTAATCACTTGAGACAGCAACCAAATATTTCAGAGGTACATACAAGGGTAAAGAGGAATTATCTGCAGTGCTACAAGGGAACATAATTGGGAGGAGTGACATAGATCAAGAGAAACTCTGAGTCCATACTAGTGAAAAGCCTCCTAATGCAACAACTGGTTTTACATCTCAAAGCATTTTGGTAAACTGCCTAGTTGTGACATGTAAAATCTGAATGGTAACATCTCAGTGTGCATGCATGGTGGGACACCTCTGCACAAACTCTTTGTCCTAATATGTTTTTGTTCATCTTAATATGAGGAATTTATGATTTCAGCAACCAGAGCTGGTATAAATCACTGCAGCTTCATGAACTTCAGCTTCACCTGCAGAATGTCAAGCCTTAGATTTGTAACTGCATTTCTGATCAGCTGGAAGATGTGGATGCAATTGTCCCATCACTGCTGAGCATTAGTCTGCTCATGCAGACCACCAGTTCACTGTATACTTTGCTCTTTTGAGCATAACACAAGAATCTCTCAGGACAGGCTGAGAGCTGGTGCTCTTCAGCCTGGAGAAGAGTTGGCCATTAGGTGATCTCATAGCGGCCTTTCAGTATCTAAAGGGGAGCTACAGGAAAGAAGAGGACAGACTTTTTAGCAGGGTCTGTTGTGACAGAACAAGGGGAAATGGCTTCAAGCTCAAAGAGGGTAGATTTGGGTTGAATATAAGGAAAAAATCTTAGATTGAGGGTGGCGAGGTACTGGAACAGGTTGATGCCCCATCCCTGGAGACTTTCAAGGAGAGGATGGGATCAGGCCCTGGGCAGCCTGATCTAGCTGCAGTGTCCCTGTTCATTGCAGGGGAAATGGACTGGAGGGCCCTCAGAGGTCTCTTCCAACTCTAACCATTCTATAATTCTACAATTCCGTGATTCTAATATCATAAAAATCTTCCTTGAACTGTAAGTTTCAAATGATTCTATGATTAAGATGTTCTGTATATGATGATCTATTACTGCAAAATCAGAGCACTTGAAGATTATAATCCTCTTTCCTGGAGAATGCCATCCACCCAGCAATAACTTATTGAAGGGCTATCATTTATTATGAACCACACTGAGATTCTACACAGCCACAAGGGTTTTTCTAGGAAAAGGATCTGATCACCAGTGAGGCCGACTGGAAAGCAAAAATCACATACTATAGCTAATATTGTAAACCTGAAGAATCTAATTTCATCTCTAATGTGCAACACACACACAAAAATAAAAATAAAAAAAAAATCTCAGTGTATTTTTATAACAAGAAGAAGAGTAGAAAACCCAAACCAGAAGGACAGACTGGGGGAACCTTACAAACATGTACCATTAATTAATACAAGTAAGCTATCAGAAATTCACCATATTTCTATTTGCATATTGGATTTTACCACAGATTTACTAAAATACTGTTCCCACAGCATTTGAAGTTTTTTTGTAAATAAAAAAAAAATCACATTCTGTATGTTTTCAATACCAAATCTTTGTTAATAAACATGTGATTATGCATTTAGCCCGTTACGCATTTTCCATCTTTTGTAGAAACATTCACCATTCCTTGCCATAATAGGTGTATGTTCAGTGCAGTATTCACTGGCTGCACAGCCCCCCTGCTCCAAGGGAAGGGGCAGAGTGGGCAGAGCCCTCTGGGGTTGTTTCATTTCAGCATTGGCTGTGCATCCAAGCTGGTGCTCCCCCAAACATCTGAGTGCTGCCAGTACATTCCCAGCTCCTACTGCCAAGTTAAAATGAAAACGGTCTTAGTTCAGAAATGATTGAGGTGGTTTGCTCTAATCAAATTAAACCAGCCAAATGTTCCTTTCAAAGGTAACTGTCTACTCTGCAGCTGTATGCAAAATACCACATCAAATGTGAAAAAAAATAATGATAGAATTCTGTCCTTACAGTAGAGCGCTGGCTCCACAGATGAAGAGAAACAAAAGCATCAGTGCAGCTCGGCATTACACTCACAGAAAGCTCCTAGAAATATGCTCTCTTGAGAAACAGTGAACAAAGTACTGAAGTTCCTAGTTTATAATTAATTGATTTCAGGGAGAAGGGAATTCTCAAGAACTGTTAAACAGCAACAGACACCTTGGGTTATTTCTCATCGTGCCCACCTCTCTAACAGATATTAAATGCGTAGCCAAAATTTCATGAGAGAGAAAAAAAAACAGCACATAGACTTTTCCATCCTATTTCTCACTTCCTTTCTCTGTCTCTATCACAACATGCAACATTTAGCGCTGACTAATGTTGCAAAAGCCCAAACTTGACAGGTTTCACTCTGTATGATTCATCTGCGTTAGAATCGAGTTTTCTGTCAGTGAACATGGGAAATTCCTGCAAAGATGAATTCATATCTGAGGTACTTTTATTTTGCCTTGCTAAGAGAAGGTCAATTACCTGTTAATGAGAAGCCAGAGTGGCATCAGTGGTCCTACAAATAAATGCTTTCAGGACAGTATGCAACGTTTTGCTAAGTTGGTAAATTGTTTTCTAGGTGTGTCATGGGAAATCTACCCTAAGGCAACTCTACCACTATCAGCAAGTTGGCATATTCAAGCACACCCTTTATTTAGGTATCTGAAATCACCATCTGGTCCTAGAACTACATGAGATGCTTCACAGCGTAAAGATTCATCTTCTACAACCTTAGAAATGCATCCAAAGCCTCACATAATAGTTTCTTATTACTTATATAGCATCTTCTTCAGTCTGCCTCCAGAAAGCACAATCACCTGATTCTAAAAGGATTAGAGCAATATTTTCTTGCCAGCACCTCCCAAGGATGGAGTAAATTTTCTAAGCATATGGGTAAACCAACAAATAGGAGCACGAATAGAATAGTTGGTATGCAAAAGATATTTAGAAAGTTAGAGAACTCAACCGTCACATTTCCACTCTTTGATGATCTTCTCATCAAACCCCTCCCAAACAGAGGTTTCCCAAATAAAAATGTCAAAGCACATTACGTTGTACCCCTTGGAAAATTCCAAAGCAGTTTGTTCATTAGCAGATTTACAGTTTCAAGCTTAATAATCATGCACTTGCAATTTAAGATATTTTTTAGAATATATGAAACATACATGAAGAACTGATTCAGAAGGAGAAATTATGGTCTTGAGATGGAAAAAAAATGCAACTTAGCTACAAATTTATAAGGACACAGTTGTCTTATGATCATGTGTTAGTTCATTAAGGATCCAGTCATTCTGCAAAAATGGAGAACAAACAGATTACACACATGGAGTAAAACCCATGATTCGTGCTCGTATGTATATTGTCCCAGTCACTGCTTTGTCTCTGAAATCTATTTAGGAAAATTTCTGAATATCCAGTGCATATTTTCCATTTGATAATGTATGTCCGTACCTACTAAACTTCAAACAACTGCTTAAACCCCACTGAAGGCACCTGAGTGACTCTCTCCATACCTTGCTAAGTCACAGCTGCTCTCCTTCAGCCACCTGGGAAGAGCGCACTGCTGGCACCCTCTGCTTTGTGCTCTGAGGGATCACGAAGCAAATCTGAGATCCAAATAAGCAGCCCAGTTGCCTGTTGTGGCTGATGCTGAACCCGATATCCCACTGCAGCACCCAAGGGAAGGATGCCTGCTGTGGGGCAGCAGCAGGCTGGGCTGTGCCCATATGAGCTGCTTTTCATCCTGGGCAGCACCTAGCAAAAGCAGATCCCTCCAACAACAGCAAGAACACAACCGACCACAGATTTAGAGAAGGAAGGGAGCTCTGTACATGATCTAAAATGACTAATGTTTACTCACACAAAGAATGGAAACATATTTTTAATAAAAAGTTTAGATTCAGAGTAAGATAAAATACTTCTTGAAGAAAGCTTGTATTCACTCCAGAAACTGGTTTAAAGGGCTCTTCCATATTCAATCCTTACTTCCTGACGTATTCTTATCTTGTCCTGTATCTGGCAGACCATGCATTCACACTAAATCATCACATCCACTACTAACAATGCATATGGACAGAAAGAATATAACTTATTTTTCCCTTTTCTGTGTACTGTAGTAGCGTTGCAAGCAGATGATGAGAGGCCAGAGTTCATGTCCAGCCATTTCACAATGGCCAATTTAATAAACTTCTCCAGACCCAACCTACAGCCCAGCCCCTCTCACAACCAGCCACACCGCTCCCCTTGCTCTCCTGCAGACCGAAGCCCTTTGGTGCAAGTCACAGCCCCTTCTCCAGTGCCTTCATGGTGGCTCCCATCTGTGGCAGGACAGCAAAGGGGCCATCTCTGAGGGCTTCCCAGCCTGAAGGTGCCTCCCTCTCACCAAGGCATTTCCCATCTTCTCATTTTGCCTTGAAGACCATCTTGTTTGTGTTAGCCTAAAGCTGACTCTGAGGCTCATTCAATTTTTCCTTCCCATTACTCATCCACCTCTGTTGAGACTAATCTGCCACATTAATTCTTTAAACTTGGCAATTTTGAAGTTTCCAGTTCAGTTTCTTCTGCTTCACCCCATCTCTACATCTCATTTCACTCTTTCACACACAAGATAATCCCCATACCTAGCAACAGGAAAGTACCCACTCCTGGAGTCTGTCAGTTGTGTATGAGTGGTGCTACACGCAAATGAATTGTATTGCACGCCACTGGTCTGTAGGAATGATGTCATACCCTAAAAGTTTAACATTAGCTTGGCAGAAAAAGGAAGTAAGGAAGGAAGCAGAATTCACTGGAGAGAAACACCCCCTAAAATAGAAATGTTTCACTTAACAGGATGGAACATCTCACTGATTTTGAGAACATCACCCTTTAAGCTTCTTAACAGCACAGTTAAAAAGACAGCAGCCAATATCAGCATTGCCACAAACTGAAAAGAGAAAAAAAACTAGGTACTGCATTTTGAAACTCCTCTCCCACTGTAAGTTACAATAGGACTTCAGTTTGACAAACTGAACAAGCAAAAAAAATGCAAGCTCAAACTACCTTCCAAAAGCTTTACTTTATATTAGTGACTTATTTCAGATTCTGACTGCTCTCTGTATTGAGTTAGATGGGGAATTTTAAGATGCTGTTACAAAAAGGATACTTCCTGCCTTAGCATAACACAATTTTAAGGACCAAGCCATTGGAGTGTACTTCTGGGAGCTTTGAGCAGTCAGGTGCAGGTCTTTGTGGCTGGGCACAGAGGGATGGGGCAGCCAGGTGTCCTCCAGGGGATGCAGCTGATAGGCTCCACAGCGCTCTCAAGTGTAACCCCACAGATAAGAGCGCTGGATTGCAAATGTTAGGAAAAACCACCATGATGGTGTTGTGTTACCACAACACCTACAGTGTCATTTTAATTTCACTGTGTGTAAAGTAATGTTGAACTCTGAATACAGGATAATTGCCCCCTTACTTGTAATTATTGGGTTTTCCACACATTTATCCACGTACCAAAAAGTACAAAACGTATCTGAGGAATGGAGTTATGCTTCCAGCAGGGCAGATCACTCTGTTGAACAGAAGTCAATTACCTGCGCCACCTATTACCCTTTCTTAACAGGAAGGAGAGAAATAAGATTTTAAGTTCCTTATTAGATGGTAATTATGAACCTCAACGGCTAGATTTCTGACACTTATCTTTAACATAATAGACCAGATAAGATTATAATAGATTATAATAGGTTACATTCCATATAATTTTGATCGCTTTTAAGTGGAAGACTTATTAGAAATAGTAAATCAAAAAGAGCCAGGAAGCAAAGAAATACAGCTTTGCAGGTTTGTTGTATTTGCTTATGGTTTAACACTATTCAAACTGTTAAATGTACTTACCTACACATACATGTTAGAAATCAAGCACTGCAAGAATTACAGTATTCTGTCTTGTATATCATCTTCCTAGGGTGCAAATTCACAGTATGACGGATAATTAACATTAGGGGAAAATTATTCATCTGATTATCAGCAGGAGAGATATAAAATGAACACAATATATTGCTGAATTTAGCAATATAATCACAGGAAAAAAATTTACAGATATATTACAGCAGGGAATACTCCCAGTTTTACACACAGGAATTTCCTGAATCTAATATGTCATTTATTCCTGGCAAGGCCCATCCTTTGTCTACATATATTTCATTTCTTCTCAAAGAGAACAGCACCAAGCTACATAAGTGCAGGACCAATTTTAGCCAGATTTAACTACCACATACAGGAAAGCTTGAATAAAGTATTACCTTTTATCTGAAAGGTGAGCACCTCAATCATCCTCCTGTTACTAAGAACATTTCATAGCCTACAACATTCCTCACTTTAGAACAATTCACATTACCATTTACTCTTGAAAACTGGCTATTTTTTGCTGGTTATTTACCCTCCATGAAGGTAAGTGGAACAGTGTTAGGTGCCCTGACAGGCGGCTTTTTACAAGGCCAAATGTGATCAGGACAATATTTTAAAGGCAAAGCAATCATCCTTTTTACTGCGTTTTTTCCCACGTGTTTCAATATTCTATTTTTGTTAGTCTTACGAAAGTTTTGGTCAGTCCACTAGGCCTTAATCCCTTTATAGCTAACTGTTCAGAGACTTCCACTACCACCATTTTTCTGCTGAAGATCAGACTTCTCACCCTGCACCTCCTCTTGCCTTATCCTGCCACTAGCTCTTACCTAATATTTACCTACTGCAGTAAAAGCAGCGGTGCTGTAGAAACGCATCACGGCATGGTGCAAAGATGGAAACTTGGATAGAAGGGACACAAAACAAAGCCTCACATAATTAGCAAGAAGTAGCATGGAAAAATATGAAAAACATTTTGTTTAAAATTATTGTATGCTATTCAGTCATTTCTGCTTTATGGAGAACGTTCTCCGTTATCAGAAGCATTAGCATTAGGAACAAGTTTTGGCACCAAGCATTCCTCAGGATGTTAAAGACGAGAATCTATGCCCAGCAGGCCAATTGCTGGCCCTCCATCAAGACTCACCAGCAAAACCATGCAGCTACTTCTCTGCTAAGCAAGTACCAGGGATTCTCCTTCCCAAACTGCTCTTCACATTCAACATCTCTTCATGCAGACAGGACAGCCCTGGGCTGAGTTCCTTACAGCGCTCGCTGGGCTGGCCCAAGCCTGTCCCTTGAGTTCAGCACAACGCGACACAGCTTGCGGCTTCTGCCGCCGCCACCAGCTGATACAGAGTACCATCACCACGCTTGCTCAGCAGCACAGGTCAAATACAGCTCAACTCTTGGTAGTTTGTCTAAATTTTGACTCACAGAATGACTGTCTGTACCGAACAACTCATGGATCACATGCCTTCACTCAGACCTGATGGATTTGATGTGATATTTGCATCGCTCACTCATTTCACAACAGAGGTTACTTCCAAAAAGCATTTATCTTGTTTTAGAAGAGATAGCGTTTGAAATTGCTCTTACGTTCTGATCTCTGGATTAGAGAGCACTTCAAAAAATCTTTTACGTCATATGGAAAGATCTCAGTGATAAAACAAAGTTCAGAAGCATTCTTTTAATCATTCCTAAAGAAAGCTTACAATTTTCAAAATAAATATCTAAACTTGTGCATCTAAATCCACATCTAGTCTCTGATATTAGTCGACTGGATTTCAGAGATTTTAAGAACTCTTAATTATTTCTATTGCCAAGAAAGGTCTTTGGGTGCATCAGTCCACCTGATTCATTGACCAAATACGAAATGTTGCCCACACTAACATGCCTCCAGTTCTGCAGTTTTTGCACTAAGCCTCTGGCATTACCAGGTGCCCGTCAGAATATTGGTTATTGAGCAAACAGTGGATCTTCCTGACCAGTACTGATAAAGTGCGAGCTGCAGACAGCATCCCATTGCTCAGATATAACAAGGAGGCCTATGACTTCCAACCATTTCCCACTCCATGACTAGGACTTCATCAAACATTCTTTGCCTATTCAGTTTGCTCAGAAATGAGACTGTTCTATTACATTGCCTTGAGATGAAAGAAAACTAACTTATTTCTAGCTGTTCACTTTTATATTTTAATTATTCCCTTTCCTATCTGTCCTGCTCCATTTACTACCATGAAAGCCCTCGTCTCAGCCCCTAAGACAAATATGGTGACCATAGCTACAAGCCAGTCTAACAGCCACCTCTGTCACCACAGCATCTCTATTTCTCCAGGACTCACAGAGGTTTGGCACTAGTGAAGTATGGAATATTTCCCTTTTACTATGTAATGTGTGAGTAAAATAATACAAATAGCAGGACGTATTTCTATTGATGCAATGTCATCAGCAAGATGATGCAGCCGAGTATCTCAAAGCAAAGCACACTTTTTAAAGTCCGTGACATTCAAATAAGGATGCTCACGAGGCAGTCTCAGCATGGGGAACCTGCCCAAGAACAAAGCTCATTCACTCAGAGCTTACGCTACCAACACAACAGCCAGGAAACCTGGTGGCACCACCGCCATGCTGAAAGCAAGGCCTGAAGTCATTCTGCTGCACCCTTGGTAGCACCACCAGCAGCTCCTGGGGAATTTACCAACAAGCAGCAGTCAGTCACGAGACCTGTAAAGCTCAGTCTTAGGCTTCTCCTCCTCTTTAATGTAATAATCTGCAAACATTTATAAAAACATCTAAAGAAGTAGAATGCACATCCCACTAACGCTACAACCATTACCTCTGGGTAATGAATAGAGCTGCTAAGAATCAGCAGCAGCTGTCAGAGCTAATACCTGGGACAAAGGGAGTTGTTGGGTTTTCATTCCCTCTCACGCCTGAGGAAATGGTGTGTATGGGGCTCCTTGCCATCCACCCCAGCACTATGTCACACACCTATGCCTCTGGAGATGGGTGTTTGTGTGTGTGGGAGGCAGCACGGGGATGAGGTGAGCTCTGGCACAGCCCCGCAGCCTGTCGAAACCTCAAACCACACTCCATGCGCACAGAGGAGCTCTCTCTCTATCCACAGAGCCCATCAGTGGCCCGGCCCTCCCCATGGCCAAACCGCTCGCCCGGTGCACGCGCCGCAGAGCAGGCCCCGCTTCCTCACCTGACCACGTTGGGGTGCTCGAAGGTCTCCAGGTGCCTCAGGACGGCCACCTCCCGAATGGTGGACAGCGGCATGCCTTCCTCACTGGTCTGCACCCGCACCCGCTTCAGCGCCACGAAGCGGCCACCATTCTTCAGGTCGCGGGCCTTGAACACCTTCCCGTAGGCTCCCTCGCCGATCTCAGCCACGCACTCATACTGCTGGTCGGCCAGGTTGGTGCCGTCCTTGTCCATGCTGCCACCGCTCTGCTTCCCCCCGGGTCTGGAGCACCTCACGGCAGCTCTCGTCTCTGATCGCTTCCGAAGCTGCACCTCACTGCGGGTCGGCCACACGCCGGTATCTCTGCCCGAGGGGCAGCACGAACCCCTCGGCCTCCTGCTCTGCTGCACGGGCCCCAGTGAGCCTCCACTGGCAGTCACTAGAAATGATCATACAGCCTTTGGGAGCATGGTCCGTGTGAAGGCAGCTAAATCTGGAAGAGAGACCAAGCAAGAGAGAGCAGTTAGAACATGGTGCCATTGTGCTCTACTTCACTGCGTTACTCGCCGTGGCTTAAAACTGAGAAAATGATGCTAACACAGCAGGTAGCTGCATGTGCAAAGGAAGATGTGAACCAGAGGCTGCCGGGCAGCATCGCTGCACAGCTGACACAATCTGCAGTGTGCCCAGGCTGCAGTACAGCCAGAGCGACCGCGTGCATGGGCTTTCCCCAAGCAATGGGGTTTTCCTGAGCAATGGGACGAGAGTGACTCTGAGAGATGTGGGTGGTGTCCTCCATTACACAGCAGAATCTCTACGCTCATGGGACAGAAGAGTATGGCAGGTTCCTTGGGTTCCAAGGTTCCTTGGGCATCACATGGTGGAGTCCCCCATGCTGTACAGCCAGCACTCATGTGCAAATGGTAGCACTGAGGGGCTCCAGCCTAGAGCTTCTCTACCCTGTACTATGCATTGCAAGAATACAAGAATGCACGCTCCTGCCTCGTAGAGAACTGTGCATATATATATATATACACATACATACAAGATAATAGGATGTTTCTGAGCACTGTTTGCTAGAGCAAAGACGCATGCCCCTTAGCAGCCTTATGATCGAGCATGGGCCCTAGCTGCAGAGCTGCGGCTGCAGGACACAGCGTGGCGCCCAGCTGACTGCAGCAGGACGGACGCTGATTGAAAGCCGTGCTGCGGAGCCTCTTCTGCCATGCACTGCGTGGGGCCGGGTGCCGAGGCACTTCCCCCTGCGCCCAGCTTCACCCCCACAGCCACGCCGCGGCCACGAGCAAACGCTGCTCACAGCAGCACGCCAGCCCTCTCTTTTCCTCCTCGCCCATTCATTATCAACGCACCGACGCCGCGACCTCGGGGGCTCCAGCCCCCTACACGCCGCGCTAGCACGAAGGCTCCCGGTAGCTCATCGGGGATCCCCTGACGGCACCCAACGGCCGCCGCTCACGCCTCCCAGCTCGGCGAGAGAAGCGCCCCGAGGCGGCCCCGCTCCCCCCGCGCCGCGTCCCCGCTGCCCCCCGCCGCGGGGACACCTGCCCGCGCCCCGCACGCAGCCCCACGCCCCGCCCGGCGGAAGGGCGCCCCCCGGCGGCGGGCGGCGCGTCGCGCGTGTGCGTGGCCGCGTTCCGGCGGGCGACGGGCCTGGCCCCGCGCGGCCGCGCCGCCGCCGCCGCCGGCCGCCTTCCCCCGGGACGGCGGGGAGCCGGGCCCCCCGCTCGGCACCGCGCCGCCCCGCACGCGGCGGGGGCATGCGGAGATCCGCCGTCCGCTCGGGGCCTCGGAGGGCCCTCCCGCCGCCCCCCGCACGCCGCGCTGCTCCCGGTCCGGCCGCGCGTGGGCTCGGGGCCGCGGCCGCTCGCCGCACATGGGTTCCCGGCGTTACCTGGTGCGCGCCGCGGCCGCCCGCTCCGCCGGCGGCTCCCCAAATAACCCTCAGCCCTTGGGGGGTGGGGGGGGGGGGTTGGGAGGGAGGGGGTGAGTCCTCCCTAAAACAAACCTCCCATTGAGCGAGGCGGGGTGGAGAGCCGGCCGGGGTCTGCCCCTTCACATGGCGATGTCTCCGGCAGGTCCCGGCCGCCCGGGCCACACAGGTAGCTGCTCCGCCGCCCGGCCGCCCCCGGCCCGCATCCCGCCGCTGCCCCTCGGCGCGGGAGGCAGCTCCCGCTCGGCCCCGGCCCGCGCCTCCCACCCCCCCCCCCCCCCGGCCGCCCGGGGAAAAGGAAAATCGCGGCCCCCGGGGAGCGCCGCCGCCGCCGCCGCTGCTGCGAGGCGCCCGCAGCCCCGCGGCCGCAGCCCGCCCCGGAGCGGCCCCGCTGCCCGCCCGCCCCGCTCCGCTCCGCCGGCCCCGCTCAGCCCGGCGGCGGCGGCAGCGCGCTCGCTGCTTTTTTTTTTTTTCCTCCCCTCTCCTCAACTTTTTTTTTTTTTTTTTTTCCCTTGCTTTCCCACGCTGGCTGAATGTGACTTGACCCCGTTTCAAAAAAGTTTGACATAGTGCTTCAACATTTCCGCATTCCTCCCCGACTACAAAGGCTGCAGCCGCCTCCTTCTGCTTTCTGTCTCTGCTCTCTGTCTTCACACTCAATGAAATCCTTCATCTGCCCCTGCCAAGCCGCCCGCATACCGCAAGGGTCGCGGCGAGCGGCGCGGCGCGGCGCGGCCCGAACGCCCCGGGGGGTCCCGGCGCTGTGCGGTGCGGTGCGGTGCGGCCGCCCCGAGCAGCGCGGCATGCGGGGCGCTGGAAATCACCATGCCGGGCGCTGGGCTTTTTCCTCCCTGGGAAATAACCTTTTTTTTTTTTTTTTTTTCTCCCCAGAAAATCACATTTTAATTTTTCCTCCCTCCCCCGTTTTCTTCTCCTTTCCCCCTTTTTCCTTCTCCCCCCTCTTTTTTTTTTCATTTTTTTATTTTTTCTTTATTTTTTTTATTTTTTCTTTATTTTTTTCTTTTTTCTTTTTTTTCTTTTATTTCTTTTATTTCTTTTATTTCTTTTTTTGGTTGTTCTTTTATTTCTTTTTTTTTTTTTTCTCCCCCCTTTCCCCCCCCATTCCCCCTCCTGTTTCTATTCATTAGGCACCCATCCATGATGCTTTTGGGAACCATCAAGAAACTCCGTTTTTCTGAAGTACCCCCTCCCCCCAGCAAAGAGCTCACAAACTGAGCATGTTCCTTATGGGAAAGGCACCTGCAAATCATACTAAAATGCACCACAGAAAAAAAAAAAAAGGCAAAACTTTGCCAATCTGCTCCATTTCCATGGGGCAGCGCACACATGGAGTGCCTCAGTGCCAGCTCTGTGCCTTCCAGCCCATGGCAGGGCCCAGGGGTGGCTCCAAGGGCAGCCCTTGTCAGGGTTGAACTGGGAGAGAGTGGATCCAGATCTCCTTTGAATGGGAAATGTAATTTAACTCAGTGGGTTTGTAACTCAGAATGTGTGCTGTATGTATGGCATCATACACTGTATGATTTCCAGAAACTAAATATTTAAATATAGATAAATCTAATACTATATAAACAAAAAGAATTCAGATCAGAGAGAAGCACGTAGTTACTCTATCTGGATTTGCAGCGCTACCAACCACATATAACACCCTACAGTTTGAACAAAGCTTGTGCTCTGAGCTCCAGAACTCAGCACAGCTCCCTGTGCCCTTCCTGGTTCCATGAGGCTCAGCAGAAGCACCCAGGCTGTAGTGAGGGTGGCAACTCTGCTTTCTCCTGGTGTGAGGGGAGCTGGTCCCAGTGAGCTGGCAGGGAGTGCCATGCGGATGTCTGCCACTGACCATGTGTGCTTTGCAAGTTTCATTTGTGCTCATGGTGTGTTTTATTTAAAAGCACAGAAATTCTGCAACAACTTCTGAAGTCTGTGGTTTAGTCAGAAGGATGCTGAAGTTCATGGCAAACACCATAACCTTTCCATGTGAAAGTAGCGAAGATGGGAAAAATCCCATCCCATTCCAGGGTTCTAGGTACTGGCAGCACCTCATCTGTTTCCTTGTTTAGCACTATTTCTGGTTTTCTTCACTGAATTCTTCTGTGAGAAGGGAGCATGGGGACTGTGTCCCTTGGGGAGGTGACTGTACAGCCCTGTTTGGGATGAGCCACAGCCCTTGGCACTCCTGGGTCCAGCTGTGCTGCTGGCAGTTCTGTTACCACTGCTGCTCATACAAACTCAGCTTTCTGCCCCATATCCTCCCTGTATTAGGGGCAGCACATGTGGTGGTCCTCTCCTTTAGAAGCATTGCGTCTGCATTGCTGTGTGGGGAAGCCAATAGAGATTGCTGTGAGATGACAGCACTCCTTCAGTCAAACCACATGAATTTCCAACGCAGAAGTGTGGGACACTCGGTGCGATGTGATACAAAGGTTTTTTTTCAGAGGCTCTTTCAAAAAATGCTGTCACTGTTCTTTCTCTTCCCTTCCATCTGAAGGTCAGTAATGCACCTCTGTGTCCCGCAGGATGGGGTTCAAAGGAGCCACAGAAAACCCTCAGACTGACCTCAAACCATTTTCTCAGTTTTCTTTATGTGAGACTTGGGGGATTTTGGAAGGAATTTCCAAACACAACTAAATACCAACATGAAACAAAATGGATATTACAAACAATTTGTCTTAGAGGCTGAAATGACAGAAATGAACTGTCAGGGTTCTTAGAAAATATCAAACCTATTACATTGGTTTTAAAGCTCAAAGTCAAGAAGAAGTCGGAAATAATCTACATTTTAGAGACATTACAAACCATTGAAACAATGTGCTTCGAATAAAAGGTTTTCTCTTTCATAACAACGTTTTAGAAATGTTTTGTGCTTTGCTTTCCTAAAAGCAATGTTGCTTTTGTCATTGGAATTGGAATGAGTAAGCACACGTTTTGTATTGTGATGGCAAAGGGGGTTTTTCCATAGAGAAATTCATAAAGCTCTAATTTATAACTGAGAATATATTCTTTTTTTCTCAGTTTATATACATGCTGAGAAATTCATGTTTTAAGCAGTTCATTAAACGTTTTGAACTGAAGGCAGGATAACATGAGTTGCTCATTCTAAAGTTACTTCAACCTAAAGGGCTTTGTTTTGTGTTGGGCAAAATATTGGGAATGCTTATCTCAAGAGAAAGAAATGAGATTTCTCTCTTCATCCCTGTTTTCTTTATGAAAATAAGCTTTTGCTTTCTTTGTTCAATTCCAGTGTTTTTAATTTGAATGTTTTTAATGTAACACTGGAAAAAGAGAAACAACTTCTACTGAACTGCGTCTAACCCAGGAAAATCCTAATGTGTTACCTGAATTGAAATTAAATTGTGATTAAACCACGTGGAAACAAAGATGAAATTACATTATGTGCTGTGTATAATCCATAGGCATAAAAACGGGGTCTGTGGAGTTGCTGGAAACAATGAATAATGCGGTGGTGTGGAAATGGGTAACAGGCAATTACCAGAATGACTGTAAAGCAGTTGATGAAAAGAAGCTGGTGGTGGCAGTACCAAGAAATGTGATGAATAGCTCAAGACTTTCAGAAAGGATGAGATGCTGCTTTGTTCTGCTCTGTATGTTCTATCTGTATTTCAGGAGCAGAGGTTCTGCTGGGGATTCTGATGCTGAGCTTACCAGAAGGGACCGCACGACCGCTCTGGTACTTCTGTACTTCACTGTGCTCTGAAGTTGCCTTTCAGAGCACAGATGTTCGTACAGCTTTGGGAAAATGAGTTACTTTAGTTATGGGTTATTGCTGGGTTTTGGTTGTTTGCTCGCGTCTTTAGTCTCAGATAGCATGATTATGAATGTTTGTTTTTAAAGATATTTAGCCTCATGAAAAAACCTACACTGATGAGAGGGCAACCATCATAGGAGGGACATAAGTCAGTTCTTGTGAACATAAATATTTAGAAGAAGCCAGAATTTGTTTCAAAGCAGCAGCAGCAGCACAAATTAACGCTTTTTAGAAGTTCTCTTTAGTGAGCTGAGAGAGGTTTTCTAAACAAACCTGTTGGGATTTGCACTGCACAGAGCATTATTTCTGAAAACGTCTTCCAGACATTGCATCTCCTTGTGAACTTCGGCAAGGACGATTTTCAGCTCTCAGTAGCTGTGTTGTATGTGTCAAAAAGAGCAATAAATGGATACTCAATATCTCAAAACTACTTTTAATGAAGCGGGGGCATAATGAGGAACGTCATACCATTGAATGCTGTGAATTAATTCCAATACTACGTGCTAAAATACTTTCCATGTGTACTCTCTTATATAGCTGAACAAGAAGACAAAAGCACGAATATTTACAGAAAAATAATTCATTATCAGTAATGAATTAACATTACCATTTAACCCCTGTAAGTTGTTGGTGAACACTGTAGAGCTAGCAGTGATGAAGGCATCTGAGCCAATTACCTGATGACTGTTCGGCTTATTTTTCTTTCAATCAGAGCCTTTGTTTATAGCAGATAACATTATGTTTTACAAATTGTATCTTTCCATTACTACAGTCATAAACCTTGGGACTATTATTTTTCAGTACCGTGACACAACATTGGGCGTTTCAGCACACACAGGTTTCCCCATATGTGTGCACAATTTGGCAATTGCCCATCACAGGAATGCTGAGAGTGGTGCCACGTGCAGTGCCCGCCTCCAGACTGCAGCACCATCGCTTTCCCCACACCTGCATCTTCCTGGGAGCACACCTACAAGATCCAGCAGGCAGGTTCCTGCCCAGCTCCATACATAAGAGCTGAGGAACTTCATCAGCTTCCTTCAGAATGTTGACTCTTCAGATTATTACGCAATGGGAGATCAAGCACAAAATGTATATATATGTATATATATATATATATATATGTATATATATATATGTATTTTTATCAGAGAAACAGCTCAGTGTGTTTGCATGGGTGCCTTGAAAGTTTAGCTTTGCCCCCTCTGCATCCCACTGCAGGGGAGCCCTGTTCCGAAGAGCTGTTGGTCTGGGCCAGGGGAATGGAAGGAGGGAGACAGGGAAAGATGTCCTGCGAGAGCAGTGATCATGGCACTGAGCTTGCCAGAGTTCAAGAAGCATCTGGACAGTGCTTTCAGACATGTGGTCTGATTTTTGGGTGGTCCTTTGTGGAGCCAGGAGTTGGACTTGATGATGCTTATGGGTTCCAACTCTGGATATTCTGTGATTCTATGATCAGTGAGAAAAAACAGAGCACTGAGAGCTGGAGATGGAGCCCTGGTGCTGTGGGCTAGCACAGAGGAGGATGAACACTGGCAGCTGGCTGATGCTGGTGGCACTCTTGGTGCTGTGGAGCTGGCAGCCAGGCCATGCAGAATCAGCACTGCCTCCAAATCCCTGGCAGGAGGGACAGTGGGCAGCAAGTAGTGGGTGGCCAGTATGGGCACAGCCAGCTCCCCCATGGCCATATACACGCGGCTCCAGGAGCCACTGCCATCTCCCATCTGCGGCCCTGGCTGGCATACCTCCACCCAGCCCCAGTGCTGAGCCTGGGGTGCTGGCTGGGCCTAAGGATTAATATTTCAGAAAGGGGCTCACAGAGGCACCCAGCAGCTGGCAAGAGCCAGTGACTGAGGGATGCAGTGATTCTTCCAAGCGTTTTCTCAAGGTTGCAGTCATTGCTGGATGGCATTGTGCTCTTCTATGCTTCTTAAGAGTGATACTTGGCATGGATAAGACTCCCCTATGCCTTTCTGTTCTCTTTGTTTCATTGGCTTTTCCATCTGCTTCAGATAAGTAAGTGTATATACATCTATGTACATACATATTCAGTGTGTGGTCACATCTTACTTTCTTCATGCGCGTTGTATATTCATACTTTTAACCTCTCTTTGCATTCAGTGTAGGAGAGCTAGATCGTTAGCTGTGAAAACTGACATTGTCCATTAAAGCTTCCAAAGAAAACCCCGTTTGACTCACACATCAAACCCCTAAACTTCTTCTGCCATTCAACTCTTAAAAAATGACTCACAATATTACTTACTTTAGATGTAGCTATGATCAGAAAAGTTGGCTAAAGAAAACAGTACTTTACTCTGCTGGTCTGGCCCGTAGTAAACTCAACTTATCTGCTGGAAACAGTGACTAATACAACATTTTATAATTTTTTCTTCTGTTAGTGTTACATGGAAAGGGTGCAAACTTTGAGTGCAGATAATGCAGGGTCCAAATTCTTACATTTGTTCCAATTGTGGGTTTCCTTTCATCTTTCAGAGAGAGCCCAGCCTACCCTACAGCTCCCGTGGCTCTCACCCGGTGAGGCCAGAAAGCTTCCACGAGTTTCACTTGGGAATTCCCCAGATTGGATCTGAAAATCACCGGCCCACCAAGACCTCAGCATATGCCATCTGTACAGCCACACTGCAGAGAGATCGCATATTTTGCTTAGTAAAAAATGAAATGTTTTTAACAGTGTGCAGGAAAGCCTGTTGTGTGGGATGGGGACACTCTAAGTATGGTATCACTGTAAGTCAGTGAACATTTAGCTGATAAATCACATGAAAACAGAGCCACATACAGCTTCTGTTGTCAGTCAGCAAAAGAAATAAATAAGAATTAAAAAGAAATAATGCAATGTTTGACTATAGAAAAAATGAGAAGTGTAAAACTGCTGTGAGCAGGAAAGAAATGTGTTGCCCCAAAGCATCAAGAAGTACTGTGCCGTATAACCCATCCTGCTGGTACACCTGCCAGCTGATGGGGGTGAGGAGCAGCTCTGTTAGGAAGCCATGTTGCATTGCTCAGACATAACAAAGTTACTGCTGTGTCAGTGGCTGACTTATCTGGATCTCTCCAGCTCTATCAGATCTGTGCTGTTTCTTGATCAAGAACCAGTTGGCCTAATTTATGGCACTGATCTATGTTAGATATTAAATTACACTTCCTAAAGGTAAACCTGAAGTACAAATATCCTAGAGCAGGGTCAGGTAAGCACAAGAAGCAAACATCTTTTGGGAATGATCAAATGCTGCTCCAGAGAATGGGGAGACTGTCCCCATTCAGCTGTATGTATTAATGATGACAAACAACAACTCAGGATAAAGATGGCCATACTTACTGGCATCAAAACAGCTCTCCCAGAATGCGTAATGCTTTGGATAAGGAAGTCATTTTGTGTATTCTGGAAGAGCCTGAGCACATGGAAGCCCTGTAGCTGACTGCTTTCTGTCATTTAATAACAGTGTTTGACATGGATCATGCTATGGCTACAGTGTCACATCAACACACCCACCTGTGTCCTCCCAGCGAGCTCGTGAATATGAAGCTGCAATTTGGAAAGGAGAAAACTTGGTCTGCTATACACACCTCCATGGATTAGGAGGCTGAGACAAGAACAGACTTTGAGAACAATGTGAAACTGGTAGGAATGACATCAAATTAATCCAGCCAGCATTTTTTACCTCTGTGTGTCACCCACTGATGGCACCCATGTGCAAACTGTCATAGATGACAAGCACAGAGCTGCCAGTGTGATGCAAAGTCAGTGCAACCACACAACTAAAATACCCACACTCTTTAAACTAGAAACTAAATCTAGATAAGGCCATGATGGGTATCAGCCATACCTCTATACAGTTATAACTGAGGCTGATGGAACAGCTGTTGAACAGAGTGCAGGCTGTGCAGATTCTTCATCTGACTCTGTGCCATAAGCACAGGCCATGATGTCTGGCAAACAGCCTCCTATTGCCCATGACATAGCCTAGAAAGTGCTAGTGAATCACGGCCACCACTTCGTTGATTTTATTCTGCTGTATGTTTGTGCAGACCTCATTGTTTCTACAGCAGGCATAAAGTGCCATGTATGCTGAAGTCATGCAGATAACAGGGGCTATAAAGTATTGCTGTCCACTGCTTCACTGTTTGAAGTGAAAGTAAGACTCTGCAGGTTAACTGTGGTATGTTTTCAGGGTGAAATCACCTCTGCCAGTGATCAGTGTGATCTCACGGCGCATGGATTTACATGCATAACTAACTCCTACTAAAACCAATCAATGTTGCTTGCATAAATGCCCTTGCTTGTCCACAGGAATAATGTATCCCTTAAGGCTGCAATACGTTTTAATCTGTTTAGTAAATGTAATGCAATACTACAGTATGAAAAAGACTTGGGAAACTGATGTTGAGCATGCAGTAACTCATTTTAGGAACATTCCAGGTTCATAAATACACGAACTGTTCATTATCCACACATACCAGAAAGCTTCTATCAAATATAATTATGCACTAGATTATGTGCAATGGATGACTGCCAGTATTCCCTGCCAATACGACCACTGTTAGGAGATGGTCAGCTCTGGGTATGCAGTCTGCCTTCCTTAAACTGGTTTAGCAAATTAACATTTAGTGTTCATGGCTGGTGCAAGTGATGTGCAGTAAAAGTGGACCCTGACACCAGGATGTGTGTAAAAATCTTGATTTTTACATACGATTTCAAGTACCAGGCTTTAAAACTCAACGTCTAAAAAGCCCTCCAGCTGCACTGGATCGGAACAAAGATCTCAGTAGTGCACTGATAGCGTTTAATAACGTATGCCTTGGAGAGGAGGCATTATCAGTTCCCTGCCCTACTATTACTTTTTCAAAGTAGAGGAAGCAGTGCAATGCCAAAAACTATAAGTTAAAAACCTCGCATTCAAGTCTCTTGCCTTGCTCCTGCAAGGGGGGGATCAGTGTGTGCCAGAGTCACCACTGCTCTGTGAGCCCATTGCCCATATTCACCTTTGGGCTGAAGACTGCAGAGTGCCCTGCACAGAACAACACTCCATGTTTACGACCATCAGGAAACTCCTTCTTTATCTTTCCCTAGCTAAGACTACCCCAAGCTTTAATAGGAATTGCATCACCTTCCAAGCGTGGGTGTACACAGGCACACATGCGTGTACACACACAGCTCAAATATTTTGCCCCAAACAAGACCTAACAGCACTGACAAAACTCATGAAGTATTATAAAGAGATGACATTAAGAAGCCAAAAAAATTACCTGAGGCTTGAACTGCATAACTGCATATTTTTTTAATAATATAACCGTGTAGAAATCAGATGAAATATGAGAGCTGCTCCAAAAGTAATGCCTTCTATTTTATGATTCTGGCCTGTGATGTCAGAGGCAGATGTCAGAGGCAGTATAGGTTGAACCTTCCCACCAATATTCCATTATACTTTGTTGCTGTGCGACAGATGGCAGTAGAAGGGTGGTCTGACAGAACAGTATCTGACATGGGAGTGCACATGAAGTAAAGGTGTGGAACTGAATTACTCCATGTAGAAAAAATGGCACCCACTGACATTCATTGACTCTTGGTGAATGTTTATGCAAGCCGAACAGTGGGATGTGAGCACAGGGAGGTGATGGGTGGTGCATTTTAGCACTGGTATCAGTGACAGCAGATCACCTCTACTGGTGCTGATTTTTGATGAGTGCAGCATGCAGCTCTCGTTCATCACTGGTGAAAGTGCATTGCTAATGGCAGTGACTGTATTGAAAAATAGTGATTTGTAGCGGAGAATTTGCTCTATCAATAGTGTCATTGTGCTCTTTGTCGTAGTTTCCATGGAAATATAGAGTAGGCTTTACTATCAAAGTAACCTATGTAAAGGACAGAATTATGAACAAAATTGTGCTGAATGCTGGGACTCCTTCTAATCCGAGAGAGCTGGGAGTGCTGCAGGGCTCCATGTCAGGACAGGACCTGGGTATGCACCGCTCACTGCCTTCTCCCTTCCTTTGCTCATTCTCTATGCCACAAATCCCACAGAAGGTAAACCCAGATTCCTGGCTGGACAGGACCTGCCACTGGGATGGTCAGAATGAGCCCAGTGACTTACTGTGGGTTTTCACTGCAGACTGACTTACCTGTACTTCTGACATTTCAAACTCTAACTAACATAGCTATTATTTGTTTGATTTCCCAAAAGTTTGGTCACGTCAAAATTTACTGCATGTATTTTAAAAAAAACTTAGGGGGAAAAAAAAACAATAAAAAAACAGAAGCAAGAACAGAAAGCAATAGAAGAGACATACTTCACCCAGCCTTTCCATCACTGGTGTAAGAACAGCTCTTATCAAAGTCTCTCTGTCTGCTTCTCTGATCTGTTTTCATGTCATAACTGAGAAAATCTACCCTTGGCACTGCTCAGAAGTGAATCTCTCTCTGTTAACACTATGACTGAATGTTTTGATTTATTCTTATATACGGACAGATTCCAGGAAATACTAATGCATCAAAATGCTTCTGGCAAGGAATTCAGATGTCCAGATTTGTAATCACCATTCTGAAAACTCCCACTCTCCCTCTGCTGAAGCTTCGGAGTGCTGCATTCAGTCAGTCAGGTTTCTGTATCTGGGGCTGCAGCTCGAGCACAAGATATGAACGTCTCATAGTAACATGGTTCAAAAGCCATAAAGATAGTCATTTAAAAGATCAATCCAGAACAATAGGCATCTCACAAGTCTATCTGAAGGTAGAATTTGAACTGGTTTCTTCCCAAGCACACGTTTACTTATGTATGGCTTCCACGGTCCTTGAAACCTCTCAACGGCTGCAAGCAACAGCTCTGCTGTCACACCTGCCATTCAGAGCAAGCTAAATTGCCACAGTTAAAAACTGAAGGTGCTCTCGTGTTTATTGTATAATTAGGTGCTTCCAATACCAATAACACTGTTATTGGAGACTGATAATCCAAGATAAGAATCTTATAGCGATTCGCACTCTCTTATTGCGTGAACATGTGGTGGGTAAATACAAGTGTGCTGCATAGTAACTGCCCTTTCTCATGCCTAAAGGAAAACAAGTCATGTGGCACCACAGAAAATTGCTTCTGTCAAGGTTCTGTCTCCTCAGAAAATCAGAATCCTTTTCTTTGCTCTTCTAAAATCAGTAATAGTGGTTGGGATCAGGTGACATGATTTTTTTATTACATGTTTCTTGCCATGCTTTACATCACTCAAAAATTTAACATTTCTCAGCATGTAGCATATCTCAGCATATCTTAGCTTTCTAAGATATGGAATGTGTTCTCATCCTCCAAACACAAATTAACCCTAGCTATCAGAAACTACAGTATAATGACAAATAAAGCCTTTTTCTGAGGTATGCAGGAAGAGACAGGGTACTTGAGCACATCAAAGGCTCTTACACTTAAAAACACGGGCACACGAGTAAAAGTGTTCATTCTTAAAGAGTTTGGATTCAGCCAGCCACAGAATGTTGCTCTGAGCAGTCCCTCACTGTGAGGAGCTGAATTCCCCAGTACTGGATGGAAAGATTTGTGTCCCTTGCACCTCCCAAAAAGGCTCAGTAACTTTGAGGACTGAACAAACTGCTAATTAGTAGGGCAATTTGAATGCACAGTTATGATATCTGAAATTTTTTGTTGTTTTAACTAGGAGCAACCATAACAAGGGATGAAGCACAGAGCTAGCTGGAAATCTAGACACAGGGATGCATCAAAAGCGACAGCTTTTTGAATGGGTTGTGACAGCTCCTCTAAAAAATCTATTTAAAGTTCAAGGGAGAAAAGCATGCAAATGGGAGGCCTGGCTTTCAAATGTCTACCCAGCAGCTTGCATGAGCTTCCAGGGGAGCTGCTGGGAACTCAGAGGCTGCTCAGGACTCTAAGGATTTTATAAAACACATCTATTATTTAGATGTCTAACTTGAGGCTCCTGTTTCCAAAGTCAGGTTTTGTACCTCCATAATGGGTTGGAGACTTATTCATGTACAGAAAGAAAGAGATCTGAGGATTACTATTTTCACTTACTATCCATCAACAACATTTTTGTTTTTCATCACTCAAAAAAACCCTCTAACAAGTAACAAATTAAAAAATTGAAATTTAGGAGTGCTGCAACAGGCTAGCTGCACACGAATCAGGTCTTTAACCTAATGGCTCGACACTGAAAAACGCAGGAATGAAACCAGTAACTGCGGTTGTTGCTTATCAGCTACACAACCAGAAATTTGAGTCAGCAAAGTGAGCTGTCAGTGCTGCACACATCAGATCAAGCAGACAACTGTCTTTTGCTGCAATTTAATAAGCAGTGCACAAACTTAAAATGGAACTGTGAAGTGGTTACTCTGAAAGTCCACCGCAGTACGAGGAGGCCATAAAAAATTACTGACATTAAACATTTTCATCTTCACATGTGCTGGACTTCAGATATTTGGAAACCCTTTTTTTTTTTTTTTTTTTAGTTGTTCTATGTTTTGTCAGAAAGAAAAATATACGTGGCTCTTGAGAAAGACAGAGTTTATTGTTTAATGAAACTGAAAAGTTAGAGTTTCAAAGTGAACAAAGTTACTGGGAAGTTAGCATTCTACTCAGCAACAGAAAATGTAAACCCCACTCCTACAGTACATCCACACCAGCTCAGGCATCCAGAATAGACATAGCTTGCCCTGCAAATAACCTGTCCTATTTTTTTCCATGGAAACTACAACATATGCAAGGAGTGCATGGACACTGTTTCACAGAGAAAATGCTCAGCCACAAAACACTATTTTTCAGCATAGTCACCACTATCAGCTATGCATTTTCACTAACAATGAACAAGATCCTGCATGTCATGCTCACTGAAATCTGCATTTGGCATTTTGAGCAAGAGTAATAAAGTAGGAGGCATTACTTTCAGATCAGCCCTCATTGAACAACTTACTATCTGCTTTCCACATGGAAGTGGTACGACTGGAGACATGTGCTAGAATCTGAAAGCCTTCAACTATTAAAACTGCATTCACAGAGAATATGACAGAGAAAATGGGTCTGAGTAGCTGGGTTGCCACGAATGGGGCTGCTGAAGCCAACTGAGGTGAGAGGCTGGACCTTTCCTGTCACCTTAGAAATCTACAGCAGCACTAATTCATTGAAATTGGCTTTTGGCAGTGCAGAGAAGTAAATGAAGCAGAGGACAAGTTTTGAAAATATTTCAGAACTGACAACACACAACTTCAAAAATTGTAACTGCAAAAACCAAACACATTCTAAAATATGTTCTTTTAAATGCCTAACATGAGGTTACTCAGATCAGCTTCTGGGATCCCGGGCCTAAAGTCCTCCATGGTGTGCTGCTCCCTTGGACTGCCAGGCATCTCAGTTCTGGGCTGCTTCTGATTTTAATTAGAGAGGAATAATGATACAAGGGATCTTCTTTCACAAACCCCAGAAGGGAGGATAAGAATTATAAAAGGTAAAGGAATACTTCAGACTAAAGGAAGCAGGGATTATGAATTACAGGAAATATACTATTATATTAAACGTTCTTGTAAATAGGCATAGTTTGTTTCTTATCAAAGGCTTGCTTTTAGTTCTCTGTTCTACTTGCTGCCTTTTGAAATGGATCCCAGGACTCAGTTCCTTTTGAGGTTGCTCTTTTTATCCAGTGGTGGGAGATTAATGTTAGAAAACAGGAAAAAATACTTTGCCTCAAAGCGTGCCAATAAAGGTAGCTGAATAACAGCACTTTGCAGGCAAAATCCTATACTAGCTACATTTTGGGCAGAGCCACTGGCTGTAGTAAGGGCTGGAACGACTACAACTCAGGAGTTGACTCTCGATAGAAGAAGGGAACCTCTTTTGAGTTGTACCTATTTCTATACAAGTGTGAACAGCAATAATGCGTGTCAATCATGTTTAGTATCATTTGATCTTTGTTATTTTGGGTTGGAATGGGCTTTACCTAACTCAGTAGAGCCTTTGAGCACCGGGGTCCCATAGGACAAGCCTGTCATCAGTGCTGTAGGAAGCAGAATTTTATAACAGCAATTCCCTCAACCAGGCTTTTGTCAGTGAAACGTGGTAACTTTGATGCTGAGACACTGTCCTGCAAAACCTGATGATACAGCAAAGTTTTGTGTAATTGGAAACACGCAGCTTAAAAATGCAATTTTTCTTTGTTAAACTGTGAGGTGCACCTCTCTCTCTGATCAGCTGGATGACTGCTGCAGGTGGTATGACATCCTGCCATCAGCCTGGGGCAGCAGCTTTTTGCTGGGAGAGCCCTGCCATACTGTTGGGTTGGACTCTTTTGGAGGCTCTTTAATCTATAAATCCCCCATGGTGCAGAAAAAGCAAGAGGTTCCTAGCAGTCCTGCATTATCAGTTGGGTCAGATACACTGTCAGAGAATCTTGTGTAATTTTGAGATCTGGTTTCTAAGAAAACTAAAAAGCTGAAAGTAAACAAAAATCAAAACAAGGCTGAACGCATTTTTCGAGACAGTAAAAAGCACAATCAGACTATGTTGAAGAAAATCAATCATCATCTTCCATTTTCAATTACATTTAAACTATGACTAAAAAAACTGAAGTTGGTTCTTATATCTGCAGAATCACAGAGTGATTGAGCTCTGAATGTGCCTTTGCAGCACATGCTCAGGTCCTGCCCAGGCAGGGCCGCACAGAACCACTTGCCCAGAGCCACATCCAGGTGACATCTGAGCACCTCTGAGGATGGAGGTTCCACAGCCTCTCTGGACAACGTGAGACATTTGTCTATGGATAGAAATGAGTGAAAAGAGAGACTTTGTTCTTTCCTTCTATCAGGATTTACAAAGGTACATCTCACTTCTGTGAATCAGGGATTCAGGATGGGTATCATCAGCTGCTTCTTTCCCTCTACTTCTTTACATGTGAATGATATCCATGAACTAATGGCCCCTGTCCACAGGATAAAATGATTTGGGGAACTTCACAGCTAGACTAAAGATATTTGTTTCTCATGAAGGAGTATGGGCTCCCAAAATACAACATAATACAGAGTCTGCAGCTCTCCAACCACACATCCAGCTTTAGGGCATCCTGCAAGGCTCTTATGGAATCCAGAGGAGAGGAGGGAATTTTGCATGGCTCTGGGAATGGCAGGACAGCCATGTGTCTCACAAGAACTCTCTTCATGACTCATATGAAACAGGACCAGGACAAAGGAGTAATCAAATCGCACCAGGGAGGACTCTTCCCTCCAAATGGCAAAATAAGGAAAAAGACAATAAACAAGAGAAAAAAAACCCACAATATAATAAGGGTTTTGAGGTGAGACTGGGGAAAATAAAGATTATGAGTAGAAATGTGGTTTATTCCCTGCCAACATCTGCAAAAGAATGTGGGAGTATGATGGGTGGAAAGATTGAGATCCACAATAGAAGGCTGAGCTTTGCGCAGTCCGTCTGTGTGTGTCTTCTCTGAAGTCTGGCCACCAAAGGTCAATGCATCCTACTCTTTGATGATACTTTGCAGAACAGTGAAACTTAAGGAAGGCAATTCTTATTATTCCAATTTCTATCCCCTTATTGAGATCTACTGTAGAACATTTTATTTTTTAAAGCATCTTTTAAGTTGGTGGCAAATAAGAGCAGTGTTTGCTCTCTAGGCTCCCTCTTCTGGCTCTGGGCTTGTAATTTTCTAATGAACACTTTTCTTGGAATCATGTTCACTCCTACTGTCAGTGATGATGCTGATGCATAAAGAAATATAGAGGAAGTATTGGTAAACTAGAAGCAACTCCTTTCTTGCCCAAGGCAAGCAGTGAATTAGTAGGACAAGAAAAGTTCAATATTTTTAAGGTGTGGTGGCAAAAGCAATTTTAAAAAGCACAAAAATACTCTCCTAGTTATTAATAAATGTTAGAAATGATGCAGTTGTAATGTAGGATTTTCCTTCAGATTCAGCAAATGCATGATGTGGTATTGCTCCTCAACCTCTGCATTGCATTTCTCGGTAAGAGCTGAACTGAGACCAAAATGTTTATCCAGTTCAAAGATGTCTTTCTCCACAATAGATCATAACAAACTGCTCTGAAGCCTAAAAGATGCAAATCTGGTCTCCGAATTCAGAAATACATTTATTTTCATAGACAAACACAACCACAACTAAAGACCTGGCCATATCAAAAAGGGAACGGCACAGTAGCAGCACGGGGTGCATATTTATCTCAGGGCATGCAAATACTATTTTTTTTCCTGATCATTAAAGCCAAGCAAGAGGCAGATTCTTGAGGAAAAAATGAGTCTTTGTGTGTGGTACCTTCTTTTTTTCTCATAAAAGTACTTTGTACGTGTACAGAAAGAGGGTTACAGACCAGTAACAATATATCATTTTGTTTTTCCTCTTCATTTTTTTCCAGTTAACAACATCTAAATGATCAATCCTGCAGTTGTTTCAGTTTTTTTTCCCAATGGATAAATCTTGCAGAGATCAAAAAAGTACCTTAGCAAATCACTTTAAAAGGCATCTAATGCTGTGGGATAATTTACAGTTAATCACTGAGCAGGGTTTGAGGAGCATGGATAGATTCTCTCACATACAGAAGAGGGCAGGACCTGTGGGTACCCATGAAAATCAGGTCACAGTCCTCTTGGGACAAAGCTGCCACACACCAGATACCAGATTCAGCCTTTTCTCTCTATCTTACTGAAGCATAATAGACAGCTTACGTTCAGAGATAAATTTGACCAATGTTTGGTGGTTTGTTTTGCTCCTACAGCCCTCAGATCAATCTTTCCAACCTGCTGGAGCATATTTGTCCTAGTCAGTGCCACCAAGCCCTTACAAAGATATCCCAGCATTCAGGCCCCAACTCCTGCCCCTAGGACAAGCCCATCCTGTCCTTCAGTATGGGGTTGGAGCAAAATGACAACTGTAGAAGACATTGATTTAAAAATAAAAGAAGAGAGGGGACCCCTCCCTAAAGAGAACCATGAAATATAAACTGAAAGGGATCCTTTTCACTGCAAATTCCCTCTACATTGCCAGATGTGCTTGCTATTAACTGTATGAGAGCAAAGTGTTCTTGACTTAAATGAGTTTCATCCCTGAGCTTTATCCTTTCACTATCTGTCCTTCTATCCCACCCTTTGCAACCTGTACTTTGCATCACAGACTTGTGCGTGTGTTCATCATAACATATAACAGAGCTGGTCATATATTTCTGGATTACAGCTGCCCTGAAACAAAGATAAGCAGTGCATGTGAAGAGGCAGTCAGACTTTAGGACTGAAGGATCTCTGCTTTGCTATATCATGAACAGCTGATCAGCAACACAAGGGCAGCAAGAGTTTCCCTTCTCTTTAGGATGCCTACTACTTTCTACCACATGAAAATACCAAAAATTTTTTTTTCAAAAAATTCTGTATCTCCCTGGTTTTCAGACAGGCAATGAAATTTGGCAGTGGTGTTTTCTTGGGGTCAAGAAAATTTTGTGGGGATTATGCAGGTCTGTTCAAAACCAGCACACTTTCATGATATCAGAAACTGAACCTTTCCTGCTTGGTTTTAGCCCTGCATCAGTGCTCCCTGAGATGCTGAATGCACACGTGGCCTGCCTCTGAGCTTCAGCTTGGGACCTGCTAGCTAGATCCCCCTCCTTCCACCGTAATGTTCATGGGGAACCAAGAAGCTGTTCATTCCTGATCTCTTCTGGTTGTGGTGAGGAAGTATTCATGCTGACAGCATGTTAACCTAGGACTGCAGAACATGTAAAAGTAATCTTCTCCTTGGGATGGCCAACAACACCTTGAGGCTCTGCTACTGACTGCACAAATCTGAGAAACGTGTGCACTATGCAAGGGCTGCTACAGACAAAGCCTATGGCGGATTGACTGAGCCCCCATCATTAGCAGCCACCTTGCTAACACATGCTGGTGCTGTGTCTCTACATTTTGTTCCTTAAGTTGAGAATATTGTGATTAATCTTTCTCTTGAATTCGTGCAGCTCACAGCTCACTGTTGTTGAACAGAGATCCAGTGCAATTGTGTCCAAAAGCAAGGTTTTATCTGTAAGGCTGTATCTGAGCTACTAAACCTGATTGCATACTATGTCCCTGCATAGAAGTACACAGACATAAAACTTAGCATTATGGTCAATTCATTCAATTAATAAAGAACATCCAAAGAGCAGGAGTAAGAAAAGGGTTTGTGGGGCTTGTGGGTTGTGCTGCTATTTGTTGTGTCTTCACTTAGAGATGGGCAATATGCAATATAGTATTTTCACAGTGAACCATTTGTAAAGCTGAGGTATTATGTACTGGGGGAATCACACGAACACATAAACCATCAACATGGTACTGACATGGTTTACATCTGACCTGCATGAAGTTATTTCCTCAAACTTGCAGTTTTGTGTGACTGAAGGCATTAAATGAATACTCACTGCAGGGACAACTTCTATCTGGGCATGAGCTGCTTGGTCCCCGTTAAATCCCTGTTCTTTTTCAATCATCTCTGTATATTACTGGGAGGACAATCCCTGTATATTACTGGGATGAACTGCCATAAGCTAGCACAGTGCTGCAGAACAGAGATCCTTCTTTGCAAAACTTAAAACATACAGGCACAAGCCAGCACATTACCCTACAGACCAACTGCAGCACAGTCTGGTTGTTGCAGGATGCTCTGGGCAGGTGTCAGTGCTTTGCAACCATCCAGCCTTGAAACCCAAGAGATTTGTGGGTGGCAGGGCTGCCCAGCTGCACCTGATCCACTTGCATTCACTCCTCAGCTGTTTTTCTGAGCCACAAACTGACTTTTCTGTACGAGTGCTGGAGTTCTTAGCATGGGTACCTCCAAAGCCAGGGGTTGGTATATGAATGGTCTGCATACACTTAACACTCAGCATTATTTCTATTAAATGAAAAGGGCCAGTCTAAAGAGTTTTATGTCTTTCATCTGTTCTAACATGATGTAAAGGCTGAAAATGGAAAGGAGCTAGAAGAACATAACAGGTGATTATTGTTCTCCAGCAGCCCTCCTTGAATTATTCCCAGTAGAGACAGTTTCAGGACAAATGCAAATGATTTTGTGATAGGAAATGCATGCAACAAGATATGGAACTGACAAAAAGGCAGAAATACACTTGGACATTTTCCTATCTAGACAATAAATCAAGTGACTTATTTTTCTTAACTTACTATTATTATGAAATGATGGAATTTAAGAAGTGGCAGACTTGATGCTAGCTCTAGATGCCTGGGTCTCAAATGTAATTTCCCACACCAGGTAGGTAATCACGTATTTATTATGGATTCTAAACATCAGAGGAGAATGAAATGAGATTCATATTCAGTGATGAAGCATGATGAGAAGAGAAAGTGGGAAAAGTTCCTTCAGTGATGATGTTTAAGACTACAGAAGAATAGCATGAAGAGTGAAGTAGATATGAAGAGAAAACAAAACTCTGGAAGAGGGCAGATGACAAGATGAGGAAGTGTATTGGATCTGTGCAACGTGGGCACAGGTGAAAGGTTGAGAAACCCTTTTCACCTGGGGTTGGCTTGTACAGATATAATGTTAATAAACAAAGAGCTAGTGAGTGATCCTTCCTTAAAACCTAGCCATTCTCCTACTACCTCTTGCAGTGTTAAGTTCAGTCTGACTTGACACTGGTTAAGAAAATAATTCCTGCTCTTTCCCAGAAGCTTCCTGCCTTGTCATTTTTCAGTTTTTGGCCTACTGTTGCCCACCTACAGGTGGGGACAGCTGATGGGCCGGCGAGCTGTGAAATCTCTGAGAATTGTGAATGTTGTGGTTGGGTGTCTTTCAACTTCTGTTTTCTTTAGGATTAAAGTCATATTAATCTTTATCATCCCTGCATACGTCTGAGACAACATAGCCTCCAATCTTTTCACTTTGTATTATAGAAATGCAAAGGTAAATGGATACACAAAGGACCATGCCAGAATCAAACTTATCTTTCCAAGATTTTTGCTCTGCTGTGAGAATGGACACACTTCGTTACAGGTAAAACAGCACTGCTTTTAGAATCCCTATAAACCCAAAGGGCCATTGCTAACATTAGTTACTGACAGTAAATAGAAATACTTCTGTGTTTTTTTTTCACAAAGAATCAAAATTTATGAGCAGATGCTTTGTGTTTTAAGCATGACTTACCAAATGTTGATCCAAAATTAGCTTTCATCTCTGGTATTCTATCAGTTTTAGCCATGGTACAAGAATGGAATGAGAAATTGCAGCAGGAATTTCCACTCTTCATATTACTTTTCCAAGGACTACTTTGTTCTTATTAAAAAAAAAAAAAAAAAAAAAGGTTTGAAAACCCGAGATTTTATTTCATTCTTCATGTTTTATCAAAGCCTTTGGAAAGCCAAGGCACTACTAATATAGCCACCAACTCCTATTCTTCTAGTTGGTGTTTATCTCTGAGTATACTACTTTTTCAGAAGTAAAACTTACTTCCTCTTTCATGGCATGAGTTCTAAGTACTTCAAATAGCACCTGCCATACCTTACTATTATTTTTAATCACTCTGAAGAGCACCTGTTGCTGTTACTTTGATTTTATCATTTAACAAATTTTTAATCCATGCAAGCTGTTTGCCCAGTGATCCATTATTATTTGACTTCCTTATTAGTTTATCAAAACTTTTTGAAATACACATAAATGACATCTTTCAGGCTGTCTTTATCTACACATTTATAATCTACTCAAATCCTATCAAGGCATGCTATGTTTACTTGCACTTTACAAGTTTCCGTAGGACTGTGAGGAGGCTGCATAGTCAAGCTGTTCCAAAATCTTTCTTAGATAATTTTGAAGCACTCATTCTATTACAACAGAAATACAGCAGTTTTTAACATCCTAGATACAACTTTTACTCTTAAGAATATGTTGTTTACATTACAATCTCAGATTTTGCAGAATTTGGTTTCTTAAGATTTCCCTTTCTTACCCACCCCAGTGAGTAGCACCACAAAAGTGCTCGACGTTGCTCCAAAACATCTTCCAGGATGAGAGTCTATTGTCAACATGTTTTTGCAATCATACTACTCTAAAATTTTCTGCTCTGGTATTTGTAGGAAATTTTTTACCAATTAGATTTAGAAGTCAGTTATCTATTGACATATTCTAAGTCTGCAAGGATAACACTGGAACACAAGGCCGTGGTGCTTAAGGAAAAACAGATACTTCAGTGGGGTCTTCTCTATTTTCTTCGTTACTGCTACTCAAAGTTGCTACTTGTTGTTAAAGGAGAAATGCTACCTCTTCTGAAGAAGAGGTAAATAGGTATCTTGGCAATAAATGCTGTGACATCTTGTAAAAATAAGGTTGTAATAGCCTTTATAGCCAAGATCAGATTGAGACCACTGTTCTATGACTGTTGTCTTGTTTCCTTTAGAACAAAGCGAAGCTTTAACACATTTTAATTATGGATTTCAAGGACTGAATGACGCACTGCAATTTAGTTTGATCTCTGACAGCACAAGCCACATCTTCTTACTCTCACTGCATGACAGTCTATTAAACGTTCAGTCTGTGCTGAATGTAATTCCTTGTGTTTGACTATGGTAATTTTCACAAAAACAACTATTCTTTATTTAGATAGATCAAGAGATTGACAATCAATTATTTCTTTTGCACGTGTGTTCCAGTAGTTAACAATTTCAATGTGAAAACAAATATGCTGTCTTTTAAATACATTTTATGTCAGGGCAAGAACATATTTTTTTCCTTTTAAAGCATCAGAGCACCATTAAATGACTGAAAATAATAAAAATATATATTGAAGTCCACTGTTAGGTATTTCATTTGGCATGAATGTAGTATTTCATTCCTCAAGACTCTTGAATGCTTTCCAAGCTTGCTGCAGACAGGTATTGCTACATGCACCAGGCAAAGCAAGGCACCTGTAATTAATAATTAATTGATACCAGCAACAGTACATAAAAATTTCAGAATGGGAATTAGAAAAGAGTGGCATATTTAATTGATGTGACAGGGAGATTTTGGTAAAATGCAATAATGTGAGTCTACAAGATTAATCCATGCTTTTATGAGCAACCAACTAATTTCCACATTCAGGCATCTACTATTGGCTTTAGTAAAGTCGTTTTTTGGCACCCAGCAGTAATTGAGTTCTTTGTGAATTTCCTTGCTAATGCCAAGTGAACTAGATAAAGTATGAATTGAACCCATTAAAAGAAATTGTTGAAACACTGGGTCTTGTATCAGCTACCTTAACAGTTCCATACCACGGTACTTTTCTTTCTTTCCTTCTTTCATTTTCTTTACCATTTCTCTTACTTATTTCTTTCATTCCTTCTTTTCCTCTTTCCCCCTACCTTTCTTTCTCAGTTATCAGTTATTTATTAAACAAGAGGCCTGAAAATAATAAAAATAAAAACTTTAATAAACACAGTGTCTCTGTAAAAACATCTAGAAAAAAAAAATCATAGAATTACAGAATCATACAATCACTCAGTTTGGAAAAGACCTTCAAGATCATCGAGTCCAACCTCAACCTAACCATAGCACCCTAACTCTAACAGCCCACTGCTAAATCATGTCCCTGAGCACCACATCCAAACAGTTTTTAAACACATCCAGGGATGGCGACTCAGCCACCTCCCTGGGGAGCCTATTCCAGTGCTTTACAACCCTTTCTGTAAAGAAGTGCTTCCTAATATCCAACCTAAACTTCCCCTGGTGCAACTTGAGGCCATTTCCCCTCATCCTGTCACCAGTGAGAAGAGACCAACCCCGCTCTCGCTGCACCTTTCAGATACTGGAAGAGAGCAATAAGGTCTCCCCTCAGCCTCCTTTTCCCCAGGCTAAACAGCCCCAGTTCCTTCAGTCTCTCCTTAGGGCATATTCTCCAAGCCCTTCACAAGCCTCGCTGCCCTTCTTTGGACCTGCTCCAGCACCTCAATGTCCTTTCCATACTGAGGTGCCCAAAACTGAACACAGCACTCAGGTGAGGCCTCACCGTGCCAAGTGCAGGAAAACAAAGAAAAAGAAAAGAAAAAAAAAAAAAAAAGAAGATGAAGAAAATAAAAAGAATAAAAAACAGAACAGCATCTGCAAACAAAGGCAGTATCTATAGAAGATTTTGTGAAGACTCCAGGGAAATTTCTTGTTATTCATTTTTTTTTTCTAGATTAAGATTTTCTTCTCACTTGAGAATCCTTAACTGAATAAATCAGCTAATGGCATGAGTCTGGCTTCTAAATTCTGTCTGGAAAAGTTGATCCAACACGTGGTACAGTTGCAGTGAAGCAGATCTCATATCTGAACTGAACAGTTATTCTCTCGGCTCTCTGGTGGGGAAGTCAGCTAACAAATACACCAGCTATTCAGTTTATTTTGAGGCATTCAAGCATTTGAGAAACTTCCCTCTCTTCACCCAAAACTCCTTCTTGTAGGATACTCATTTTCAAACTTTCCCACTATATACACAGAAAAGTAACATATGTTTCTAAGAGCAACCTTATTCACATGTTTTATAGATTCCTATGAAAGCACGCATTGCGACCTGAAGCATGAGAAATGTCAAGCTTTATATCCTTTAAACAAACTTAATGGAAAACTGCCTGCAGAGGCATTTATGCTCCAAAAATGTATATTTAAATATGAATGTAACTATTTGTGACCCATTACAGAGGCTTTGTGAGAGCCAATGAAATTGTTAAAACATTTTCTAAGGTTATTAAACATGTACAGGAGTATAGATTTGAAACACAGTATATGATATTGCATTTTACCTTAGAGGAGGATGCCACTTGCTAATTTGAAATAATGCAGGGGCTTGGTAAAGATGTGACTTTCTGCCTTAACAACTGAAGCCCAGATATCCTCAAAGCATTGCTCTGACGAAGCTCTCAGAAGAGAGCTGTCATTGAATTTCTCGGTTGAAAATTTTGGTTGAAGTAAAAAAAAAAATACTGTCTATCATGCCAACAGCTTGGGAGATTAACTCAGTTATTAGCAATCAACAATCCCATCTTTTGGCTTCCTTCAAATGAATGACTAAACTGTATAAACCAAGTGATGACTAGCTTTAATCATGATGTTCTTGTAGAAATAAATAATAATAAGTGATCTAACTGGGGATTAAATCAAGGCCTTTTGGCTACTATTCTTCTGTTTTGTCGACTAAACCACTAAAGCATCTGCCTGACCTAATGTTTGTTTTGTTGATATAATTCACTAAGCCTATAACTTCAGATGAAGTCTACAAAGATAGTTGGATGATTCAGATTAGCCTGCTTGGGTAAATGAAAAAAAAAAAAAAAAACCATAAACCATTTCAAAAGAGTTTACACTTCTCCTACTTCAGTTATTAAGAGCAAATACACAATTATTATTGTATTGTATCTTGATATAAGCAAAGATTCTCAAAGGTGTCAACACTCGAACATAAATTTTGATGAATAGTAGTAGGATGTGCATGAAAGGCAATATCATTTTTCCTCACACTCTTACTATTTCAACGGGAATATTTTTAGCTATATCACTTCTTTGTATGTTTAGAATTAAATACATGACTGAACACAACAAAATTAAGGAAATATAATAAGTAATACCTAACTTCATAGGATAAATAAGGACTATTAATGTTGGATGTGTAAGTTTCACTAATAAGCAATGTTCTGCTAAACCACGGCATCTTAGTCACATAAATGCTTGCACCCTGCAAGAATTAGCAGAAAGAGTCATTCAGGCACAGCAAGAACTCTGTGTAGGCAAACCCTGAGCAAATGAGAGGATCCTCCTTCAGCAACATCTTTTGAGCGGGCCCCATCTGAAGAACGGGCTAGAAGAAAGAAGGAACCAAAACTGCCAGTCAGCTGTTGGTTTCCATCTCCCTAAGTGATGGCCACCATGCCATGTGCAGTTCATGATGCCTGTAAAAATGGGACTTGCCTGGCATGCTGTAAAGCCAGTGGGGTTTCTCAAATGTGGCTTGTTCCAAGTAGGTCTGACAATGGCCATTTCATGAGACACTAGAGGTGTTATTACCCATGGATCAAAGGTAATGGAAGAGAAAGCTCAGAATTCCTTGCGCTCTCTGGGAAAGCTGTGCTTGGTACAACCAATAACATCCCAAGCAACGTGAAAGGCAAACATCAGTGCCTCCTTTGCACTGAACTCAGTCATAATCTCATCTACCAGTGTCAGGATCTCAAATACCAATAAGAATCAGCCTTCCTATTTCTCTTGCATCCTGCATTACAATTTCCTATAGACTCCGTTTAGATCTTATTTACCCTATGCTTTTTCTACCACTTTTTGCTTTCTGTCTTGTAGGAGTCTGGATTAGCCAGCCAGGACAAATCTAATCTTGCAACAGTTTGCTATGATTAGTTTGGCAAACTATGAGCCATTCCCAAGCAGCACAATCTTGGTTAATAAAACTCTCCCTGTTTTCCACAGACTAGCCAAAGGAAAGCAGGAGCCAGCCACTCTGTAGAGCCAGCAGAGGAATTCCAGCATCCAAGAATGGATGAGGGCTTTGTATGTCACAAAGCTGTGTTTGTGTTGTATCTTCCAGCAACGGAAGCAATTTTGACATTTCCAAAATGATTTTCATTTATCTACTGCTGTTCTTTTTTCTTTATTGGCACACACACCTTCACTTCAAGAAGAGAGATTTTCTGCTACCCACCTATAGTTTCTGATAGCATCTTAATACATTTTTTTTTTATTTTTTTTTTAATCCCAAGAAGTATATTTGCACTAGCAGGACATGCTCATCCATCATAAGGTAATTTATATAAAAGCTGTGAGGAGGAGAAGGACAGTAACATGTGGAATAAATCACTGTCAAGTAGAAAACCTGTTTTTAAACATATCTCTATGTGTAAGAATATTTATAGGGCTATATAAAGCAGACATTTCCCTCTGCTTTCCCCTTCAGAGGTAAGCCATTTCCTCAAGGATCATCAGGAAGATGCTTCCTTCCCTTTACAGCTGAACCCTTCTACGACGGTGGCCCCATTCTGGAAGAGCCATCACTACATAGATACCCCCGGCCAGCACCTCACATCCCTCCTGACCTACCTATACTGACCTCACAAGAGCAGTCCCTTAGGAAAATAACATCCCCACACAGCAGGGCCAGGCTTCTGTATAGCGGCTGACAAAAAGAAACAGTGTGAGATATATTGTCTTTTATTGCATGCAACAATTTCCTGCTAAATGCGAACACGCAGCTTTACAGAAACAGCTATCTGAAGAAAGCTTAACACACACAGTGCTGGACAACTGCAGCAATAAGAGCTATAGGCCACAGACACATTTTTCTTCCCAGCCAGAAATCTGCACGAGCCTCTGAATTTCGTAGACCCCAACCATCAGGAACGACTTCCTTCCCTTCAAAACTGAACTAAGTTCACCAGAAGAATTTCCTTCCCTTTCAGTGTGACTCCCTATCCTCTAAGGCAAAGCCTTTTTATAGCAGCAGCTGCAATTGCATACAGCTGGTCGGCTTCCGGCCCCTCCTGGGCTGTGTTAACTCCTTCCCTGCCTCTCAAGCTGGACCTGCTGAGAAGGAGGGGCTATGCTCAGCCTTATGACACCTCTGAGCCTTCACAGAGTCTCCCTGGCCCACTGTTTGGTTGTCTCTTAGCGAAAAGATCACATGCATATCCCCTTGTCATTTAACTTGATTAAGTGAGTGGCTTTCCCCACTGAGCTTACTCATATTTTAAAGGGTGAACTGAGGAAAAAAGGCATCACTGAGGCAGTCAGGCCATGTAATGATGCTTTCCAGAAAGGCGCTGGCACCTGGCTGCAATGTGCTGATACCTCCCAGGGTGTTGCTGTGAGGCCGGGTCAGCTCGGTTCAGTCAGATCCCTGACATGCGCATGCACGCTCATGTATTCGTCTGGAACATTATTCTGCAATGCATCATTCAAGGAGCAGAGTATCTTCAACTGTGTTCTTAAGGGTCGTTGAAAACAAGCTGCAGAAAGATTCACATTTTCAAGCGAAACTGTTCATAAATTGTCTAGTTTATGTATCTGAAAAATGTCTTCTTTTGTTAAAAACACGTTCCCCAATTTTCCTAGCTCTAACTCTACTTAAATTTCCCCAAAAATTTGCTTTTGGACATTTTGACCTGGTGATCAATTTATTCTTGAAGGCATAACTAACCAGAACAGCAGGGGGACATGGGGAGGGTTTTTTTTTTAACCCAGAGCTATCAGTAAGAGCGGCGGGCACTGCCACAGCCCTGCAGTTCGTCCCCCCCAGTGATGGCAGCGCTGCTCTGCATGCATGGCTGACACCTGTGGAAGCAACAGGAGCGCACAGCTCACCGTGCCCTGCATGTGTGTACAACTCCTGGAAGCCTGAGCTCATCTGTCTGTCCAGCATCTCCAGAAATCCATCCCTGAGTGTCTGCAAAATGGGTGACTGCATTAAAACTTGTATCTATACGAAGTTACTGTTTGAAGGCAATCTCTTTTAAATAGACCTTTTATATTTTTAGAATAACAATAGTAAAGCCAAATCTGGATTAGATATTGGACATTGTAATCTATACTTTATTGAACCTAAGAGGAAAAGAGGACTAAAAATGACACTCAATTATCTGTTGGTTATATCCAGACACAAAAAGTGCTGAGGTTTTGTCCTTGTTAAGAAGATTATCTTCGCTTTTTCCTCTGGAATGCATGTAAAACAGCTCTTGCCTTGCTGCAATCTTTCGGAAAAACATTCACTGCTAAATTACCTGTTGTCTGGGGACTCCCATTTTGCAATAAGCTGCTGAAATTGCATTTTAATATGGAGCCTTGACCTGTGCTGTGCATTTCTCTTCGAGGCTCTGTAGGCCATTCCTCTTATGGAGGTCCTGACCTGAGGAGCTCAACCTGGATAACCATGGCCAGAGGGGGATAAAATGCAACACCTAGGAGATTTCAGTAAACAGTAAAACCATTCCAACCTAATCTGTGCTAAAATGCTTGGAATGCAAGAGCCACCGATGATGCCCCTTGTCTGTGTGTCTGACTGAATCCTTTCTTTTCTGGGAGGAAAGCAGAGCCTGGGAACTAGGCCAAATGCCTGCCACTTACCTTAAACTGATCAGCCGCTTTGAAATTAAAAACACTGAAAACTGCAACACCACGCAAACAAGGCTTCCTTCACACTACATGCAAAACGCAACATTGGGTTTGTTGTGATTTTTTTTTCCATTTTAGTCAGTGTATGCTTTTTTTCCATTTCTGCTCAAAGGTAGAAGCCAATAGTTACAGAATCTTGGCCAAGTATTCATTAAGGTTTATAAAAAATAGATTTATGGTTATTTAGGAGTTGGCACAACAGCATGTTGCTGCTGGAGAAGAAATACAGTTTTGAAATAGTCTGAAACAATGGACGTGCTATTTCAAGTAAATGCTATACTGTATCTTCGCGTGTTGTATTTAGAGAAATATTGTACAATGTATGTGGGATCGTCAGTAGGAGAACTTCTCCATGGTTTTATTTTCATAAATACGTAGTCAGTTCCAGAATTTACTTTGTTCCATAAGAATTATTTCATTGCTGCAATAATGTTGGGTGGAATCAAAATGATGAAACAAATTCATCACTCATTGAAGCAGGTGCACCTATATGGAATGTGCTTCAGTGGTTTTTGTTGTTGTTGTTTTCTCTATGTTCTCTGGAAGAAGTGATTAAATGTACAATACCAAAGGCCTGTTTGAGAATTCAGAAAAAATCAGGCTGGATCCACATTCCAATAAGGCTATATACAT
Organism: Lagopus muta; assembly: GCF_023343835.1. NCBI lineage: Eukaryota > Metazoa > Chordata > Aves > Galliformes > Phasianidae > Lagopus > Lagopus muta. The sequence goes on from NC_064439.1 coordinate 22,790,020, forward strand.
GTCATGATGCTGGCAAAGTCTTCCAGTAAATGTGGTACTTTGGCTTACAGATTTAATAGTACTTCCTCGGCTTGAGTAAGCCAATCAAAGGAGATACATGTAAGTCAATATGACTGCATCTATATTTTGATTTTTCTAGGTATGGAGGTTACTAGAAATACTCTCTGAAACATGTTGGCAGAAGTGTCAATATGAGACCTGATGTCATGCACAACTGCTCTCAGTGCTGCATGATTTCGTTTATTTGAAACCTTTATCTCCAGCATTCCTTGATGCAGACAGTCATAAAAATGACTGTTTCATCACGTAACACCCAAAATCACCACGACATTGCCATGTACCCACAGCAGGTCCTTTGGGGGTGGCAGCAAGCTCATGTTGGTGGGACTGTGGTATCCCTAGGAGCTTCCAGGGCCTCCATGAGCCTCCACGTGGGGCTGGAATGAAGGCAAGAGACTGTGCTCCTATTCAGCTGTCTGCCTGCCAGCAGCTGAAATTTCTCCCTTCTCTCTTAGGAGAGTTATTTGCTTGTTTTTAATCCTTTTCTTCTCATTTTGAGGTCAGATCAAGCAGAAAAGACACATGATTTTCTGGCTGCGTTGTCTTGGGAGGCCGTGAGATGCTGGCCCTCGAATAGGTTGGCTTAATTAGAGGAGGTCAGCCAGCCAAAGAAGGCCAAAAGTAAAACAAAATGTTGTACTCCCTCAGAGGGAGATTAGATTGGTTAAAAGAAGACAAACCTATGTTAGATTTATGAAAGATAATGCTCGATGGTGTACTATTTTAGCTTAGTCTCTACACATTCCTGTGTCAATGGCAACATCTGGAGTCATTGTGCTGCATGGCCACAGCACAGGAAAACAGACAGCTTTGATCCAGCATCTGAGCACATAACTACACAGTTTCCTGGGAGGAGGACCAGAGGCACATCTCCTCTGAGCCTTGAAAAATTTTGCAGTGCTTTCTTGTTTCCCAAGATTACGTCCTCTACCAGAAAGAATCATACAGTAACAGAAACGGTTTACTGCTCCAAAGAAAATGTAAGCAAGATAATAATGGAAGCATCAATAGCCTTTTGAAAACATAACCAGTAACTCTGGAGATGTTTTTTCATCTTCCACCCAAGATTATATATTGCCCAGTAGAATGATACTAGTGAAAACTCAAAAGATAGAAGGCAATAAAGAATACACACCTCAGGTCTTGCGTGTGGAGAGCCCTAAGAAAACAGGAATGACTTTGAGTCTCTCTAACGTTATAGCACAAGGTAACTGGTTGTGGGAAATATTAGAAAGTGCCTGGCTATGGGAAGATACCATCCATGGGAGTACTGCTTTCGGACACCTGTGTTTGGAAGAATTGCTGAGCCACGTGATGTCTTTTCAGCATATGCACAGACTTTCTGTAAATGTTTTTTGAAACCATTTAGACTTTTGGTACTACAGGTGTTCTTAGAAAATGAATTGTAGATTTCATATTCCTCTAGTTTGTCTTAAACCTTCAGTCTGAGAATTGTATATGGTCATTTCTTATTCTTGAGATAGATTTAAAAAAGTAATTGTTTATGGCCAACTTCTCACTTCACCACCCTCTGAATTTCTACTCTGTCTTCCTTAAGTTGCTTTTTTCTAGATCTAAAAGTACTAATCTGCTCAGTTCCTCCATATACAGAAGACTTTCTGTACCTCTAATGTATCCCTGTGCCTCTTCTGGCTCTTTCATACACTTTCAGGAAAGGCTTCTCAGAACTGTAAACAATACTCAGTTCTGGCACAAAATAATAATGCAGTAGCATAATGCTGTTTTCCAATCTATTTTTGCTGTCTTTCCCAACACAAATTCTCTTTTTTATAGCAGTGTTAGGCACGGAACCAATACCTTCAGGGAACTATCCAAAATGAGCCCAAGATTTTTCTTTTAAATAACTCTCAGCACATAGCCACTTTATTAACAGATATCATGAAAGCTGTCTTTTTTCACAGAATCACAGAATCACAGAATTGTAGGGGTTGGAAGGGACCTCCAGAGATCATCGAGTCCAACCCCCCTGCCAAAGCAGGTTCCCTACACCAGGTAGCACAGGTAGGCATCCAGGCAGGTCTTGAACATCTCCAGAGAAGGAGACTCCACCACCTCCCTGGGCAGCCTGTTCCAGTGCTCCGTCACCTCACTGTAAAGAAGTTCTTGCGCATGTTTGTGCGGAACTTCCTATGCTCCAGTTTCTGGCCATTTCCCCTTGTCCTGTCTCCACTCACCACTGAAAAGAGTCCGGCCTCGCCATTCTGCCCCCCACACCTTAGATATTTATAGACCTGGATCAGGTCCCCTCTCAGTCTCCTTTTCTCAAGGCTGAACAGACCCAGTTCACTCAGCCTTTCCTCATAGGGGAGATGCTCCAGGCCCTTCACCATCTTCGTGGCCCTCCGCTGGACTCTTTCCAAGAGATCCCTGTCTTTTTTGTACTGGGGAGCCCAGAACTGGACGCAGTACTCCAGATGAGGTCTTACCAGGGCAGAGTAGAGGGGGAGGATCACCTCCTTTGACCTGCTGGACACGCTCTTTTTAATGCACCCCAGTAAGCCATTGGCCTTTTTGGCCACAAGGGCACACTGCTGGCTCATGGCCAACCTGTCGTCCACCAGGACACCCAGGTCCCTCTCCGCAGAGCTCCCCTCCAGCAGGTCATCCCCCAACCTGTACTGGTGCATGCAATTATTCCTCCCCAGATGCAAGACTCTACACTTGCTTTTGTTAAACCTCATCCGGTTTCTTTCTGCCCAGCTCTCCAGCCTATCCAGGTCTTGCTGCATGGCAGCACAGCCCTCAGGCGTGTCAGCCAATCCTCCCAACTTCGTATCATCGGCAAACTTGCTGAGGGTGGCCATTATCCCCTCATCAAGGTCATTGATGAAGATGTTGAACAAGCACAGACCCAGCACGGACCCAGCACAGACCCCTGAGGAACACCGCTAGTTACAGGCCTCCAACCGGACTCTGCACCACCAACAACGACCCTCTGCGCTCTGCCAGTCAGCCAGTTCTCAACCCACCTCACTGTCCACTCATCTATCCCACACTTCCTCAGCTTTGTTATAAGGACGTCATGGGGGACAGTATCAAATGCCTTGCTGAAATCAAGGTAGACTACATCCACTGCTCTCCCCCTATCCACCCAGCCAGAGACAACATCATAGAAGGCTACCAGGTTGGTCAAGCACGACCTCCCCCTTGTGAACCCGTGCTGACTACTCCTGATAACCTCCTCTTCTTCCAGTTGTCTGGAGATGACATCCAGTACAAGCTGTTCCATCACCTTTCCAGGGACAGAGGTGAGGCTGACTGGCCTATAATTGCCTGGGTCTTCCTTCTTGCCTTTTTTGAAGACCGGGGTGACGTTGGCTATCTTCCAGTCTTCAGGCATCTTCCCCGTCTTCCAAGACTTCTCAAAGATGACCGAAAGCGGTTCAGCAATCACCTCTGCCAGCTCCTTCAGCACCCGTGGATGAATCCCATCGGGTCCCATGGATTTCTGAACATTGATGTTGCCTAGGCGCTCCCGGACCACCTCTTCCCTGACAGAAGGGGGGTCTTCCATTCCCCAGATCCTCTCACTAATCTCCAGGGTCTCAGATTCCCGAGGGGGAGCTTTTTCACTGAAGACAGAAGCAAAGAAGGCATTCAGTATCTCCGCCTTCTCAGCATCCCCCGTTACCAGAACACCCCCGTCACTTAGCAGGGGAGCCACATTCTCCCTAGTCTTCCTTTTACTGTTAATGTACTTGAAAAATCCTTTTTTATTATCCTTTATCCCCTTTGCCAGATTTAATTCCAAGCGGGCTTTAGCCTTCCTTGTCGCATCCCTGCAGACCCTGACAACATTCTTGTATTCTTCCCAAGTAGTCAGACCCTTTTTCCACATTTCATGGGCCTTCTTCTTTCCTTTGAGTTTGTGCACGAGCTCCTTGCTCATCCACACAGGTCTCCTGCCACCCTTTCCCGATTTCTTCCTTACAGGGACGCACCGATCCTGAGCTTGGAAGAAGAGCTGCTTAAATGCGGACCAGCTCTCACAGGCCCCCTTGCCTTCCAACACCCTAGCCCATGAGACAGCTCCAAGTAGGCCCCGAAAGAGATCGAAGTTGGCTCTCCTAAAGTCCAGGATAGCAATCCTACTTTTTGCTTTACTTCTTCCACTCAGGATCTTGAACTCCAACTTTTCCTCTTTGTAGCACAGCTTTCCTACAGACTTCACAAGAAGTGAAGGCCAGCTACTTACCCACACCTTTGTCTCCTGGTTGTTAACTGTTTGTCATGGTTCTTTTCATCCACAGAATGACCTTCTCCCAGTGCCATTTCTAGTAATTTCTGTTGGGGAACATTGTCAAAGACTTTTTGGAAATGAGCTGAATCTGTACAAACTATCAATACTTTCCTAAAATGGAGTCCTGCAAAAAAATCTTCAACAGCCTGGAGAGACATGATTTTTCCTGCAAAAGTGTGTCAACCTTTTCTTATATTTTCTAATATATTTGATTTCAGCATTTTCAGAGAATCACAGAATCACAAAGATTGGAAAAGACCTCTAAGATCATCTAGTCCAAGTCCAACTGTTGGCCTACCACCAATATTTCCCCACTAAACTACATTCCTCAGTAAAAACATCTAAACTTGTCTTGAACACCTCCAGAGATGGTGACTCAACCACCTCCCTGATCAGCTCATTCCAGTGTTTGACAACTCTTTCAGAGAATAAATTTTTCCTAATATCCAACCTGAACCTCCCGTGGTGCAACTTGAGGCCATTTCCTCTAGTCTTATTGCTAGTTACTTGGGATAAGAGGCTGACCCCACCTCGGGCTCTTTGCTGAAGTACATGTAGGGTTTGTCAACAGCTTTTCCCTCATCCACCAGGTGGGTCACTCGATCATAGAAGGAGATCATGTTAATCAAGCAGGACCTGCCTTTTGTGAATCCATGCTATCTAGGCCTGAAGCCCCTGGTAGTCCTGCGCATGCTGTGTGATCTCAATCAAGATGATGTGATGATTTTATAGCGATGTCCCATTTTACTGGTATAAAAGTAACAGTTGTATAGTAGTAAAGTAGTAACTCTTTAATAAAATCCCTTAAGAAATTAAAGTTTTGGTCTACTTTAGTTCCTTTGGTATTTGTTGACTCTAACTGATACAACTTAATGCCCATCTCATAGCTTAGCAGCTTCAAAACTGAGTTCTTTTGGGACATGTTGTTCTGGTCATTTAGTCCTGTTTATTGGACAGGCATTGTTTGAAACCTCTTCTGCTGACACATCATCTTGATATGGTGCCTCAAATGCTTAGCTTCTAAAAAAAGGCTGTGTGGACTCTCCCTGCAGCTCTTTGTGATGAATATCAATAAAATAAGTCATTTAGCAACAATATGACTCTTTCTTTCCCATGTGCTTCTTTCAAATTGTGATAGCCTGTTTGACAAAATCTGTTAGGCTTTCTGCTTCTAATATGTTTGAGAATAATTTGACTTAGTAGTTTTTATATGCTTAGCTATTCAGAGTATTATCTGTCCTGCTTTATTACTACTTTTCAGTTAACTTGCTGAAGGTTTCATACTTGAAGATTTTCCTTACCTGAACACAACTTCTAGTTTTTGAAGGACAAAATGCTCTCCTTGAATTCCTAATGTTCTGTTTAAATGAGATCATTCTGGGGACTGCGGGGCTGGTGTAATTTTGCGTAACTGTTTAAAAGTCTTTTGGGATTTATATCATTCACTTAAATTGAGCTTAAAATGTAATGCCAGTAAAAAATCTCCATGACCATGCAAACATGTTAGTTACCCTTTTAAATTACATTTTTAATTTCATTTTAACAAATGCTCTCAATTTATTTCAAACACTGCTGAAGAGAGCAGCATACTTTAACTCTTGATGTAACAAGAACCCTGAGTTAGAAAATCCTGCTATCCCTCCTATCCCATGGGCCCTTCATAGGTCCTTTTCACACTGCTGAGGACTACACCCAGAGTTGCCTTTTCTGTTATGAATTGCTAACTACTTGGATGAAGAGGACAACAAAAAAATCATTGTCTGCACTGTAGCTTTTCAAGGTATTCACTCAGTCTACATGGGCAGAGCTGTATTCTGCAGTTACTGTGCTTTTTGCCCAGTGGGCTCCCTGGTATCTCTTGATGTGTCATAGGCATTGCTATCTCCAGGAGTCACTGACTTGTGGGATAGCCCTTATGATACATCCTCAGTATTTTGCTGTCTCATCACTTTCACCGGTTATTTCCGTATCCTCATTTAGCACTTAGTGTTCCAGTTCACTTGGTTATTTTTAGCCTTGTAAAATTTCTGTTTATTATACATTTCTTGTTGGCCCGGTTGTCTGATTTTACATCCTCTACTTACACAAGACTTTACCTGTTGAACCTGTTCTTCACTGTTTCCTTCCTCAGCTGTTTTAACGTGTGTTCTACCTTTTATTCAAGGACATAAGGCTTTGTTACTTTAAATATAGAGGACGCAGCATCCCAAAATCTTCCTCACCTGTCAATTTTCTTTCAATATTAACTTAAAACACATCCATTTGTTTATTTATTTATTTTTTTTTTTCAGTGTCAGCAGCCCGATTCCATCTTGGTTTACATGAAGTCCATCCTTCCTGCTCCATTTACTCAAGAATATTTCCGCATAAATCAGCCTCTTCTCTTCTTTACTCTACCCACTACCTTGAATAGCAAAACTTAGTTTTCTGCTTTTACTGGTTGTGTTGCTGGTGAGATTAACCGGCTGCCACCAAGCCTAGCACCTCAGCAGTAAGCATCCAAGCATCCAAGTTGCCTTCCTGATATTTTAAGGCTTGGAATCAGCTAAGATCTGTATTTGAAATCAGTGAGTTTCTTTTCAACTATAATCTTCCACTGGTAGGCTTTAAAATCTGCTACAACTTAGTAGACTAGACTTTTAAACTTTGAGTTTGTCTCACACAGATTTAAGCTGTACAGTCCTACATACATAAAAATGTGACCAAACATGGAATCCAGAAGCTCTTCCTAAATCTATAGGTTAAAACACTAATACTGGTTGAGATACATAATTCAAATTTATTTTTGTTGATTTTAAAGACTATTAAACTTCAAAACCAAGTTCAGTCTAAGTAAATTTCTTAATTAGCGTTTAGTATTTTGAAAGCATAAGTCACTGATTCTGAGTAGTTAAACTACGTCATCTAGAGTGCCTTACGAAGTTTGAACTGAAAATACTTGTGTCCACGTACAGAGAATGCTGTGAAGGTGAATGTGCAAACACAATATCCCAGAGAACTCTTGCCTTTTCCTTTTGTGCTATTAAAATGGGATTGATGGAGTATTTCTGAAGACACAACATATTAGTTGGGTACCAGTCAACCACTGAAAGGTAATGATAATTGTATTCCATATGCATCTTGAGCTTGGTCTTGACATTTTAAATAGAACACCAGCCACTTTGGATCCTAAAATATTTTAGTCAAATTATACTTCCAGCATTTAATTTAGATGTTTGTATGTTTAATAAAATATTTTTTCTGTATCCAAGACTGTTCTATGTTTTGAGTGTGATTCAATCAGTGAAGATACGCAACAAAAAATGTACAGTTTTCTCTTTTTTTTCTTTTGAAGATAAGAAATGTGTGGTATTATAATAGCACAGATTCATGGTGTTATTTGACTAAGACCAACTTTGCTATTGTGACTTTTATACCACTTCAAATCATCTTGCCCCTATATATGCTTTTTTTTAATATAGTCACAAAGTTCTCCCTCGTAGTCTGTTTTCCTAAGTGGTTCCTGTTAGTGCTGACTTACCAACATTTTTATTTTTTTCATTAAAAAGTGAAAAATACAGATGGGGTGGAGAACAGAATAAAGATTCTACTTTAGATGACTCAATATTTTTCTTATCAGTAACGCCTGCACTTTAGTCATATTTTCTTTCAGGAAGCTAATACTCAGCCCTTGTGTTTGGCTGTGATAGATATCTACCATAGGCAGAGGTCATGAGACAGCTCATAATAAAACAAAAGTTTTAAAATAGAAATGTGCTTCCTTGCGCTATAAAAAATAATCAGGGAACAGTATACTTCTCCCACACCACTACCTTTTGAATCCTGGAATACGGTAGAAAATGGTTGTTTTCTACTTTGGAAGTGAAAGAAATGCTCACCAATATTACAAATATTTAATAGCAAATTTCCAATACAAAGGGATATAAGCTGTCACCTCTGACACCTTCGCTGTGTGACCTGTTGGGCAGGAAGGAAAAACAAATGTGGAAGTAGTCAATCAGGTTGCTGAGACTTCTTTGCTGTTATTGCTGTTCATTTAGCCATAAGAAAACAAGAATTGTTGTCTTTGTATAGGCTTCAAAATTCAGCTGTGAGCATCACTCGGAAGCAGTGGCTTGAAATCACAGGCAGATTTTGGACAGTCTTACGACTTATGCCCAATTGAGCACACAGAATGAACTTTCAGAACGAATCTAAGGAGTGAACTAGTTCTTGCCGTTGTTTCAGTGCTGAACAGAATTCTAGGTACTCATGATATGTACGTCCTTCTCTAAGCAGGCCAAAATAAAAGCAATATCACAGAGAAGTCAGAAAAATATACTGCCTACTTTTTAGCAGATGCCTCTTCCAAAGCCTTATGAAGGCAGATCAAAGCAGACTCAAAGTGGCTATAAGCAAGCATTTGGGCACAGTAGAAATTTGTGCTTGAGAGGCAGCCTCTTGGATACATTTGGGAAGCTCCAAAATGATCTTATTCCTTTTTACTTGATCTTGAACCCTTAACTGTTTTAGAATAAGAAATTTTTTTTTCCATTAAATACAAAATCCCCTTTCAAAAGCCCATGAAGACCCACCTGAGTCCTAATACAATGACCTTGAGACACCACAATGAAAATGGCTAAGAACAAGAAATACCTAAAAACAAGGAAGATGCTTCTGTCTTGCATATTCACTATGTTTAACAAAGAAGCTAAGCAATCTATGATTTAAAGTTTGTTGATCTATGCATGTAAGATTTGCCTGTGTGGCTTATTGCTAATTTGAGATAGATAACCCATCAATAAGACAGGAAGAACTGCATAGCAACAAAATATTTTGTTAATAATATATCACTGGCAATACAATTACAGGCATTGTTTCAGGACCTGATGAAATAAGTGAACAAGTATAACCATTCTGATCTGGCAAATTTTCTTGGTAACCAGAATCCCTTCAAAGGAACTCTGACTGATAAAGCGACAATAAAGTGCTGCTATTCAGGCAAATCAGATTGCACTTCCTTTTTTTTTTTTAAACAATATTTGCAGTTGAGGTTTAACATGCTGTAAAATGAAGTTACAAAGGAGACCGGTTTTCTGTTTGCTAGCAGCAGCTGCAGATGTTAAATCAGCTGCTTCTAGAGGAGCATGGCTCACAGAGCACTTCAGAGGGGCTTTTTTCTGATCCAGTTTTCCAGTATGGAGTACTTGAACCAGATTGCTTAAAAGCTTTGTGCTTTTTCCATGGATAGAGAGAGCAAGGAATAAGGTAACATGGAAAGCTGCTCCAAGGACCACCAAGGTTCAGAAAAATGAAATGTTTGAAGTAAGTTCTCAATTAACAAAAATATCATGGGTTTTCGGGCCTCAGTCATCATCCTTCACTCTTTTGGCAAACAACAGTTTTTCCACTAATCTAAACTGAACTGCAGTGTAATTTGTAAGTGGCAAAACACATTTATTATGGTTAATCTGAAAATACAGATAAAAGTTGTCAGAGCTTCATTTCATGTGGTTTCCATTTTCCATTCATTTGTAACAAAAATACAATGGCTGGCTAGACGAAGACTAAGAATTCAGTTTAATGTCAAAGCAATAGCAATACAATTAAGTTAGAATGCACACTTTCGCAAATAAGCACATGCAGATTTTCAGTTTCTTAAGATCCATTTGGTGCCCTGAGAAATGTTTTTCTATCTTAAGTGACCATCGATGGGAAGCAGTTGTCACTCTGGGGATCAGCACAGTGAAGGCCTCCTGGTTCGGCTCACATACTGCTATGCAGAACGGTGCAACACTGACTGAAAGTGATTGCTGTCTAAGGAGCGCGTAACAGCCAAATGAAAGATGGGTGTCAGTGCAGGGTCTACTGCGCAGGTGTCCACATCAAAAAAACCACAGCTACCACACATTCACTGGCAATCTTGTCTGTGTTATAACCTGAAAAACAGGCATGGAAATTTAGCTACATTTTTACATCTCAAAGATAGCCCAACTTTTCAGGCTTGAGGGACATTAACAACATAATATGGAAAAGTCTACTGACTGGTGTAGTCAGTTTATGTACACACAGACATCAGCAGAGCCTAGTGAATACTGCAAGGATTATTTGTGCACAGCCCTTTACGTTCTGAATACCTCTTTATTCTTGCTGCTACTCGGGCACTTTTGAGGGTTTTATCTATTTGTTTTTCTTCTGGATAGGAGGAATGGTGTCAACACGGCTAATCTTCACAAGATAAAACTGCAAAACATGATGTGAACCTCCTCTCACCAAGCAGCGGCAATGAAATTGAACTTTCATGCATAGGCTGATTAAATTTAATCTAACTTCATCCATTTCAGAGTCCTGTTAAATCTCAGCAAGGCATCTATAATCTGTGCAAGAACATGGCTAACTCCAGAAGGCAGTTCATCCAACCTACCTTGCAACACTGTCCTAGAGAGAGCTTTTTTCACTCTACTTACTTTATCAAAAATATTCAGGATAAACTTAGACAAGATACATAGATTTGAGGTGTCAAAATGAAGATGTGATGAGTCCTATCAACCCAGGCATACATCCCAAAAAATCCCTCTGATTAAAAAAACTGATGCAACCCAAAACTAAACCAATACACTGTGGTCAAGGTGACTATTATTGTACTTAGACATGAATTTTCAGAGAGTTACGATGGAAAATTCAGAAATATTTTTTTTTAATATCCCTTGTACTCTGGGGAGTGACAGCAAGTGTATCTTTTGGCAATCCATGACTACATGTACACACAGAAGAATGATTTCTTTATCCAAGTCAATAATTGCACAAGACAATGCCATCCTCTGTGAGGTTTAATACATAGGATATTCAGGTTATAATCATGCAGTGATTCTCAGCATATATCTCTTAGGAGTGTTGATACTTTACCCTAAAAAGAAGGAGGAATCCTATTATTTGAAGAATACAGAAATACATTTACAGCCATTTCATTCATGGCCTTATGGAGGTCATTAAATAAAGAGGCCTGCACACTGTGAAGGGTGTAGATCTAGATCAGGGGAAGGAAGGGTGTTTTTTGTATTTCTCAGAAGGTGCAACCAATCCAAGTGGCAGGCACGGAACTGGGATTTTTCAGCATGAATTCAATATAAATAATTACGAAACAGAGTTTAATCCAGTTTCTTTTACAGAGCCAGGAGATGTTGGTCAAGCCAGCAAAAGTCTCATGGGAAATGCAAAACTGAATATTGAACTCACTTCCTTACTATTAGGCAAGGAAATGAGAAAACATGTTAGATAAAGCAAGCTTGGCTCTTTTTGTGGCTCTGGCAGATGTATTAATGATGCACTGGACAAACATGAATTGTGCTCTCACTGAGCAAGACAGAGATTACCCTGTGGAAAAGAAAAAGACTCTGGAAGACCCTGACTCCAAACTGCATAATTTAAGTAAGAATAAATCAACATATGTCGGATTTTACTCAATTACATTTCATGCTTCCCTCTAATACTAATCATATAAGGCATAACCCCCTGTCAGTACTGGAATGGTACACATTACTTGAATTACTACCAACTGTAGACATCCTAGATCACCTTTACGTTGCACTAGTTTAGTACCTTCCCAATTTCACTTCAGTAAATCTGAGAGCCCATAAAGCAGGAATAAAATGTAACAGAATACTAGAGAATCACTTAGAGTCTGACATTCACAAGTTTCTTTGTAAGCAGAAGGCAAGCATGATTTGGATCATAAAAATGTCACACTACCAATAAATGTTGTCTTGCTATCTTCAAAACTCTTAGGATAAATGCAGATTCTCCATTTGTGTGATAACAGTGTAATCATCGCAAATAAGAAAAAAGCAGAGCTAATTAAGTTACGTGGGCAGTTACATGTGGAGGGAAAAAGGGAAGAAAGAGAAAGGATAGGAAATATTAGGATTTGGGGGAGAAAATCTGATTGCTTTGAAGTCTGCATTCAGGATGAGGACAGACATGTGTAATTACAGACAGAAAACTGATAGACGTGTGATTATAGACAGATGGTTTTCTCAGCAGGAGTTTCTGACAGCTGGGCTCCAGCACTTCCTATAAGTCTTTATGACCTGATCTTTCTTCAGCACATAAATATTCATGTACTTACATTTTTATGTATGATGTAGGTGTAAAACAAGAAATGGTTCTGCAAGGTGCTGAACAGACTTACTTTTAAAATTAACCATGAAAACTTATGCCAGATGCTAAAATTTAATCAGTCCTGCTGACTTTGTTGAGTTCCCTGAGCCATCCAAGCACCCTTTGACTCCCTGGAGAATAGCAACCAACTCTGGGAGGAAATTCCTTCTATCTCTGTAAGATGTCTCAAGCATGTGGGAACAGTCAAGTCTGATAACTAGTTTGGATGTACTATTTGTTGGGTTAATATTAACTAAAATGAATATTAGACTAAACTGTATGTTGTAGGACAGTCAGGGGAAAAAAAAAAGAAAAAAAAAAGAAGGAAAATTTATTGCTACATACTTCTCCAAATAAAAAATATCACTGTGGTTAAGTTCAGAAAAAGATCTAAAAGTCCTTCTGCATTCTTTGATTTGAGTGCGTGTGATGTAATTGTGCACAAAATCTGCATTAGAACAAGACACACTGAGGCACCAGCCCTTCCTTTCTAGGCAAAGGACATCAATATGAGGGTAAGAGGGAAGTGACAGTTTGCTCTGCTCAGGTTCCTAAACCACAAAATCTGTGGTGACAGATTCAGGGGTGAGCTAAAAAAATAAAAAAATAAAAAAATAAAAAAATCCTGTGAGACTGAAGCTCTTTCTTTTAAGCTCTCTTTTCACTACTTCAGTCTTCGTAACAATTTTCTCAGTGCGGGCAGGGAGATAAACTTCTTTGTTTCATTCTGTAAGAACTGCAAGAGCTGAGCTAGACCAAGATTCCCTAGACTGATGAGAAATAACTCATTGTTTCAGCCTATTGCAAGGAGAGCACTGTCACATTTTTCATCTCATTAGCCCCAGTGCCTTGATGGCTGTGAATGAGTCAGTCTGTAGACAAGGATATGGTGGCTTTGGATCTCGTTACTAGATCAATTCTGTCTGATTTTGAGCTTAAAAAATCTGCTTTTGAACTTCTGCTTTACCAGTTCTAGGTTACTACTCCTGAAAATGCTTGTTCTAAGGTCATTTCATATTTATTAAAGAAACATAAGGCCATCAAATATTTCAAGTCAAACGCCTGCAGCTGAATGCATTTTTGCATCCTTTATGCATTTAGCAATTAGCCCGTTGTGCTCAGCTCCCAGTCAAGTACCGCAGTGTTGCATCATGCTGTGGTTTCCATATGGCAAACACAATAAAAGTGTAAGTTTTGAAGCACTAGCCATTTTTTGCACAATTGTGAAAACCTCATGTAGCCAACAAATATTTCCATACCTTCATTTAAAATGCATCTCAGTCTTCTTTGCACACATTACATGCACAATCCCTTTTTCAGCACTTGTCCTGCAAGCCCTGCTGAATGCAGTTATTATGCTTTTAGGATGAGACACATTTTCCACACATAACTAAGCCAGGGATGTCTCATACCACCAGATCTCTGCAGTCTGCACATGGCCTTTCACTTGAAACAAAGAGGCGTCCAGCCAGACACAACTGCCATTACTTGCACTCATGTAGTTATGAAGAGATATCTTTGTTGCCATGGATTTTGACGATTCGACATTAAAAGGAATTAATCTTAATGATAAGGCTCAGAAAGATTAGAACGACCATAATCTTCCTAACAGCTAGCGGGATACAAATTTCTCTATTCTAGTGGATAGAGTGAAAACAATGTAACAAAAGTATTGGTGTTACTTAGATATTCCAGCCATCAGAGCCACATTCTGATTGATGAGATACAAAGTCACACACACTCACATTCCAGGCCTGGAAGGAAACAGTGTGCAAATGAACTGCCCTATCTGAAACTTCCAAAGACTGCAGTTTAAAAAATGCTCACAGTAATTTGCAAAGGGCTCAGCTGGGCAAGCTGGTTGGACTAAAAGTTCCGTGGGGAGCAGCTCCCCTCTTTGTATGCAGGTCAGTTTCTGACGATATAACTGTGTTTGTGGTGGCATTCTAGCAAAGCAAGTTAGGAATGCAGTCGGTGCTCCTAATTTGATGCAGTGAGGCTCTACGTTTCAGGAGAGCTGCTTTCTCAGAAGAATGATCTTGGACCTCTTTATATTGACACTCTACTTTTGTGAGTTACCTACGAGTAACTCAATAATTTCTTTAGGAAGTGCAACAGAGGGCTATCAGAAAATAAATGCATTGGCTTCGTAAACCTCTCCAAAGCGTTGACTTTAGTTTTGAAAGACAAAGTTCTGTTGCTCTCTATGTATTGGTAGCTTTAGTCATTATCAAAATTGCAAGTACAGCGCCGTGTCCATTATTGGTAGCTGCTGACTTGTAGGGCTCTACCTTGGGCCTGGTATTCCTCAAAGCTGAGCCTGGCCCGAGCTTGACGGCCTATTTAGGAGGGGATGGGAAACCGCAGTGCAGGAGATCCAACTGACATCTGGCTCATTTTTGACAAAAAAAAAAAAAAAAAAAAGAAAAAAAGAAAAAAAAAAAAAAAGAATAATGCAATTTTAGGAGGAAAAAGAATTAGTAGCAAAAAAGCATTAATCAAAGGATAACTTAAGTATTCTTTCTAGGCTGCAGGAAGGTTTTCAGAAGGTATGACTACTTCCCATGAGATCAGTTCCTAGTAACCTGCACGTAAATGCAAAGTAGCACATACAGTAGGCACTGATTGTACAGAATCATTTTCTAACCATTAATAAGCACAAAATGACTGTGAAATTAGTGTAGGATCATTTTATAGTCACCCTGCATACAGTGGACCTGCCTTATTCAATGCTTCTACCTTTTTTCATTTCATGTAACTGTGCAGAGATTGCAAAGAGGTCTGAAAGGAGATTTGGTTTCAGCTTGGAATAATGTAAATCAGCCTAACACAGAGCTAGTGCAAAATGGAATCCGTCCCATAAAGCAGGGTGTTCACTCCTCTAAGAAGCAGCAGATACCTCTTGATACCTATTGCCTTATCACTTCCCATTATTTTTACTGCATTACCATGAAGGCCACTTATGGTAAAAGTTAATAATTTTTGATAAAATAATTTATTATCCAGGACCTCCAAGAAACTGCTTCAAGCTCAGCTGAAATTTGTATCTTTAAGTTCTGGAGACTGCTAAAATATCCAGTGCAGACCAACCGATTTGTGGCCAGCCAGTGAAGCAGGAAACAGTTGTTCTGCTTTGTTAAACATTGTTAGCCAGTGTTCATTCTTTATTTTATTATTCAATTTTTAGATATAGCCGCAAGTGTATTGATTCCTGCAGCCAACATTTATGCATATGTAAAATATGGCTGTATAAAATGAGATAACAAGGAAGTAATATTCTTGGCATGTTCCTCTACATGAAGTAAAGAATTCTGTATTATCCCTCTTGCAGATACACACAATATGCCTGTTATATAGAAGCCCAATCCTATGAAAGAAACTCTTGTAAGAAACTAGTCACAATAAGATGCTGTATCCTCTGTAAAATGCAGAAGACAAACTTTTGGCAGACTCATTCAAATGCTCCTTCAGAATCTAAAGAGACATCAGTTAGAGGTTCATTTTTGAACCTCATTTTTGCCTTGAACAATTATATTTATGTCTGTTTTACGGTATAACAGAACAGCCTACTAATTTTCAGTTCTTCTTAGTTCAGATGAATAAAGCTAGAGAGGATCATTTCAAAACTGCCAGAATTTTTGCCAGTAGGTTGAATTCTGTATTTATTAATGGCACTGGATAGTTTCTTAAGCAAATATCTAACTTATCTGTCCAGTGCTTGGAATTACTATAAGAAGAACCGTTCTTATTTCAACATGTAAAGAGGCACCAAACTTCAATTTGTTTGCTTGTCTAAGAGCAGCCATTACACCTTTTTGTACAGCTAGCAATTCTCGGGGATCCCATGGAAGATATCCTGATTTTCCTGGATTTAATTTCTTGTCTTATTTATTTATCTATTGTTGCTGTGCTCTCTTTCAGGATTTTTTTTTTTTTTTTTTTTTTTTTTACATGAAAATTCTGTGAAATTAAAGTAAACACACTGTAATCTTCTGTACCATAGCAATATTCTTCTGTATATCTTCACATATAAGGTCTTAACATTTTTTTATTTTTCTTATCTATATTCAACTCAGTCTTTTTATGTCCACATCTCAATTCCAGCAAGTCACACAGATTTTCTTTTTGACAAAATCTGATAAGAATTCACTTTTGCTGATACAATTCCAGTGTTTGGTCTTCAGTTGTAAGAGCTGTGTAGATTTTCAAGTATTTTATTGAAGGATTTATATTTTTCAGTTTAGCCTTTGTTTTTTTTCCCTACTAACTGACTTCCCTGGCAGAAAAAGCATTGCTGTGAATTTAAACAAGACCTTTGAGTATTTGAATCAATACCCCGATGGCTTTATCTTATTCTGAATAAATAATGTATTAGAATGCCCCCTTGAGGACCACTGCCAATGACCATCATATTTTCAGGGATCTGAATACTTTCCAATTTTAGTTAATTCCAAAGCTGACTGCATTATTAGTCAGTTAGAACAGGAGTCAGTATGTTCAGAATGGGAAAAACAAAGGAAATTGGATTCAGATACTCAAGTCCTTATTTTACAAAGAGAAAATGCTTTGTGTTTTATGTGTTTGGAGCAAATAGGAAAAATATCCTGTATTTATCTACAAGATGAAATCAAATATACTCATTGATTGATCAAACACAGCTTTACACCTCCAATTTCAAGTATTTTAATAGCTCCCCCTCTCACAGGTGTTACTAAGATTTCACTGGATTTCACTGTTACGGCACAGTTCAAATAAGAAATTTCTCACATATTTTTTCATAAAAATCATAGAATCATAGAATGGCGTGTGTTGAAAAGGACCCTAAAGATCACCCAGTTTCAACCCCCTGCTATGTGCAGGGCCACCAACCACCAGACCGGGCTGCCCAGAGCCACATCCAGCCTGGCCTTGAATGCCTCCAGGGATGGGGCATCCACAGCCTCCTTGGGCAACCTGTTCCAGTGCATCACCACCCTCTGTATGAAAAACTTCCTCCTGCAGAGGACAACAATGCAAAAACAGACTCATCTCAGCTCAGTATCTCTTGACTGACCAGAACAGTTTTCTCCTTGGGTGCAAAAGAATTTAATCCCACGCATTGTTCATCAACAAGGACATCAGTTTCTCTGGAGGAGGAGCATTTATGGGTCATAGAACACTAAAACTGGAAGTTGTTTGCCCTTTGCCATACCTGCAAGTATTAGTCTCTTGTTCCTTGTGAAGCAGCAGTATGGCATTTCAAACTGTAGCCTACATCCACAGCACTCACCATCTGCTGGCAAAGATAACAAAATCCTTGCCTGCCTTCTTCTGATAGCTGGCATAACTGATAATGATAAGCAGGGTGATAGTACTACAGATAAGAGACATTGAATAGATTCTGGTCCATGCTGATTTATACCAGCAGAAGACTCATACTAGCGCTCCTTACCTAGGTGATACCAGGAGACACTTATCTCCTTGCTGAAAACAAAATAATTCAGTTCCTTGAATATTCTGTTGAGATATGATTCAGGATGAAGTAGGTGGATGAGATAACCAGATTCCTAAAATGGATCCACCTCAATGAGCTGTCTTGTTGAAGGATGATTTAAAGCTAACAGAAAGTGAATATGGTTGCTTTATTTTTGTTTGTTTCTTTTAAATGTAAAGCCAAAATAACAATGAATTCCAGAGACTTGATTAGGCTTTATGAGGCTGCACAGCATTCTTTAGGAACTTGGTTGCATTTGCAGACCTGAAACCATCTGAGCAAGTATTGAGCTCATCTCTGCTGTAACTTTAACTTCTGCTCTCATTCTTTGGCATTACAGCAGCCTGATAACAGCTGAGGGGGCTGAGACAAACTGGTGTCACCCATTTAAAGAGCTTGTGAGTAAAACTGGATGAGATAGACCTCAATTTCTCTCTTAAAAGAATTGACTAAGTAAAAATGATTAAATAACACTAAAGCTAAATGCATGAAATATCACCTATGCTCTCATGGATGTAATCAGTTGTGAGCACTGTAGCATTTCCTTTACTCTGTTTTTAGAAGAGAAATAGCGGAAGGTTGAATTCTTCTGAGAGTTCTCAACATACGCTACATTCAGTATTTAAATTCTGAAGAGAGTGAGAAGATGGTCAGCATAGCCTTGAAAACATTTGGGGAAAAAATACTTAAAAACAAAGCACCTGTGTTTTCTGGCTGGACAACAGTCTATCAGCCAAAATAGCTCTTCTAACAATACAGGCTGTAGTGAGCTAGCGCCTCATAATTCATTTCATAATTGGGAAAAAATGTAGCATTTTCTGACATCATCTCAGTGCAGTTTTGGACACACTGTACTACAAAGAATCCAACAATAACCATTTAATTTTCTGCTTCACAATTTAAGAAGAATCCAGTGACCAAGACTGTGTACAGTGTCAAAACATTCTCATTTGGGCTTTCTGGTTCAAAATCCATACACAAATAACTGATAAGCTTTGGAATATAAATTACATTTTAATTATGTCTGCATATTCTTTCTCTTTCCCTGTTAATAAAAACAAATCAAGGGATGACATCCAGCGGCTTCAGAGGCCAGGGTCTGAAAACTAGATGTCAGACTCTGTGGCAGAGTAGAAAGGTGCTGTCTATCACTCTGTGCCTGGAAATTATTTTTACATGTTATTACAACGTGTTTTTTTCCTCTCTCGAGTCCCTATCTTAATAGTAATTAACTCACATCCTACTACTTGTTTAATAATAATAATAAGCACTTAGAGGGCTCAGAGTTACTTGGTGTCATGTATGAGTAAGATCTATGAACTTCAGCTGGCAGATTTTCCTCTGCAGCTGAGGTCACTGCAGAAGGAACTGTTTTTGAAAAGGAAATAATCCTCCCAGCAGAAGGTGGCTAAGATTCTATGTCAATAATTTTTACAAAGATGGTAGCAAAATTCTGCTTTGACCTGGGCCGACCTGATAGAAATCCTGAAGGAGACCTGAAGGAGAAATCCTGCATTACACCAAATGCATAGATCTAAGAATATAACTTGTTTCTTTTTTTCTACAGGGAAGCAGAGAATATTCTGAGAATGTTCTGGTATTTTTCATCATGCAAAAGCTTTCTGATGAGAATTCTAGCGGTGGCAGTCAGGCTTCCATTCCTGACCTGCTTTTCTTTACCTGATTTGATTGAAGAAAGATTAGTGAAAGTGATGTGGGTAAAGACAGACCTAGGAGGGAAACAGCAAAGAAGACAGGGATGGTGTTGGTTCAGTTCCGCTCATGTGCCTGTCCCCAGGGTGAATGTTACTGACAGGGAACACAGCCAAATCCCATTTTTAATTTAAGTAAAACAAAGCAGCTGTCCTATAGTTTATATAAAAAAAACAACAACCTCTATCTATGATAGGAACACTAAGACTCTGCAAGATCAGTTGTAGAGAATGGTCCAAGAATTATAAATCTAAACAAAAGCTCAGCTGCCTATTGACAAAAGCCTTTCTGCACTTTTTATGGTCCCTCCATTTACCACCATTTAGAATTGAGTGGGATGGAAATATGGGGACGGAAATGAAAAGGATGGGAAGTGAAATGAATAAAGAAAAGGAGAAAATAAAAGTAGTGAGCAGCAGAAAGAGGTGGAGAAAATAACCGCAAAATTCTGCTAAAAAGATCTTAAAAATTGCATGTCACATCCAATTCTTCAAACATAACCCATGACAGAGCAGCAGTGTAAACTTTCTCATGATCCAGACTTCAGTTTTTTCTCATATTGCATAAAAGAAAACATTCATAAAGGGATTATAAAGACTAATGAGTGTTTAATGACTATTATAAGTATGCTATAGAACCAAATGGTATGTGCTACACCTGGCTCTAGGTATAGAAGTACAAGTGATACATCTAGTTAGAAGCCATACCATAAACCTCAAATCCTTTAGTAGGACTTCACTTGATTTACAATTCAGCTTTAATATAATAAAAGTGAGTTAAAAATTGTCAAATATGAAGAGTAATTATCTGTATAACCAACAAATTGCAGTTGAAAATTTACATTGCTGGGAAAGTATTTTAATTTTTACTGACACTATGTGAGGAATGTGACCTAGTTGGTATTGAATACAAACAGTACTACAGTGAGATCTCCCTGTCCTTTATTTAAATCTTGAAATTATCTGTCTGATTTGATCATGCTATGCCTATGATAATGGTCAGAAGAATCTTCTGCCTGGGTGCTGATAAGACTACAGTTGAAGATATTCCCTCAAGCCAAGCTTTTGCTGCTAGCAAGCAGCCTCCTAATGTGCTGCCCACACAGTAGAAGTAAAAATGAGCATGGGAAAGAAATGAGGCACGTGGCTGTGGGAGCAGCCTCTGAAGGAAATGATAAGGCTGAGACTGTGAGACAAGAATGGTGGTAGCATGAGTTGTAACTAGGACAAGCTGAGTAAATATGGGGCTGACAGTTGGGCCTTGTACCAGAAATAATGGGGAAAGAAGGGATGGCTATCAGGGTAAGGAGAGATAGGCTTGTTAGTGAAACAAGAAACACCAGGCTTGTTTGGCAGGAGAGTTTGGGCAAACTGGGTCGCTGGTATGTGTCTATTCTTGGATCACAAACTTCTTTATTCTCTGTAACTGTGCTGACGTTGGAAGTCAAAAGCACAGCAACAGGTTACACAATATAGCATGGCTTCTATGGTCCTCTTTGACTATGCGTATCAAGTTCAAATTAATATTTAAACCAACAAACAAAAAAACAAACAGAAACACAAAAAAACCTCCATGAAACCCCAATGCAAACCTGCTCAAAAATGGTTCACAGGGGATGCAATGTCACAGAAAGTAAACGTAGTCTCAGAAAACTGCATCAGAAATAAAATTCCAAGTGCTGATAAACTGAATAATCTCAAAGCATGCTGTATGTGTGTTGCATTTCTGCTACTATTTCTGCACTCTAGAAGATCTTGTTTTAATCTGTGTTAGCTGAATACTTGTACAGGAACAAGTGTAAATGCTCTGTTTTTAAGAAGCTTAAATTCAACTGCTAAGTGTTATGGTGTAGGAATTTAGAGAGCTTTCTCTGTTTCTGTGTGCTGTTAAATCAAGCAACAATTCACACTATAGGAGAGGGCTGGCTACCATTGTATTTCTCAGCTTTGGATATGAACAAACTTTTTTTTTGTCCCCCAAAAGTATAACTGTAATTTTAAAAATCAAGCATGAAAAATTAGCAATATTTCCTGTGGTCAAAATATTGATTCTGTGGCAGGAAATAAAAACTCTCTGGGGCATACAGCAAAGACAAAGGATGCACACATTTTCAAATACAATCACATGAAAAATAATCAAATTCACTGCTACAAATTTCAGCAATTGGTAACAAATAGTGTAGGGAGCAAGTAAGCTGGCCACAGATGTGTCTCAAAAAGTGAGACGTCATCTTCATCTAATCACCTGATCAGTATACCTGTACCGTAATATCTAGGGTAATGATTTTTAAAGTCATCATTTATAGAAGCCAAGAGAATTAACCGTAAAATCCACAAAATCCTTGTGCTGCACACTGTATGTGGAAAGAAGACATGTTAGTGGTTATAGCAATTATCTGGAATTGCAGAGGAATAGCTGCCTTTCGATGTTTTTGAACGTCTCAGACAAATCCAGGAGTGTTAACAGAAATTCTTATGGTGTCTAACTTTTGTTCCCAGCAGGCTGGCTAGCATTGCAGACACAGCCAAATTCTCTCCTGGCCTAACTACAATCACAAAATTTGGCCAAAGACAAATGTAATACATTGATTTCAAGAAAAGTTCAGTTCCTGTGTGGTGCTCAGGGCTCTTCCAGAGCAAACTGTAATAGAGGATGACTGTAAAACCACGTTTGGTACTGGAAGCTTTGAATTACTATTATTTCTATCACTTCCATGTAAATGACTGATCTTGCATTTTCATGGGGTTATTACAGTTGATTATTTATTTATCTATTAGAGCTATTTATTAAGACAAATAATTGTTTGTTTCTCTAAATACTATGGAAGCAATAAAGTGCCCTGTTTCAAAGACTGCCTCTACAGATTAAACGAGAAAATACAGAAACTGCATGAATCCTGATGATGTCTGTTCTGAGAATGCTAGTGTAAAACTGAGAGCAGAGAGATTTCTAAACTGTCCCCCATGCTTGCTATGTTCACTCAGTTAGCTTACTGCAGATGTTGTTTTTTTCTAGAGGCCTTGCAGAATGAAAGTGCAGAAAGACACATCTGAGGAACAAAGATTATGATTACGCTTTGGAAACACCAGGGAAGAAAACATGGAAAACAGATTTGAGAGAAGCACATAAATAGAAAACAAAGGCTGGCAACTTTGATACGCCATATGGAGTGATGGGGTGACAGAAGAAGAAGTAAAATAGTCCAAACACTGAAGACTTGGTAGGCATGGCCAACAAATTTGTTTGCAGCAGTTATTTCAGGGATTCAGATTGGAAGGATGATAAATATTTATGAGGAAGTTTTTAAATTGCCATGGTGAAAGAACATGGTCAGACTGTTAAAGGAATTGCTGTCTGCTGTCAGCACTGAGCACAAGATACTCTGATCAGTGGTTATTCCACACCAGATGGCATAAATTTTTCTTTGATTGGATAGGGAAACAGTGATCTCCGTACAATCATGAGTGCTCCATTCCTTTTCTTGTCCGAATATGATATTTCCCATACGTAACTAAGATCTCAGCAACATAAACAATTTCCAATATTTGCAAATGCCCTTCATTTTGTGTTTCTTAAATTCTTGTGCAATCCCCAAATCAAAATCTCTCTCAACCCCAGCCCAAGAAAAGTACAAGCTGTGGCGACCCACCTCTGCAGTTTGTTACTGCATTTTATGTTTGCTGTGCTGAGAATGTCTCATGTGATGATCTGAATGCTTATTCTGTAAGAATAAACTGGAAGTCACAGCTGAGTTGGATGGAGGTTTTTTTTGTTTGGTGCTGACCGCAAGGAATGCAAGCATAGCTCTGGGCAAATTCCCTGTCTCTGGGTGATTTCTGAGCCATTTGAGATAGTTGTGGGTGAATTAGCCAAGTTGCATGAGAACAACCTAAGTATTCATTTCTCTTTACAGGTACAATAAGACAAAAAAGTGTGAGAATCCAGGCAGGGTGCTTCAGGATGGACAAGAGGGAAGGTAAGGGAAATGCAAGCTTGTGCAGGGGTACAGCTGCTGCTGGGATATGTACTTTATGATTAAGGACTACTCACAGCTGTGTGAAAGTTCCACACACCAATACAGAGACATCTAGCTGAAAAATGTCAAAAGGACAAGAAAATAGTAAAGGAGAAGTGTCTTAAGTGGCCAGCAGAGTGGAAATATTTTATTCAGCTGGGGGTAATGTCTGAGGGAAGTTTGTGTTGTCTTTCCTGGCTGTCCGTTCAGAATAGACGTGACAAAAATGCATGTGAAAATGCCCATTTCTCACATCCAAGGAAGACCAGAAAATATTTCTTTTCATCAGCAAATAAATACTAGATATTCTTTTACTGTATGCTAGTTATTCAAGTCCTGTCAGACTAAGGACACATTTTATTTTGTCAGCTGGATTGCAGAACTACAGCCATTGATATGAGCACATGGATACACATATGTTTAGTCATTTTACTTTCCGAGGAACACAGCCAACCTGATCTTTGGATCTGGCAAAAATGTGAGCTATTAGTTTTTCCCAAAGCTTTTTCTGATCCTTTAAAACCAAACTTTTGTCATTGAAATAACCTGAACAAATTTTACCAGAAGATATTTCCAACTAGTGTTTCTCCTCCTCTTCATAATATTCTTAAAACGACTGCTGATTAAAAACTTCAGTGGATTGATTTCCAAAGCAATCCATTTATGTCATGACTATATGGTTTTGTGTCCCTGCCATTGTGTAAGACTTCTATCCTACTTCTAATTGCTTTGCTGTATCATTTCTTTAGGCCTGTTTCTTATTTTTCTGCTGTCTGTTTGGTTCTTATTTTAGCATATTGTTTACTTTAGCTTTGTATCAGTATTGATTTGGGCTCTGTTAAATGATTTTTGCCCATGTATTCTTGTGTACCCACTCAATGCATGAAGATGTGTCTTCAGAGTCCAGTGGAATTTTTAAGCTTCTGCCTAATACAATAAGACAAAATTTCCATCTGCTGTAATATCATACCTTTTAAGATTGTTTCCAAGGTTTTCTCATATGCTTGTTGTTAAGTTTATTGATCCATAGCTTCCAGGTTTATCTTTTCAAGTTTTGGAAATATGCAGTGATAAAAACTACTTCAGTTCTCAGGAATTTTTGCCTTATTCCAGTGAATTTGTATACATTTCATTTCACAGGTTCACTTATTTCCATGCCAGTGACCTTTCCATAATTATCCTGCCAATAGCCAAAAGTTCATTTCTTCCTTAATCACTTAATTTAAAATATTAAGATATATACATTATTTGCCTTAATTTTTTTATTATTATATTTTTATCTTTAGTGCTATAATCTTCTGTTTTGCACATTTTCTCCCATAACGTAGAAGTGTCTCAACAGGTATTGACCAACTTCCAAAAAAATGTGTAATTGAGACATCATATTTATACCATCACCATTTATTGCCATTTATCTGGGATTATTTTTCTATGGACTTTATATAACATATTTTTGATCTCATCTCATCAGGTGAAATGCATTCCATCTCATCTCCTGAGTGCGTTCTTCTTTTCCTTTTCTAAGTTGTCCTTACATCTTTTTCTGCAATTAAGTAATTACTTTGAAATTTCTTTTCCTCCCATTTCTCCCTCTTTGCTCTAATGCGACATGGTGGTTCCTATTGCGAGTTACTGAACTAAACGTTTGCATAATCCTCAGCTGTGCTGAATCAGTCCCCAGGTATGGATTTTCTGTACAGTACCAAGTCTCAACAATTTCTTTTTCCTTCTCGTACTATGCCAAAAACAGTCATTATTTTGTACTAAATACAGCCTATAAAATTCCAAGCAAGTTTTTCAAGCCTAAGAGCTTTTCTCTTAGGTATGATTCTTTTTGCCATGACTGGTGCCCATACAAAGAATGACAGATAACAGAAAACATAGTATTATTCATACTTTAAATGAGAAGCAAAAATACTTGAGGTCACTAGCAGTCAGCATATTTCACACTTCTGCTGGTTTTCTTCTGAGGATCTTGAGACTATTCAACAAGAGAAGCTGGATTATGCCCCAGAATGCAGCTCAGTACATGGATTTACTGCTGTGCTTCAAATGTGATAGCAACAAGTAATGATGGCTCTGATTGCCTAATTTTTCTACATCAGGAGTCATCTACAACAACTTTATACTAGAGAAAATATCACTTCTGCTTCTGCTGATAGAAACACAACAGCAAATCCTTCCTACAGACGTGCAGTATGTTGAGTGATCTGATTACAGCACTTATTGGTGAAACCAGTAACACTGCCAAAATCACTTTTGTTTGTATCTATACTAAAGATAAAAATGTTACACCATCCTCCCAAACATCTTTTTTATAGATAGAAGTGTCTAACGTAGACAAGGCCAAGGTGAACTGCGAGCTCAGATCCACTGTTCAGTTCCGTGCGAGGCCAAAGTCTCAGTGCACTTTTTGCCCTTCCTTTTTCTCTTTGAACAAAAGCAAAGCAGTAAGGGCAATCACTCAAGCACTCAATTCACATACCCTCTTGTACAATAAACCAGAGAAAAGAAAGTTCTGAATAGATCACACGCAGTCTTAATGGCCATTGAGGATTTCCATAGTTAAACTGAAAGATTTTTTTGGCCTGAGGCTGGGATCTTTCAGCATCTTGAAAACACCTTTATCCACCATCACAGTATTGGCTCAGGTAGGACTCAGGTAGGACTCCTCTGTCTTCTGCATCCAGGCCTGGGGCTCCCAGCACAGAAATAATTGGACCTATTGGAACAGGTCCTGAGGAGAATATGAGAATAATCAGAGGGCTGGAGCACCTCTCCTAGGAAGAAATGCTGAGGGAGTGAGTTTGTTCAGCTTGAGAAAGAGAAAGCAAGGAGACCTCCTTTTGGCTTTCCAATACTTAAAGGGAGCTTATAAACAGGACAGAGATTGACTTTTTACGTGACGATTTTAAAGGAATATGGAAGTGCGCAGTATTTATGATGAATCTCAAATCTTAGGAGAAGTGCTGTGTGCTGCGCTCTTCCCATAATATTATAAGATGGAAACGTTCCTAGGAACTGTCAAAGTTCCAGTAAGAAAAGGGCTGAACATCTCTGAAATAAACTGCAGCTCAAACGGCCATATCTTGGAGGAACAGAAAGAGAGCTATTTCATTGCCCACATAAACAGTATCTCCCAGACTTTGAAATGGCAGATGAGATATGCTCAGAATAATGTATTTTTCTCTTCTAATCTCACTTCAGTGCAGCATTAACTTGCTCAATGCTGCTTCAAGATGTCCATCCATCCCAAGCAATAATGCAGCAAGTGAAAATTTATACAACCGAATAGAATGAAAGTCGTCATGCCACACTGAGTGTAAAAATGTGAGAACTTTGTGTTACATGTCCATGCACATGCCATGCAACACGTGGCTCATGAACTGTAACAATAAGAGTGGTTATGAGGTTTTTGCAGAAGTCTTAAGGCAGAAACACAAGCAAAAAAGGAGATGTGTTGCTAGAGTCATATGCGAGCAGAAATAAGTATACGGTTTTCACTTCACTTTGAGCAAGCCTTACTCTGAACTGCTGCAGAGAAGAGATTCCAAGAACTCAAGCATCTACAAACAGAAGTATGAGAAGCTGAATTCATCAGTAGTGGATCTAGCTAGTTACTTCAGCTCACTAGCATGCACTAGTGGAAGTAACTTTGACAGCAGTGTATCTGTGTAGAGCAGTACCATAAATAATGCCATGCATTTACACCAATCTTTTTCAGATGCTTTTTACTTACAAATCTCAGCTACTGCCCTTTAAACCTCTTATCATAGAAAAAAAAATGGCTTGAGTTGGAAGGAACCTTAAAGCCCACCCAGTTCTATTCCCTTGCTGAGTGCAGGGTTGCCACCCACTAGATCAGGCTGCTCAGGGCCCCATCCAACCCACCACTGAACACCTTCAGGGATGGGGTGGATGCCTCCAGCAATGAGGATACATAGATAGAAAGACGCCATAACTTGTAACTGTATAACCTCTGCAAAAGGAAGACAATTGTGCCAGAAATACAGAGTGAGTGCAAGCTAGAATTGGTAAGATTTCTACGCAGTCTATAACTTAGCTGAAAATCAGGGCTATTTATGGCAGTGCTGCTGCTCTCACCTGGGCAAAGGTAAAGTTTTATTATTATTATTATTACTATTATTAATTTTTTATTATTTTTATTTTTTACTTTTGGTAACTATTTTTGATCCTCCAATTGAAATAAAATGAACAGCAGATAAGTTGAAATAAAAGTGCTGAGAAAAGGAGTAATGAAAGAAAACGAGGAAAGAATAAGAGAAAATGAAGACAATACAATAAAAGGAGAAAGAGAAAATATCACTTCACAATAATTGAGTCAGAAAATAGAGGGGGGATACTGAGAAAGGGGAATAAAGGAGGAAAGTACAGAATTAAATGTAAGATAGTATTTAATTTAAACTTACATTTAATTTTATCTCCAAAGTCTCTTTAAAACCCAAATCTATTTAAATTTCAGCTGTGCTATCACTGTGTACAAGCAAGCCCACAGCCTTTAGATCCCAAATGTAAATCTAGCAACAGAAACTTATGTTAACCCATTCCACGCTTACTGGAGCAAAAAGGGCTTATTAATGAAGGCAGTTTAACTAATGAGAGAAGAGTAGAACATAGGATTTTCTTCTACTGAAAATACTCTCTTAGAAGCAAAAATGTAGCATTTGCAATATGAAAAATTGTGTCACTTAAAAAGTCAATGGACATTATAAATAAGTTAGCTGCTCATCACTATTCCTTGAGCACAAATCCATTGTATCACAAATTCTCCTAAGGCAACCAAAATCTTGTAGAAATTAGCATACTTGCAAAAATCTTAAAGAAAGCTTACCAATCAAACATCAGATTGAGAAGTATAATGGAGAAAAATGTGTTTTAAAAAAAATCTGAATCCTGATTTTTTTTCTGAACAACCTGAAGAAGAATTTGTGAACTGAAAACAGAAAGCAGAGGCAAGTAATAGACACTGCAAAGATCTCTTTTTCCCCCAGATTAAAATTGTCAAAGAAGTGTCTAAGTCTTCATAAGAAAAGATCTGTTTTGTTTTGTCTTTGTATTTTTGCACTGCAATTTTTAAAAATTATAATGGGGAAATAAAGATGTTTGATGCAAACAGTCCAGAATTTAGTAATACTGGGAAAAGGATGCATTCAACTGAGCTAAAACCAAAGTAGTAGTGTGACTGGAGAGTTCCAAGTGTTTTGAATATCAATATTTAGTCTTAGTATTATCTCAGATATTTCTCATCTGGTTTTGACCTTCACTTATTCACACACAACAAAAACTAGCTGCAGTGTTTCTTGAACATCTGAAAGGCACCAAGAAATGTAGCTGTGGTGGGGACATTTTACAGAGGGCACAAAGAATGCCAGACAGCTGGAGAAATTCCTATGCACCACAATGATTACAGCTGTGGTCAGGCTGCCTCCTGGAGTTTCCTGTGCCCAAGGTCAGATTTTGCAAGGTGCTTAGGTCAGTTTTTCCTGAAGTCAGCACCTATCACAGATGCACCTCTCAGAAAGTTGCATCTTGTCTGGTCATACAGTTAACCTGAACAGATATTGCTGAACACATCTGCAGCGTGCTTGGAAAAATGGATGGCGATGGTACTTTGGAAATATGACTGAAATGGATTTATTTACATACATCAAAGCAATATCTGGGAGTGCGAGGGTGGAAAAGGACTCCCTGCACTGTTCTGTAGTTACAGTGCAAAATGATGGATACTGGTTGAGGAAGCTTAAAATTTGGATGACATTTCTGTGAGTTATTTGTAAACTTAATTTTTAACTGGTAGTTGCACAGTGCAGTGAATTCATTGGCTGTTCAGGTAAGAGCAGATAACCAGGTAGTTGTTCTAGGTCAACCAGACCTAGCAGCGCTGATCCTGAAATAATTACTACAGTGCTGAGATCCCATTAAATGAGCTCCAATTCATAGCTAGAGAAATGTGATTAAAAGGCTTCTTTTTCACAGCTGGCTTGCCCTTGGGCACAGGAGAAGTGGCATGCAGTTATCTGTATTTGTCTGCACAGACATCCTGCAGACATTTCTTTCAAGTTGCAGAAGTTCTTTATTTTCTTTGGAAAGAAGGTTAGGAAAACATTAAAATCCCCAGGGCCAGGAAAAATGTGTAGGCATGAAAAAATTTTAAGTAACTTCATGTTGATTAAAAATTGATTAAGTCAAAGTAAGTAAAAAAAAGAACCTATAAGGAAACAAAAGCTTGAGATTGATTTCATGCTGTCCAGAACCTGCTATTTGAAAAAGGGTGTAGTGTCCATGGTGTGCAGCTGGCATTGGTCTGTACATACATTGTGGAACAGTATCCTTACTGTCTGTGTAATGTAATGATCCTGTTCCCTGCACTATCAAGGGTAAGATTTCCAATAACCTTTGTAGTTTAGGATCCAGACACTGGAATGGCATGGAGAAAAATACACTGACTGGATGAACCTAGGTTCCCAAAGTGATTCTTCACCATTTCCTGAGGCATATCATTCTCTTAACACTATGCTACAGAACACATTATCCCCAGTCAGCATGGATGTATGCTTCATGTTATCCAAAAACCATTAGTTAAAAACATTACTGCAAAAACATATGTTTCTCCCATGCATATTGTTTTTTGTGCAATCAAACTGCTACATAAAGAAAAGGAACCACTCAAAACATGTTTTGACACAGAGCTGATCAGCACTCCAGGATTTATTATTCCTCACCTAAAAATGAACTGAAAGGCAAAAATCTTGCAAACATGAACTGATAAGCACTGTGCATGTAGAATTCTCTTTGACAAACAGTTCATTCTATATGGAGAAAAATGTCTAAGAAATCAGAAGAATAAAGCTACTGGATAAAATATGCATATGACTGATAATGAATGTATGCGTAGTTGGTGTGAT
Organism: Lagopus muta; assembly: GCF_023343835.1. NCBI lineage: Eukaryota > Metazoa > Chordata > Aves > Galliformes > Phasianidae > Lagopus > Lagopus muta. The sequence goes on from NC_064439.1 coordinate 22,820,604, forward strand.
GGGGTGGGTGGTGAATTTTACACAGCAGCATAGAAAAACACAGATAAAACACGTCCCGTCTGGTTTCAGTCTGTCACTTCACCTACCACTAATGGTATGCAGGACTTCCATCCACCTTCTTTGCACATTAATTGATGAAACATGCCAAAGGTTGTGATGTTCAACTAGAAATGAGTTACAAGAAACCTAAGATTTAAACTCATTTGAATTTGTCTTAATGTGAAAAGAATGGCCTTATTTCTACAAACATCTATTGTAAAGTTGTATCAAATGATCCATACAATCATAGAATCCTTAGAGTTGAAAGGGTCCTTTAAAGATTATTTAGTCCATCATCCCTGCAATGACCAGGGATATCCACAGCTAGATCAGGTTGTTCAGAGCCCCAACCAGCCTGACTGTGAATGTCTCCAGAGACATGTCTCCAGGGACCGAGTGACTGAAGACTGTTTGATAGAGCAGATTCTCAGCGATAAAATAATATTTTTTCAGCATAGTCACCATCATTAGCTATGCACTTTCACCAGTGATGAGCAAGAGCAGTCATACTTCACTTGTTAAAATCTTCATGGCTGTCCAGAATGTGGCTTATCTTTCATGTTGCTGTCATGACTGTGAAATGCACCACCCACCACCTCACTGACCTCACATCCACTGTTTGGTCTCTACAAATGTTCAACAAACATCAATGAACATCAAAAGATGCCATTTTTTCCACATGGAGGAACTCAATTTCACACCTTTGCCTAATCTGCACTTCCACATCAGACGCCATTCTGTCAGACTGTCCCTCTGCTGCCATCTGTTGCACAGTAAAAAGATGTAAGGGAAAGTTTGTGGGAGGGTTTAACCTCTACTGCCATCAAACTGACATCTGCCTCTGATGTCACAGGCCAACATAATAAAATAGAAGGCATTACTTTTGGAGCAGCCTTCACATAAAAGAGATCCTAAAATACCTTAAAGGTAGCAGTAACATGCCTAAGGGTGCCTTTAGGTGAAATTAATCCCATCTGTGGCATGAGATACTTTAAAAAAGATTGAGCATACAGGAGAGCATGAACACAAAGTTGCTCCAGGCTGTCTGAGGATCAAAAGAAGAATCCACATTTGTTTATGTTACCAGAAGACTGAAAAATAACTTGCTTAGAACAATGAAGAAAGAAAACAACAAAGGTAAAATCTGGTGGTAGATAAACAGGGATCAAACTACCACGGGAAAATGGAGAAATCTCTCATCTGAAGAACAACAGGATATACCTCCTTATCTGAATAGAAGACAGAGCACAGCAGTGAATGAAAGTAGAGTGACGGTCTGTGATGTACTGTTTAAATTGGATGACCCAGTGATTCCCTGTGACCTTATCCTTGATGAGACAATGAGCTGATCAGTTTAACTATGGGGGAGATAACTTCTTCAGGTAGAAATGCTCCCAGGGGAGAAATGCCTCCCAACGAAGGCATGCTTACTGGCAAATAAAGTTAGTTAAAACAAGTTGCAAAAAGGTATCATTTAACACATGATGTAGTGTTTAATACACCTGAGTTAATATCAGCTGGGTTTTTGTTTGTTTGTTTGTTTTTTCCCTATAAATTTAACAGTTTTTTGCAGGTCTGCTTTCTGGCACAAACTGGGCTTTAGTACAAGCCTTATAAAAGCTGAAAGAAAAAAAGATTATGAGCGTTTTATAGAATGCAAGCATAAGGCAAGTAACAATAAAAGGCAGATGACTTCAGCACTGGTTGTCTTGACAAAATAGTTATGGCTAGTGACACCATGACTACAGTTTTGTGTGTTGTTAATGCATGAAATAATGTAGTAGCAAGGCACAGTTTAGCCAAGTGTGCCGAGAGAACTGCATCTGCACCTCCTCGGGATTGTTTTGTTACAAAGGAAGTTATGTGCATGTCCACACAGACTTCCACACTGGGTTGAAGCCTATGCCTGCTTGTTTCCCACCCTTGAAATAGGGCAGTTCAATTGAACTGGTTGCTTTACTGTTAAGATGAATCTCCAGAAATCAGCTCTCACTAAGAAAGTGTAGCAAGCCATATTAACAACCACTCTTCTCAATAAAACATTAAGAACATTTAGGTAGAAAAACAACAACAAAAAAAACAGAAAAGATCTGCAGCAGTATGTTTGATTGTATGTACTCAGGGTCCTCTGAAATATGAAATAGATCAGGAACTGCATGCCTAAAATATCATCAGCACAGAGTGAGCCACTTACCCCTGTCACTGCCTCAAAACTTGAGCAAAGTTCTGGTAACAGGGAACTAAAATTTCAGCAGTGAGAACAACTAGAAGAAAACGCATCTGAATGTGACATGTATATCAATTTACTCTTAATAGATTGCAGCTCCTAACACATATCTTTTTTAGAACTCACAGATCAGTTTAGGAAATTTTAAAAACACTGATGAGGTGGAATCACAATGGTAGCAGTAACTGTTTGACACTTTATTTAGTGCAGCAAAGTATCCTACAAGCACTGGCACGCTTGCTTTTTAAATGGGTTTGCAAATGATGAAAAATAAACTAATTGAAGGAGAACTGCAGATTTTTTTTTAATTAATCAATCTTGTTCTAAAATACACAGGTGAATGTTAATGAAAGAGCTAGTCAGAAAATAAAATCCTCCATACCAAGTTACATTAACCTACAGCTTTCACATTTTTTTCTCAGCCCACAGAGTTCAGTCCTCAATGCTTTGCTAGCCTGAGCAAGCTGACCTCTCGCTTCATTCTGGTCCGTGCTAGTTCTCCTGTGCATCTATGCCATTTAGAGTTTTTCTGTATGTGGATGAGCACAGCTGTACTCAGCTTTCCCAGTGCTGAATGGCTGCTAAACAGAGAACTGACCATGGATGACAGAGCTCACTAGCTAGGGTGGGTGCAGGACACTGCGTAAATACCACAAGCAAGCGAAGCTCTTCTTTAAAGGGCTTGTGTAGCTGAGATGGATAAAAAGTGCAATGTCATACGGAAGATCTTCACCAGGGTGAGGTAAAAGCTGAGGAATAATACTGAAAAACATTTCAGGGTCTCAAGTAGATTTGTTGTAAGGGTTTCAAATGTTGAAGCTGATTAGGCACATACATCTTGTCAATTACTGTAGGAGCTGGGTTTCTCTTCTGCCAATTGCAAACCCACAGATTTTGATTAATAGCAACCCAGGCAGTCTCTGAGGTGGCAGACAAGGAGATGAGTTCCTCAGCCTTCATACCATTTTCACCTGCTTCCTTGTCACACTACTCTGGGATAGCAGAGCACAACAGCCACACATTATCAATATTACAGAGACAAGTGTAATGCCAACTGATTTGACTCCTTAAAACATGAGTTCTTCTGTCGGGGAAAGCCTCTCCTGAAAGTTAACATGACCTGCTGTGATGCTGTAAATGGCTGACAAAGAGCTAGGCTCCAAGCTGGTTAGTTAACCTCCTAGGCACAAACACACCCTATTTCTCTAGAGATACTGATACCCCCTCTCATGACAGGGCCAGCATCTGTTAGCTCTAGCAATGTGAGTTTTAAAAAACCTGTGCAAACCATCACCAGCTCTCCAGAGTTTCCTGAATTTTCAGGAAAATTCTCTGCGATATCTATCATTTCCAGACTTGTGTTCATCTGGATACATATCAGGAGTAGCTAAAGTGACTTGAAATTCATGGGGGGAGGAAACTGCACCTTAATAATACAGTGCTAACAGTATTAAAACGAGTAAGCTGCCAACAGTTAATGCAACATTTACAAATGTCTTTGCTGGTTTTATCCAAGTTGTACCCTCATCCAGCTAGTGAAAATGCTGTAACCTCCCATTCAGACCTTCCCCTCCAGCCCTTACTAATTCCTACATTTTTCTCATTCCTCTGCTGCAATGTTAGTGCGCTTACTGAAGTGTGGGTACCTAACTCGAGGTCCAGCTGCTACTGTTTGTGAGCCAATAGGACTGTGCATATTTTTGAAACACTGAAGCTGCTGTTATTGCAGAAAGTAAATGTGTTACCCCGATAATGAACGGCCAGCTGGCTGACCAGTTTTTGCTTATGTACAGTCAACATCTATTGTTCTTCCCTTTGCACTGTTCTGAGAGATTCATCACAGATCAGTGTCCTGACAGAAAACTTCTCTCAGTCCAGAACTCACAGGAACCCTTAGATTCTTCTTTCTCATTGGATCTTACAAGAAAACAATAGTAAAGGATGTAATACTGTCTGACCTAAAGAAATTTATTAGAGATATTCTGTATAGGATTTAAATAGATATTTATAAAACAAGACAAACTTCAAGAACAGAAACATTTTATGTTAATCTATATAACTACAGATCAGCACATAAGCCAAAACAAATGTGGTGAGCTGTAGATGAAATACTCCAGCTTTTGTTTAAGCTGTCTTTTAACGTCTTAAAAAGACATTTATGTTGTGGTACGTTTCCTGGACTGAATATCTATGTTATATAAAGGCCACTGAAGTTCTCCCTTCCCCCTTCTGCTTACAGTCTTTAAGTTTACATCAGTCGTCATCCACCCAAACACGAAAAGCCATTTCTAAATGTTTTTCACTCAGTGTTTTCTCTATCTGTAGAAGTCAACAAAAGAAAAAAAAAAGTATAAAAGAATTTAATGAAATTTTATCAAGCATGAAATGGTGTTTTAACAAAACAGGGGGATTTGCTGAAGTAATGTTTCAGTAAGGAAGGAAATACCATTGACTTTATTACAGCTGCCTAATGTTTTCCACGAACTGCAGAAAATAATTCATTGTATCTTAGTGACCTACAATAACAGCTGACTGCTTGCACTTGATGGAAATGTGATTTGCGTCTACTGAAAATTAACTATTTAACTTCTCCATGTTGTTCTCTTTGGATACACGTTGATTTCCATTGCATTCTGTTTTGAACTATTTCTTGAGATGCAAACTCCAGTAAACACAAACATCAATGGCTATGCAGTGTTCTACCACGAAGGAAGAAAAACACGGGCAAACAGCGTGTCAGCTGCAAGAGACTGCACTTAGATGAGGCCTCTTCTTTCTAAGACATTTTACCTAGAAGATTCAGTAACATGGCAAAGGAACACTTCAGACTGCTGTATGTGGGCACACTCATGTATGTTCAGCAGAAAGTTCCACGGTGAGAGAGATAGAGGAGATGCTGAGCCGGTGCAGATTTGGGGCTGGATTGGATGAAGTGACAATGTCAAGGGAAAAGTAATATCTTGCCTATGTAGTCTGAAGAAAAATGAGTGGAGCTGAGGCAGGGAAAAATGGGAACAAAATCTCTGTCTTTTGAGACTTGTCAGAAGATTTACTCCCACTGTAATCACTGCCTCTGAGAAACAGGAGACGGACGCAAGCTGTTCTGCTGCAAATGCTGTGCTGACAGTCCAACATACCTCATATTCTCTATGCAATACCATCCCTTCTTTACATAATTTATAGAATATATTTTATCCTTGCTTAATAAGAGCATCTAGATTTTGTACGCACATCTGTGCAGGTACGTGTGTATATACTGTACCAACCCCCATCTTGAAAAACTATGTATGTAGGCACATCATATATTCAATATCTGTGAACGTATGCATCTACGTTGCACATCTATACAATCGCTAACAGATAGCAGTGCTGTTCGGTAGGGAAGAAGAATATGACCTGGGATCTCATGCAAATTTTACTTCAATAGAAGGTGACCTGGGATCCCTTATGCTCATTCAGAGTAAAAAAGAATGAACATTTCACCTTCAAATTTGACTGGCAGTGAACGCCTCCTTAATTTGTATGAAAAATAGGTATGCATCTACTATGAGCTTAGCTGCATTCAGAACATGAAGAGGACTCTTTTCTCACACTTGAAAAACAGCTGTGCACACTTGAACCATGCTGTCTGTTTTTTTTCTAGTCTTACTTATTCAAATTAACATAACTGTCATGAATTCAGAATTACTTCCACTGAAGTAATGAAAGCACACAGAGGTAAAACTAGTGCAAGGAGACTCTGGAGTCTCAATTCTGCAATTCCCCACTGCTATGATTATTTCAAGTGTAAATCGAAGGACTACTTCACACAACTGAAATGAAACAAAACAGTAAGCAGCAAAACATTAAAAGGGTACTGAAAATGGACAATAGCCTTTTTAAATGGGTTGAAATACTCTGTTGTTAAAACGGCTTTAGAAGTCGACACCTCCACTTTGTGTGATTGTCAGAAACTCACATAGAGAGCACTGAAATTACTCTGCAGCAAAGAAGCAGGCTTCCCACTTACAGAAAGCACGATGGCATGGATGCCTAGATACCACTTGTTGAAACATGAAAATTGGTTGCATTTATGCACATAAAGATGAAATTAGACTCAACAAATGACTGAACTATCAAAGTGAGAAGGAACCTGTAGCTGACAAACCATGACAAGTTCATACAATGAAAAGTTTGACTCTTCTGACATTGGGAGGACATTCAACAAAGTTCCTTGAGACTGTAATGTGCTTTGTTGGGCTTTTTGTTTATTTTATCCTTGCTTTCTGTCAGAAGAAAACGATTAGCATGGACTGCAAGCGGTCTTAATGCCTCCAAGAGTCAATTATATTAATTTCTATTCTATGAAAAAAAGCTTATATCTGTATAGACCTCCATTTTACCTTTTTAGGCATTTAAAAGAACGAGAAGAAGTTATGTAAATTTTGATAAACAGGTTGAGAACACTGGTGGTATATTTATAGTGAAAATCAAACTCTATAGAAGAACAGTCATTGTTTAGAGTTGTGTCACAACTGGCCATTCAGATGAGTGCATCCCACGGAGAGCTTATATGGTTCTTAAAACCTGAGGGTGGGAATCTCTGACAGACAGCCTCTTGCTCAAGTTCATAGGAAGCTCTCATATGATGCAAACCACTTCATTAAAAAAAAAAACACTGCAAAGATTTCTGTCTCAGTGGGCATTCCAATAGCATGCTTCAGACATTCATTGCATAGCTGACATCACTTCCACTGATACTCATTCTCTAATATTAATTTCATTGGATATACTCTTCGGGATATAAGAAGTAAAATATAGCTAATAAATGGCTTTTCCTACACCGTCATCTTCTCTATGTCACCTTTGTTTCCCCTTCTCACTAACTAAGCCACCCTTGAAATTTTTAGTCCCTCTCTGCACTGGAATTTTTCTTTGCCCTAGTAAGGATTAGTTAGAAAGCAATAGTAAAATTATATTTGCCATGTTCTTTTTGTCCTCATGTGACCCTAACAGTGAGGTTAAGGAAATGTAATTGGCCCTACGGGGCATCCAAACGTTTACAGTAAAGTTCTCAATGCTTTTCTTAGAGTGACATAATGTACTGCAGAATTTCATATTTTAATATTATTCAAAAAAAAGCCTTACTGAAAAAGTGCACTGAAAAACCTGCACAAAGATTAGGAATGGTCAAACATTATAACATCAGGAGATAATTAATTCAAATTTTAGTACATGGGAACACATGGACAGAGAAAGTTAATTGTATTTCTCAGTCTCTTTTTTTTAGTGTGTGCATCTCCTATTTTGAGTCTGCCCTGATTCATAGTGAGAGCCAACAATGCCAAATGACAGTGAGTGAAGCTATGAACAAAACAAACCTCTGGATGGGCAACCTCATGCCCACTGACACCTATCTGAGGACACACAAGGGTCCAGCTACACAGCGAGTGCTGGGAGACAGAGGTAAGGATCCACAGATCTACACAGTGCTTCAGCTAAACCTTTGAGTCTCCATGAGTAGTTCAAGTCGGAAGAACCAGTTCATCTAAAGAGTGACATTTCTTCAACATGTAGAGAAACCGACACATCCTGTTTACTCATACATAGACACAGAGGTGCTACTGGAGGAATTTGGAGGCAGGGAGGCACTACGGTCCTCATTCTTTTATATATCATTTACATCCGATCGTGATCACAACATGATGTAATTCTGTTCCTGAGGGCACCAAAACAGAACTGAAGTAAATACTGTCACATCACATAGCCTTATCACTGCTCAGGACCAAAGGAATAAGGAATCAATCCCACAACCTTTTGTAGTTGTATGTTTGCAAAGCATTATTTAAATCATATAACATAAATTTCTTTCTCTTTCTTTTCTTCTTTCTTCCTTTTTCTTTTCCCCGAAAGGAGACAAGAGCACCTTCCAATCACACAAGTAGCATCTTGCATACTTTTTCATTTGATTGTGTATACACTGTCCAAAAGCGTCTGTAGTAGATGTATTCTCTTTTACTTATCAAGATAATAGTTCTTAAATATGATTCAGAAAACAAGATAGTTAACTTAGTGTGCATTCTTCCAAATTACAGCCATTCTTAAATACAACCTTGCAAGCTGAGGGATTATCTTTTAATTAATTTACCCTTGAGTGCACCAAAGTAAGAGCAAGTGTATGGGAACTGCTAAATCATGGCCTGAACCTCTGATTGACCACCTGAGGCAAGCACTGAGTCAGCCATGGGAGCACAGGTGAAGGCAATTCTCCTGTGCTACCAGAAGGGATGGAGCCTGGCTGCACCTCTCCTAGATCCCATTTAAGTGCTGACTGCCATCAAGGAAGGATCTCTTCCTAGAAGATGAAGGATATTGCGAGCCTTCAACATTGGAAGGCATTTTCCATTTATTATTTTCCTGCTGTGATAATCTTAGCCTCAAACTCTGTACGTCAATTGATTTTGCTCCTCTGTACACTTATTGATTGTACAGCAAGCAAGGGATGTAAAATCAGCCCCTGGAGTGTTCTGGATGTTTAAAATGAATTTAATCAATTGTTGCAATACAATCTCATTTTAGTGTGCTTTTCAGTATCTGATACATCAATATTTTCTTATCATGGCTTCTTAACAGTTTCTAGATATGCCTCTTCAGCAGATTTAGATGTATGTAACTTCAGCTATGTCAATTACTATTACTGTATTGTAGGTGTGTAGCAAAATGCACCTCTAGTGTTTTGTGTGGTAAGTCTTTAGTAAGGTGCCAGTTATTCTGTCCAGTGCAGAAATCTAAAGGGGACTGGTGAATGGAAACCACGTGGAACACTCTAATGAAAGAGTTAAGATTGGAAACCCTCCAAAATATAAAAGCATTACTACAATACTACTATATTACAAAAAAGAATTCCGTAAATAGCATGTGGTAATATGCTGAACTAACTGATCATCAATTAAAAAGTGCACTTGTACTTGTTAAATGTACACATACAATGAGACAGCTTGCTTGCCAGGTGCTTTTGCTTTCTTCTTTTCTAAAAATCTTTGTGAAACAGCAGAGATAAATCCACGCCTTGATCACCACACTAACTGCCGAATGACACAAGCCGTTGCAACTGCAATATTTGGTGCTGAGCTCATATTATATTCTTCAAGCCCTAGCGAAAAGGAATTTGCAGTAGACGCCTGATAGGGAAGCTGGAGTCTCTCAGAGGTTTACCTGTACTGTAGCTTTCATGTCTGACCTCAAGAAATACTTTTCTGTAGTGTCTGTCAGGTTACGAAGGATGTGCTGCCATTTCAACCCCTGTCAGCCCATGGAATGGATACAGGCAAGAAGGACATCTCTTTCACAGGCTAAAAGAGCTCAGTGTATGTATCTTGCTAGAAGCTGATGCAAGCAGTTCCTGGAATGGTGAGACAGCTCATCTGTAATTTGCTTTTTCTTTAGTCCCACAGCTGCAACAGCAGTGGGCACTGGAGCCAGATGAGTGTAAAGAGACTTTGCTAAAGGCTGGCCAGGAAGCTAAGCCACAGGCAGAGACACTGGTACATAAAATACATTCCAGTGGTTGGCATCTGGGCCCTGCAGCTGCCAAGCACACCCAGTGTGTGGCCATGGGTGTTGGCTTCAAAACTAGAACATTTTGAGGAGGAGGCTGACAACCAGTAACCAGAGAAGGCAGTGCCAAGTTACCACAGAAATTACATTCAAGTGCCAATTTGCTTGCTATTTCAAAAGGCAAAATTTTATCTCCTAAGTATTGTTTTGAACATACCCCTGTGACAGTTAACAGGAATACGCTGATATTTGCTAGCGAGAGGAGGGTAAAAGCCTTATATAAGTGAAATTATGTTTCTTAGGGCACTGGTTAACAAAACAAAACCATACCCATTATACTTCTCCTTAATTAATGTACATGTTTCCTTAGAGACCACAGCTCTGTTGGGGGACACAAGTCTGATGTATTTCTTTCCAAGAAACAGCATAGGGAGAGTTTTATAAAACAAAGATAGAGGTAAAATGAAAGATATGCAACAAGGCTGAGTAAGTTTCAGCTCCAAAGGCAGGCTTTATATGCTGCTAATACATGAGCAGGTCAGAGCATCATGTAAAAAAAGAAAAGCTATATTTAATCTTCAGAACATACCAACAGGGATCACACGGTTAGAGTATTTTATATCTAAAGAGATGCATGCTACAGAGTCACAAACTGTCTTCAACTGTGTATCCATCTCTTTTTGCTGGGGATCATGTCACAAGAGGTGACTGCACTTCTGTTAGGAGTAAGTAGGGTCAGTGTATATGCAGAATCTTTGCCTGCCTTCTGGGATAGTTACCTTTGAAAAACAAAAGGATGGAGGTATATGGAAAACACTTGAGTCACGTATGAGAAAAACATCAGCTAATTTACCCACTGGAACACATGTAAATCAGCCAAAGGGATTATTGTTTTAAACACAGCATTCATTTCCTTTGAACAGTTCTTGAGTGCACTGCTCCTGCACAGCTCTGCAGTCTCTTTTTCCCCGAGCCCCAAAGCAGTACTGGAGTGCAGTGCTTCTCTGAAGTGGAGCTTTCTAAAAACGTTATAGCAAGATCCCATCTCAAAGTCTCTCACAGACCTCCCACCAAATCTTCTCACTTCCTAGCATCTGCAAATTCAGTCAAGAATCTGAGCATGAATCAATGGTTTTCTCTGGCTCAGTAATCATTCCCAATAATGATTTTTGTCATTGAAACTTCAGCACCAGTTCTGCTGAAGATTTACGGGCCAGAATGGAATCCAGCATTCTGGCCATTAATTATCTTAGCTTTAGTGCTAAAAAAAAAAAAAAAACAAACACCCAAGCAAACAAAAACAGAAAAACAACACAGTGAAACTAGCAAAGCCACTTAATTAAGCAGATGTAACTTTACAACCTCTTGGGATTTAATTGAGAAAGACAACACAGACACAACCATTTGAAGTACATATATATATATAGCTCATATATCCTGCTTGCACTGCACATTAACTTGACTAAATAAAAACAAAACAATCAATCTCGTATTGGACCAGAAATTTGCCAACACCTCTCAGAAATCTACTCATAATTTTATTTTGAGATCCTATTTTTAAATGCCTATCTCATTCAAGATTATAAATTAGTGGTGAACTCAGCAGTTGAAATTGAAAGATGTACTAGTCTTCTTAGGTAACAGAAATGTTTCCTTAACCCAGTAGCAAAGTGAAAAGCAACTACCTTAAATCTTAGCTTAACTTGGTAAATATTTTTTTGAGTCTGAACATGGTCATTGCATACTAAGCGTTTCATCTTAATTTGTTTGTTATAAACAAGTTCACGTCAGTATAAAAAAGACACTGTTTATCACAGAAAACCTGTGAATTGCAATGGTAATGAGATGTTTTTCCTTTCCCTTCACTTTCCCTTCCCCGATCTCCTCCCTCAACTTGTCTTATTAGCTCACTATACATCTTAAGTTCTTGACATTTCATTTCATTCTCAAGAAGGGTGATTTCTCTTTCTATAGTGCTCATTTTGGTTCTCATGATACTTACCTTTTCATGATGACTTCAGGCTGAAGAAATTTAACCATAAATATCAGCTGTATTTTCTTGATCTGATGTAGAAACCACGCTTGCGAGGTTTGTTACAAATAGCTTAAACAGGCCTGACTTTAAAACTTCATTTTGTTTCTGCTTTTAACAACATTCTCATTCTTGCCCTTTCTTGACCTTTTGGGAGAACACATCCATGTATCAACACGCAGCTCCCAAATGATCCCTGTGGCCACTGTGATCATCATTATCCTGAAGATTCCCACAGGCTGATCCCTATGGAAGTTTTACCAAGTATCTCAGCTGCTGGGGTCTCATGTTCCACTGAATCAGTTCTCAGGAGGTGGTTATTCATTCACAGTATTGATGATATCTGAGGTATTCTCCTGTAACTCTTTGCATGTTTTGCCTCCTTGCAGGACACACTTCTCATCACATACAAAGTGAATCCACCTTGATTGAATTTATAAAGTCAGCATGTGCTCTTATTCTCATTTCCCTAAGCTAAAAAACTTAAAACACAGGTATTACCACCGAAGGGGGTTGGAAACTATAAAGAGGATAGGTCTTCCTTTTTCCCTTCTTTCTCATTCCTCCTCATTATTACCACTATTAATTCATAACTCTTATTGCATTTCTTGCTGCTGTAGCTTGCTAGCCTTCTCTTCCACCCCTGCTGAAAGCCAGGCCTCTCCTGAGGCGGCCATAGCTGCACAGAAGGTAGTGCTACAGCCTAGCTCAGTCTCTGTTCAGACACAGCATCCAAAGTGCAGGCTCTGCAAGAACTGGTAGAGCCCTATAGGAAACAGCAAGTTTTTCATCTGGTGCTTTCAAGCAAAAGCAAAGAACACGCAAACGCATATGAAGAGGAAGTCAGAAGTTGTCTTGTGACATGTTACACAAACTGAAGGCTTGTAGTTCCAGTAGGCAAAAGGAAACTAAAAAAGCTTTCTGCAGCGCGGAGCCCCCAGAATTCTTGCAGCAAGGCCTTGTCGTGGCCAACGCTCCCCTCACTGTATGATGGCCGTGCTTCCAGATCAACCCCAAGTGACAAACTCCCGGTGCTGCAGGCACCCCTGAGCACGGGCAAGGCCCCTAGCAGAGCCCAGCGCTGCTCCTGCCATGCCTGGGACCCCAGGAGAGGAAGCACAACTCTTTTCACTCTGAATGCACTAACATTTCCCTCGTTCCCTTCCGGACCAGGCTCTGCAGAAAGCACCCCGGCGTGGCTCTGTGCTGGATACAGCGGTTTGAAGCAGAAGGCCGCTCCCTGCGGCCGCTCCCCAGACCCCTCTCGGCGGCAGCTTCCCGCTGCCCTCACGCGGAGGAGAGCTCTCTGCCTGTGGACCAGCTGCAGCAACACAACGGCCCGGCTCCCCTCGCCCTGCCGGCGGGAGCCGCGCTTCCCGTCGCTCTCGGGCGGTCCCACGGGCTGCGCAGAGCCACAGCACCGCCTGCTGCCCGCCGGCAGCCCCGAACCTGCCATTTCGTGTTCTGTTCCCAAATGTGGTGTCCTGTTCCTGTTTTGTTTTTGTAAACGAGTCATCGCACACACCCAAAGCCCCCAGCCCGTCTCTCCTCGAGGACCAGTAGTGATTGCATGTGCCGAGATTGCTGGCAGGATCCCGCTCAGCCCTATAGCTCAGGCCTTCTTGCGCAGCAGTGCTGTAGGTAAGTTCAGCTTTCATTTATAATAGGATTTGTTCTCCCTTTATTTCTTGTCCCACAGATATTTTAGTTTATTCAACCGTAAGCTTTTAGGTCTCACACATTTTTATGTTATTTTTTTCCTGTAGAAGGCCTTGTGCTAAACAGGCCTTGTGTTGAAATAAAACCTTTGATTGTTCAGTGAAGGGACTATGGCATCAGCAGGAGCTGGCTGAACTGAGAGGACAGAATCATTTGTGCTTCCTCTCCTGCGTTCCCAGCCATGGCAGGAATGAGGATGGGCTCCTCCAGAAATGCACAGTCCACCAAGGCAGCTTGGGTGCAGTGGGGCCTTGGCTCCTCTGACAGCTGGACCACACAATGGAGATTGCTGCTGAGGTAGCATTGCCGTGCCTTGTGAAAGTCAAACAGCGTCTTGGGCCTCCCTCCCTCTCTTTACATGCCTTGCCTCGGCTTCTGTACAGCTCTGCTGAGTTGGGCTCTTCCCTCCAGGTTTGTAGTCTCAGCACTGATATATTAGACTTGGCCTGTGATAGTCCAGACCTGCAGCTTCTGGAACTGCCATCTGTGTAGTCATGGATATAAAAATCCATATATAAATGACAGTCTTTTCAGGCTTTGCAACCAAATTCATGCATTTGTATTTCCCTTCACCTCCACCTTTTCTCTCCTACCAGAATAAAAAAATTCTTAAACTTCTCCAAAGAATCCTGAGCATGCTGGAAAAACCCGGAAGACTTATCTAGCATGGGCACTACAGCATATTTTTTTCTTAACCTCACTCTTGGAAGCTACTGAGCTCTTAGAGTTTAATTAATACAAAATAAATCTGAGGCAGATATTTGGCATGGGAAAGTTTAGTTTTCAAATGCAGTGATTAACAAAGTTATAAACCATCTTACAAAGTAATGGAAAATAGGAAATACTTGTAAAGAGCAATTCTGTTGATCTTTGCACATGATACATATAATCAAATATAGTTCCACGCTGCACAGTTAAGGATGTTATCAAATACCTGTATTTATTAATGAGCTACTACTGAATAAAAATATGATTTTATAACAAACAGAATGGTGTATAAAAATAACAAAATCTACTTTTGTACACTCACATATGCATGTAGTGTGCCTAGCACGTAATCCACTATGCCAGAACACAAGGGTTATTAGTAAATAGGCACATTACAGGCAAAACAGTCTCAAACTAGGCAATTTAACTTAATTTATTGCCAACTTAAAAATAACTTTTAATTTCCAATTGGACTGTTGTCAAACCAAAAAGACAGCTAAGCAAACAGAATCATAGAACAGTTTGTGTGTTGGAAGGGAGCTTAAAGATCATCATTGGGGAAATGCACTTTTTCCCCTTTCTTCAGGCTGAGCTTCAGTCCAGCATCTCTTTATGAATCCAGCTTTGTCTTCACCAGGTGTCATACTCAGTCCTTCCCAGTACTTCAGTAATGTGAATGGCAGCAAAGAAAGTTGGTATCTGCGTGTACTGTTTTCTTTTTGCTACTTGTCCTTCTTATCATTTTCGTCATCTTTTCCACTGCTCCTTCTTCTTGATTTGTTTCCTATATGTCGGAGTTATGCTTCAGCCCCTCAGAGGTGTCCCAGCCTCAGCCTGCATCGCACATTTCCAGCAATGCATCTCCAACCATGTCTCCAGTGATTTTCCTTTTCATGTGTTACCTTTTCCATGTCTTCTCCATTTAACCTGCCCCTCAGCTACTGCTCTTTTCAAACATTACTTAAACTTGCAATTCTTATGAAACATGACTGAGGTGAAGACCAAAGTCTCCAGTTGCTCTGAAGAAGACAAGGCAAATTATTTGCTGCAAATCTTTATTTGGAAGAGAAAATAGACAATGTTAAATTGTACAGTGACCTCCTAAGAACTGATTAGAACAAATTATGAATTACTATTCAATTTGATCCTATAGCATCCTACTTGAAACAAAAGTATACCATTAGGAACAAAATGCATACATGATAAAACAGAGTGTGTAGTCAGATGGAAATGGTTACTGCAATAGGAAAATGCCAAAAGAAATATATTTTGACTAAGGAGCAGTCTACATTATATAGTAAACCTACTTTTCCACATTTGCGACTGAAAGAGTTGCACTACAGCAGAATGGCATGCTGCTTTATTCTTTTTGTCAGTAATTTTTACTAGCCTTCTTCTGAGAAGTGATTTATTTTTGCTTGCCTCCTTGCCTGACACAAGGAGCAAAGAGGACTTGCAGGCTGATAAAATCTATCCTGCAGACCTTTCTCAAGAAGTTAATTGCATCGAACTCCTCCAGCTTTCATGAACTGCATATAGTGAAAAATGCTACATTTTTCACACTGCCTCCTCCCTGCTGAGTAGCAGTAACTTCATGTTTCTGGTGTTTCACATCAGTATACTTTATAGTTTTTGGAACGTTGATTGTGTCCAAACAAAGCAGGTTGGTATATACACATGAGGAAGCCAGTGCAGTCAATGATAAAGTATTTAAATTACTTATTTTTTGCAATAAGTGAACATGGAGGAACTCATGAAATTTATAATGAAAAGAAAGTCCAAAATGTATCTCTTTGTTTTTTAAAAAGCAGTAGTAGATCCACCACAAAAGAATAAAATATATTTGAATTGGCTTCAAACAGGTTTGGTTTTACTATGGAGCAGGAAATAGCTGCATCTTTAACAATCATAGATTTTGTAATGCCCTGAGGATGTAAAAGTGCTTTTGTCATCTCACAGGGCGCACATCTTGATTATTAATAAAGGCTTATAAACAAATGCATGACATTATTCAAATGTGTATAATGAGAAAAGCAAAAAAAAATTACCCACAGTGCTTTGAAACTAAACTAGCTATTTATATTCCTCGTGTTGAGATTTCACCAGGTATAAAGGAGCATAAGGAAATGTTACATGATGTATGTTTTATAATATATATTCCTTCCTCTTACATTATACAAAAGTATGAGGATAGTGGTGAAGCATCCTCCCCTAGAAGTAATGGCAAAAAAGCTAACAAAGCAGGGTTGTTAAGAGTCATGGCATTTAAATTCCATCACATTTTCTAAATATTATGGTTTTGTTTCCTAAATATTGTATTTTGTAATTTGTTTATTCATATATATAATTCATATGAAAATGCCGCTCTTATTGTTTAAATTATAGGCTTTGTATGTTGTATGCCAGGAGACCAGCAATAGAAAAACCAAGGTAAAAAGACACTCTTCGTATATTTGGGCCATTATTCAGTAGGCATGAAAGAGCAGGCTGTACTGGTACCCTAAAGGTTTCATCGCTGCCATAGTTTACATAGATAACTGTACCCTCAGCTCTCCCATCTAAAGGAAGCAAAAGATCATGAACAGCCTTTTCCTTCCAGATATTTCCTTTCTGCCATAGGGAATTCAGTTTTTGTTCTGGAAGTGAGCTAAAAAGCTGGTCTATCTTCCTTTTGTGAACAAATCTGTTCAGACCACTGCCTTTTGCAAGATAGAAATGAGCCAAAGGTTGCTTGGAATGATGCACAGCTCCATAGAGCTTGTTGAAAGATTCACTTAGGCGCATAAGATAGTATTCCATCTTCCTGGAATCTTCATTTAGTTGTTTTCTATTTTCAGGCCAAAACAACAAGGAGGCAAGAAAGAAAGGCTCCACACAGTATGAATTTGGTTCCACTCTGTCCAGAATACTTAGAAGTTGAATTCTCAGCTCCATAAAATGATGTAACTCAGTGGATTTAGGGTTAATGCAGTTCAGAACAACATTTGCCAAAATAAAATTCTGTTTTTCTTTTAGTGTTGCTTGTGAATTCTCATCACACAAAAATGCATATGCCTTTACTATGTTTTCTATTTCTCTGTCATTATTTCTGTCATTTTTGTGAAGGTATGCCAAAAGTCCAGAAAATGAGTCTGCTTTGGAAGCCTCCACCACCTTTCTGAATGATTCTATTTTCTGAGTTAAGGGCGACCTTAAGAACTGTTGATTGCTCAGTTGATCAATGTTGCAATCACAAAATATTTTTGTGTATTTGGTAAAGCATTCTTGAACCTTTTTGTATATGTTTGCTTCAGTAATTTCTTTTTCATTCATCTGTGTTTTGAAAAACACAAAGTAGTCTTCAAAAAAATCAAATGCCCTTTTCAAATGTGATTGCAAATTATTTATAAAGCTGGAGTGACGTTTAAGTGCTGCAAAGATTTCACTCTCTATGTTTAAACCACTAATTTCTGATAGATGCTTTATCATGTTTTCTCTACACTGCAAGACTTCCTTGCTGATAAAAGGAACAAGCATAAGGACATCAATAATATAAAGACCGGTTTCTATCTCTCCCAGATAACCAGAAGTATTGTAACTTGGAAACTTTCTTTTAAGCTTTTGCCGCTGCAAACATTCATTGTGTTCATTTTCAGCTTGCTGCTGAGATAGTCTGAAAGCTTGTGAAGCACTGTGAGCAAGATCTAGCAGATGTTCCAGTTTCTCAGCTGTTAAACTTCCACTCTTTACATTGTGGTCTACCCAGTATCTTAGCTGGCTTTTAAAGATTCGACCTAGCGTATCTGATATGTATGAATTGTGTGGTGCTCGCTGCTTGGCTTCTTTGGCCCAGAATAAAGCTAAGTCAAAATTTTTTTCTTTGATGTAAAAGTATCTTGCTAAGACTTGGCAAATGAGAGCATTTTTCTTAAATCTAGTGGAAGCTTGTCTTAACACACATTCCACATTAACAGACTTCTCTTCTCTTTGAATGGCTTCAATTAAAGGGGAAAACAACGTATCTGACTCATCACCATGTTCTTTGCGCTGTCTAGTAATCAGCAACGTTTGTATGTCACAGATAAGTTTGTCTTTCTTTAATGAAGTCTCATAAAATAAATAAAATAAATCCTCATTCAATAACTGCATTATAATTTCACTTTTAGACAAGTCATAGATTAGCTTAAATTCTGTTAGGCAGGCACATGCTATCAATTTGTGAACAATACGTAGACCTTGGTATCTTGTGTGTTCCTGTATCTGAACATACATTAGAATATTAGAACAAATTCCCATTTTTTCTATCAGTCTGTCTTTGTTGCCAGTCTCTCGAGAATTAATTCCTAAGAATTCTTCACACAGTGATATTGGAAGTGTAGATGTTCCAACATAAGAGTTTAACAGTGTTAGATAGTAAACAAGTTGTGCTGGTTTAGAGGCTATATTCAAGTTATGCAAGGTTTTCTTTACCACTTTTTCTATGTACTTTGGATCAAAGTTTTTCTTCATAATCATAAATGAATAGAAACTGTCAGGATTTTTATGCACCTTTTCAATATCCTTTAGTTTCTGGTCAAAAGCTCTCTGCTCCTTTTCAGAAAGAATCTGTTTCAAAGAAATGCTGTTCAAAGGGTTGATTGTGGAACTTTCATCAGGATTCTGAGATCTCATACAGTTTAGAATGATCACTAAAGGATTTACATACGGAATGCATTTTTCTGTTATAGCTTCCTCAATTTCTTTTTGCAGAAGATAGATGTTTTCTTGATCTTCAAAATCATCCACAAGAAGTAACACTGGCAAATAGCCACTGTTGTTGTTTGCTCCATAAGTGACTAAAGTTGTCAGCTGTGTTCCAAAGTTACCAGTTTTGTTTTTCAGAATGGCACATCTGAATTGCTTTCGGAGGTTCCAGAGGATATGCTTAGCTAATGTTGTCCCGCCACAGCCAGGATGGTGGTAAAGGTTGACAGTTTCTACAGGTGACTGATTAGCGCTGTTCGACAAAGACACAATCAGATTTTGAAGGTCTTCGTAACGATCCCTTGTGATAAAAACTGATGTATAATTTTCAGAAGAAAAATAAAAATTCCACCATGACACTTTACCACCTCGATAAAAATCTTTTTCCTTCTCTTTCATGAATTTTTTAAATTGTTCTTTATCCTTTTCTATCTCTGTGTCCTTACATTCATTTTCACATAGGATTTCCAATGCTTCTACAAAATCTTCTTCCTTGTTTAGAATAGTGGTAGAACCACCAACAGATGGCAGAAGTCTTTTGGAAGACCTTGTCATTGATTTTGCTCTTGTGATAGTACCATTTACCATCTCCAGGGTTAAATTAGAAACACATTTGTTTGAAAGTTCTTCCTCTTTAATACCTCTAGCAAGAAGAAGACCTTTCCACCGCTGGTATGTACATGTACCAATGCAAATGCAGACCATGTCTTCTAGTCCCTTTAGTTCTTGGTAAAATGTAATAAATGTCTCAGTAAAGGGATCCAATGGATTTTCCACTCGGGAAAGCAAAAGAAACACTACTAAAAATTTTCCGTTCTGCTTTACATCCTTGTGTGAAAGAAATGAAATCATTTTTCTGACTTCAGCAGCCCTATCTCGTTGCCACAGGGTGGGATCTAATGGTAGTTCTTTATTGCCTTTTAAGTCTGATCCACCATTGCAGAAAATCCAGTTGGTCTCCTGATGCAGTTTCAGCTTTTCAGCTTGTTCAGCAACTGAACCCGCCTTGTTTTCATAATGATATGGGAAGTGAATTTTGGCATTTAGATTTTTTTGATAAGTTTTAAATGCACCATTCATTCCTGATTCAAAATCAAAGTCAAGGACAGCAAACCATTTTATTTCCTGTAAAAAGTCTAAGTGTGACGTTTGGCTTGGAAGGCATTTGTTTGTTACCAAAATGTGGTACTCATAATAAGAATCATCTAGCATGTGTCTGTTGCCAGTGAGCAGACTAACTAGCTTTAGTCCTTCAAGTGTTGTCTTTTTTTGTTTTAAGTTGTGTTCTTCTTCTGCTCTTTTACGGGAGTCTGCTAATGATGTCAAAGTACATGTAAATGTTTTAAATTCTTTTGTACCTTCAATATTTTTAGAACTAGCTCCATCCCGGATGAAGACAGCTTTTTTCCAACGCTTGCTTTTAAAATCATACATGTTAGTACAGAAGTATTTTGTACCACATATGGAGTTTTGGGGAACCACATCTATTTCAATGACGAACAAATCTGATGGAGTTCCATTTGATAATAACACTTCCACAAATCTAGGCTCTCTAATGCAAGCTTTTGCAGTTCTGATGTATTCCCCAACAAAGTACTTTTCAATATATTTATTAAAATGGTCAATGTAGCCTTCTTTCTTGACAATTTTTATTCCTTCAATTTCCCCTTGTGGATTGTCACGCACTCCAAAATGAATAGTGCCATTTGTGCGAGAGTTCATGCAGGCTGAAGCAAACCTAAAGACTTCATTGCTGAATTTCATCTTAATATCCTCTTCTAGGGCATTCTCTGTGTTGGTAAGTAATTTGAATTCATGTGCTGGATCAATGAGATTGAGCGGCCCTGTTTCAGGAACATTAAGAATATTATGCTGCGTATATCGAGTGCCATCACTGAAATTATCAAAAGGATGTGGCATACACATGTTTCTGGTTGGGTGCTGACTGCTTGACTGTGACTGCTCTGCTACATTCTCATCAGCTGTCTTTACCTCTCTGTTCTCTGTAGGCTCCATTTCAGAATCTTGCAATATACTGGAGTTCAATGACCCGTATTTCTTGCACTCTTTCTTTGCAATTTTACCATCCTCTTTACCATCAGCACCCTGTTCACTGCCTTCTTGTCCCATAGCCTGGTCTGAACTTTCATTGAGAATGCCATGCTTTTTCAGGAAATGGATGATTTGAACAGCAGGCCCATGAGGTATGTTCATATCCACAAGATCTGCTTTAGTCAACAGTTTCAAAGTAGAACCAGTTACCTCTTGACTATAAAAGATTTCTGCATATTTCTGGTCAATATTAACATCTTCAATTAAGAATTGTTTGACTTCTTCTTTTGTCCACTTTTCAATATGTTGATATAAATGTAACATCTCTTTTTTCTCAGTGTTTGCATTTTCCATTCTTTAAGGAAAAAAAATCACAGTGTTACTAATACTGATTTATAATAGCCTACTTACTGAACAACTCATATTTCCTTGCTGCTGTCCACCATTAGTTCCTTCATTCGTGTAATATGCCACATGGAATATAACAGTTCAATTAGAGGACATCAGGGGAACGTGAAGTCAGCTCACATACAGGGCATTAATGGCTTCTAAGAGACATACTACTTTTTCTTATGGAATAATTTTATTTGAATCCTCTTTTCAAACTACTTCCATAGCTGACACTACATAAAAAATCGTGACTGATGTCTATTTGTCATCATCGGACACCAATTTGCAGTCATTTAGTTCATCCGATATAAAACACACAACTGGCTATCATAAAGCTTGCAATTTGATGGAGAAGCAAAATCAAATGCACAGAGGACTCTTTTCATTCTTAGATGTGGTTAGGTACTTGATTTGTCTAAATAACACTGCAAAGAGACAGTAAGGTGGAAATAAACTGCTGTGATTATTCAACTCTTGCTATTGCAAATGAAAAGAAGATCTTTTCCATATTACCTTTTCAGTATGTTATGCATTCAAATACGGTTTCTCAAACAAAAACAAGGAGGTGAGCAGCATTTGTAGATGTGGGTGACAAGTAGGAGAGCATCTTACAATTCTCTTGGACTTAGTAAAAGTGGACTTTTTGCATAAACTTTGTGGAAGGGAAAGGAGGAGAAGGGAAGGGAAGGGAAGGGAAGGGAAGGGAAGGGAAGGGAAGGGAAGGGAAGGGAAGGGAAGGGAAGGGAAGGGAAGGGAAGGGAAGGGAAGGGAAGGGAAGGGAAGGGAAGGGAAGGGAAGGGAAGGGAAGGGAAGGGAAGGGAAGGGAAGGGAAGGGAAGGGAAGGGAAGGGAAGGGAAGGGAAGGGAAGATTTTTACTGAAAAGTGACCGATTTTACTTTATACTTTCAGTTATAATTTTTTTTTTCCTGAAATATTTAGTTTTTTATGGAATTACAGTCAGGTACAGTCATTGCACTGGTGGTAATATTCCACTCCATGTACTTTTCTTGTTGGTAGTGGATTGTTCTTAAGAAAAGCAACTTCCTAAATACTTTCCTAGTGAAGAAATTTTATTTTCTACCATCCTAGCAAAATTTGTTCTTCAATCTATTATAGGATTTCCTAAATCGTATACTTTAATAAGAAGTTTTATGTTACGGTTTATTACAGCTTGTGCTGGAATATTGTTGTTTTCATAGCTTTGGTCTCCTGATTTAACTAATGAACTGTCAGGGCAGAAGGAAAAGTGGGGAGCAAGCTGGGGAAACCTGCAGTTGTCTTTGCTCTTAAGGGACTCTTCCCTTTGTTCTCAGGAAAAGAAGGAAAACTAGTTTCTAGTTCTTCAAAATGACATTGAATTTAGGAGTGCAGACGAAGATGAACTCAGTTTCTATGTCAAAATGAAACTTGCTATCATATATAGTAGGAACTCCACCCAGAGTGTCTGAAAGCTGAGAAATGAAACTGAAACCAAAGTACTTCTCCAACTCGGAGACTGTATTCAGCCCAGCAGTATTGTTGTGTCCAGCCATTAGTCCTTTACAATTATAAAAGTATGATTTTGAATTCCACCAAACTTAAACTTGGTAATGGAGGCATGGTGCATGCCTAACATTGAAACAAGTAGGTTTATGTCCTTTTTAACAGTCACTCTATGTTTTAGAGTTTGGAATAACCCCTAATGAAAGAAAGCTCTAGAATGGGATACCTTCATTTCCCGGTCATGATGCAGTGTTTCTAGATTTCATGTTACTGGCTAGTTAATGATTCTGACTCACTAAAATATTTTAGACACCTTTTTCCAGCACAGTGTCACTCTACAATATTATTGCTGCAGAATACTTTCTTTGAGGACATTTTCCCTGGATTAATTCAGCGTAATCTCCTAAAGCTAGTTTTCATGTGCAAAAATTTAACAGAAGATCTGGAAGAGTTTATTTTAGTAGATTATAGATCACTTAATGTATAAAACAGATGCCTCAGAAACATGAAATGGTATCAGACTAAGCCATCAGTTCTTCATAAGATATTCCAATATGCATGTACTTACTGTAACTTCTCTTCTGCAGTTTTCTTTCTACAGTTGTCCAGTAAGTGTATTTTGCTCAAGCAGGAAACCGCAACATCTAAACTTCGTCTGAATTACTCTTCTAAATTAAAGAACAAAAACAAAACAAACAAAAAATTTAAAATCAGTTCATAAACTTCTAACAGAAGTCTGAGGTCAGAAATAGTAGGAAGGAAAGAAAGAGCATAGATCAGTTGGTTCAGTGGCAAAACCACATCTCTGGAGAAGAGGGATATCAGTGCTTTCTACAGAATATTTTATTATTCCTTACCTTTTCCTCACGTGCTTCTGGTTTACCCTTCCATGGGTATGTCTGACATGCTGCAGACTGGGCAAGTTAGAAGCTGGGTGTTGCAGAGAAGCAGAAGGAAATAGGTGCAGGGTGTCTGGGAGGTTCAACTTATCTCCTCCCCTTTTGCTTTCTCTTTTACAAAGCAGGATTGCTTCTGTGTTTCTTCTGTTTTGGGAAAACACTGTAGTTCCTTTTGGAAAGAAAGAATTCTAATCTAGGATGCCTTTATTAAAACACTTAAATTAAATTAAAACACTGTACTATCTTGAGCTATTATCCAGAAAACTGTGAAATTGCAAAATATGGAGTAATTTAATGAATATATTCACATTCTCAAACAAGTAGAAAACTGGGATGAGGAGAAAAGAAGGGAAATAATATACAAAATGATTTTTGGAAATGTGAATATTCTACATTATAGGCACTTCTGAAGAATCAGTCATGGAATCAACAGAATCACAGAATGGCCAGGGTTGGAAGGGACCTCAAGGATCATGAATCTCCAACCCCCCTGCCACATGCAGGACCACCAACCTCCCCATTTAATACTGGACCAGGCTGCCCAGGGCCCCATCCAATCTGGCCTTGAACACCTCCAGGGACAGGGCATCCACAGCCTCTCTGGGCAGCCTGTTCCAGCACCTCACCACTCTCTCTGTGAAGAATTTCCACCTGACATCCAACCTAAATCTCCCCTCCCTCAACTTAAAACCATTTCCCCTTGTCCTGCAGTTATCTACCATTTCAAAGAGTTGATTCTCCTCATGTCTGTAGTCTCCCTTTAGGTATTGAAAGGCTGCAATGAGGTCACCCCGCAGCCTTCTTTTCTCCAGGCTGAACAAGCCCAGCTCCCTCAGCCGTCAAATTATCTCATTAATTATCTGTAATTGGTATTCCTATTATGGTCTTGAAGTGTCCTGGGGTTTTTAGCATGCAGAAGTGAATCTGGACACCTGCGCTTTCTGTTGTGGTTACCTGAGTTGGGAGTGTGGTGCTTATGAATCTCCTTCAGTGCCCCTGCTAGCAAAGAATGGGTTCAGGGGAAGCAAATTTAAGAGAGCAAATGAAACATAAATCTAGTAGGATATTTAACCTTGTGAAACCAACGCATCAGTCTGGCTTGATGGAAGTGGTTGAATTTTTGATGACTTCCCAAAGTGTTTGTCAGAGATTTTGATGATATTTTGCTCTTCCTCTACTTCATCCTTGATAACAGTTGCTCACAAATGTATGTAATGCCAAGAAGTGATGACATGAATCATGCATAATCATGAAAAGGTTATTTCTCTCTAGTAAGAGAGAGCTTATAAAAGTCTAGTAAAGAGATATGATTAAATTTTTTAGGTGAATGTCTGCAACTATCTTGAAACTTATTCTCAAATTCCTTTATCAAGACAGAAGGCTAAGCTGCGTATGTTTTACTTTTCATGGGATTGTGTTCAGCCAATAATCAAAATGCATAAAATTGTTTGCCATAACTTGAGCTTGCCATAATTTGTTTCATTTTGAGTACTGATATGGTTTGAAAGATAATACAGATAAGTTGATTTTCACCTTGCAGTCACATGTTTATCTCATTTAAATCCACCAAATATACGTGAGCCATTTTTAATCTTCATGTTCTAGCACAGATTTTCCTTTTGATTCCATAAATGCATTAATTTCATTTTGAAAATTATAAATCTTTTTAGCATTTCACTCTGACTTATCCACCTCACTTCAGAAAAGTACATGATGCCCTCATTAATGAGCATCCATACTTTTAAGGAACTCCTGGAATCAGCACTGAATAATTCACCTGGGCTTTATGAAATTCACAGCTTTGATGATGATTTGCACAACATTATCCATTTTTGAGGCTTTCACACAAAACTTTTGCTTTCACCAAAAACTTTTGGTGATAGTTCACGAAACATGAGCTGCTGGTGGCAGTTGCCTTGTCTTCCATTCATTTTATGTCTTTTTACCAACCGTTGCTGAGGTGCCATGTGTAGTTACACCACACAGTGACAGAGGTTAAAGAAAATTTCTGTAATGTACTTTTTACTGCTTTGTTCAAATCAAGAGATTTGGTTGTGTCTTTTAACAGCACCAAAGAAGAGATTTCTTCAGTGACATTATGTTTGTTATTATTATGTATTTCTAATGAAAATGGCAAGTTGATTCTGATCTGTAGCATCGGTACTTTCATCTATCAGCAAAGCATAAAATTTGAAATTAGCATCTTTGCTCCCCAGAGTTCCTTTGATAGCTTCCTATTTCCTCAAGTTGCCTGTCCATAGTCTGGTGAGGCAAACTGATTTTAGAAAAATCCATTTTTTTAATCGGTATTCTTCTGCAACACTTTCCATGCATTGCTTAATGAACTCACCATCAGAATATTGCTTTGATTTTTTTGCAGTCAGATTTGCTATCACACAACTAACTTTTATAACAGTGCATTTAAGTTTTACCTTCTTTTAAAAAATTGTTAAGACGACACTGGTTTTCAGTTCTACTACTTTGTCCTTACAACACATTCCTTGATACTCATCACATTGGCAGCACATTTCAGCTTATAGTACCTTTTCAAATTGCAATCTTTGAAAGCTGACATAATTTCCTCGTACATTAAGCATAGTGTCATATTATTGGTCTTGACAAAAAAGTCCTTTGACCATTTTTGTTGAACACTCTTCTTTCACCCACAATTTTTCTTTTTCGGGGTTCTGTTTTCTTTTGAGAAGCCAGTATGTGAGTTGAAATATTATTATGGTAATCACTTTGTTTTATTCACCGTAACACACACTTGGGGCAGGTGCAGGAGGTGAAGCTAGCACTGCCCTACACCTTCCCCACGTCTTTGTTTCAGCTGAGACAGCAGGTGGTTTGGTTGTTGCTGTGAGATGGGTGTGTTCCCAGGGCTGCCATGAAGGCCGTGGATGGCCGCAGGATGGGCTGCTTGTGACCCATGGGCTGAGGGTTCAATGTGCCTGGTATCAATCATCAACCATAGTTCTTGGTTTATCAGCCAGCAGACCTGATGTTTGGAGTGCCATTCACCCCACACTTACTTAGCTGCATGCTCTACCTGTGCTGGCAAGCAGACGGAGAGTGGTGATGATCTGTGTGATTGAGCTTTGTAGCATTTTTGTGTAGATACACACTGCTATGCCTTCAACTTGTGCAAATGTGGCCTAATTAGCCAGCTTCAGTGCTGGTAGCAGTACAGACAGGCAGCAAGGACCCTTGAGGGCTGGACCCCAGCATGTGTTCTCAGGCTGCCCTGAGGTGTGTGGCCAGCACTGAACAGCAGGGCCTACCTTGTGTGCCTGGGGATCAGAGGGCTGGAGGAAGCCAAGCTATCAGGTGTGTTGAGAACAAACCTACCAAACTCTGACCGCTAGGATCCAAGCTATTCGATCTATTAGAAGTAGACATCTACCTCCACTCCTTCTGTATAGTGCCCATTTTCCTCGATCCTATTTATTATTATCTAACTTGAGTTTTCTGAGTAGGTCCCTCCTTTTCCTCCTTTTACTGAAGAGAAAAAAATAATCAGTCTCAATTTCTGTCGAACATTTCCTACATACTAAAAGACTCACTTTTATTGGTATCTTCCCACCAAGACGAAACAATTCTTAGTCTTCCCTGCCTGATCAAATTTTCTAAACCAAATGATTTAGAATTCTCATTTATATTGTTTCTCAAAGTCTTACTTCATTTGGCTGTATATTTCAGGCACACCTGAAAAGAATGTTAAATGGAATGTAGTTTTCTAACTGTCCTCGCTTGATGTTTAGAATAGTGACCTACAATAAGTGAATATACTTGTAATATTGGATATTTCTATATAAAACATGGATGGGAACAAGCATAACAGACTTAATGGACTTGGAAAGTGCTTGAAAGACAGATTCAGAATTGAATATGACTTGAAAAATATCAAAAGTCAGCAAGGTGAAGTCAAAGAAGAGAGTGGAGTTGTAAGGAAGATACACAGATGACTCCCAACACAGTTCTGTTGTTTTCTCAGGTGAGCTTTTGTGTCGTCTTAGCAAAACAACTTTATTCATTTCTTATGAAGAAGAAAAAAAGCAATACAGAAAGTAATTTTTAGAACTGCATATATCATGATGAAAATCTGTGTTGACATTACAAAATAATGTAATAATTAATAATAATAATTAATAATAATAAATGTGATTTTATTTTTGGTCAGTGTGCTGTTGCACGAGGTGTGCTAGTTTAGAAGGCTTGCCCTAATATCTCTGCATTAAGGTCTGTATGAATTTTCAGGCCCACTGTGACGAACAGCTTTGTTCTTTGCCCTGGAAAGCAGAGCATAGCCTGGAGAGATGTATGTGTGTTATCTTTTTAGGTGGAGCAGGATTTCCATCAACACGCTGGTGTTTGCATTGCATGTGTAACTGAACCCTGATGTAAACTTTGTCTTACACGGGATCCTTAGATGTTTAATCTTTTGTTTGTCTTCCAGGCTCCTTCTCCATTGTTTATATACCACAGATTTTAATGAAAGAATGATCTTTTTTTATTATTATTATTTGGGTTTTCTTCCTAATTGTCTTATAACAAGCACAGGAAAAATTCCCCTTTCCATTCCAAGGGTGCATCAGTTGTGTTCCTTATGATGTGATCCTTTTGTATCAATTGGCAAAGTGTTCAGAAACATTTGCTGCAGTTCTTTTCTCTCTAGAAAAGCTTTGCAGCCCCACAGAAATGAAGTGAGGGAGGAGGGCTTCTGCTCTGCAGGAACGTACCCACAGCAGACTTACTGAGAACAACCTGTTGAAGAAACATTTTTGCATAGCCTGTCATGGATTTAAAATTTTCAGCCTACAATAAAAATTGCAGCCTGCACTTGGATGTTTTTAATCATTGTGTATGAACAGCATTCTGCATTTTTTTTTCATTTTTGAATAGAGAATTCAATGACATTCTATTATAGTGGCATTATAAAAAGAAGTTTGGTTTTCTGCAAAAATATTCTCATCACAGCCATTTACTTACATAGGAAGTAGGTGTTTTAAGTTAGGAAACCTCTTGTAGGAGGCAGAAGAATGAGTGCCCAGTTACACACTGTATTACCTCAAATGCAGAAGTCACCTGGGACGTGTCCAATTTCCACATCTGTCAGAACAAGTTAGTGTTTACTGGTATCATCTCCCTTTTCTTTCTCCTGCTCTCTGTCCCAAGCACTTGCCCAGAACCTCCTGCCATCTCCTGTGGGGAACCATTGCCATCCAACTCCCAGAAAGCTGTATGATACAGATGTGTCTATAGCAGTGTGGTGACAGATTTCCAAACAAATTATGCTGAAGAAAGGCCAGAGGAAATATGACCTTTCATTGCATTAAGGCAAAAAAGAAGAAAGAAAAGCTACAGAAAATAAATGTTAAAAAGTGCCTTTTAACCCACTATTACAAAGCAATAGCCTCTTCCTATTCATGGTTCAGGTGATAATTACATACCTTGGCTTGGTTAAGGAATTGTAAGCACATACACAGTACTGTGCTTGTATTTTGTCTTCGTATTAGTGTAGCTGAAGAAATGAGTCCTCTGTTTTTGTCAAGGGAGTGGTTAATGAAAGTATGCAGACTATTAACATTAACATGAAGTCATTTCGTTATAACTGCTTGTGTCATTTTTGCTGAGAGCTATCTTTGCTCCCCACCGTCTCCCTGTCCATGCTCACAGAGTCACTGCACAGTTGAGGCTGGAGGGTACCTATGCTCAGAGCCTGATAGAAACTGTATCCAGTTGAGTTTCAAATATCTCCAAGGATGGAGAAGTATCGGAATTTGAAACATCTCCATAGCCTCCCTGGGCAGCTGGTTTATGTGTGTATACCTCGTCCTGTCACTGGGCACCACGGACAAGTGCCCGACTGTTGTCTTTGTGCTCCCACTGGATACTTATAAGCACTGATAATATCCTCTCTAGCTTTCTCTTCTCCAGAATGAACAGTCTCAGTTCTCTCCTCATCAGATGCTTCTTCTTAATCTTTGTGGCCTCTGCTGAATTGGCTCCAGGATGTCCATATTACACTTGTACTGGGGAGCTCAGAATTGGGCCCAGCACTCCAGGTGTGAATCAACTGTGCTGGCTAGAAGGGAGGTGTCACCTCCTTTGATCTGCTGGCAGCACACTAGATAAGCAGCCCAGGATACCTTTAGCCTGCTAAATGGCTTGTGGAATATTAGCTTGTTGCCCTGTAGGAGAAGATTGATGCTTCAAAGCCAAAACAATATGTCAGATCTGAGCATTCTTGTATTAGTAGTTGTGAAAACCCAAAGTAACATTCTATAATATTCTTACAAATCATCTTGAAGCTATGTAATACCTGAGTAAGAAAAGACAAAGTGCTACACACCACTTTGTGATTAGGTACAAAAGGCTAGAGCTGCTTTGGCTGCTGTTGCTGCTCCTGTAGTCTCCTTCTTCCCCTCTGAGCTCAGACCCATCACCCTACTTCTGCAAAGAAAGCCCTTCTTCATGCTCATCAGTGGACAAATGAACGTATGGTAAACATGGATTAGGGAAGTGCTTATAAAAATGCAGATTATTTTCTAAAATGTGGATCCTTTAGATAACCCCTTACAGCTTCTGTTAAAGGGTGAGCATTCTGTATGCTTCTCATTGCTAATCCTAATGATTTGCTTCCAAAGTAGTTGTTACTAAATTACTTTTTTTTAATTATCATTTTTATGTCTGAAGACTATTCTAATTCATAATTCCCCTTTTGCACAGCTGACGCTAACTGAAGCTTCCTAATAGCTGACCCTATGTAAATAATATGGAATTTTCCTGTAGGAGTCAGACACCTGCTAAAAAGATCTTTGGGAGAGAGATTGCTGGATTTGGAAAGGGGCTTGTGGCACCTTGTCTGTATAAAGAGTAAGATGTATTTCGTTTGCCCTGGAGAAGTAGAATTGTAATGTATATATAGCCTATATGAGACAATACATTCTGTAGCTTTCAGAAATTATCTAAATATTGCTTGCTCTTCTACTCAATGAAAACCAGACTTTTTGGCAGCAAATAGAGAACCACTTCAAGTGCAAAGGAAATAAAATTTAATAAGAACACATTACTTCGAATAATATACATATGTACATTTTTGTACTATAACTGCCTTGCAGATCAGTTTCTAAGATGGTAGATTAAAAGATGTTGCATTGAAAGAGTTAAAAGAATGATTTTAAACTTCAAATGTCTATTGCAATCTGACAAATTGCATCTATTACTTCTCATGGAGACCTTCTCTTGTAAAAATCTACTCCAATGAATAACCCATACACGGTTGCTTTTGTTGTTGTTGTTGCTGCATTTTTTCTTTTCATTTAAAAAAAAATAAAAATGTATGGGAGACATTGTGGTCTTGATTCCTCGGTGTCCTTCCCTCCCATCATTATAGTGAAATGCACAGGCTTGCATACCGCAATTTTTAAGCTGTCCGTTTGCTTTCTTGTAGCCATGAACAAGGAAAAAAAGTAAAAGTGAAAAACAAGACATATTCTTCAAGAAAATACCAATTAAAAAGCACCCAAAGTCTGAAGATAAGCTGGCGTAAGCCTTTGCCATTTTTAGAGTGGTTACATTTCCTTTCAGTAAGGAAGGTCAGTTTTGTATTTTCAGATGCTTTGGTTTCCTGTTCTGTGCCTTCATATACATCTAGGAAAGAACAGACATGATAATGGTTGTCCACAATGCCTTCTTTATTTATTTTTATTAAAAAACACTGTTGCAAACATATACCAAAAGCAGCAGTTCTAAGCACAAAAGGAAAACAGTTCTTTAGCATGAATGAGGGTACATTTGGCTGAATTTTTACTGTGAACATTAAACGATCTCTAGTTTTGAAAGGTAAGACCAGTGGCAAAACATGTCTGAGCTACAAATAAATTATGCCATCAGTGCTGATACAGCACAGCACATTGCTGCTTTCTTGGTACAAATATTTTGAGTTCTTCATGTATTTTCAGCAGTAATGCACTCAGCACCTGCTAAAGAGTCACAGGAATGTGAATTGTCAGTGCTTACGTACAAGAACTGGTTAAACTTGCTCGATGGCTTTTGCAGCCATTTTATGATCTCTTTTGTATGTGTCATGGGTTGGCAATATGTGAAATGTTTGTTGTCCAGTTTGTCACTACTGATATCTAGTTTAGAATATGTGCAGGAGTGCATTTAATACAATCACTGAATATGCTGCTGCCACATAACTTCCTGTGACTCTCTCCCAGAAATAGAGCTTGGCAGTTTCCTCACAAACATATCTCATGTTTCCACTTCAGTTCTTGGGAGAAGGGGGCAAACCTGCAAAATAATGTTGCATGTAGCAACTAATATCACTATAAAACCCAAAAGTGCCAATCCAGCTATTGGCCCAGGTCAGTTTTTTTTTTTTTTTAACAGTAATTAGATATTGAATCCCTTAGTTCAAACCAAGGGGAGTTTAAGTATTTAATTACTTTTCAGCAGCACTCTTGTATTTTAAGACCTGCAGCACAGTTAAACATCTTACAGTTAATTAGTGCTTAGAGGCATAGATGCATGTGTGTGTCTGAATGAAAAAGATGACAAAAGTGTAAGGAAAACTGTTAGGAAAAAGTGATTCCCAGAGCGTTCTGCCAACACTGTCACTGGGATTTCTATAGCAAGAGACAGAACATCAGCTGACACTGCAGACATCAGGTTCATAGAGAGGATTTGGACCATTTTCAGGCTGAAAATCTAGGCATTAAATTATGAAACCACATTTTTTACCTATTTTTCCATGATTTTAATTCTAGTAAAATTATGAAATGACAGCAGTCCCTGATAAGACTACTGAGAATATGAGCAAAATCATCACTTGCACAGGAGGAGACCTGTTCAGCTACCTTAACATCCATTATTTTGTTTTTTAAAAAGAGAAACCCGTTGTCAGCAGAATGAAGGAAAATCCTCTATCATTCTCCATGAATGTAGCTGGCTACTGTACAGATGCCTGCATATCAAGTCCAAGGAGCCCATCCATAGGCAATCACTGCTTAGCACTACAGGAGTTTGGAATTACTTCCCCAGTTCCATTCTCTGTTTTGCGACGTTTTACTTTTTCCTAATGCTCAGTGCTGAGGCATCCTGCTGCAAAACCAAGTATCGACTTTATTATCCTGATTTATTCACTAGTCAGAGTGCTTCTTTGCTGTAGATCAGGAATTGGAAAATTCACAAGAGCAGTTTTTCTAAGCGGAGTCATTTACCCTTTATCATGTTCAGCAGCCCCCCCTGGTTTTGTTAGTGGAAATTTTGCTCCCATACTTCTTTTGTAAAATCTGGTTAAATGAAGAGAGTGAAACGTGGCTATGCAAGTGAATTCTCTACAACTACAGAATACTGAGTTGAAATCTGAACTGTCACAAAATTCAGTTTGCCTTCACTTTGAACCCATTTAGAAGAGTGATGTATCAGTGAAAAAAGTTGAGATGGGAGACATAAAATTAAGAAAAAAATGTACTTTATGATTGCTATTTTTACACCTGATTTAAAAAATCTGATTGATACAAAAATGTCATCAGTAATTCATTATTTGCTTGTCACCAGTCAGCTTTCTTTTATAATCATGGTTACAAATACATAATTTAGATGCACAGTTGCAATTGTAACCTGCACATTTCTAGTAATGTAAATACTGAACACTAATGTTGTCACATACTCAGCCAACTGCTTAGTATATTTGAAGAATATGTGCTTTTCTTTTCAACCATTAAGAAACTGAACAGATAGTAAAAACATGGAAAATGTGATAAAATAGGGTTGTTAACAAATAAAGTCTTGTGAGCTATTGTTAATTCGCAAGGAAGACAGCCAAAATTCAGAGTAGATTTATGGCAGCTATACAGCCATGACAAAAACTTTACAGTGCGTTCGCTATTCTTATGCCAAGAGGTACTACAAAGAAGGTGAACAAAACCAGGAGTACCAGCCAGAGTACTGCAGAACATTACTTCTTTTGCTCTAAATTATTAATTAAGACCCAAATTAAGACATCAGCTACTCAGATAACGAAGCACTGCCTGTTAGTATTTCTGTGACCATTGCAAGCAATCTTTGGTCATCAGTCAATTGAACAGTTTCAACACTGAAGAAAACCCCCAACTTTTTTTGGAACATGGCTGACAGGTCTTTGTCTGAAGATTTAACCTGCTGACTGGGAATTGCTCAGAACTCAGTGCTGTGAAACCTCTTACAGCACTTGGGAATTTTCCTTTGAAATGGTGTTTGAAGATCTTAACTCTCTCTCTTCACACTTAGACAAAGGTGGCATGATAAAATTTCAGGCTAGAGTCGTGAAGGGGGGGGATTGTACACAGACCAGGGAAGGAATGATGTATCTTGCATTTTTTTGCTGCTTTCACCCTCTCACTGGAATCAACACCAGCCATCAATGTGTGAATTGTTCAGTCTCAGTCGCACACGGAAGTCCTTGTCTTTGAGCTACCACATGTGTGCATACAGGTTATAACTTACTGTTGATGGTCCTGCTGCTGCGGATTGGGAATGTGCTGAATGACTTCATAAACTGTACTAAGTACGTCCTGGCCTGGCGCAATGTCAGAGCTGTGAACAGGCTGACTTGAAACCTAAAAGTATCAAAGAGTGTTTCTGCTGTAAGTACAAATTGATAAAAGTTCCACAGAAATAAAATTGATAATGTAACTTATCTTTTTTTTTTTTTAACAATGCTCTTCTCTGTCAACACTTTGGGCACAGATGCAGAAGTTCATCCCTATTTGTTCACATTTTGTTCTGCAAGTTTTTGTCACATTATAGTAATACAAGTAATAATTTAAAATCAATTTGAATCTAAGAAGATTTAGGATGTACCTTTTGCATCTAATACAGCAACTACTTTATATTACTGTACCACATGTCAAGGAAGGAACAGTCAAAAATCAAAGAGATAAGTAAGTGAATAAAGATTGAAAAAGGAGAAAATAGTCAGGGAAGGAGCTCAGGACAAAACACCCATCAGAGTGAGAGAACTGTGAGAAATTCCCATTAAAGTAGTAATAATGAATTTTTTTAATATGTTACATATATGAATCAGTTCTTATGTCATCAGAGCATCTAGACTCCAAATCCATCAGGACTTTCCATTGTTGTTCTGCCTATGCCCAAATTCCAGTTTTTTATCATTTCTGTTTTTTTACTTTTCCATTTTCTGCAAATTAAAATGAATGTAAAATCAAATCCTGACTCTATCGGCGTGCCACAGTTCTGAACAGCTGTTTCTTGAAATGATGCTGGAGATTAGAATGAATTTCATTGCATATCCACTCTTTTCTGGTCACCCCTTCTCCCTGACCAATGCCCTAATTCTGCAGGATACCTAATAATGATGTGAATTTGTGGTATGGTCAGCCCTAGGGATGACAGGATACTTGTGACTGGGATGATTTAGGGTCTGATCTTCTGTGGGCCAATTTCTTGTTTGTATTCATCATCTGACATCACGTGTTACAGCTGACATTTATTTTTACAAACAATACTTTAAATACCCCCTGTAGCTTTTCTGAACTGCCGAAGTTGTATGTTGTATGAACAGCAATAAAGAAGAAAATGTCATTGCAACAATTAATTTGCTTGTAGGGCAGTGAGTGGTTTGGTGTTACCCATCTAGCTAACACTACTCTTATTTTTTTAATGCGGGTTATCTGGATTGAGATTGTTCCCTCTAGAGTTTGATAAGTTCCCTACTGCACCGTGCCAGTACCGAACCAGTAACACAGTAAAGAAAGAACAAATACTACATAAACAACAGGGATGAATATGGTGTGATGAAACATCTGTGAAAAGCAAGAGCAAGCAGACAAAACGACTAGAGTGCAGGTATTCACAGAAACAGAAAGGAAACCATCGCTGTGATGTAAAATCACATACCCTGGAACTGCTGCCATGATCAGGAATAGCCACAAATTCATATATCCCAAAATCATCCAAAGCACTTTCATGTCCTAAAGTTAAAACAAACAAAAATGAAAAACATATCAAGATGTAATTCGAAATTGAAAAAGTTTAAGTATGGATGGGAAACCACATTTCTCTAATAAAGGAAAATAAATGTGAATATTGGTTGTTTGATCTACTTTAAATCACTTTAAATCACTGAGCTGGCCTGTGATCTCTACTGACTGGGGATGTACACTGCCTGGAACCAAGCGCAGAGCTTCCGGTTAACCTCAGCAGCAACTCTGCAAGAGCCATTGGAACTGACTTCACTGGAAGTCTAAACAGACCCATCTGTTTTCATTTCCCACAGACAAGAAGCCCAGCACAAGCTCAGCATATCTGCACTGTAGTGTGAGACAGTTCCACCTGAATCTTGTATAATCTTGCTGATTAAAAAAAGAAAACATGATAAGTGAACATGATTGTTAAGCCACTTGACAAGTTGCATGTGGGACTTCAGCTGCAATTTGTAGTAGTTGGGGTGGGTCCCTTCCACCCTCATTAACTCGCCCCTCTCTAGCAGATCTTTTGACTCTCATCTCTTAGGCCATTACTCATAACACACATTACATACTGGAGAGAAAAGTGGGCATACAAGTGGTTCTAACCTAGTTTAACAGCTTGAGCTCAAGATAGCAGGATACAAAGTATATCATAAACTCTAAACAGGAGTCAAACCTACACTGACATGTAGTCCTTCAGGTTTTATCTTAAGAGAGATGGCATAGAAGTCTCTAACTCCAGTTAAAACCACTTCCTATCCTTTTACTTTGCATTTAGAGATGCCAATTTTTTGCAAGAATGAAATTTGACCTTATGCTCACATTTCTTTCATTGGCATTACCTGAAAATGTCTGTGCCTTTCTGTAGTCAGCCTCTGGCCTAGAAAACATAAACACATTTTTCAGTTTGGTATCAAAAGATAAGGGAAGAAAGTTAGTATGATAAAATTCAATTCTCATAGTGGAAAGGACTTCAAAATGTAAGAATGCTTTATTTTTGTACCTTCTCTGCAGCTTCTGTTGTATCACTGAAAAGAGCAGAAAAAAGAAAAATCATTCTTTATCTTCTAATGTTCCAAAAGAATAGCTGGAGTGTGCTTAACTTTTACATACCTTTAAGTGGCTTATATCTTTTCCATATGAATAGAAAGCTCATAACTAGGATCAAAAATAATGAAATTCCAGTTATTACTGCAAGAGATGACAAAGATTTTCCTTTCTGAGCCAATTTTTCCAGTCCTGTGTCAAAAAAGATGAGTACTGTATTTAGTCTCCTGTTCTGGATAAAGTGCTGTTATCACACTGATATATGCATTTTTACAAATCACCCTAAAGCAAACTCTTTAAAATTGTTCCAAGACAGCAACTTGAGCAAATGCTTTCATTGTCTAGATGGTACTGGTGGGTTAAATTAAGGTTGAATACATCACTTGCATATTTACAGTCAAAGGTCAGTTGACAATCGTGGTTTCCCCATTATTTCATTTATTTCCCTTATTGATGTGTTGGTGCTGGAGGAACTACATTAATTGATTCTTGAGGCAGATGAAATAGGTTTTATTTAGAAACTGTTTTTTCTTTTCTCAGGCACAAAATATTTCTCAAGAAGCTATGAGCACCAGAAGACTCACTGCTCAAACAGAAGAGGTGCCCTTCTTGTTCCAGCCATGGCACTGAGCCCACAGCCACTCATAAGCCCAGTGTGGTTTCCAGTAGAGCTTTGCTCCTGCATGCCAGTGTGAGATGACCCTCAGGTTGGTTGGCTCTGCAATTTTTTTCTCAACAGAAAGCATGTTTGCAGCTTGAGTCTAGATGGGAAGGAGTTGCTGAGAAAACGTGACCTAAGAAAGCTCATGGTGTATTTGTTTTCAGCATGGCTGTGGAGATCTCACATACACACTCCCATACACATGGCTCCCTGCTGCGTTGTAAGTTAATTCTTCATACGGTAGCCCACAATTAGCTAGATGGCAGGGTAGATTTTCTCTTCTGGCATGGCAGCAAACAGAAGGCAACAAGCTTCCTCATCTCTAGGATCCATCTCTAAGGTGGATTAGCACAATTCCTGTTCATAGCATACTGCCCACAGAACAAGTTCTTCTTCCTCTACCTGCAGGCTGTTAGGCCTTCCCAAATGGCTGGAGCCAGCCCTTTCTATCTAACTAGCGGTCCTAGTATTGTGTGTATTTCCTATTCCATGCATGAAAGGACAATTCGCTGGTCACCAGCACAACTCTGTTTGTCTCTTGGGTTGTGCTCTTACTTAATAACTAAAATGAAATATCTCACAAAGTGCAAATATCACAAAGGTGGTCGTATACAAGCAGTAACATTGTGGAAAGCACATTGGACAGTCTCTTGTATTACAAACATATACCCAAGCTTTTCAAGTTTTTTGGTTTGTTTTTGTTTTGTTTTGTTTTGTTTTTTTCTTTTTTTTTTTTTTTTTTTCTTTTCTGGATTGCTACTAAGGAATTACAATTACAGAGAGCAAGCAATTCCTAGATTGAAAATCATCACATGAAAACTGAGAATGCCTTTTTGGGGGAAAGAAAAAACCAGTGCAGACCGAATGCTTTACGACAACCGATAACTTTCCACTCTTCAGGTTGTTCAATGGGCAAGAGACATCGCCAGTGTTTTGAAAGGCACAAGTTGGTCCCTTATCCAGGATTATCAGGAGAGATAGAAGGGATGTGCAAGAATATTTATATTCTTTGTTTATTATGTTTAATTCGATACAAATTGTGTTAATTTCTAAGCAGAATGTAGCCTGGGCAGTATCACTGAGGTTTAGTCTGGTGGGTGAATTCACACCACTTAGGTTCAACTAGTGCTGCCTTGCAGTGTGTTGGCTCAGCGTCTGGATTTAGTGCTATCTGAATGAATATCAAGAAGAAATGGCCGTAGAGGAGGGAAACTGACTTTTTGGAAAAGTTTTATTTAGGTAAAATATTTTTAATTAGGAAGTATGTGTTTTGATTGAAAAGGGACTAAACATGAAGCTCTGGATTTTTTTCTTTTTGGACTTTGAAAGGAGAACTTGGATGAATTTCTTAATTCTTACTGATGAATATACTCATTCATATTGTAGCTGATATGAACTTCCTGGAGAAGTGTCAGTCTTATTTCTAATGACACATAGCGCTGTTTGCGTTTTCTTTCTCCTCTAACTCAATCTTTAAAGTGCAGCATTATCATTGCAAAATTGCAACCTGACTTCCTTTCAGCATATTGAACTCCATAGGTTTGTGATGATTATATATCAGCCAGAACAATGGACAATCTGCCTCCCTTGTTTACCTTACTAATAAATGGCTGAGCAATTTGTTCTGCACAAGTTAAGTTGCTTTGTTAAATTTTCTAACAGGCAATTGATTGCATCTCTTTGAACATTAACTTCATACAGTCCTTATCTGAAAAAAAGATCCTTATTAATAAGGGATATCAGAATTTCTCAGTATATTGTTTATAGCTGTGTGCTTCTAGACGTTTCCTGGAACAGTGCCTTATTGCTGTTTAATGCAATCTGATGCAGGAACAGAGGTTATAAAGTATAGGAAATACAGGAGATGTTTAGTAAAACCTGGTAGCTAATTCACAGATTCTTAAATATGAAAGCAAAATAATTTTTACAAGCAGATTGTAATAAAATTATTCATTCATCATCACAGCTTGCATTATCATCCTACAGTAAACTAGGGCTCTTATAATACCTAATCACATAGGGAGTCTGTGGCTGCTTTCTCCAGTCAGTGGTGTATGCTTGAGATTCTCCCATGCACTGTCAAACTGTCAAACTCCTACAAAACACTGATATCTTGGTGGGTCTCATTTAAAGCTGTGACACACTGCAAGTAATACCTCAGTCTCCACAATGGCCAAAATCCCACTTAGTACATTATTAGCAAGACTTCATACGTATGTTCTCTCTCTAAGAATAATTTCCTTTTCCTGGGCTGACAATCAGCTCAGAAGCTATAGTTACAGCCAGGAATCAATGTTCTTACCTGCAGAGGTAATGATCACTGTGAAGTGAGTCTCATCTCGTTTTCCAGTCATGTTGTTGAAAGCGCGGCACATGTAATCTCTTGTCTTCTGAGCCACCGTATCAGACATAACTTCCAGGTGGGGTCCATATTGGATTACATGAGTGGTATTGTCAGCCCTTTGAATCCACGAGTAAGTGTTTGGTGGGTTTGAATCAGCTGAGCAGTCGAACAGTACGGCTTCCCCTACGCTGACGGTAAACACCGCTCCTACCTTCAGACCTTTGT
This sequence comes from Lagopus muta, assembly GCF_023343835.1. NCBI lineage: Eukaryota > Metazoa > Chordata > Aves > Galliformes > Phasianidae > Lagopus > Lagopus muta. Next base: position 22,860,665 of record NC_064439.1, read on the forward strand.
CTGATTTGACTCGGAGTCCATAAGGTCCATCTGCATTGAAAAATATAAAACCAAAACATAATGGAAAAATTAAAATCAGAGTACGTATTTAAATTTTACATGAAAGCACTTAGATTCCTTAAACTGGACTAGCCTTTAGAATGGCTGCCATTATTCAGTTATTTCAATTAAAAGGCTTTCAGTTCAATCATTTGATCTTTGATCTCAGACTAGACTACACCTGCTTAATACTGATCTAATCGCTGCTTAGGGAAACAGCATGGGTCTATGTAGTGCTCAGTACTGTAAAAACAGTGGAGACTGAACACACTTGGAAAAGTTGTGAAGTAAAGAAGCAGGTCTTCTGGGGTATATTTGACCTTTTCTACTAAAATGCCAAACGTATCAGTGTAAGTCATTTATCTTCATATTCAGAAGAAAATAAAGCTCTGAAATACATAAATAGTCAGTGTAATACTTAGCAGTACAATAGTAATTGGCACAACTATTCTAGAGGTATACTTTAGAATGGGGTGTGCCTTAGTTAACTTCAATAAGTGACTGCTAAAATAAACTTCAACCTTCCCCTCTTTTAGTACATTTCAACTTCAACATCCAGGTTTCTATCAGGAGGAAGGCCTTGTGCCAGGTTTGTGAACATAATTAGAAGAGAAACATATTGTCCAGTAGTTGTGTTCATCACTGAGAAAATTGGGCTGCAATTTCTAGAGCAACCTTCATATGAAAATGGGAAGGGAAATAATATATTTAAATATGATGAGTATTTCCTATGTTATGTTTAGTTGATCATTTCAGATCCTGTTTTTTTTTCTCCTGTCTTTCCACGTTAAAATCTATTTTTACAAGGATCTGATTGTAAAAAAATGATGTAAAGAATATATATTTTTTCCAATTAGAGAACTCATTATTTTAATATTAATAATTCCCTGGGATTTACATGCACAGTCAAAAATGTACAGATCTATTACTGACAGATGCTGAAAGAAACCAAAAGAAACGATGGATGAACAGGTGACTTCTCTTTGGTGAGATCCTTGGAGCTCAGTAAAGTTCAGTAAAGCTGCTGTCAAGTGACTCCAAAATGGCATTACAAGAAGACAGATAACTCAATATTATGCCAATTTTAATGTGATTGAGTAATATTTCCATCTTCCTACGGTTGTCTGTAAGCATTAAAACCACGTAGCTGGTTTTGAACTTGCAATGTGCTGCTGTACAAAGAGGAACACTGGCTTGTTAATGACTATTTCTTATCAGGAAATTCAGGCTGACATTAGTTTTCCTTGTAATATGTATGCTTCTATTGATTGTCCACCTTGTTTTATGAGGCTTGAAGAGCTCTTAAACAAGCTGCATGCAAGCTGTTTCCTGTGTGCTTCATTGTTTTTCTTTCTCTATTTGTGAAAGTTTAGGATAGAAAATGGAGACCGCCACACTCAGTTGAGTCCATTTTTAGCCAAATGTGCATATTTCACAACTTATAGTTGTCACGCTTCCTATTTTCTATGTTGCTGTTTTAGTGATATGCTTTTCTCAGTCTCATTTTAAGACTCAGCATCTGTCTAACATTTTATTGGGTGATGTGGATTCATGTCACAGGTGCCATGGGGAAGAATCAAGATGTTTCTAGAAATCTGCAGTCTTAGATGCAGAGCTTCTTGCTCATGGGTTCCTTAACATGAGTCGTAAATATGATAAATGCTTCTGGAAACTGCAAAGCTGTCACCACTGCATCAGCTTAACTATCTGCACCCCACATGAAGAATTCTGTAGGTGCAGAGCCTATACAACACCAGGTGCTATGAAAGGCCATTCCTCTTACCCAACTCTTCTTTCTGATACTAGCTTTTATTTTCACTGATAATATAATCTTTGGCAGATGTAAACCAGCTGACAGATCTCTTCGCTCCCTCATTATAACAGGAGATTTGCCAAAAAAGGATCAGAATTGAGTTCTGTTTTTGTATCAGTGCCCTAACTGTGCAGTGTGCATAGTCAGCACTAACAGTGTGACCGCACTTCAGTACGAAAGCTACTAATCAAAAGAAACAGTGATAAAATCACCACATACTGGCTGTTGGAAAACAAAAAACCAAGAAAAACATAAAACAAAGAAAGGTTTTCTTATAAAATAGCCAAATCTTGGCTATGTCTGAAAAGCAACATTCCTTGGTGAAGTCCATCCCTGATGAAGGTACCATCAGATAACCCTTCTGCACGGTCTGGCTCAGCCTGTTGTCTCCCCTGGACTGTGCATACATCACTGATCCCCACGCACCAGGTAGCAAAGGAGTACCCACAGCTTCAAGTGTGATTCCAAAAAGCAGATAATCAGCACCTTCCTCTCTGAAATTAAATATTTTCTGGCTACTGGAAATCTGAAGGAAGGAAATCCCACAATCTATTACATTCAACTCCATCACTGCACTGTGATGCACTGTTGCAGCCTCCATGACAGCAGTTTCTCCCACTCCCGAAATAATTTATTTCTGCTTCACGCTTCTGCAATAGCAATGTTCTATGCTGCATTATCGTCACAGCTAGTGGAGAAGGGGGACAATATTAGTGAGAAATGATGAAGAACAAAAAGCACTTTTGATTCTCAGTAAAAAAGTGGAGCACCTTCCTTCATGGATCACCCAGTTCTACTCCCTCCCCATATTGTTCTCAACAGTAATAAGCCTCTTGTCTCAGTGAGGCCAGTTAACTAAATGACTTGTAAAATAATAAATCACCTGTTCTTGGTAACAATTTACAGCTCTGTGGGAATATTTCCAATTGCTCCTATCTCCATGAGACTGCTGTAGTTTCTAAGCAGATGGCAGGTATTTACTGTGAGTGACCTTTCTTTTATCACTTACAGGAGCTCCCCCGCAGCAATGACATATGGCAGATGGGGATCCTGGGGCCAGTGGTATTGACAACTGCTTGTTGGAAGACCTGACACCTCAGTAAGCAGAGGTTGGACTGAATTATGGGACTGGTATAGCTCAGGAGGTAAGAACCCCAACTCCCATCACAAATTTGAATATGGAATATGGATAGTAATGTAAGCACTGTAGTCCTTCAGTACTGAATTGTTTTCTATTAATATTTTTCCCATATTTTAAGTTATAAACAATGCAAACTACCAATTCTGATGAAATAAAAAGTCCATTCTAAAATGCACGTAGTAATATTTCCATACGTGAGAAAAAATTGAATCGGAGATATTTTAGTGTATCAAAATCATAAGGCAACAAAACATTTCAGAAATTGAACACTGAAGTAACTAATGTTTTCAAGTTCTGCTCAGCAATGGGTTGAAAATAAGTTTTCATTTTGGAGCTTGGAATGATTTTTCAAATTTATGGGAAAATACGTATGGTTGAGTGAGGAAAAAGGGAGAACAGTGCAAGAAATAAGGCTAAGGGGAACACATCCTGTCAGTGCAAGTGTTCCAGGCACCCATCAGTGCAGTAAATGCTCCAGAGCCAATTTTGCAAGCAGCAAGTCAGAAATCCCAATACCAAACATAGCAGTCAGAATGGTAGCAACAATGAAAGGTATTTTTCTAATCTGGTTTCACTTTGTTGCATCATAAGAGAGCTGTCAAGCTGTGCTGGCTGCAGCTTCCCCATGTTTTAAGGTAGGTATTCTTTGTAGAGAAATGTGTGTAAGGCCCTCTCCTAGCTCATGAAAGTGAGAAAAACAGACATTAAAGCAGATATTAAAAATGTGCTACCTTGAGAGAAGAATGAGATTAATGTCATTATAATGATGATGATAAAACTCCATCAGTGCTGGTTATTTCCTTGTAGAATGTTTTATCATGATTTCTCTGTCCACAATGAGTAGAAACGGAGTTCATATCTACACCATTAAGGACTCTCTGGGGCAGCTCCTTCATCTTTGTGTCTGCAGTGCTGTCAGTTCTCCTAAGAGAGACTGACAGGTGCTTCTAAGAGATGAGTTGTCTCCTAACAACGTCCTTGCTAGCCTTCACCATTCTGGGCAATGTAGGGACACCCCCTCGCACATACTTTAGATAAAAGATAACTCCCATCTGATTCTTCCAAGTTATAATTATAAATAAGTAAGTGGCAGAATGCATAACCTTAGAAGAAAGATGGAGAAGGCCGAGTGAAAGGTGTGGCTGGTAGTGTGGTGAGGCTGGGCAGAGGGCATGGGCTGTCTGCCCCACTACCAGGTTACATGGTGGGAGAAGCAGGAGCGTGCAGCAGGAATCCAGCTCCACTCCTTGCACCATGCCATCCACGCTGTGCCAGTGAGGAACAGGTTATACCTGAACAGGGCTGATGGTGGTGGGTCCTGACCTGATCTTCAGATCCCTGAGAAAGGCACTTTGACTCTGAAGGATTCAAGGACTGAAGCCTGGCAAGGTCACACAGCTGTTGGAGGCTATGGGAGCTGATGTTGCAGGAGGGGTGAGGAAAAAATGAAAGTGCCTTTTCTAAGATTTGCTGAATGTTGATTAAGCCAAGCCTTTTGTGTCCTCTAACTCAGTTTACATTCATGAACTAAGTTTACATTTTCACTAAGTTCCTCAGGTGCTTTTGCACATCCTTTTACCGCTTCAAAAATCAGTAATGGTCTTTACTTTTAGCTAAATATAAAGTCACCAACTTGCTTAGAGATCATTAAGCAAACCTTAAAAGAGCACCGGCACAAACCCTTACATATATTTCATAGCAGTGTCCTGCAGGCAATGATATGAGCCAAACCTGAGGCTCATATCCATCATAACCTGCTCATCATGGCCTATTACAGCCTATCTGTGATATTACTGGTCTAAGCTAGATCCTGATGTTACTCATAGACACAGACACTTCAATGGCAACTTTTGACTGAAAGCATTATTCATATCCCTAAATTAAGCAGTTGAGTATTGACAGGATCATGACATTGAGTTATTAGATCTTCAGAACAGGAATCCCCAGCTTGACAGTTTTCTCATCCTCACACCTCTAGTCTAAATTAGCTTGTTGAAAAGCTATTTTTCACAGAGATTAGGTATATTGAACAAAAAAGGTATATTTGCAGAGAAACAATTTCTTTTGTTAAGCCAATACAGCTAAAAAAAGGGTTTGAGGCACACAAATCACTCATTATCTGAAACAGAAAGTTTCAAACTAGATAGAGGATGGGCACTCTTTCTTGGCTTCTGCATTATCTTACTTACCTAAAAATCTCATTTCACTTACGTTAAACCATTACAGTTTTCTCAGCACTACTTACTGGAGGACCCGTGTAAATCAGCAGTAAACAACAACAAAATAATAAATGAACCAAAACCTAAGTTGTCTCTGTATTTTGTAAGCATATGATCTTAAAATGACATGAATGAATCCTTGGGAACATAGGCCTGGGAGGAGCATTTGATACCACTGAATTCAGGCTTCTGCTACAGTAATCCAACACCGCATGAATCCCATTCATACAGTTGTCAGCCCTTAGCAATAGCAATGCGCACAGCTCTTGCAAAATCTCATTACTCCAACAACTGGAAAACATCTAACTTCCAGCCAAAATATATGGTTGTCTTACAGTTTATTCTTCAGTCAACATAAATCTTTACATAAATCTTTCTCCCTAGTGTTTCCCACTTTATATGAAAAGCAAACACTTTTCAGTGTCTGTTTCAGAGTCTGTTTTCGGCAACCAAACTGAGTTCTCCTGGCCTGTTCTCATGAATAGGATCCCCATTCCATTTTGTTTTGTTTCTGTACAGTTCAAGATTATTCCTCTGGGTTGTGTAAGTACTGAATATAGTATTCAACTTGTGATCTCATCTTTTTTATGCCTGAATGACACTGCCTGTTAGATGTCTTTTGATGAGCTCAATCAGGCAAACACACTGCCTCGGTTATTGCCATACAAATCTCCATCAGCAGAAGTTCATAATTTTTTTATTCTCCAAGTGCATGTCCTTTTAGTTTTTAACAGATTTCATACCAATTCTATTACTCTGTTGTTCAGACTTCTCAGGTTATTGTCACAGGTAAACTTCATTGACATACTCCCAGTCTTTTGATATCAGTAATGAAAGTATTAGACAGGATTGGACTCAAAATGATCTTGAGGAATACCATGAGTAACACTCCATCAGCCTGATGCTTCCTCCACTCAGCTTCTAGATACCTTTTTCTGTCTCTATTTTAATCAAATTTTTCTGTATATAATTCTGATTGCTTTCCTCTGACACACACCTCCTCCATATTTGAAGATGCCCACGTGGAACACCTGAAATTCATATGTGGATTCTGCAGTTCAGACTGATCTTCACAACAATGTAACGCTGAGAGAACTTTTTATTACACTATCATAAGTTATAGCTGCTACAAACTTATTTTGAACGCAAGCTCACATATAATGTTAACTCAACTGTCTTAGAATCATAGAATCATAGAATCATAGAATCACCAAGGTTGGAAAAGACCTAAAAGATCACCCAGTCCAACCATTCACCTATTCCCAACAGCTCCCACTAAAAGATAACGTCTTCTGTCTCTTTACCTTAGTCAGAGGCACTCTTTTCAACCAGATCATTTACACAAAGGTAATTATGAATATTTCATATACTCACAATATATTGTTGGTGCAATTCTCTCACTTTCCATTGCACTGACAGGGTTGGACACCAAACAGCTGTAGTTCCCAACATCTTCTTTTGCAACAGGAACAATTAGAAGCGTAGCATTGTTTGATGAAAAAGTATAATTAGGGCCAGCATGGAGAGGCTTTCCATTTTTCATCCACTGGTAAACTACCCTTGTGCCTTTTCCCACGGTACATTTTAACGTAATATTCCCCACGTACTCCACTACCCCTGAAGATGGCTCAGTGTGCACAATTGGCTGTGTGACAGGTACTATAAAAAAAAGAGATATGAAGAGTTATAAAATTGACTGCTAGTACATTACAGTCTTCACTGCCAAAATGACACAAATAGTAGCCATCCTCCTCTCTGGAAAGTATCCACATTTCAAAGTGTGTTTATTAAATATGGTTAAAGAATAAAAAAAAGAAGGCTGTATTCTCATTTGGTAAGAATTTTCCCAGCACTTAAATAAAGCTAGACTGTTTATATTACCGGTTATATGACAGAGGCTGAGATTGGGTATATCATTGCTTCCAACTCTGGTCTAATAAACAAAACCCTGCAGCCACAGCAGTGCAGAGAGTGGAATGGGTGATGTTGCCCACAGTGAGGGATTTCCCAGTAGTGCTGCGAGGCTGACACTGTGACTGAAACTCACTGCTGGCCAAGTCATGGAGATGGCTACTGCCTGGCATAGACATGGGAGTGAAATGGCAGCCACAACTGTATCACATTAATGTCTCTTTCATTTAATGAATTCAGTCTAACCAGGGTCAGGGCTCCCTCCATATAATCCATAAATTGCAGTACATTGAAAATTGATACATCCTGTCTGATAACATAGCAGAGCCTTATGAAACATTATTTCCTACATTTCTCATATTAGTCAATGGTTTTGAAACTCCTTAGGTGTTTTTTTTTTTTAAGTTCAAGAAATATTAGTTAACAACTTAAATTTGTTTAAAGGTGACATACTGTAGCATTCCCTCCAGCAGTAGAAAATAACATAACTCAATTGTTGGCACTTATTTGTGCATGGTTCGATTAAATAGTGCACTACTATAATTGGATTCCAAGAACCATTACTTCAGAGCTATGTAAATTTTATTTTCAAACTGAAGATGCTACATTTTAGTAACTTACCATCAACAGCTACATGAATTTTTTCACTGGCAGCTACTGTCCCATTCCCACGAACATTGACTTTCACAATATAATTGCCCTCGTCACTGATACGTAATGGATTGATCATCAAAGATGCATTAGGTGGTATGAGGGTAAACTTGTGCTGATATTCCAAGTCTGGTACTACTGTTTGGTTTACAGAGCCAAGCAGGTATTTTGGATTACTCCGAGGCTTCTCAAACAGCCAAATTATCTGGATTTCACAAGCTGTAGTGTTGAAATTGTAGTCAACAGTGAGCTGGAGTGGTTGCCCCTCGATACCATGGATAGTATGAGATGGTACTGTCAGCTTCAAGGCAGAACAAATACCTGTATAAAAATGAAGGAACAAACAGATACACCCAAAGCACTAATGGGAACATTGGAAAATGGAAATGAGGAACTCTCACAAAGAAAAAACTCTCGGAGTTAAAGCTTAAACTTTTTTATGATTATGTTTCAGATTTCAAGTAAGAAATGGGGAAATGCTCGTTGACTTTATTGGAATAGGATTTAGCTATAGATACCCAGCTTCAAAGTACATAAAAAGCCAAACCTGAAAGGATATTTCTGATTCCTGGTTATAAAAAACTGTTGAAAGTTTGACAAAAATGAGGACAGGTGAATTTACCTTAATGTTTAAAATATTTTCATTTTAAAATATTCTCAGGTTGCAGAGCTCATATTGTCTATACAGTCTTGGACTACAAGCTCAAATTTAGGACTTCTCTTCTTGTGTTTATCCAGAGAGAATTTTCTTAATGTTGCTTTTCCAGCTATACTGAGAAACCATCTGAAAAATCTAACAAGGCTCACTTTCACGAATTTCCCTCTTTGAAATGATATAGTTATTATTACACGCACCTTATGCTTCAGACAAAATTCAAGAAACATAACTTAATACTTAATACTTCAAGAAACATAATAATCTTGCAAAAAATATGTATTTGGATCATAGGAAAAAGAAGAATTGAGGTTTTCTGTTGATACATACAAAAGCAGATCTCCAGTCCCATGATGAATCCTGTCTTCTAGGAATCCTGCACCTTCAGGGTGCAAAATGGCTCCCTTTAACTAGTCTGGCTTTCCCTTCCTTTAGAATTGTTTTTTCTTTTGTCACCCTTAGGCAGATTTATAGAACATTACACGAGTTTGCTAAGGAATCTCTGGTCATATTCTGTTCATTTAGCAACTAGTAAGGTTTATGAAAATGACAAACTCCAAAAATATGAACAATTTTGCCTCACTCTTCATACAACTGAACAACACAAGTCAACTAGGAGGGCTTGCAGCATTGCCAAGAGTGAGGAATTAAAAAGAGAAGCAGCTTGGTGCAGTCCCATGGTAGAATGCTATAGGGGCGATGTGTGCAAAGACGTTTAACCTCCTGAAGGAAATACCCGACTTCTTGGGAACTGAAAAAGAAGCAGGCAGAGAACTTCAGGTTGCATGGACACTGGTGTGGGGAGAACATCAAGGAGTCAGCTGACATGGGAGGAGAATGGGATAAAAAGGAAGGAAAAGGGTAGAAAAGATACAGAGATACTTAACTGGAGGATGCACAGGAGCATGGTGAGTGCATGCGTAACTTTTTTAGATAAAGAACCTGAAGCAATTGAAGCACATCAAACGGAAACCTCTTCCCCTACTTCTTAAAGTATTTGTGGCCTGTTGTTCTTGTGCAGTTTTTGAAATGCTGTTTGACTCTTAGGGACGAGCTGACTTGTTAATGGAAGATGAGTTGTTCTAATATTTAAGAGAAGTGAGTTTTCTTCCTGCAAACCTTACAGTGCAAATCAAACTTCCACTTGAGAGAATAATTCCTCAGTAAAGCCCTTCACAAAATATTTAATGGTGAAAGTAAATTTTATATAAGCTACCTAACATGTTCCAATTTTTAAATTTCCTTAAACAAAGTAAAAGAAATCTCTACAAATACTGGGAAATCTGTAAATGATTGATTAAAAGATCTGGCCATATTGTTCCTCATTCTTTGCACATGACAGTGCTCAATTTTTGAGTTTCTCTAGCTGTCACTAAATGATCGTGTCGTATGACAAGAAGCCAGTAAAAGCAGCAGTGGTAAATGCAAAATATGTATAACAATTGATATTTCTTACAGATCTGTGCTGAAAAGTACCAAAATCCAAGCAGGTCTAGTGAGTAGAAGGATAACAGTGACTATCAGAACAAATGCTGTTGCCATCACAGAAGAAGAAAAAGAAACTGGTGGCTAAATAACTTAATTTCTTCTGAGTTGAAAAAGGGTGTAGGAAAGAGAAACTGTAAATAAACTTGTGGGAAAAAGTGGCTCCATTCAACAGCATGGAAAGACATTGGGAGGTCAGTTAGGAATTTCTTTCAGCAAAGATGAGGGAAAGTGAGGGAAGAAGCCCCATTTTTTTCCCAGCCAGAGGACTCCTGCCCATTGGGGAGCAGCTCTGGGTGATGGCAGGTGCTGCTGTCTCCTGAGGCGGCTTCACAGACAGCCACTGAGGCTCCAAGCCGACACTAGAGAAAGGCACTCTGACAAAGGGCTCATGGCAGCTGTGCTGGGTGACTGCTGCTTTAACAGTGATCAAATCTTCTATGCTCTGGAATAGTAGACTTATTTTATGGATATAAGAAGCCAGTGCGACAAAATGTACTTCTTCCTCATCAGGCACAAATTCCATACAACTCAAACTTATCCCTTAGCATTCTAAATAGAACAATAGATATTTTTCAAAGAGTACAGAATTCCGAAAACTATTTTTGTACATTGCCCATAAACCAAGAGGTGGTACAGAAATGACCTCCACTTGGAGCCCAGTGATCTGTGTTTTCTTCCATCTCACTTTGCTGCCACCAGTATTAGCAAGCACAACTGGATTACTGTTGACATAAAACAAGGGCTGCAGCTTTAGTTTAAATAAAAACTATGACATAACTTTTGAGTTTACTGCATAAACTGAAACCTTCTTACTGAGGTTTTATCATTCCCCGAATTTAAGATGCACGTCTCCTTACTGAAGTGAAATCAGACCCTCAGTCACATTTTACTCGAGTGATCACTTAGCTCCTTAGCACTCCAAAACCCCTGAACTTGTATACAATGTCACTGGCAATAGTTTCCAAACTTTCTGCAAATATGTCAATTCGGAAAAAAAAAAACAACAAAAAGATAAAACGGACTAAAGAATCTGCTATTCCTCTACCACCGTTTGCAGCAGAAGGGATTAAGGCATATTCTTTCCAAGTTCGGAATTTTTGTCCAAGAACAAGCTCTACCAAGCTTCATTATTTGACTTAACTCTGCCCTTGGAGGTCAATTCCTCTGGTGTTCTTCATGTCGTGCTCCAAACACCTGATTTTTGTCATGATAAAAATGCAGGCTATGCATTTTTCACACTAGGAAAGGTTTCTATCTGAGTAAGACTGTAAGATGCGATTTTCTAGTGAACAATGATGGCCTTCCATGTGCATGCCAATATCTCTTTTAGAATCTTAATCAGAAATGTTCAACAATCTTGTAATGGAGATAAAGAACTGAATATTCATCATGTTCTTATCAGACAGGTATTTCATTTTTAAAGTCTGATGATCTTCATTAAAAACTGCTATGGCTAAGAAGCCAAAGCTGCTGACAAAGTACTTAGCTCAAAATCAAGGAAACTAAGTGAGTGTATATGAAGTTTGTGAAAAAGATAAAAGAAAAATTGTCAGAAAAGTATGTAGCATATTTGCAATGTCATATATTCCCTCTGTTGATATCTTTGAAAACAATAAAGTATATAAGAAACAAATGACAAGACTTTGTAGAAATACAGCTTTATCTAACCTTTGATCAGAGAATATTCCAGTAAAAGAGCACAGAAATCTGCTTTTTATCAAGTGTACCGATAAACGTATACTTATGCTGAATCTACAACCAAATGCTGAATAATTCTACTGTTAATGTAATACTTCTTCAGTCAACTTCAGTTGACTGAAAGATTAATTTAATTTTAATACAAAATTCATCAAAATATAAACAAATTTTAGGTGTTAAATACAAGGCATGATAGTGAACTGAAAAACCTGTAAACACTGTAATAACATAATGCATTTTTAAAGAGATGTGTAACATCTTCTATAGAAACTTCGTCTCAGAATCTGTCAAGTCTTACTTGTTAAAAACAACGCAGTATGCATATACTGCTTAACAAAACAGGAAAAAAGATATGTAATAATGCCAATGCTTTATTTACAGATTACGTGCAGCTTTAATTTTTGTCAGTTTCTAAAATTTTCAGTTCCATCCATAAAACATTTTATCTGATTAAAACTTATAGGCTACTTTCTTAAAATAAAGTATCTGACAATACAAGAGAAATATCTTAAAATTTAGGAGTATAAAAACAAGTCAAATTTCCACAATGACATTCAAACATAACACATGCAATTCCTTACCTACAAGCAGAAAATACACTTGGCACTTTAAGTCACAAAATAAGCTGGCTAGAGGGCTCCATGAAAGCATCCTGTCCCATACAAACACCACCTTCTTCTCAGTGCTAAGACGGAGCTGGGACCAGCACCTGCTGGTTTATTTGCTAGGAAAATCAGCAACGAGTTAACAGGCCCTATCCTGTCCCCAGCCCTGTCTGATTTGAATATGTGTATACACAGAACAAAGGGAGTGGAGCACCTGTTAGATGAGCACCCATCTTCATTGCCTCTGACTTCACCATAACCCTTCCCTAGCAGCCGCAGTAAATATGACAGAGAATATAATAAATGAGCCACAGAATAATACAGAGTACCTTGAATTATCAAAAATATGTGAACACACCCAACAGATAGGTTATATAGGTACTAACATCCTTTAGTTACACTGTTTTATAAAAAAGACTGTGCTGCTAGATGGTTCTGCTCATTCCAAATTAGTATGTAGTATTTGGTACATTAGTATTTAGATTTTCTTTTTTTTTTCTTTTTTTTTTCTTTTTTTTTTTCAGGTGAGAACTTTTCCATTGGTCTCTTCTTTCCTTCTATTTTTTAAAGAAAAATATTTAAAAAACACAAAGCTGTGACTAAATAGTTATCATTTTCTTCCTTAACATACGTGTAACAGGGAAACAATTTCATTCCCCTCCTCTGAGCAACTAGTAATGTGAAGTGTCCATCAGGAATCATCTAACAAAGAGTCCTGTAGTAGCGTGCACAACCCACTAGAGCTGTTAAGTTAGCTGCTGATTACTGTTTATTCTGAGCGAACTTACATCGGTTTAATATTAATATTAATGTATGATTTGGATTTTGTCCAAGGCTGCCACTCACTGTACAAACCTAATCAGCAGCACACCAGACAGCCCTCCTGCAACTTGCATGTGCAGAAACAGTTTGCAACAGCAAATATCTGCATCAACAGAGATGGTTTATCCACAGAAAAACACACGTTAAGTTTTTGTTACGCAGCACTTACGCTGAACACGTACGGATGAACAAATTCCTGCCTTGTGCAGGATGGATGGCAGCAAGGAACTGATCCCCCTCACTGTGTGCCTGTGCTGGTGCTCGGGGTCCTGCAGAGTGCTAAGCCACTGCCGTAAGGAATGAACGTTTGATTTCTGCTTCACTTAAAAGGAGGTGAAAACGCCCAGACCCTTCCAGAATTTTTACTAGCTCTGTATGACCAAATGTAATGCATGTTATTTCAGCAGTCCCAGCAGAAATAATGTCATTGCCTGGCACAAGAGTGCAGATGAAGAGAGCACTGTGCACATCCACAAGGGCTCCGGGTACCCCCTGCCCTGCCTTCCCCAGGGCTGTTGTTTGTAACCTGTTTAATCCACTTCGCTGCAGTCTACATGTATCAAATGGCAACCTTTTATAAAATGAGTTAGAAATGATTATCTACTCAGTTTCATTATGTAATAAAATATTTGTCATAGATTCCAATTAATTTCTAACTGAAATGAATGGGAGCCTTCCCACTGGCATGAAGTCAGTGCTGGTGTTCTAAACATCTGATGTGGGTGAAGAAAATAATAAAACAAACAAACTCTAGAAGAACAACAGATTAGCGGAGATACGTATTTCAAGTCAGTACCTCCCCTTATTTCCAGGGTATGTCCTCAATGTTGTTAATACACTGGCATTTATTACACCAAATAGCTCACACAAAGCTACCACAGACTCACTGAATGGCTTAGGTTGGAAGGAATCTCTAAGCCCATCCATCTCCCACCCATGCCATGGACAGGGCTGCCCCCACCAGCTCAGGCTGCCCAGGGCCCATCCAACCCAACCTGGAGCACCTCCAGGGATGGGGAACCACAGCTCTCGGCCAGGTACCGACACAAGCCCGTTTTGGCCATGCGGAACTGCATTCTCATTTTGTCTTCTAGCAACTGATTTCAAAGCCTAAATACGCCGTGCTAAAACCCCCAGGGACACACGTGGCGTGAGAGGAAATTCACCCCATCCCCGAAAGGACACGGTGTGACGACGGGCTGACGGCAAGCCACACTTTCGGTGACCCGCTTTAACGGCGCCCTTAAGCGGCACCCGCAGCACCCACCCAATTCCCCATCTGCGGAATGAACTGACGCCGCACCCCGCCCCGCTCGCTGCGGCCCGCCTTCCTCCGCGTCCTCCCTCCTTCCCCTGCCGGGCCGACGGGGTTTGTAGTTTGAGGGCGCCCGGCCGCCCCAGGACTACGGCTCCCAGGGATCCGCGGGCGGACGGGCGGGCGCGGTCAGGTGGCGTCCAACATGGCTTCCCCGTGCCGGCCCCGGCCGTAGCGCTGCCGCGGGGGCTGCGGGGCGCCTCGGGGCCGCCATGCAGAAGATCAAGTCGCTGATGACCCGGCAGGTGAGCGGTGCGAGGCCGGGCGCGGCGGAGAGCCGCGTTGGTACGGCTGTCCCTTTCTCGAAGCGTGATTTTGGGGGCGCCGGGCCGCGGCGCTGCGACGTGGCTTTGTCTGTCGGTCGCGGCGTGTCCGGTGGGAAGGGAGGCGAGGGCTTGGAGCTGCTGGGGGAGCTGTGCGGCGGCACGGGGCGGCTGAGCTGTCCTAGCAGCCCGCCCGGTGCGTAGCCGTGCGTCCGCGTTGCTCTGGGCCTGGGGGCTTCGCCTGAGCTCGCTCTGGGCCCTGTGCCTGCCGAGGGAACTCACCGTGACGCTGCTCCGGGAGTGATGCGCTCACCTCAGCTTTTCTTGGCAGAACTCTGTCCCGAGGGCTTTGTTTGGTTCTGGTTTGATTGGCTTGTTTTCATTCAGGAGCCATTTAGAGCCCTTTTCTATGTCCCGGTCCTGTCTTGTCTGCATTCCGCACAGGATGCGGTGCTGCGTCCGTGGGAGCACTTGTGGGAAGGCTGCCCAGCGTGGGAATGTTGTAGGCTGAAAATGGTACAGCTTCAGCAATTCTCAGCCTTTGGGAAAGGGTGAAATCCTGTGCAACATTCAGTAAGGGCAGGTTTTAACTGGTGGTGGAGATGAGCTTCCTTTACTGCCAGTTTTTGGGGTGTTTGTGGGAGGTTTTGATTGAAGTATAAGAAGCTGCAACAGGTGATTTGTGCTGCCTGCTACCTGCCTTGAGCACCAGCTCCGTGGTGATCAGCTGCCCTTGCTGGTAGTAACTGGCAAGGGAGGATGTTGTCAAATGAAGCCCAAGAAAATCTGAAACTCAAAACCAGAATGAGGAGGTTTTGCTTAGTAGGGGGATGAAATTGTGAAGTGTGGTGGCTACCACTAGTGATGAACTTGTAAAATACACTCTCAGTTTTGGAGAATAAGTAAAGACTTTTCTACTGCAAGCTCGTGTAGTAATGTCATAGCTCCTTTGCCTTCAGAGAAAGCATTGGTACCCCAGGTGTGAAAAGGACTTATGAGTAATATGCTTAGTATCATAGGGGGAGGATATAGGGAAGCTGCCTGAATCTCAGAGCTCTCGTGAACTGCCTGGGGTCTCAAAGGAAGGCTGGAGTCAGAAACATATCTGGAACTTGAATGTTCAAGTTCACTTCTGCTTCGAAAGCTAGCAAAAAGTGTGCTAAGAAACTTTCTCTTTGTTATTGCCTCATGAAGTTGTAAATGTACTGGACATTCAGCAAACACATACTTGGCTGGTTACAGATGCTTCCTGTAGCTTCTGTCTACTAGTGCATATTCTGTTCATGTGATTATGTGCTTTTGAAAGAATAATAATTATTTAAAAGAGCTAATGTGAATTATGCATCTTTTTCAGTTTAGTTATACATATGTAAAATGTGTCCTAATAGTTTTACGTGGTAAATTGAGAAATATGCCATCATACAAAAATAATATAATTATGCCACAGAGTAGGTAGAACTTACCTTAAATTTGATTATTTGATTCCGTTAAATCATTAAGCTAGGGGAACAAATTACATTATGCTTTTTGAACGTTTGCATTTTTTAAACATCTAGAAGTTGTCAGGAGTAAGTGGACTTAGCTACGTGGATGTTACTGAAGAGAACTGTTGCAGCATGAAACTGGAAATGCCTAGTTGTTTGAGGAATGTAATTTATACACCAGTGGTCTTATTTAAGTTTTTATAGAATAAGCCTCTTGCAATTTATTAAAGGACTTCCAGGTTTATAATCATCATCAGCAGGCGAGAGTTGTGCAGTTTGATTGCAAGATATGTAAAGTAAACAACATTAACTGATGATTAAAATTCTTTTAAAGGGTCTGAGAAGTCCTCAGGAGAGTGTTCATGACCTCAGTCCTATTGAAAACCTCCGTTTTCCTACTAAGGTATGATCCCATCCACTTCAGTTTTCATTTTTCATTTTATATTTAAATAATATATGTTTTGGTTTGGTTTAGTTTGTTTTTTTTTGGCCCAGAATCTGCTTTGCTGCTGTCCTTTTTGACATCTTTATTTCATCCTGAATATCTCTTGAAATATTTGTATGAAAGAATTTAATTGCAAAGTAAAGCAGTGCACCAAATCAAAATGAAGATGCTTTACAATTTCTTTCTTGGAACTTCAGAGTTGTCACTCATTGATTTTCAGTGTCTTCATGGGTTTGCTGCCATTAAGTTTGTTTCAGAATTTTGTGATTTTCGTCTTCAGTATACATCACTAACTTTATATTCTACTGTATTTGTTATAACTTTATAATAATGACTTTGTTTTCATTTGTCTCGCTGCTTAAAAGATATGAGCTCTCTGTTATCCCACATTTTGGCTGCTTTTTATACCCTGTTGGTCTGACCAGATGATTCACAAGACTTGCTGTGGATGATGCTTATTGTTTTCCTTTAATATGGACTTTGCCTTTAACCACAGAGTTAACTAAGTTACTCAGTTGATGTCTTATTAAAATCCTGTGTTTCTGTGTAGGTACTTTGTAATATGATGCTTGTGCTGAGGCAGACCAGAAAATCAGTGTTATTCTATGTTTAAAAAATCTAATAACTATCTCTAAATTGGTACATAATATTCTATTAAACAGTGGTCAATGTATTGATTTCAAAGACTCGAGGTATTCAATTGCAGTGGTGTTGAAAGAACTGCCTTGTCTCTGTGGCTCAGATTTCAAAACTCCAGATTCCTGCCAACTAGTGAGCGTCGAATTTCAGACTGCCTTTCTAGCCAAGTTGATTCTGCAGGTAAAAATAGACGTAGGGTATATTGGCTGGGTTTCTGTTCTGTGACGGTTCAATGTTTTGTGTCTGGTAAGCCTACACTTTGTATTCCTAACAGTGGGAAAATACATCTCAGTAATTTGCAGGTTTTTTTCATTAATTTCTGTCAGATTTCTGGCAGTTGTATGCCGTCAACCCTTTGTAACATGACAATACTATCTTGCTGTTTTGCAAACAATCTCATGAAAATTAGGGATTTTGTGCCTGAGAAGACAGTATTGCAGCAACATTAGAACTTGGAACTTTTAAAAAGTTATCTTGTGTGCTGTAGATAAAACTTATATTTTTAGTCTTCTATTGTTTCTTTGTTTTTTTTCCTTCCAAAATGTTTTAGGTGAGAAGTAGCTACTATACTCAAAACTTTTTTCTGAATGTTCAGATTCTGACTATTCTGAGAGATTTAAGTTAACTTTCTTTTTCTCAAAAAGCTGTATTCAGTGGAACACCTTCACAGGTCACTGTTGATCTGATAAAAAGAAAACATAGGGTCAGCTGAATGTTGAGTAAAAATACTGAGTTTTGATCACTTTCACTCCTGGTTTTGGTCCCAAGCTGTTTGTCAGCTTCAGTTCCAGGCCTCGCCTTTTGAGAGGAATTAAGGATTTATATTGGCATGCCTCTTTCACTTTGCTACAACCTTCATTGTATGATTTTACTTTTCAAATGATAAGACATCAGAGGAGACGCTGTAAGATGTCTTCTACCCTGTGGACATAGATTCTGATACGTGTTCTTGAAAGCAGGAATTTGTGATTTGTTTGTGTTTGTTGTGTGCATAACATTACATCAAGGAGATTAGGCTTCAGTACTGCACAGAAGTTGAAAGTCATTGAGACCTTGGATGTGGGTATTTCTTCTGAACTGAACTTGTGTTTGATGCCATAGCAACATACTGATGTCACAAATCAGAATTACATAATAACTACAGGATAAAGCAGCTTTGCTGGATTAAACTAATCCTTCTCAGTAACTCTTTTATAGCAGTCAACAAGTTTGGTAAAGGTAATTGAAAGATAAAGACAAATATAAATTCAAAATAAAAAAAAAAGCACAGATACAACTCATGTGAAGGTCAGATGGAAAATGCAGAGGACAGGCAAAGGGATACACTCATGTTGCGTTCCCTCAGGGGAAAGCTAGCAAAATTCTTTTTGGTCTTAATATATGAAAGCTGCTTCCTAATAAGCACGTGAAAGTGATGAGGGTATTCCTCTATTTTGTGGGTTGTGTGTGGTGGGTTTTTTTTTCTTTTTTTTCTTTTTTCCCCTTCTTTTCCCAACCAATAAAATGGTTTGCTACCTGGACCTTTTATTGAATACCCCTTATTGAATGAGTGTATGAGATCACATTAACCACTATCCCAATGGGTTCTGCAACTATGCGGAAAGAATTTTGGTCTGCTTGCATCATACGAAGATGAATCACCAGCTGACTTATTCAAGTTTCTCTTGTCAAATAGAATCATGCTGCCAGCTTGTCACACAGAGCAATGCATCCAAAATAGTGTAAGTCAGTGATATGATCTGTAGATCAGGAAAATATGAGCTGAAAAGCAAGTTTTCTTTAAGAGAGAGGAGGTATATCGTTGTTTTTTTTTTTGTTTTTTTGGTTGAGGTACCTTACTTCATCCATGATTGCTCAGGGGAACTGTGGTTATTCTTCTGTTTGTTGAAAATGGTGCGTGTTAAGAATGATACAGAACTGCACTACTGACTTTTGAACCCCCCTGCTGTTCTCATTTTGTTATTCTCCTATTTTGTTATTCCTTATTATTAAGCTGCTAACAGGTTTATTTAGTAGATTCTGTTAGAGGCTGTTGAGAGGTACATTTGAATTCAAGTGTATTGATAACAAGGTGACTTTGAATTCCATGATTTCTATATTGACAATAATCAGCTCATAAGCGGTATGTAAAAAGTAGTTGACTTTGTCTTATGGTTGTAAATAACACTTGAAGATTTTTTTTAATGCTTTTCCTATAGTGATATGACTATAATCCCTGCTGTGGCCTTCTGTATATATATGTAAAAATAACTTTCACATATTGCTTATCTGATGGATGCTGGCCCACTGGTGAGCTCATCCTGGAGTTTGGGAAGAGCTTTTCTCTTAATGAAGGTGTTATCTGAGTTCAGAAGGGTGGGATATCAATTGACAGCACGTTCTGTGTTCTTTCACTCATGAGGAGAGTAGGGAGGCTGTGTTTAAATGAGTACTGAGCAGATTTGGCCCCTGGCTCTTTTGGTAGGGCTGCATCAGCTATCACTCACCTGCAGCTTCTAATTAGGTTAGAAGCTTTTTAGATGTTTTTTCGTTGTCTAAATGGTATCTATTAACACTCCTGATCACAAACTTTTCTCAATGTCTGCTTCCCAAGTCTTTTGGTTGATTGTGACAAGAATGCAGAAGGCATTTGCTTCAACTCTGTACTGGTGAGGCTTTGTTAGCAATGTTTTTCATGTTGCAGGCAGTGCAGAACAAAAGAGTGGGAGTGTGACACAGGGAAATAGCTAGGCAAGTGATCTGAAACTTCCTGACCTGCCATACAGGTCAGGATGGATGAGTCTGCAATGGAATGACTCTTCTGTAATACAGGTCAGGCAATTGCTGTGAGCTCCTAGAGCCATGAACTTCCATAGACCAGGAAGGCAAAACACTGTAGGAAGTTTGTGGACATAAACGCTCTTTTTGAAGAAGCAGTGGCTTCTTCAAATTTGCAAGGTGCCAGACACACAGTTCTTTGTTTCCACGCCCACACCCTGTCCAAAAACGATCTTTCCCTGTTGTGTATAGGTGGCAATGTATGACTCAGAAGGCAGTCCTCCAGAGAAGTGTGTTCGACAGGTTAAGCTGTCGTTCTGTGAAAGCGTGGTCCAAAGTACTGGCAAAAAAAAAAAAAAAAAAAAAAAAAAAAAAAGAAAAAGGGAATAATAAATCCTATTTGCACATCACCACAAGTGGTGGGTGTTTTGAGTAGGTAAAGTGTATCCCTGAGCAGAACTTCAGAAAAATGAGTCGCCCTTGTAATAGCATCTTAGCTGGCTGTTTAGAAAGCTCCCACTGCTGGATGTGTGGATGTGTGTATTAATCTGGGCAGCTGGACTGTAGTGCTTGGGTCCACTGTGCTGATGTGCTACTCTTCCTGATGTCCAGTGTATGTGATTCAGCTTAGCAGTGAAGTTCTGTGCGTGATAATCATGACGGGGTTCCTTCCATCCCAATTATATGTATGTGTGTATGTGTATATATGTATGTGTGTGTATATATATATATTTTTTTCTATTCAGGTAACTTCTTGGAACTTCTGAATGCACATCAAACTTAAAGAATTTTGTACTGTTGATTTTTTTTTTTTTTTTTTTAAGTATTTTTAGAAGGCAGATATTTCAATAACAGCAACAACAACAACAAAAATGTTCTGAGGTAAAAAACTGCCTTGAGGGATTTAACTGAGCTTTTCTCTGTGCCTCTGCACAATGTGCAAATACTCGTTCCACAGTGCAAAATCTGTCCTTCAATGGGGCCCTGAGATTTTGGGTTTCATATGTAGATTGGAAACTTTTTTGTGTATCTGGTTGAAGGAATAAGGAGAAATGAATATCACCAAACAAACCAGCTGAGGATGTTTGCTTCCTTCAGTGGTGAGAGAAAGGTTTGGCCTTGAGCCTTCAGTTGTCTGAAATTAGTGGAGCATGATGGACTGGAAGCAGCAATTTATCACAGCCTAATGTCTGCTGGCAAATATTGTAATGGATATGGGAGCTTAAGCTTATCCTGGGGAGTAGTTTTCTGTACTGTTCCTCTAGAAAGAGTGAATAAGATAAAGAAAAAATCTGTCTATTTAACAGATGTTTTCCTAGTTAGTGTTTTGGGAAGAAATTAAGGGGAAAAAAAAAGACCTTTCTGAGAAAGGATAAAGTGAATTTTTGGTAACTTTTCTAGCCACGTAAACCTTAACTTTATTTTCATAATGACAGATGTGGTATTCTGCAATGATGAAAGGGTCACTGGCTAGATTTCATTGAAATGTTTGTATTAATAACAGCCTTCCCAACTGATTGTCAAATTAAATGGCTCTAAATCCAGAAGAACACGCGTCCCTCATATCTTAATGTATGGGAGGGGCTGTCAGTCACCACTGACCTACCTACGGCATGGATATACCCTGTCACCAATGTGACAGGGTGCCCATGCTCTGGAAATCCAAATGGTTTTAAACACTTCTTGGATTTTGTTTTTGCTTCCTTTTCCTTTTAACAAACCGCCGTTCTGAAACTTGCAGCCACTCGCCCAGGTGATAAATTTGGTGATTCCATTTGCAAGGCATTAGTGAACAAATTAAGCCAACCCTGCTGCCCATCTTAATTTCAGTTGTTATAGATAAAACTCAATGTACTGTAAAATGTTAAGGCAGTTTGTAAGGGAGCTGTTGGTACAGCATAAAGCTGCCATCTGTTAGGAAGCCCAGAAGGAAATAATATTTTATTTTTTAATTTTATTTCCCTGTGAGAAAAACTTCAGAGGAGCAGTGGCTAGTTGTGATGCTTTAGGAAACTCTTTGCTGCTTGCCCCGTGCCTGCCTCTATTTGTGCAGAAAAGCATCATCTTGCTCTGTGTTTGAAACTGCACTTTTCCTTGTAACATGTATGCATTAATGTTAGTGAGTGATGTGCAAAATAAGGATGGTTGTGACTGTTCAGTAAATTAATCTCAAATCTGCTGTCTCTAGGTAGTGAAGTCAGCCCTCCAGTTGTTGGTGATGGAAATACAGGCACCTTGTCCCACTCTAACAGCTCGTATGTTTGGATCTTAATAGGAAACTTCAGTCTGTTGGATCACTTAATCAGGATTAAATTCCCTTGTCAAGCAATGTGATCAGTGTTCTGTCTTGAATTTTATATTTTTTCCCCTTGTGAGTCTCTCATAAAGGTTTTTCAATCCTTCCGTGGGAACAGCCCCTGGAAGAGTACAAGTATAATTTAAAACATCCAGTGTCACAAAATTGTTTGAGTTGGAAGAGACCTTTAATGGCCATCTGGTCTAACTCCCCTGCAATGAGCAGGAACACCTACAGCTTGACCAGAGCCCTGTCCAGCCTTACCTTAGCTGTCTCCAGGGTCAGATGGGGCATCCACCACCTCTCTGGGCAACCTGTGTCAGTGCCTCACCACCCTTACTGTAAAAACTTCTTCCTTATATCAGATCTGAATCTCCCGTCTTTTAGTCTGAAATCATTTCCCCTCATCCTGTCACCACAGACCCTGCTAAAGAGTCTGTCCCCTTCTTTCTTGCAGCTTCCCCTAGAATGGAAGGATGAGAGGTTCAGACTCAGTCCTCAGTTTGTGATGACTGATGGATGCAGCTGGATTCTTGGGAAAACCTTCCACATGGGATTGTGATGGGAGGGAAGAGAATGCTCATCTTGAATGTTAGCTGTCAAAAAGCCCTTAGTGCATGTCTGTTTAAACTACCCCACTAGCTAGCAAAAAATCTGAGATGTGTTAAGAAGAAGCCATTGACACAAGCTATCCTTGTATTGAAGGTGTTAGTAACTTTCAAAAAAGTCTTGTTTTGGTAAGCATTGCTCTTTCTAGGATGTGATGTTACATCATGGAAGTCATCTTTTTTTGTTTTATGAAGGAGGAACTCAGAGAATCATGGGAAGAACCAACTGATCCTCAAGCTCAGCAAGAAATAATTAATAGCATTGAAGAAGTTTATTTTTCCAATGATGCCTTTGATATTGTGAAGTATGAATTAGAGGTGAGTTATTTTTGTAAAAGAAAAGGCAATAATATAACTAAAAACAAGGGTCAAAAGTCAGCTTCTGTCAGTGATGCACTTCCATCCAAAACTGGTTGATTTTGGTTGTTTTTGTTTCCCCTCCCTGCCCCTGAATCTTCTTGCAGTTGTATGGAGCATGTGATATTGGTATGGAGTTTCTTCTTTTAATGTGATAGAATTAAAATCAAGCCTGTTGTTCTGACCTTTACACTACTTCAAACTACTTTGAAAAAGGCCATATAGTTGGAGGAAAAACCATCTGTTCTATTTTTTTTAAGCAGCCTGAATTAACAGACACAAGTCATTTCAATGACTTGAGGCTTATGTATGTATATATATGGCTTAAAAGAGGGTAACTATTATATTCTTTAGACCTGATTTCAGTATTCTTAATTTGAATACAAATTAGATTGCAGAAGCAGTAAGAAAGTTTCCTAAATAAAATTGTTTGGTTAGTTAATGCTGCATGTGTATTTTGTGTACTTTAATTTCTCACTGAATTTTATTGCTTGTTTGTGCACAGAGGCTTCCTCCTGTACTTAGTCTTCAAGAACTGGAAGAATATAGAGACAAATTAAAACAACAGCAAGCTGCTGTAAGTAAAGCTGTTTGGTGTACTTCCAGGCAGATTTGTACATTGTTTATGACTGTAGCTAGAGGTGTAACTGAACGTGTTTTGATTTCTTAAACCTGCTAGATAATGAGCTTTTTGTTGTTGTTGTTGTTTGAATGTTGTTGTGTTCTTTTATAAGGGAGAATCATACCAGTAAATCATAGTCATAGAAAATAATGTAAGTAAATCATGGTGATGAGTACTGTAATTAGGATCAAACTGTAAAATGATTTATTTAGAAACTATTTTCAGGGTATTCAGTTTTGCAATGTATTAGAAGAAATAGCATAGCATTTAATATGTTGTACTGTCTCTTTTTGAGGGATATTTGGCAACGTAAAATATTGAAAAACATCTATTTTCTTAGAGTTTGTATTCTCTCTTATTTTTTATTTGCTTTTTTTTTTTTTTTTAATTGCCTGTGAGGGTGTCTAGTGAATGCTGTATATGCTTACTATGAAACAATGAACTTATGTGGAAATGAGAGCTGCAGCTTCTGAAAGATACTTGTTATATTTCAGGCTTTTATAATTTTATTTTTATTCATCTATTAATAATTGAGTAATTGCTCTGAAAGATTAATAATATCGCATAGGAAGTGAATGTACTAACTATGGCATTTGGTAAGTAAAATAACAGTATTAATCCTGATTTGTGTCTTTAAATGAATGAAATGTACAGAACAAAAATACTGAACCATTAACAACACAGAACAGAAAAATTATTTTGTCCTACAACTCTGTACCAGTGAGGCTTTTCCTAGAAAAAAAGGTATGAAATTTTGTGAAGTATTAGAGAGAAGTGGGCAAATGAATATTCCATGATCATCTTCACCAAGAGATGTACTTATTTATTTTAGTCTGCTTGAGAGTGAAAGTCTAAGAGGACATCTGCTGGTTGACCTAGTTTTGCAAGGAGATACACTCAAGGCTGAGAGGCAACTGCAAAGGAATATGCTGAATAGTCTCAATACTTGATATCAATGTCTTACCATTCTTCTTGTACAGACGATTTGAATTAGAAGGCTTTTTTTCAGCTGACTTCATTTTAATTAAGTCTGATATCCATAATTTTTTTTTTTTTTTTTTTTTTTTTTATACTTTAGGAGACAAAATATTTCAGCCTGATGAAATCTTTTCCTGCAGTCCTACTCCACAAAGAGCAGTTCTTTTGCTGTTCTGCAAAACAAAGCTGTATTTCTTCTATTGAGCAACTGAGTTGAAAACCATTTGGTGATCCTGACCACATTTTAATGTGGAAGAGGGAAAGCATCCTCTTGTCCAGATTGCCAGCTGATAGTATCAGTGTCCTTTGAAAAACATTTGTGTACAGATGTTCTTCCAAAGGATGGGAACTGGCATGGTGGAGCTACTCTAAGTTTGTTACAGAAATACTATACTGTGAAGATCCCAATCTCACTCTGTGTTGGTATAACCAATTTATACTCTCTGCTGCATATGTATATATTCAAAACAGAAGAACCTCCTAATCTCTTTTTCCCACAAGTTCATTGGGGCTGATAAGTCAGAGTTGGTTTTATTTTATTTTTGTTTCTGGAAGCATTGGTCCCTAGGAAGAATATAGAACAATACAGATGATTTATTTTTGTGTTTGAAGCTATTTAATACTATGTCTGCCAGAAACAAAAGCATGTTTGTGGCTTTCTTAGATCTCCCTGGTAGAAGTTTAATTTATTTTATGCTCTAGAAATAGCATAAACAGAATGTAAGCAGCTGTAGTGTTCCATATAATTTCTGTTTTTTATTCTAGCATGTTAAGAAAGCAGAGACCATTTGTTCCTATTACTTTACTGTGGCTACTTTGTTGAGATTGTTGTTTATCACTGGTAATATTCTTGTTTTTAAGGTATCTAAGAAAGTTGCAGACTTGATTCTTGAAAAACAACCTGCATATGTTCAGGTAAGGCAACAGCCACTTTTTAACAGTAAACCACACAGTTTAGTGCTGTTAGAATACTGCCCTTGTTTCAGTGCAGCTTAAATATAGTACTGGGTTAGAAGAGACTGGGTTAGCTAGTGAAGGGATCAGACTGGATGCCTCTTCTGCAGTAGCTGGAGGAAAAGTAAGAAAAATTGTAAGGGTAATGTTATTTCACTTTTAGGTAAACAGGTGTGGTGGGATTTTATTGCAGAAAGAAGCTGGGTAGTGCTTTAATGACTGAGTGTTCAGAAAGTAGTGTAGAGTTGAGCAGAAAAAGATAGTTTTGATTTCAAACTTTGCTGATACACTTCTGTTGTTGCACACTTTTGGAATTGATAACGTTGTTGAGCCATTGCTAGTACTCCTGTAGTTAGCAGCTACTTTTTAACAGCTTTTAAGCATAACAGCATTGTGGAGAATGTGCTGCTTACATTTTACTGTGTAATATTTAAATTCTTGTATCAACAACATCTGAGTGAGATGCACAAAGGGATGATTGTAAAACCATTGTGCCATTAAAACTCTTTTAAAAACATTTCTCAAATATTTACCTAATTAAGTTAATAATCCTATTATGTGTGGTTTCCACAGAGTTATTCTTGTCAGTATTTCTGGTGGGCATTATGAGACTCTCTCTCACCTTCCCACTGATTCATAAAGTGATGCAGTGGGCACTTGGTAATGGCAACACCAATTCCCTCTCAAGTGACAGTAATGAGTTATTAGATGAAGCAAAGGTGTAATTATCAGCCCCATAGACACGTTGATTCAGCTGTGCAAAGGAAAGTGTGGGGAAGTCATGGTTTGCACCCATCTTTTCATAGATGTCCTGATCTAGCAGCCACATCTATGGGGTGTGAGGCATGGCACAGGCACGAGGCATAATAGTTTTGTTGCTGTCTCGAAAGGAGAAGCTTACTTTAGAAAACACCAGTGTCTCTGAGATAAGGGAAAAAGGTGTTGAGCCCTAACTGCTCAACTGAAGGCTCCTTTTCCATGGACCATTAGGCTGCATTGGTTCCTTGTGCCTCTCCAGCTATGTTCAGATGAAAAATTTTACAGAACCTTGTAGAATGGAAGACTGGACTTCTGGCATCTTAATGCAAATGAATTCATGTGCTTATTTCCCCGATCACTTTGGTGTGCTGCATTCTATTCATTTTATATAAAGTCTCCTATGCTGAATGTGAAGTATATAACTGTAGAAGTTCTCACTGCAATGAAAGTATATTTCAAGTGTATTTCTTCAAAGAATTACATTTTTAAAGAATTTGCTTTAATGTTTGTTTGTTTAATGTTACATTCTAGCTCTAAGCAAATATAACATGATGAAATAAGTAATATATAAATTAAATCTAAATTGTTATTATAATATCTCAAGATAGAATCATGGCATCACCAAGATTGGAAAAGACCTCCAAGGTCATCCAGTCCAACTGTCCCCCTGCCACCAATATTTCCCTATTGAACTGTGCTCCTCAGCACAACATGTAAATGTTTCTTGAACATCTCCTGGGACGATGACTCCACCACCTCTCTGGGCAGCCCATTCCAGTGCCTCACCATTCTTTTGGAGAAGGAATTTTTCCAAATATCTAACCTGAGCCTCTGCTGGTGCAGCTTAAGTCCTTTCCCTCTAGTCCTGTCAAATAGATAAAGATACTAGTTGCTAGTTGTTGCTGTTTTGTAGCACAACTTGTATGCTTGTTTCACCTGTTGTCTCTTTGTAGGAACTGGAACGTGTTACATCGTTGCAGAATGGCCTTCAGTTAGCAGCTGTTATTTGTGCAGATGGAAGAAGGTATCTTGCTTAATAGCAGAAACTGAGAGGGAAAAGGGGATTTAAGAAGACGCTTATAAATCTAGGAGGTTGCTTACTATTAATATTTCTAGTGCATGTGCTGAATGGAATTGGCAATAGTAGTTCAAAATACTAAAACAAATACCAGTTGCTTTCTGTCTTGCATCTTTTGCTGTAAGGGGGGTTCTGTTTAAGCAGATACCTTTGGAGATGCACCACTGATCCGCAGGCAAATTCTGCTGAAGGGATAACATGTCTTCTTACTAGTCTGTTGGTATTATCTCAATTTCAGCATTTTCCTAACAGTGCCGACTGTTACTTCGTACATATTTTGTTGCACTTATGGTGATGTATGTGGTAGCATTTATTTAAAATAAGCCTTGCTTTATGTATCACTGGAATTTATTGGTTTTTTTTGTTGTTACAACAATATTTTGTTGTTAATTTACACAGACACCTGAATATTGCAAAGGAAGGCTTCACACAAACCAGTTTGGGACTTCTTGCAAACCAAAGGAAAAGACAGTTGCTTATTGGACTATTGAAGTCTCTGAGGACAATAAAAACACTGGTATATGCAGGGTTTTTTTTTTTTTTTTTTTTTTTTTTTTTTGCTAATTAATAGCAGAATATTTTTTGTACATTCCTTTGTAGTTATCAGTGTTTTCTTTTTTTCTTTTCAGCAAAGAACTGATGTGCGTTTAAGTGAGATGCTGGAGGTAGGTCTCTGCAGACTACTGTATCTTGTAGCTATTCTAAATCATCTCTTAGTCCTCTTAATTTTATCCCTTCTTCCTTTATCTTATGAACAGTATATGATGGGGCTTTGTGGTGGAATAGTGTATTTCTTTTTATTTAGTGGCTTAACGTTTTAACAGCGAGTTACATAAATCGTTTAGTCCATAGGCTGTGGCACTAAAGATTCTACTGATAAAAGGTATGTATGCTATCCAAAATGTAAGAGATAATGTGCAGGGTGAAAATAAGATCTTGTCTTTAGGTTTTTAAGTTGTATGAGAGCTTAACAAGTTTACTGATGGCTGTATTTTAATAATATCATGTAAGAATTTTGACTTGTAGATTGCTGAATATTTATAGCTGATGTCAGATCAGATGGAACATCACTGTGATAATCCCTAGTTACACATTTTAGAGATGGAATCTTATTCATTTTTAGTCTTGAGATTCTTAAATCCCATCTTGGGTAACATACGTTGTCTCTCACTTTGTTACTCTTTACCAAGCAAGATATATTAATTCTTAGCTTTTTTTTTTTTTTTTTTTTTTTTTTTTTAAATAGCAAAACTTGATCTACATTATAATGCTGCTGCTAAAGTAGTTTCATTTCAGAAATTCCTTTATGGTAATAGCTGAATATAAATTGCCCTTGTGCTTTTGATCTTCAATCACTGAATCTGAAAACTCAGTAACAGGTTTGCATTTGAATTCTCTGAAGCACATAACGATATGGATATAATTGGGAAAAAAATGGGAAAGCTTTAGAAATTGAAGGGGATTTTACTTCCTCCAAGACTCTAATAGAATACAAAACCAGTATTTACAGCCAAGACGCTGTTGGCAAGAACTTGCGGTTGTACATTCTTGTGTGTGTAGCTTTGTTTTGTATTATCATATTCTTCTTGCTTGATTTGATTGGATATTCTTCTTATAAATTAGGGGAACATTTTTTTTCCCTTCCCCAAAAGTATGCTTTGTTTGTCCTAGGGTCTTCTGTTGTGAACCAGTTGGCTACAATTCATTTTTCATTACTTATTGAATGTATCAAATTAAATAGAAAATGTTTATTTTGCATAATACTGGAGTGTCTCCCATAAGTCTTTGTTGGTTTTGTAGGCTGCAGCCTAACAGTGCTTGAATTTACCTCTTTCCCTGCTCATAAATGGATTGTGTTGTATTAACTAAGGTTTGAAAATTAAATGGAAAATTGTTGTTTTTAGTGAGATCTTTCTCATACATTTTCTTGAATCTGTAGATAAAAAGCAAGTCATTTGCATAAGAACACAAGATGTGCAGTATTTTTAAATGTTGCTAACACCTGATATTGCCTGCTTATAATTCTGAATGGCTTGCATATTAATTTCTACAGTAGACCCTCAATAGTTTCTTATAACTTCATACTATACAAATGTAAGAGGTGAAATATTTTGGTCTTTATGTTTATACGTGAGCTTTTAAGGAAGAATGAGTGTTGTGATATTTGCTTCTGAAGCCAAATTAGCTTTCTGTTCCATTTTATCCCAAGGAAGAGGACTATCCAGGAGCTATTCAACTGTGTTTGGAATGCCAGAAAGCTGCCAGCACTTTCAAACACTACAGTTGTATAAGGTGAGGTGACACTGCTGATCTCACCTTCTGGATAATATGTGTAAATGATACAAGGCAGTGATGATTATTTCTCATTCTTTAAAGCAATTTTGACGTAAACTTAATTTTCTTCTTAGAAAAGTAAAGTTGGAGGATTTATAAAAGTATGAAGACACTCAGTGGGTGCTGTTCCCCCATACCACTACTAACAAACCCCTACTAACACTATATAACCTCTGCCTGGTCTGTGTCACTGTTTTCTAACTGTTTCAGAATGTTGGCAGGTAAAGTTTTGGCTAAGACTGAGTTATAACTGTGCTGCAGTTTGCGGGATAATTTTTAATTAGGAAGTTTATAATCTGGAATTAATTAACCTTCAGTAAAGTGATTTTGGATGGGCAACTTACAGTGAGTCTTGGTGATGAAATTAGCTAATGTACAGCTTTGTGCCATTGAGGAGGAATTGCTTTCAGAACTGAAACTAATCAGTATGTCTATGGTTTCTAGTTTATAAATACTTCCTTTTTGTTTTTAATGAAACAGAAAAAATAATTGGCTGTTCTATAAATTTATGATTTGTTGCAACTTCAGAGTAATTACCCATAATGATTGATTTTAGTTTAGGTCTGCTTTTGAGCTGTGATGTTTTTTGAGGCGTGGTTGTTCAAAGCCAGCCTGAATTGGACTTTGAGCAACCTGCTCAAAGGGAGGTAGGGAGGTGTCCCTACCTACAGCTCGGAGTTGGGACTAGATGATCTTAAAGGTCCTTTCCAACTCAAACCATTCTGTGATTCTACGATGCTAAGAATTTAGAGATGAAAAAATTGTATGAGGTTGGAAATTCTGCCCAGAAATAAGCCTCTCCATGTTCTTTATTTTTAAAAAACTCCTTCCTGTTTAGTTCTACAAAGCTTGTGGATATAAGTTGACTATTCAGTCAACATTTGCTAACATTACTAGATGCAATTTTTATTTAAAAATATAAGTCAAAGTCTTCTGTTTTCTGCTTGTTGATGAGTTTCAGTGGGAGTAGACTCCCTTGAAAAACACTTAGAAAAATGGACTGTCAGATAATAGGGCCACTCTATCTATTGCTTTTGTGTCTAAACATTCCATTATGTCACAGTAGATGATAATGTGCTAGAAATGCGCTGAATCCGATTTGTGTGAATGAGGATGCAAAAAACACTTTTAATACAAGTTCTAATTCAGGATTCATTTCATTCAGAAAGTCTTTATTATAGTAGGGCTTTCATAGTAATCATGTAGCCATTGTATCTGAGGTTAATAATTGTGGCTTAGAAAATATGTAAGCTTTTAGCTGGACTCTGCATTTGTGTAATTTCTGTTCAGTACTTGATCAAAGTTAGATTTCTACTGGAATCTTGGAATTGCAACTGCTTTTCTAAAATTGCCAACATAGATGTAGGATGTATTCTTGCAAACACTTGTGTCTGTATTTAGTTGAATAAATAAACTGTGAATGTGTGTTTAAAGTTAGTGTTTGAGCTTGAATGGAAAGACTGCGCTGTTACAGTTTGCACTAGGTGGTATTGGTAAGAAACAGGAGGTGGTTTTGCCTTGATTGCATTTCATTTAGAACTGGATCTTTAGCATTCCTACCCATATTTCTTTCCCAAAAGAAAGGAGACATACATCATTCCAAAATGGTTCAGATCTTTGGATGTTTGCTGAGATTTGTGACATTTAGGCTTCTCATGTGCCCAAACGTCCTGCTTTGGCAGATGTTTGCAAATGGAGTCTTACCTCACATTAGGAGTGTGGTATAGTGGAAATAAGGAATGAGTTTTTATGAAGATCTGTGCTGGTATACAGCTGAAATTAGTCAGATGTGGACAACTGCAACAAGTGGGAATTGGTTTCAAGAGTCCAAGAAGTTTTTCGACCCTATAGTGCACTAGTGGAACAAGTTCTCTGTGTGTGAGCATGTAAGTTGCCTCATCAAAGATACAGATAGATAAGTGCTGGTTTAGCAGCAACATGCTCAGGACATTTATTTGAAAGGGATCAGGCTTGTGTTTATGTGATGCCTTCTACTGTTAGGGGCTTTGTGAATTTTTCGTAGGACTAAACCGGAACAGCTGCTTAATTTGTTCTGACTACCTGTGCTTTAAACTGCATTTATTGACATCAGCACTTTCTGCTGTCAGCATGTAAAACAACTAGATTTTTGTACACTGGGGGTCTGTCCTGTACCTAGTTCTAAAGCAGGAGTTTTTCTGTGCAAAAAGCAGGGTTCTTACACTTGTTCTAATCTCTTTTTGCTAGGTAAAAGAGCTAGAGTGTAGTAAGTGTTCCTAAACTCCAGCAGAATATGATGTGAAATTGTTGTGAAGGCTTTTCTTTTTGGAAGCTTGTTACTTAAGGATAAACAACAAGGAATGATTGGCTACTTGATTTTCAGTGTTTAATGCTGACCTTTTCTTGTATTTTATTTATTTATTTATTCTTATTTAAACCTTTCTTTGGAAGGTGTTCTTTCCAGGTTATCTAACAACTAAAAATGGAGGCATATCATGTAAGGGGAGAGAACTAGGTAAGGAAGCTAGAATCTTTTGATAGTTAATGTGGCCATTAGGAAAAGATACAGGACATAGAAGTGAGTTGCCTTAAATTAGGTAAGGTGATTATCCCATCAAAACTCTGTGCTTTCCGTGCTGGAGAGGATATCCTGCCTATTTCTTGAAGCTCCCAAACAAAAACATGTTCACTGCTTTTTGTGTCTTATTTTTTTCAGCTGGCGTTCCAAAAATTTAGAAGTGAATTTTTGGAAGGGAACAGTTTTGCCTTGTCCAAAATGGATTATCTTGTGGTAGCTGTTTTAGTTAATCTTTCTGTACCATATTCAGCTCAGACAGGTGAACTGATGGTCTTAAAGAGATTTGCTGACAGTTATGTAAGCTCAGGTTCTGACTTTTTCTTTGAAATTTAAATAAACACTTTTGCTTTAGTGTCTGTATAAAGGATTCCTGACAGTGAGAGAAATTTATTATACCACAGATTGCGAAGATTTGACAGCCTTGATCTTTTTGGTTATCTTGCTAGATACCGGAGGGCTGAATTGAAACGTGTAGAGCACAAGTTTCTGTGGGTTTGGAAATATCTTTGAATACTCTGATAAATCCCAGCAGACAAACAGACACTGTTGTGTTATAAAGCAAGGAAAATGTGTCTCTGTAACAGATAATTTTATTTGAAGTGTTAAAAGTACTGCACTGTTGGTGTGATCAGGCGTTTGATTTCAAACAGTATTTTTTCTTTCATTAATAGCGAGTTGAATTCAAAACTGCAAGATACTTTGGAACAAATAGAGGTAAGAATGAATATGTTGGTTTAGTACATATTAGTAGCTAACCTCTAGATATTAGCTTATTTAGCATTAGATATTTCTAATGCACTGCCTTTAGCAATTACTGAATGTGCATGTTTTTTCAAGTGTGGTGATTGGAATGCTGTAGTCATTGCTATTCCTGTAGCCTTTTGTGCTGAAATATACATAAATGCTGTATAATATGGTATCATGTTTATGAGCCCAGCTTGGTAATTGTGCCTACATTAAGTGGTAAAGCAATCCAATAAAATACGTGAGGTACTAGAGCAAAGATATGCTCCGTGTGTGATAAAGATGCACGGTAATTTACTGCTGTGAATTTAGTCCTAAACAGTTGTGAAAAGTAACCATGAGCAGCATACCAATAGTAGGTTTGGATAAGCTACTTGAGAAATGAGTTCCGCTGGAAACTTTTGAGGTCAGCGAACTGGAAGCTGATGTGTAGGGCCAGTATTAAGCCATAGCAAATAAGACCTGAATAGCTGGGGCAGATATGACTAAGAAGATGAGTTGAATGAATAAAAGTATATAGGAAGTAAAGAATCCTGTGGTTTCTCTTTGCAAGAGTAAACTACATTATAGTACCCTTAATTGATAAGAACTTTGAAGTCAGAAGATATTAAATCTGTGTAATAGGTTGCAATTCGAGAATAAGAAGTCTATAATTGTATTGTCTGAGCTGTAATGCTTATGAAACTTTTTTCTTTTTTTTTTCTTTTTTTTTTCTTTTTTTTTTCTTTTTTTTTTTCTTTTTTCTTTTTTTTTTTTTTTTCAGTACTAGGTGTTTCTTAGAAGGGGTAGCAGACCAAGTTAGAAATCCCAACTCCCCCATATTGGGTTCCTAAATCTTTACAAAGTAATGTACTTCTTGTTTGTAACTGTTTTTGGAAACGGTGGAGCCATTTGCCTGGCAGAAATTTCAGATTGAAGCAATGCATTTGCCATTTTAGCACCTGAAAATAGTCCAGTCTTGTCTGTTTTACATGCATAGTTATCACCAGTTAAATACACTTATTTTCCTCATTTGTTGTTGTTTGATATACTCAGCTTGATGTTTAACATGTTGTTTTGCCTTCCTTTACATAGGAACAATTGGATGTAGCACTCTCGAAGATATGTAAGAACTTTGATATCAATCATTATACAAAGGTTCAGCAGGCTTACAGGCTGCTTGGGAAAACACAGGTTGGTATTTGTGTTCTGAGTAAGTTGTAAAGACTGGTGCTGTAAGAGTGTGAAGATTTGAGTACTGTGATGTGATTTGGTGTGATTTTTATACTGTGATTTGAGTACTGTGACTTTCTTCTGATGCCAATCAGACTTGGCTGTATGTATTTACAAAGGCTCAGATATATTAATGGTAAATGCTAAACGTAAATCAAGCAACACTGTAGCACATAAGATTTGGGACATAGTATAATTGTAATAAATCAATATTTCACCTACTTATGTGATGCTTTATGCATTCTTAACTATACCTGGACATGTGAGTGCTATTTTTTTTTTTTAATATACTGAGCTATGTACAACCTGCACCTTGTTGCGTATACATTCCTGCTTTATATTGTCCTTGAATGTGATCAAAATGAAGATGTGAGGAGGTTATGGGTTTTTTTTTTTGGTTTTTTTTTTTTGGCAACAAGAAATGAAATAAGTTATGAAAGGAGGAAGCTCTGCAGGCAGTTCTCGTCAGTGATCAGTTTGCTTAACACAGTGACGTTAAACGTGGTGGTGCCAGTGTAGCAGTGACATGCTAGCTTAGAGAAGAGATTCCCTCAGGGAGCATTAGCTTCTGACAGTCACATCAGAGTGTCTGTCTCCTGCTAAAGGCAGAACAAGAGCTCCATTCTGTTATGAGTTGTTTTTTGTTTTTTTTTTTTTTCTTTTTTCCTTTTTTAAAGCTTATTCCTAATATTCAGGACAAGGGCTGGCATTTTTTTAAATGGTTTTTTCAAAGTAAACTTCGTTCTTTGCTTATATTGCAAGGAAGGGTTTGGTAAGGAAAAATGTTTTGATATGACTTACAGGCTTTCTGCCTATAACTTGTTCTCTACATTGTACTCTATTCTAAAAGGAAGAACTCAGTGTACCAAGCAGATAAATGCAGCACTTTAGTTGTGATTTTAGTTTTATTAATTGCAAAGGCATTATTATTCTTTTAGTTGGAAGTGTTTCCAATGGGGGGAAAAAAAAACCAATAATCTCAGCCCATTGTTTTTAGACAAATAGGTCAATGATTTTTGTTTTTTGCTTTCCCTTTTCTTTCAGACAGCAATGGACCAATTGCACATGCACTTCACTCAAGCTATTCACAACACTGTGTTTCAAGTAGTGCTTGGATATGTGGAGCTTTGTGCAGGAAACACAGACACCAAGTTTCAGAAGTTACAATACAAAGACCTCTGTACAGTATGTAATTCTTGCACGAATATGTACTTTTTAATCTAAAATTTTCCTCCGTTGTAAGTATCCCATATCTAAGTACTCAGTTACAATAGCTGTGGGATTGTTTTGATAATTTCTTAATACAAATCATAGCCTAATTGAGATATTGCTCGTTTTAAACCTAATATTGATTTTGATGGAATTGAATCTTGTTAGTACTTTGTTATTAATGTACACATCACCTGAATAAATGCAGAGAAGTAAACAATAGGGTATGAACAGGAGGCTAACACTTCAAAACTCCTGTATTTTCTTCACAGCAAGCGAGACAAGTGTGACTTTGCGTTTCCCACTCAGATGAGCAGTTTTACTCTTCTGTTTACGTAGAGCCATTCTTAAATAAATCCCTTTACCTGAAAAATCTCATTTTAGAAATTTCTACTGCATACTTAACACTTGCACAGATTTCACTCTTCACATGCTCTTCACTTAATGAGTATCTTAAATCACAATTGCCTCTTTGAAGCAAAGTGGCTCAGCGATGTAGGTCAGCTGTCACCTGTGCTATCTGTTTTTACCTGCTTGAGTTATATAGCACTGGATCCAATGGACCATCAGCCAGGATGGCTACTATCTGTCTAATGCTGACATCTAAATACACTGTTGAAGTGAAGCAGTGCCCCTATATTGCAGGGATGGCTGCAGCTGTTTTTCATGATGAGGCATCCTCATCATTAGACTGTACAGCTTCACTTCTGTATTTGCTGTTCTATGAATATGAGAAGAGTGATTATCTCAGTCAATTAAAAAAAAAAAGGCAATAAGAAATAAACTTTGCACTTTTAGACAATGTTTAATCAACTGACTAACATCAGACATTTGGCAACTCTCCAATACTTTGATATACATCAAGGACTGTGTCTGTATGGTTTATTTTGCTTTTGCAAATGATGAATGTTACTGGTAACAGTTTCACAATATTATTTTTCATAGCATATTACATCAGACAGCTACATTCCATGCCTTGCTGATCTCTGCAAAGCCCTTTGGGAAGTCATGCTCAGCTATTACCGAACAATGCAGTGGCATGAGAATCATGATCAAGATGAGGCAGCAACTGCGTCTTCTGGTAAGAAATAATTCTGGAAACAACTTCTGATACTTGGAAATAACTTTTCTTGTGCTCAATTAATTAATTGTTATTTAGGTACCTTTGTGATCTTGTCTTACTGCCCCTCAAGGTTATAATTCATAGTGAATTATTCAAAAATTCACTGAATTTTGTAGTCTTCAGCATAACCTGTTTTAAAATAAATATATGTATGTGCCATTACCACAGTTATAACAGTTTTATTTCAAATAGTATTTGTTGTTTGCTCAGAAATCTGCTATGGTAAATGAATATAAAATCTGAGGAGTTTTTCCTCTAATATGAGGTGAGCGTGTAATTTCAGATTTTTTGATCAGCGTTGAAATCTTCTCTGCATATTAAACTTAGTAGATTGGGATACTGCACTATGTACTAGGAAAGGGGACTGAATGAATCTGTTGAAAGCAGCAGTTGTAATTTTCAGGAAAAGTAATTTTTTAAATGTTGCTTGTCATCTCTGCTATTGAAACTTAAGGTATAGGCACAGCTGACACTCTTGACACCCTCACAGGAAAAGGCCATAATTTTATCATACAGTATTATTCTGTATTTGTTTTATTGTTGTTCCAGTTTGTGTTTTTAGGATAGAAACACAAAACCTTAATCTGTCTTTTCGTTTCGTTTTTCTGAGTATATTTGGCTGGACATTTGTTAATATAAAATATCTAAGAACAGACTTTTTCTATTTCTCCACCAACTCAAGATGCTTCTTTTTGGCAGAGTGTGACATTTACAGTATTGAGATTTATGCAAAACTCTTACTTACCTGAATCAGGTGGGATTAGTTTTGTCTTTCTGGTCTGCACATAGAAGAAAACACTTCTGTCAAAGGGCAAGGAATGTAGACTGCTTCTGCAATTACTCTGTCTTGCCTGATTTACATAGAACATGTATTGTTTGCATTAGACTGTAAGTGAAAAGAAAAAAATAAATTAGAATTGGAAGTGAAGAATAAGTGCTGGAAGACTGTGCTTCCTAAAGTACATTTGTAATTCAGTTTTTCTTTCAAAAATTGGATTTATTACAGATTTTAAGCCTTAAAAAGAATAAAATTTAACTAATATTGTCTTTTTATTTTAAATGTAGAAACAACATTATGTAAATATTTGTAATGTAAATTGTAAGAAATGTGTGATACAATGTAAATACAAGACAGTATCGTTCTTGTATGGAATCTGATGTGTATTTTTAAAAACTTTTTTCAAGTGAAACTTTTCTGCATATTTCAGAATTAAAGTTCAGAGTTGAAATGTTTCATTTTGAGATGCTGTTGTGAGGGAAGATTCTGAACTTCTGACTGACACCTTCTCAATAATCTTTACTTTAAAATAAGTTTTGAAAGGCTCATCTCCTTTTGTTTTGATTTTGTCACCTTTGAAGCGTTAAATAAAGCAGATGTTAGGAAGAGCTTTATTACAAAGAAATGCTGTAGTAGACTACTTTCTCAGCTCCTTGTGTAACTTTAAAAACAGATCCTCTTAGTGTGATTGCTTTTGGTACTCCAAAAGAAAGAAAGTTATACTACAAAACATTTTGAAAGCACCGCTAAGCATAATAAAGTTCTGTATTCAATCACGACTCATTTTAAACGCATTGGTTTAAAAAGGCACTGTGGTGGATTCTGGTATGTTTACTACTGATTCACTAAATCTTCTGTCACTCAATTTTTGAGTTGCTGGAGACTCTGTGACTTAGCTGTAACTTACTGTACAGGTGGAATATATTTGAGCTACTGAATCACTTTTTCAAGAGCCCCAGCAATGAGAAAGCATACAAAAGGAAATTTGATAAGTATCATTTAATTTCAGAGGGATTATAAATATCTACCAAATGTCTGTTTTTTTTTTTTGGTTTTTTTTTATTTTCCCCTCCTAATGCTGTTGCTCATGGTGAAGTGATTATTTATTGATTTAATAACTGTAATATGTGCTCAAGCCAGAGAGTTAAATTTCTTTAGGATGTGATGGTGTATCAGAAGGAGCCAAGGAGGCAGTTCGCTAAAATTTTGCCTAGTTCAAATCCCCCTGTTTTCCCAGGTACTGAAAACTAGCTGGAGGTTGTAGGAGAGATGGAAAGACAGGTCTGATCTGCTTGGGAATGCTGAAATATTGCAGGTGATCTAAATTCTTCTGTTTTCAACCTCCTGGATGATGGAGTGGAAGGAACACTGTATGCTTAGTAATATTCCAGCGAAGTATTGTATATGGATTACATTTTATTTTTCATATCAAATCACTGAATGGTTTGCATCATTTTTCCACTTGTTGGGAACAGCAGATGAGGTTTTTTTTTTGTTTCTTGGTTCTATCATAGAAAAAAGTTGTGTAGTTTCACAGAGTCGGAGATTTTGCATGAAACAGGCAGTGACACTGTACCATCACAGGCTGCAAGATAACCACAGCTATATGATAAAAAATTATAATTACTTAAATTTAAAAAAGGAGAGGGTAAAAATGTATCCTTTCTATTGGAGCAGAGAAGATCACACACAGGAGGAAAGCGGTCTGGAGCTGTGGAAATGAACATTTTAGAATTAAATACAATAATTTTAAAGAATGAAAGACATCTAATGAGCTGTTTATGAAATTATTTCATGCATAAGCATGGATTAGTGTGAGAGTGGGGGAAAAAAAAGGGCATCCTATCTTGTTTACATAGTTTACAGAAAAAGTTTCCGTGATTTCCCCCAGACTTACAGCCAGAATTTACTGAGATAGGAAGTTAGAGATCTTGTTCCTGATACGTTTGATTTTATGGTTCTCATCTGCAAAGCTGGAATAGCTTAGAGAATCTCAAGGATAAGCAGCTGTTAATTTGTCAACTTTGTATTTGAAAGATCAGTTACTCTCTTATCTTATTTTGATTTTATTGAATGGGTATCTTGCTTACATAAAAGTAGTCAGAAGCTCTTTTTGTCTGTATTAACATACAGTATTTTTATGTGCTTTATTTATTTCTTTTCAGCAATGGAGCTCTCCTGGAGTTTGCATACTTGGGTTGACATAATAATGGCTAAGGCAGAAGTTCTGTTATGGCTGGTACATTTCAAGGCATTTGAAAATGTCTTTAATACCTTCTATCTTCAGTTTCAGATGGCAGCAGTGTGGTTGGAACTGAGGAGAACAGTTTTGACCGCAGCTATGTGAAAAAGAAATTGGAACATGGGCTTTCACGAATATGGCAGGTATGTTTTTTAATTGTCTTAATGTTTATTGCCCCCAGTAAAAATTAGTTATATTTATACATATCTTTTTTAAGGAGAATTTTTAAAATAATCTGCTTTGAGCTAAATATTATAAAAAGCATGGAAATAAAATTTCCATGATTCTGTTACTACTTAGTCATGCTACTTACAAACTCAGTAAAGCTACCAAAGCACAGTAACGTGACTCTCGGCTGGTATCACCTGTTTGCTGCTTCATATCACAATCTATTTTGTTCTTATTTCCTTTTTTTGTTCTGTTAAAGCAGTCATACTACTGTACATTTCCCTGCTTGGATAAGGCATCTTGAAATTAGTTTGTGACTCCCTCAGTTTTGAACTGGACATAGCTGATGGTGAAGGGAGTGCTACAAACCATTTAGTAAGTAGGAGCAGTGGGGAATTACAGTTTCCAAGATGTACAAGGAGCCTTATTGGTCTCTTTTTCAATGCATACTATAGCATTCCTGAACTAATGGTTTGGGATATGTTGTGAGAGGTATGGAAATGGAAGAATTAAAAAAAAAAAAAAAAAAAAAAAAAAAAGATGAACATGAAATTGAACATGGAAAAACTGGACCTCAGAACTGAAAAATGGTTTTTGATGTCCATTCTGGTGCAAGCAGAACTATGGAGAATGTGAAATCTTGTAAACCTGACTGGTTTCATAATATTCTTAGCTGGATCATTTTAATACATCACAAGACCCTGAACATGTGATTACAAAGAATCTTTTTATGTTGCAGAACAGTAATACAAAGCTTGGCTTTTTCAAGTGCTATGAAGTGTATAGCATTATTATTGTATTGTTGAACTGATTATGTTATTATTTAAGAAAGTCAGCAGGAAGTAATTAATGTTTCAGAAAATGGAGTTGTACACTATACCTCAAAAAGAAGCTATAAGTGGAAGCAAACCAAGAAGTGCATTAATGTGGCATCCAAGCATTCGTCTTTTTGTCTTTAGTGTACTTAGTAAATAGAACCTCTTATTTTGCTTATAAATTTACTGAGGATTCATTAAATGGTTCTGAAATATTTGTGTTTTTGTAGGATGTTCAGCTGAAAGTGAAAACGTACCTTCTGGGGACAGATCTGTCTAACTTCAAATATGATGACTTCATATTTGTACTTGATGTTATCAGCAGGTATGCTGGCGTGGTTGTAAGGCCACTTATTACATGCAGACAAACTTCATCTCTGACACAAAGACAGCACATGGTTAACTAAGGCTGATATTTACATTCTGATGCTAACTTTGATCCTATCTACTAATGCAGAGTTTAAAGAGTGCTCCTCTTGATGTAAGAATCTGCGTGCCAGTTTTGTTGCCTGCACCAAGGTTGTATTTGGGAGAGGTAGCAGGAATTGCTTTGCTGCTCAAGTAGCCTCTAAGTGTGATAATATTTGAATGTTGGCCAGTTTTTAAATTTCAGGAACATAGACCTGACAGTTCTGATTTTTCTAAAATCTTTTAGTGGGCTTCTTGATATAGAGCAGCAAAATATTGCAGTACCCATACTTAGTCTGTACATCACTGTACATTGCATTACTTTCTGTTTTGGCAATAAAACAAAAGATTCAGGTTGTGAGCTGTATAGTGGATGTTTTATTTTGCTAATGGCTTGTTATCACTGAGTATGGGATGTGAAGATAGGATTTGGAGGGAAATGAGACATGGAGTTTTGTGAAATGAGTGAAGGGTTTACAGTGTAACTTATCTTGAGAAAATGAGTGAGGCTAGGAATTTGGATAGGAACAGCAGTACTAATAAATCAATAAATATTTCTAAACTTTGCTTTATTATTACAGGCTGATGCAAGTTGGAGAAGAGTTTTGTGGCAGTAAGTCTGAAGTTTTGCAAGAATCTATCAGAAAACAAAGCGTTAACTATTTCAAAACATA
Source organism: Lagopus muta (assembly GCF_023343835.1). Taxonomy (NCBI): domain Eukaryota; kingdom Metazoa; phylum Chordata; class Aves; order Galliformes; family Phasianidae; genus Lagopus; species Lagopus muta. The sequence continues at coordinate 22,902,526 of NC_064439.1, forward strand.
CCACAGGTAAGACTACTCTATGCACTGTAAATGAATGTAATGATATTTATTATCACTGGTTTTAGTTTTAAATGAATTCCAGAGGAATTCCATTGTATAATGTTCCTGCATTGAGATTGATAGGTTTCACTGATAGTGGAATATGTTTTGTGATGAGAATAGGGCCCTGAATCCTGGAGAAGGAAAGAAGATGGAAAAGCCAGAAGTTTCTGCTATCTGAATAAAGATGAAAAACTGCGTAATGTTTCAGTAGTTCTAAAAGCTGTCTCCTAATCTTTCTTGGGGGATTCTGAGGATGAATTAATCTAATGTGCATACACCCTGACAAAGTTGTTGTTTCTTTTTCTGGTGTTACATTAAAAGATCTTTCATGCGTGGCTATGAAATTTTTTTTTTTTTTTTTTTTTAAATAAGCAATTTTATCTTATCAAGGTATTTCGATCTGTATCCATTCTTTAGTGTCAGTTTCCATGTTCTGTCATTGACAGTATCTATTTGTTTTTCAAACAGAGCTGCTTTGGCCTCAGTCTCTGCCCTCGTATATTCAAGACTTGTCTATTTATTTAAGTTGTCTTGATTTCCCAAATGCTTTGATTTGGGGACTGGCAGATCTTTCATTTTAGTTACCAAGCATTCATCTTTCTGACTTTAAGTAACTAGAAGATATAAGAAGAAATACGGCATTGTTCTTTGCTCTAAGAAGTTCTTAGTTCCTCAGTCTTGATCTGTTCTTCTCCATGACCCATGAGCTCTTGAGGTCTCTTCCAACCCCTGCAATTCTGTGATTGTCTGGGATCTGTATTACTAGCATATAGCTAAAGCATCAATTTGGTCTGAGACTTTCTGCCTAAAATTCATTAAGAAATACTGATATGTTGTATGTAAGACACTGTCTAAATTCAGAAGGTGAGAACATGCTTTGGATTTTCTTCTGAATCGTTAGTTTATAGCTATGATTTCGTTTCAGATATTAAATGAAGACCTCTGTTTCAACTGAAACAGTTGAAAAACTGAACTGAAAAGCTAGAACCTTAACCACATGCCCGTTGTCTTGTTAGGAGATTAGTTATAATCTCATAATCAGGAGTCCAACTCTGGCCTCCACACAGCACCTCTGAAAATTCAAACTCTATGTCTGATAGCATTGTCCAAACCCTTCTTGAACTTCAGAAGCTTGGGGACCTGACCGTTTCCCAGGGGAGCCTCTTCCAGTCCCTGACCACTTATGGTGAAGAACCTTTCCCTAATACCCAACTGGACTCTTCCTTCAGAGCTCCATCCGTTCCCGTAGTCCTGTTTCAGTGACCAGATGACCTCAGCTGCTCCTCATACGTGTTTGCTCTCTAGATCCTTCATCATCTTCACAGTTGATTAAGATGCAATGCAACTTTTTCTATTTCCTAGAAGCATTTCTGAACTTTGAGCTGAGTTTACTGTTCTGCTTTAGAAACTGACTTTGCAGCTGTTGATTCTTATGATCAAAACTGTTTGAGAAGAACTCAGAGCAACTCTGAGTGAAGCACCATGAATCTTTTCACTTAGCCTGCTGTATGCTTTATTTTTCAGCATCTCTCTTCTACTCAGAAAAGCTGTTTTGGTCTATCTAAACCTCTTTTATTCATCAGATGTAGCACAATACCCTGCCTAATTAAATAATTATTGTTTGATTGTCGTGGTTTTGATTTTGATGATCTTACAGATTAGGGAGTAAGAGACTAATTGCTGAATTATCTTCAGACAAAATAAAGATTAAGGAATGAAATATTTAATTAAATGAAATTGAAACTATTTAATGAATGAAATTATTTAATGAAATATTTCAAAAAGTGATTACTTCTACATATAACTTGTGTTTTCTTATTAAGGTAGTGCTTTCTGTCATTCTTGTGAGAATAAAAGCAGTATGTGCTGCTGAGATGCATGTTACGTTAACTTTTTAATACCTGTTCTTTGCTGTATGGGTATTGTGAGGATTATTGATTTATGTTTTCATCCTCAAAAGGCAAGGAAAAATTAGCACAAAACAAAAAAAAAGCACCTCTATTCCACTCTCTATTCATGCTCTATAGCACAGCTATGTCCTTCAGACTGGCTTATATAAAAGAAAGCTTTAAATGTCTCAACTTTTCAGATCAAGCTGATGTGGCTTGCAATCCCTTTATATACTTCAGTGAGGAGAAAAAAAGATAGTGCTTAAACTAAGAATTCATTAATACATAAAAGCTACACAGAACTGAAATGCTGAGTCCAGGAGTAATCAGTTCTTTGATTTTGTCATTTAGCATATGTGGCCTCCTACGTGTGGTGGTGTTTTGGAGAACTGGCAACATAGAGAAAATGCTAAAGGAACTGATCATATAATTCATCAAGAGCAGAAAAACAGTGTAATACTAGAGTGCATGAAGCCTTTTATTGGGTAAAAGTTGATTATTCGGAAAAAATTAGAATGGGATTTTGGCAGCGAAGATTAGAAAGGGGATTTTAAATGCAATTTGACTTTTCTTTCTGATGCATTTGTTAAAAGGTGCATCCACCAAAGATTTTCAGAGAAAGAATTCATGATGCTTTCTACTTGTACCACTTTCTAGGCTTATTTGCTGGTGAAAAAGCATCTGTTGAAATGCTTTGCCAGTGGCTTCATTCCATCTTTGAAATGATATGAAATATCATGCCATGTACCATTTAAATGTTTGCTTTACTATGAATCTCCTTAGCCTTCCTCTCAGAGGGTTTTAATCTGAAACTGATTCTGAGAATGTCCATCTGTTGCTTCTGTTGGCTGTGGGAAGGTCTGCAAGCTATGACCACTCAACACCTCTAAAATCAGAGTTGAAATCTGTTTGCATTTAACTGATAAATTTAAATAGACATGGGAAAATGCAATCGTAATTCAACTGATTTCTCATCTTGTCAAGCAAGAAAATTTTAATTGTAGCAGTGATTACAGTTTGTTATTCAAACAATTATATTCCTAGAATATTTTGCTGCCTAATTAGAAACCTAGTGTATAATTTACCAACTGCTGTTCATTAAGCAAAACACTATTCTTTATATTAGGAAGAAGAGAGATAGCAGTATGAGCTCGATAAGCACTCACTGGTATCTTCCTGCTTATATGGCAAGAAAGGTTTTCCTTGTTAAAAGAATTTCTGCTTATTGTTGAATGGAGGCTCTTAGGATGTTCAGAAGTGTAATAGAAACAATGCAGAGACATAATGGCCTGATTGTATTTTCTTAATACTTTTTCTGTGTTAGTACTGACATTAAACTGTGAAACAAACTATAGCCTAGATAGTTCATTTAATTTTTATTTGATGTCTGTAGATAGTCTAGCTCTTTCCACTTCCATTTGTTACATGTTGGCTTCTGTTTGCTCATTCAAAGAAATTACCTGTTTTATGATGGCTCACAAGCAGTTGTGCTGGTGGAGTGTTTGTATGCATTGTGCTGCTTTCTATACAGAGAGAAGAAAGGTACTGGGTGGCTGTACAGTCAGTTCCTCTATACTTTATACTGGTCATACTGAGTAATGTCAAAGAAAAATTGCTTCCAAGCTTTGGAGTTTGGCATTCTTTGATTATCTCTTTAAAGGTGCCATGAGGCAAACATTGCGTTGGTAGTCACAGTTTTTATGTGATTTGTCACTTGAACGAATAAGTACTGCCAAGTATGTGTTTTCAAGTGTGACTTCTTGTATGCTTTTTGAAGGCATCTTTCACTGCATAAATTGTCTGTTTTCTGATTTGCTCCTGCTGCCAATTAAAAGTAGTCGTTTGTTATATTTCAGAACCCGTCTTGAAGAATTAAGAATGTTTTTGGAGAATGAGACCTGGGAACTTTGCCCCGTTAAATCAAACTTCAGCATTTTACAGCTTCACGTAAGTTCTTTGAATAACACATATGAAAGTGTTGATACTGCAGTATCTAAGAGTGAGAAGTAACATATCTCTGAACTGCCGTGAAAATGCTAAGTGACTGTTTTTTAAAAAACATAAATTCATTTCAGGATTTTGGAAACTATAGAATCCAAGGCTTTTAAGGCAGTGACATTTGTTTTAGACAGGTAGAATACTACATAACATGCTGGAATTGTAAGCATAATATTAGTCTTTGTTATTTCTTGTGTTTTAATGTGTCATTTATTTGTCAATTTTCCATTTCAAAATCATTATTCTGAGAAGATGATGCTGAAAAAGAATGCCTAAAAATAGTTACCCTCCTTAGTGCTCACTAGTTTGGACCTGTTTTGGGAAAAGTAGGTCATACTGCCTGATTTGAGGAAAAGTATTTTTTCTATGGGGAAGTACCAGCAAAAACATGTCATAGGTGTGCTCACCTGCTGTACTATAAAGGGGTTTTGTGTAGTTTAGCATATGTTGGATGAATTTCATCTGTTTGGCCAAACAAATGTGGATGTCTATGATTGAAGCTATTATTAAAGTGCGAAAGGGATATAGCTGAGTGATGCAAAGGAAAAGGTAATCATTAGAAACTTCTTGTGAAATGGCTTTGAAGATTATAAAAAAATTAACTTATTTTTAAGGATAAAATATTAAAAAAAAAATCTGCAATAGTAAATTGCTAGGTAATGTGTGTAAAACAAAACAAACAAAACCAAAACTCCATATTTGGATAAAATTATAGGTTGTTTTTATTTCCTTTTTTTTTTTTTTTTTTTTTTTTAAATCAGGGGATTTTTTTCCAAAATCAGGTGAAAACTACTTTCAGAATGCAGAAGATGATATGTGATACATTACCAGCAACTGTTAAAATTAGAAATATGAGCACTGTAAGATTGCCAGTGTCAAGGTTAACTTGAGCCAGTATAAAAGTATGTTATTATGGTTTCTATTTTCATTAATCTGTAGTCATTATAATAATATTGAAACTGCCCTGTTGTGAATTAAAACTGTACTTTCTTTCTATTGATAGGAATTTAAATTCATGGTTCAGTCACGTTCCCCATCTGTGTCACCTAGTAAGCAGCCTGCTTCAGCAATTTCAGCGACGGTAACTTTATTTGAGCAGTACTGTAATGGAGGAAACCCATTTGAAATTCAGGCTGACAGCAAAGATGATGAGACAGAGGATGTGTTAGCTTCCAATGGGGTATGAGAAAAATTAAATCTAGATCTCATTAAGTGCTGTTGTTTTCATGTCAGTGATGGCAAAATAGTGCATGAATTAATAAGCTGTAGTACTATTTAAGCTCTCAAGGCACTTTACCCCTATTAGATGAGTTACTTAGTTTTTTTTAACAGTGCCAGAAAGCTGGGCAATCCTTTTTTAATCCTTTTGGGTTATTTTTCAGCTGGTCAGTATTTTTCCATTGAAGTCAAATGTTCTGAAAAGCTAGTAAGATGCATTCCACTTCAAATTAGTACTTTTGCAGGGTTTTTTACAAAGCAATTAGATACAATGATTTACCTTCCTTGTGGAAGTAGTGTTTACTATTTTAGGAAGAGTGGCTTTCTGGCTTCGTAGGAAAGAATCATTACAAATTGCTCCTTCTGTTCTATTTGTTAATGTATGCATGCTTTCCAAGGGTTATCTGATGTTTGTTAAAAGCACATTTTTTTTATTGTCATTTGAATACTCAGGACACTCACTTTACTTTGTGATCCACTGCTGTGAAATTGGACAACGACTTCTAGCATATATTTTTTTTCTACTCAACATCTAGTAATTGTCAAATATATTATAATTTATAGTGTAGTAGCATTCTCTTAAATGCTTTAAATTTTTTTTTTTGTTTAAAATTTTGCTTCTTTTTATTCTTTTGATAAATAAGTTATTTTTTAATTTATTTTTGTGATAAGGCTGGGTGGAGCTTAGTTTATTCAGTGTGCCATTCTAATGGCTGCCTGGTTTGCGTCTTTGCCTTTTGTGTTTTCTCTGTGGGATTTGATGTGTATCTCCCATGCCTGGGCATGATGCTGTCACCTCTTTCCTGCTCTGTCACTTGCAAACAACATGCAATTGATTGGTATGAAATATTGTTGCTTTATGCTTAAAAAATATGACAGAGACACAGCTACCTTGTTGTAGTTATTATAGTATATAGTATAGTATATGGATAGTTATTCTCCTGTCAATGAGTGGAGCAGAATGTACATCTGCCTTTTCTGAGAAGAAAAGTGTATGATGAAGAAGTGAATGGTTATCAAAGAGAAGTGTATGGTTATCAAAGTTAGATTTAAATATAGATTCCACATAAGCATGAACAGTAGGGAAAATGGCTGTTTACAAGGGTGGATAGTAACAGGACAAGGGGGAATGGTTTTAAACTGAGACAGGGGAGGTTTAGGTCAGATGTTAGGAGGAAGTTTTTTACTCAGAGGGTGGTGACGCACTGGAACAGGTTGCCCAAGGAGGCTGTGGATGCCCCATCCCTGGAGGCATTCAAGGCCAGGCTGGATGTGGCTCTGGGCAGCCTGGTCTGGTGGTTGGTGACCCTGCACATAGCAGGGGGTTGAAACTAGATGATCACTGTGGTCCTTTTCAACCCACGCCGTTCTATGATTCTATGCTGAGCAAAGATGTGCTCCAGAGAATGCTAAGAACCATAGAATTCCGCAGTGCTGTATAGAAACCAGCTCCAAAACAAAGCTTTTGTGGAATCTGAACAGCTGTTTGGTAGGTATTTGTGAAAGGTCATAGTGAAATAATTGTTAATGATAATACAGTACTTTTGAGGTTTGCAGAAATTCAAGCTGCTGCTACTGGGGAGTTGTTTTCTGACTTCAATACATTTGTGAGTAGTTGTGCTTTTTAAAAGATTTTTTTTTTCCTGAAGGAAACCTAATACAATTTATTATTATTAGAAACTAGTGACAGCTTTAAGACAGCTTTCTTGTGAAGGTTCACTTTTAATAAGAAAAGCTATCATGACCTGCAGTGTGAGTGCCAATGAGAAAATGCTCAAATGTTTCAGGATAGGCTTTTTTAGGGAAAGGGCTTGTTTTGGTTTTTGGCCACCACTTGCAGGTAGGTAGCTGGAAATATGTGAAATTGTTTTCAAAAATGATAGTTACTTAGCTTCTGAGATTGGTTAACTTCTCCAGAACAGCAACAACAAAATAATTGTTGGTTGGAAATTTCTGGAAGTCTGATTCCATGCAATTCACTGTTAGCAAATGAGTGTGAATGCTGTGTCCAGACAGTCCCTGTAATTAATGCATTGCCTTGTTAGTAGGACACTGCAGTTCTAGAAGGCTGGGGTTGTCTTCATTTCTTAACTTGTAGGTATATTAAGGGATTTTTTTCTTTCTGTGGACGTGTGAGAAATCTGTAAGCTTTGCACTTAAATTAGAACTGATCTGCTCTGTTTTTTTGAGTTGCGACATTTTTTGATCCAGAATCTTTCATCTAACTTCAGTAATATTTAAATGATGTGAATTTCCCCCATCCTATAGGCTTATGGTTCTATGATTGTGAAATCACCTGAGGAAAACATTAGATAGCAAATACAGATGAATTCTGCATGCAGTTATTGTTAGCTGTGCAGGGACTGCCATGTTCTGTGAAACCAGCAGCTCTTTCCCCTCAGAATCCTGCTTGTCATAGTGGAGGCTTGAGCTGATTTTTTCTTGGGAAAGAAAAAGAAAAAGAAGCAGACCACCCCCCACCCCCAAACCATTGTTATTAATTTACAATGTAATGTAATTGTCCATGAAATTTTCTGTTACCTGTTGTGTTATTACAACAGGGAGTTGATGAATTCTGCTGTCCAGTCATCCTGAGTGGAAAATTTATTTTTTTATTCTGAACTTGTCTCTATCTGTTGAACAAATCTCAGTGTTTAAAGACTGCTATGTACTGATTGTTTACTGCTATTTTTTGAAGGTGCACGAGGCTTAGTCCTAGCCAGAGCTAAAGATCCTTAAATCAGTGATTGTTAGCTTACCAACAACGGCATCTTCTTTGCTCTGCATGCAGATGCTGCTGCAAACATATCCTATCAGGACAATCCATGTAGGGACAGGCCTGGGGTAATCCAGGGCCAGGGAGATGCACGCTGTGCTGCCAGGACTGGCTGCTTCAGTGGCTCAGTGCAGCAGGCTGTGCTTGTAGTGAATCAGGCTAGAGGGAGTTGTCAGTCCAGGAATCAGCAGTAGGTTAATGTGTCACAAGCACTGCAGAATCTGTTCTGTGGTTTCCCTGCCTTGAGTTTGACCCGTGTCCCATTTGGTAGGCTTGAGCACTACTGGGGACTTTCAGAGCTGCCTGCAGCGGTGTCTTTTTCGAAGCTGTGTGCCAATTTAGTGTTCTTTGCTTGTGAAACATTAATATATTTTAAATTGATAAAATCTGAATTTGCGTCTGGTGAAGAACTGTAATGAATTTTGGCTCTCCTTTAACACCAGAGGGACAGAACGTTCTGTGTGGAAAAAGTAAAATACCAATTACATGATTTCTCTTTTATTTTTCTTGTGAGGTCTAGGTTATATTTACAGCCATTCATACAATAATTTGGCTAACCTGAGTGTGATGTTATTGGCAGAACTCTGGAATAGTTTAGGGCTAACATATATTTTTGAAGTAAAATTTAAAATTATATGCTGTTTGCCTAATGTAATTTATAAGTGATTAGGGACAGTGATGCTTCTGATTTTTCTTCACTTGTGGAAATCTTTTGGGGTGAGTTTTGTATCCTTTATTTAACTAACTTCTTTCAGTATGGAGAAATGTTAAGTAATGCTGAAGAATGTACTGAGAGTGCAGATGACAGTGTTTAACAGTACTAAAAAGACACACAATTTCAATCATTGTATTTTACCTCACAGTCATTGAAGGATGAAATCCTTACTAAAATCTTTGCAAAGGAAGTGTTATTCACATTTAGATAGACAGATGAGGTGTAGAATAGGTTAGCTGGTACTAGAACCAAGGCTTCTGGTCACCTTGCTAGTGTACTCTTCTGGTGACTATCCTCTGTTTCTATTTCATTAGCAGTTAAACTAGAAATTATTTCAGGTGGAGATTGCAGAATTTTGTTTCTTAAGAATGCAGATATGTTTCCTGATATCTAGAGAAATGGCATGACAAGGCTGTGAACAACTGACTTCTCAGTGATCTGCAGGATGTTAAGAATTGTCAGTGTCTCATTTGAGAATGTTTATATTTTTTTCTTATTTCAGTTCTGGACAACTGAATGGGCCTTAGGGTCCAGTCACCTCTTTTTTTTTTTTTTTTTTCTCATCCTGAGCTTCAGTGAGACATTTTATGCCTATTTTCTGTAGCTCCCTAACACATTTTTCTTGTGATACAGGTAGCTTTAGTTTTATAACACTCTTCAGTTTCAGTTAATCTTATTACAGTCCTATGTGTTAGTTTGCATTGACTACCTAAACACTTGATAATTGCAGTGGTAATTGCTAGTAGCCACAATAAATTATTTAGCACTTTGAGATGTTATTGCAGACTGTATTTATTGAAAATATGTTCTAGAAGGTCTCTAGTTTGTGATTGTGAGTTAATTATCTGCATTTTAAATCATGCAGGATTTTTACCTTGTAAATAAATTTTCCAACTTATTAATAGGTTTAGATTGAGGAGATTAGAGAAGTATTTTCCATGTTTAAAAAAAATCATTTTTTCAAAACGTTCTTATTCAATTAAGAGAGCTAACAATTTATAGCCAGCATATAATTTCACTATCACTGGATTTTAATTGAGGTGGAGCACATTATTTATTAATGCATAGTAAGTGACTGTAATTTTCCAGGTTAATTTTTCAGTCAATTTAGTTAAAATATGACTTTGTCAAGCCTGAAGTCAGTGCCTTTAATTATAGCTTTCATTTATCTGCAATGTTCATGAGGCAGAAACTTAGCGTATGAATACTACTGATCAGTCTGCTCCTCACATGTATGTTTTTGGTTTTTTTGTCTCAACTATTTTTGCTTTGAATTTGTTTGTCCTGTGGGCTTTCTGCTTTTTTAATATACTGCTTGCATTGTGCTGTGCTTTAAAAACATTCATACCTTGGGGCTGTGGCAAAATTGCCAACCATAACTGAAAAATACATTTTCTAGTGTATTTTAGATGGTTGAAAGACTGACATTCCCTAAATGTACCTTAATCAGTTTTCCTTTCTGGAAAGAACCATTTCTTAAAGATCCCAGAACCAGACTCTCTTTGCCATGTGGGTCATTTTTTTTTTTTTTTTTTTTTTTTACTTCCTGGACAAAATGGCTTCAGAGCACAGCCTACATTAAGAAAAACTTGAAAGTAAAAGTATTGTTTGTCTTCAGCTGAAAATGCATTTCTGGAGCCTGGTGCGTAGCTTTAATGCCATGTAAGAGTTCAGGAAAACAGGTTACATCCATAGGGCATCAAGTGTAATTTTTCCTTTAATGTTTTGTGGATTAAGAAATTAACCTAAAAAGAGGTAAATACATAACTTTACCTCGTTATTGTGAAGTGTTTAAAGCAGCTCTACTGCAGAGCAACCAGGAATACTTGAAAAAAAAATCTACCTTTAAATATTACTCTGAGTGGGAAAAAAAAGATTGCAAATGTCAGATGTTTTTACCAAAAATAATCCTAACTGTATAATACATTTTAATGTATGTGTGGTTTCATAACTATAAAAAGCACTTATTGTATATTTCAATTTCTGGGTAGCATTTGTCCATATAACTTGTAATCAAGCAATAACAGTATATGTGTAGTGTGGAAACCCTATACTGCAGTGTGCTGCAGCTTGCATTGGTCCTGTTTTCACTCATCAGTTCTGAGGTCCAAACCGTCTATCCTTACATCGAACAAAAGTTTCTTGTAAGCTTTAAAATGCAATGGAACAACTGAACAGAAGAAAACAATTTCAAACAATTAAAAATGTCTGAGTTTTTGGAGGCAGCAGTTGTGTCTGTAGCTACTTATGGTTATTTTTCAGATGTTGCAACTTAACATTGGTCTTCTGTGAGAGGGCAGTTAGAGCGGGCTTCCTGGTGAGGTGGTTGGTGCTCCAGGTTTGTCAGTGCTCAAGAGGTATTTGGATAATGCCCTCAATAACATGCTGTAATTTTGGTTAGCCCTATTGTTATCAGGATTGGACTCAATGTTGTTGGACTCAATGATCTTTGAAGGTCCCTTCCAATGGAACTAGTCTTGTTCTGTTCTCTTCTTTCTTTCTTTCTTTATTTCTCTCTCTTCTTCTCTTTCTCTTATCTCTCAAGGCAGTATACAGGGATAATTTAGTTATATTCATGTTTTTCATAAGGTTATTCTGGTCTGTGTTGTGGGATCTGTGTGAAATGATGTGTATGGTGCATGAGGCTCAAAACAACCACTAATCAAGTCCTATAATAGGGAGAACAGACCCTTTTTCCCTATTGATTTGTTCCAGTAATACAGCCAAGTTATATCACCACAGTGTTACTTAGAATATTATACTGTATTGTGGGGTGGTTTTGTTTGTTTAATTTGTTTGTTTTGTGCATAAGCTAAGACTTAACAAGAGGGGCTGCAGAAGTCTGTTTTCCTGCATGCTCTGCAGTTTTTTGCTTGCTTCATGTACACTGTGAACTTTATGTGTAGAAAAAGATACTCCTATATACAAAGTTACTGTTCTGGCTGTTGGTGTAGATAGAACAGCATGCAGGTGGAGGGAGTAGATACAGAAAACAAACAAACAAACAGAAAAATACAGAAGAAAAAAAAAGCCAAACAAAAATAACTGTTACTGTTATTAGAGCAGCCATGAGAAATACTTGCATTTATGTTTGTTTGTTTACAGTATGAATCTGATGAACAAGAAAAAAGTGCCTATCAAGAGTATGATAGTGACAGTGATGTTCCTGAGGAGTTGAAAAGAGACTATGTAGATGAGCAGACAGGAGATGCCCCGATGAAGAGGTCAGTATGCTCAGTCTTATTTACATGTGTTTAATCTCAGTACTGTAATTTATTCTTGATTCAGTCTCTACAGTAATTGAATGATAATCAAATAATCTTTACCTGCACAGTGTGAAAGGCTCTGCATTTAGAATTCCAGGATGGGGAGGAACTTTAAACTGTTCACTGTTATTGCAAAAAGAAACTTTGGGAAGCAAGATTTTGAAGGAAGATAAAGGCTCTCTGAAGAGGTTGTGAAAAAGCAAGCATTAGGCATTCTTCTATAACTGCTGTTATGTATATGTGTAATTTTTGTTGCATCAATGGGATCTTTTTGCAAACAAATGACTTGAGAGTTGTATTTTTACAAAATAGTAATCTTTCAGAAATTTCAGACAAACAAACCAAAAACCAAACAAAAGCACTGTACCGAGTAGATTTCTATTCAGCCTTTATGAAGCAAGCTCACCTTATTTGTATGGAAAGGGTTTCAGAAGTACTAGAAGGGCACTGCTTGGGTCAAAAGAGAGGAATTTTTTTTAATTACAAAGTTATTCTAGAATAAAATATTATCATGGTTTCATCAGACGTCGCAAACTACGTCATTTCAATGAAACTCTAGAGATATTGATAAAGATTAATTTGTGGGGAAAAAATGCAGTCATTGAAATTGTATTACGTTGCATTACGGCTGTGTACTGTGGTATTGTAATATGATGAACTTTTGGTTGAATATTATTTTGAGGTGTTTTTTCTTTTTTCTTTTTTTTTTTTTTTCTCCTTAGTGTTTCTCGAGAAACTCTGAGGAGCAAAAAGAAATCGGATTATAGCCTCAATAAAGGGAATGCACCTATCCTGACAAACACTACACTCAATGTAGTAAGGCTTGTTGGTACGTTGAACAATTGTTGGAATGTGTGTTTTTTATTTTAATACAAACCTATGGATTCTAGCAAATATATTCAATGAATTCTAAAACACTTTAAAAACACGAAGTTGGACACCGTTTCCACTTTTCAATGTGTGGTAGTTTGGATGAGGTCTCAGGGGGGTGTATCACGGTGTATTGCAGTTTCCTGCTCTCCAGTGGCATTGCCTCCCTTTGGATTTCTCACATCTTCCTTTTACTGGCAGTTCAGTCATTCTGTAAAGCACCTTATGCAGCCAGCAGGTCCTGCACTTTACAGTTTTTTTCCAAGGGTTGAGCCTCTCGTTTATTACAGAAAGATACATGTTTTAAATTAATTGATCCTTAAATGCATGGCTTTACATTTTGTACTACTGAATTTCATTAGATTCTTTCTACAGCAGTCATCGAAGTTCTCTGGTTCCACCTGTACATTATGCCAGTCCCTTTCTGTTTTGATGATACCTCCTTATTTTTTTCCATTATCATACTCTTTATTTTTGTGCCAGAGTCATTCATGAGGATTTGTAAGAAGAGTTGTTGGAAACTCCACTAGTAGCTTTTCCAGATACTTCCCTTTTCATCACACTCCGTTCTGCCTTCTCTTTTACTAAACAGTTGACTAAATCCCAGATGGGTAAAATGTACTGTGTTCTTTGTCTAGAAAATCAAATAACATTTGTATCAAGAATATTTGTCTTAATTTGATGTAGTTCACATCTGGTAGATCCATGAGTTGTTTTATGAATTTTGCCCCATATAAAACATAAAGGTAAGCATGGTATTGCTCAGCTAAATCAGGTGAACATTTTATGTCTGTTAGTATGAGATCTAGCTTAGATCCAGTCCCTTGGATTCTCCTCTGGCGGGCAGGGATGCCATGGAATGTGCCCGTCTTTTAACAAATGTCTCTGCTAATGCCATTGAAGGTTTCAGTTCATCTCATGCTGTCTTTGGATTTTGGCTAGGAAAATGCCATGGTACATGACACTGTTCAGTTTCAAGGAGTGTAACTGATGGGTATTTAGGATTCTTTCATTATCAGTTGAGTAGAGTAGACAGCTCCAGAAGGTATAGGTATGTCATATGCATCAGAAAGCCTGTACTTAAAGTTTTGGCCCTTAAAAACAAGGCTATAATTTCAGAGATATTTGTTTTGGTGGCAGTAAATGCAAGTAGCTTTTGTCCCTGCTACATATTGTCAGTGACATTCCTGCTTCCCATATATTTTCATTAGTATGGCTTTTAGTATATCTGTCTAGATCAGCTTCTCCCTCTTAGTTAAAAATAAATCATAAGGGAAAGCAAGTTAATACAGGAGATTTGCAGTGAGATTATGATGGAATTTTAAATTGCCCACTCAAGTAGAAGAAATTGTTGTTTGTGTTATGCAAGTAGTGGTACTCGCTGAAAGAGTATGATGCTGCTCATAATAATTTTGAGCTATTTCTGGGGGCTATGTTGTAAGAAGGCTAGATGAATAAAAGTGTGATTTACTATATATTTAATAAAAATAGTTTATATGAGTTGCTATGTATAGCTGAAGTGGAAGGTCATATAATTGTTGAATTTGAATTTCAAGTTTACAGTTCACTTTATTTGTTTTTCCATTAGGTTAATAAATGAGGTAGTTATTTCTCAGTTTGTTTCTAGTATAACGCAATAATTAGATTAATTTGACAGGGAAAAAAATAACCCTATAAACTCTTGCCTGTTGACTTAAAACTTGAAGGGAGAATGAACTCATGATAAATTGTTATGGAATATTGAGACCTAGGGTCAGTGCATCAACAAGAATATTTGCCATTGTGAGCTCTGATTTTTTTTTTTTTTTTTTAATTAATGTCATCCATATTTAAGCAATGGGTTGGGTTTGTCTGATGCCTTCTTTTTCGCATCATTGTTACTTCTCCCATGGATAGTTTTTTATGAAGTAACTCTTAGATTTGGCTTGCTTTAAAGCTTGTTATCTTTGGAGAAAATAATAGTGGTGGTGACAAATCTCACAGCTGAAAACTTTTTGCTGAAGAAGTGAATGGACATGTAGCATAGGACTTCATGAGCCTTCAAAATAAGAAAAAAAAAAAAAAACAGGAAAAAACCAAAAACATAAAAAAAACCCCAATGATAGTCTTTCAAAATGATGTAACTACAACGTGCTTTTTGTGGTTCCCTTCAAAATGGCATTTTAGCCTCTTATGTATGTCATAGCAAGCTGCATGTTTGGAATTCAGACACTCACTAGAATTTATAATAACCGTAGATACACTGAAACTCTCATAAATATATGAAGGTAGTGTATTTTGCTCACTTTTTTTGGTTTTAATGATCCGATATATGTAGATCAGTCCAATAGAAAAAACTGCTGTCTCGAAGGACAGAATAATTGCTGGAAATACTGAACGCTTCCAGAAAAACCCCAAGCAAACAACAAACATACAACAACAATAACAAAAAAAACCCACCCTGGCAAATGTTCAGGAGATTTGGCCATTATGAATTGTTTATAGAAAGTAGAGCAACTTTGACTTACATAAACTCAAAGTGGTGTTTACAAGTATTTCTGGAAATTTCTGGTGTGGCTGTTAGTGCTGTTTGGGAATTTTCTTGTACATGTTTTTCACCCAAACCATGAACTTTACTGCAAGTAGGTAACAATGTATAGAGGTTAAAATTTGGCATCCTCTTAGAGAAACTAAGGAGGAAATGTTCTTGGAACGCTTTTGTGTAAAGATGCTGAGTGATGTAGTAATAGAGAAATGTTCTTGGCTACAGAAGATTTTTATAGGGACAGTGCTTGGGCAGTGCATAGCCCTTTGGAAAAGTGTAGGACACTGCCCAAGAGACTACCTTGCATGTTTATGCCAGCCACACAGATATTTGGAAATCAAACTGTCCTGAAAGTGACACGTCACCCATTATGATGCATAGGTTGCAGGCAAGTTTGAGAACTGTGTTTACCTCAAAATCAGTGGAAAAAATCAGCCCGTAGCAATAAAAATATTCAGACACACATGAAGATGGCAGCTACTTTGATAGCGTATCATCCTTTCCAAACATTCATAAATTTCCATGTAGACTCTGCTGAAATTAACTGCATTTGTTGTTCCCTTTTGGAAAACAGATGGAACATTTTAGGTCTGCATTTCAGTTTATTCTTAATGCTGTAGGTCAAAACATTGATAACTAAGAGTGGAATTAACACCTGGGTTAACCTGCCAAATTGTTAGATACTTTAACTCTTGTCAAATCTCCAAAAATAATGAAATATATTCTTGAGTGTGCTGGCAAACTGGGGCACAGTTGTGTAATATTCAGGCAGGTTGTTTAGGCTAGATAGGGATGTGAAAAGCAGCAAAATCAGGTTTTGCTCAATTCTTGCCATAGTGCTGTATCATCCCACGATAGTTGTGTCACATATTTGTCAAATTAATGTGGTCTTTTATGATCACAAGTAATTGTTTAAAAAATCAAGTTACTATCCCTGATACTAACAGCTAAATTTGATACTTGATTTCTCTGTGTAAAACAATATTTTCTCTACTAATTAGTAAGTTAGTTTGCTGTGCACAGTGTTAACTTTAAAAATGTTGCTGACTACAGGAGAAGTAAATTATTTTGGCACCCTCACACAGAATTTTATCAACCTGTCACATCAAAACATGTCTGAAATATGATATTTTGTTAACTGATCTGCTATATCTGACATGCTGGATGAACTGAATTTACATCTTCGTTCAAAAGTGGCTGTCCGTAATAACCCAAAGTTTATTATATATTTTTGTATTATTATATGTATTCTATATATATTATACTTCAATCATCTATATAGTATCTATATTAAAATACAGATACACTGTTGAGATGCAAATGGGGCAAGTAGTATGTCATTTCTGAACTAGCCAGCAGTAAGTCTAGGGTCTCAGAAAAAGAAGTTTTTCTTTAAGTACACTTTTCTTATGACCCTATGGAAAAACATTTCCATGCCCTATGCTAGAAAACAAAATAACTATAATTAAACCAGCAGGGAAAAATTGCTTTCTGAATTCAAATCCTATAATCAGTTTGATTCAACTAAAGCATAAAGGCAGGTCCTGATATTCTTAATTTTTTTTTTTTTCCCTGAAGTCAGATGCACAGCAGCAGAGAGCAGGATGGAAGAGAAGGGATTAATTTTTTCCCTGGATGTCCGTATTTTAGTACATTCAGTAATACGTGCTAAAGTAGAAAATTAATCCAGTGAAATGAAGTAAACAAATAGTGGTTTAGTTTGTCTTCAAGTTCTGCTTGGATTTGCCATACAAAATTTCCATTCCTTTTGATTTGCTTTTGCCAGCAATTGTTGTATTCTGTCATCCTACTCCTTTAGAAACATTTCCAATGTACAGCTGAAAACAATTTGGTTTTCTTGCCTTGTCTTTTTCTGATCTGATCTGATTCCACCGCACTACAGAAATGTCAGTGCTCTTTTGTACAACACAGTCCAAAATTGTAGAGGTAGTTTTTTTTGTTTGTTTTTTTTTTTGTTTTGCTTGTTTATTAGCCTTTGTTTCTATTTTTAAGGGTGTGTCTTTTTGGTGGTTTTTTGAAGGGGAGGGATCCTCTTAGGAGCAGCTCCTCTTAGGAGTCTGGAGCTTATATATTCTTCATCTTCAGAGCTGATAGAGCAGTCATTTAGCAGATTCTTGAAGTGCCTGCAGTGGAAATCTCTCTCCTTGATCAGAGAAAAAAAAAAAAAATTAGGTAGTCCTTTATGGTATATTGTTTCCTTCACTTTTTACAAAAGATAAAAAGGAAGGTTAGCAGGAAATGATAACACGCAGATTTGAAACACATCATTCCTAAACTCCCAGTTTGGGGTATGTCATTTTTATAATGTACTTTCCTATTGCTTGTAAGATGTCTGTATGTGCATATGTAAACACTCACTAGTGTAAACATCTTGAGTGGCTCTGTGTATCATTTGCTACAGAGTACTTACAGGGATCATTAATCTGGGGCTGAATTAATCTGAATGTTGTGGAGGAATGGGAAGGTCTTATGTTTTGAACTTGATACCAAAAGGCTAAAAGAATTGTTCAGGACATTTTGATACAGACTGACAACCTCTTTTGGAGAAGATTTGTGTCATTTTATGTGTCTTAGTCATGATATTTATTTTTAAACCTCCTTATCTCTAAAACATTGCTAAATTGCATTTGATCAATATTCAAGGCTAATTAATACGGTTTGTAAAAGCATTTTTGAGTCTGTGAAGCTCACCACTGTCCTTGTTACACTTGCGCTGAAAAGTCTGATCTTCTGTCTTCATTTTCAAGGGAAGTATATGCAGATGATGAACATTCTCAAGCCTATTGCATTTGATGTCATCCACTTCATGTCCCAGCTCTTCGACTACTATCTGTATGCAGTCTATACATTTTTTGGCCGAAATGATGCGGTACGTAGAAAAGATATTTATTTTGGAGTATCAGAGTATACACAGAATGAGAATACTGAGGAGCAGTCTTTACTTAAAACAGCACCAAATATATGATTCCCCAAAAAATGAGCGTTACCAGAATGGATCTGAATACAGGAGTAAGCTAAGGCTGATTATCTAATTATCTAAATGGCTGTCTGATTATCCAATGCAGTGAGGAGAGTAAGCATAGGAAGCATCATTGTCACTGGGACATGAAACCAATTGCATTTGAATAGGTACTCAGTATTCAAATATTTTGAATGGAGAAGAAAGACAAGTACCTGGAAGTAGTGGCAGAAAGTGGGGAATAAAGGAGCAGTCTGCAGTGGCTTGGAGCCCAGAGAGGTTTAGGTGATTTGTTTGTTCTGTATTTATTTCTCAGACATAGACATGAATAGCTGAAGAGGAGAAGGGTGCCCTGAAGGTTGAGTAGTAACTCAGATTTAAGAGGTTTGAAATAGTTTTTCAGATCTATTACCTCTCTGTCAACCTAATTGGATTAATGAAAATATTTTTGGGCTTTGAGTATTCTTGTAGTTGAAATAAATGCTTGTTGGCAATGTCTGTACGTAACATGGATCTTTCAGCAGAATTGTCTTAAAGCATTTAAAAGCTGCACGTAAAAACAATTTTATCCTCTTTTGGCCCCTGGATTATTTCACAGCATTAATGTAACAGGGTTCCAAATTCATCATCATCTTTTGGCAAATCACAGTGGATTTTCGGACTGTCAAGATATGGTTCTAAATAGTTTTGAGCTGTTTGGCAGGACAAATGCATTTGCAATTTGTATTTAGAAGATGAGTGTTTTTTTTTGTTTGTTTGTTTTGTTTTGTTTTGTTTTTTGTTGGTGATGGTGAGTTTTGTTATGTCTTCTGTTAAACTAGTTGATTTCCATTGGCTTAATCAGCTACTTTGCTATTCACATTGTGTTACATTTGGGTTTTTTGCACCTCCTGTTTTGTGTTTTTAAAGCCTATGCCGAGTTCCTCACTTTCAACTTCTAACAGAGAACAGCCCAGTGCTAGGCAGGTAAATGCTATAGCAGATGAATGGTAAAATTGTATTGCTTTCCTAGTGTGCCTAATTTTTATTTTGACAAATGGTTTTCTATGGGAAACATAACCCTTACCAAGGTTCTACGAATAAGAGAAACCCTCTTGTAATGCTCCTTGAATGTTCTCAGTTCTCACTGTGTTTTAAACCTTTAAAAAAAATAGAGATGGTTGGTGGTATGTGATTTAGACCTAGACCACTGTCAATGTTCCTGTTGTAATTATATATGTGTGTGTGTGTGTGTGTGTGTGTGTGTGTGTGTATATAAATGTGTATATATATATATATATGTAAAATTATATATATATCTAAATGTGTGTGTGTGTGTGTATATATATATATATATATATATATATATATAAAAAATAAATAATGGGATTCTTAGAAATATGTTGGTATTATAACCTCCTTAAGCAATTAAAACACTGTGCCCATGTTATTTGTGTGAGTTAGCACAAGAGTGATCAATTGTATGCAGTTAATTGCCTGTTCAGTGAAAATTAAGGATTGTGTTGACTGCTGTCTGGTCTTGTGTCATTGTCCTTTCCAGAACTCTTTAGAACAATTATCCCATGTCTTCACTGACAAAATTTGCACACTATTGTAATCAGAATTGTTATTTTCAAATTCTTTTTAATTCCTGGGGTACATGTTAAGTCTTTCTTTTTTATCTCAAATTTTGGAAAAACCTAACACAAAATTAAAAGAAAGAACCTTTATTTGATACCTATTCACTAAAGTTGTGATATTGATGAACGTATCACAGAATAGTCTTCCTTAGAGAAAAAAATTTAAGGCGAGTTTTAATTTTTTTGACAACACATGCAAATAAATAAATCTTAATGACCATTTTTACAGAAAACACTTGGATTTTTTTTCTGTAAGATAAGTCACATAGAACTGGTGATGAGTATAAATTCTCTAACGCTAAACTTACAAAGTCATCAGTTTGTGACATTTAAATATCTGCTGTTTTGCATGTATAAATAGCAAAAACTTGAAGTAAAAAACTTTAACTGTAGCAAAACAATTATACTGCTGAGTGGTGTATTCTGTTTGAAGCTGTGAGGTTTTGGCCTTGGGGGGAAAAAAAGTGCAGTAGAACAAGTGTTTTTCTGTTTTTTGTTTTACTTTCTTTTGTTTTCCTTATAAATATAAATGCACTGCTTTGGGCAGTGCCTGATGAATCTGGAGCTCTTGAGTTGTAATGTTTTATGGAAATCTAAATGTGTTTATTCATTCCTTATTATTCATAAAAGTTTCAAGGGTGAAATGTCCAGTTTTTAAAAAAGAAATGTATTATTAAGAAATATTTTATTAAAATACTATTAAAAAATAAAAATTTAAAAAAATTGATAGCTGTGAAAAGTTGGTATCGGAAAAGCAAGAAGAGAAAGGGTTAGTGGCAGACTGTGGTGTGTATTTTGATGGTGCAGAAGAGAATTGCTTAAAGTGAAATATAATGGCTTAAACTTGCAAATATATTTTAAATAGATAATTTTTTTCCTTGCAGTTTTTGTTTTCCTGCTCTTTTTTACTTTGATAGGGAAAATAGCTAGTCTTGAGTTTGCAATCATTGTGGCCATAACTTGAAAAACTGTTACATGATGTTAAGGATGAAATAAAAGATGATTTGGGAAATGAAAAGTGTATTAAAGAGTAAGGGGAAAAAAGCAGATTTTCTTTTTTACCCATGTACCTGCAAAACTGAAGGCAGCTCAGAACTGCTATTTCTACAGTAAAAATGTGAATAAAAATGCACACCAAAAATACCCCACATTTTTATCTGGAACATTTTATCAGACAGGGACATTAGGATACTGATCTGTGTCTCCTGGATCAAATTCTAGATTTCAGCAGAGAATACTTCCAGTGGTAATTCTGCTGCGAGGTAATTTTCACTGAGTGTATGGGGAGATTAGGATGTGTGGACATCTTAAATGAGAAAGTTTAGATGCAGTAAATAGGGACCTCAATTATTCCCTTTTGTATGTAAAATGAGGGATTGGACTTGACTTTCTTCCCTGATTCTGTGCATTGAAAGGGAGTCTAATACCATCGACATAATTGCTCTAAATATTGTTTAGTAAATTGCTTTTTTGGTGTGAATCACATACCAGAACTGTATTCAGATACTTCCAGTTTCTTAAACAGTATTTCTTACTTATCCCATTTCCACTGTCTTTGGTTTGTGTGTTTGTTCTTGTTTCTTTGTAACTGGAAATAGAAGACAAGTAGCTATATTAATTACACATCAGATCAGCCCCTCAGCTGGTATAATTCATTGCATCTATCAGGCAATGAATGTTAATTTATCCCAGTTGAACACCTTCCCTGTAATGCTGCTGAGCCATGAACATGAAGATGGCATATTCATTAGATAAATCTTTATAGACATTAACTAATAACAACTGTTTTATAAAGATCAATGGCTATAATTATACAGTTTCAAGTTAGATATTCAGTAAGGGATTACAAGAAACTTTATAGTCAAGGCTATTTGGCCTGGGTATGGTATTCATGCAAGTCTCACTGGGGACACTGTGATGTGCCTTTTGGGGCTGGTCTCCCAGATGAGGTCATCTTGGGTCCTGTGCCCGTATACAGTGTGTTATAAAGCATGCTGAATGCTCATTGACAGAAATGGTAAGCTGTCATCTTCATGAAATGTGCTCAGGCCATCCTTTACATAAATGTCATGCTAAATGCAGTGACCTTGTTGATCTTCATTTTGTAGAGTTACAGTTATGTATTAAAACTTCAATGTGAATAAATTGTATCCAGTGCTTACAAACTGAAGTTCTGTTGTATTGCCGTAAACCTTAAACTAAGGATTTTTACTTTCCAAACTTAAGTAGAATATATTTCTTCCAGTTTGAATCAACAGGATTGGGCCTCAGTAGTAGCAGATTACGCACCACACTGAACAGAATCCAGGAGAGCCTCATTGATCTAGTAAGTATCTGGATTTGGAGTGTGAAACAGGGGGCTGTGTCAGCAATTCATCAATTGTATTTCATCATCACTTACTGATTTTTCTATTTTTTTCCCCCTATCTTCTCATATTTGATGTAAAGACAAAAACTGTTTCTTGGTATATAGTAATGTAGATATCATTACTGTGTGAAATCATTTGTTCTTGATGCGCACTAGAATTAGTTTAATAGCTTCTACTAGATGTAACAACACAATTACGCATTTAAATCTTAAAATGTTTTATGGTTTATGTAATAAAAGCACAGTGATGTTCCAATATCGTCCTTATTAAATTAAACCTTCTACTAAAAATACACCCAACTGTAGCACGAGAGACAACTCATTTTTTTCAGTGAAAGAACAGCAGAGCAGTAAGCCACTGATAAACAAATTCAGTGTATAAAATCATTAATATGTTAAGTGCTTTGTTATGTCACGTCTGAGTATTGTGGAATGTTACCTGTTGTATTTAATAATTATATCACATCAGTCATTTCATGAGTTATTTTCAGAAAGTGAAAAGTAAATATGGTGCTTATGTCAAAGTGGTAGTAGCTTACTGTTCCTTCACATCACACTACAGCATTACAGTACAGGAGTCTTCAGGTAGGTTTCATAGGTTCAACTGAGGAGCAGTTTATAAAGAAATATAGGTGAGAACTCTGCAAAAATGGAACTGTGCACTTTTTTTTTTTTTTAACCTAAATATTAAACACTTGAAACATTGTGAAGAAATGTATTGAGTGTTGTAAATAGGATGTAATGTAATTAACACTGCAGATAATAGAGGAAGGATTCATTTTAGAAGGCAGAAGTGGGATGCAAATGCTGTACTTTGACTTTCATAGGGATTTGGCACTCCACAGAATTGTACTAAGGTGCTTTTTTGAATTCCTTTGAACATTCAGAACAGTCAAATTCTAAATTGTTCTTTTAGAGAAGCATTTTAAGGGAGTTTGAGTCATTTCTTACAAGGTCAGTAGAGGGAGCATAACATAACTAATAACCTCCATAATGCAGAAAAAAGCTAAAGTCATTTTGATATTTATCTCAAACGCAATGTGTTCAGAAAAGGAAAAGAATAAAATAAAATTAGGAAGATATTGCAGACAAATCAGTTAAGGATTTGTCATTATTGCGGAAAAATGTCAAGAATAATTGAGAATAATAACTGGATTTCTTTTTCGTCATCAGTAACAGTACTGTTACAGATAATGCTAGTGTCCTTTGGGATTAATAGCTGTGTCTGTTAACTTTAAGCCATTTAATTAAATGTATTAATCTTACGAATTTATGAATTTTATGGACTTAGACTGGTCTTACACTGTCAATGGGAATTTATTTTCTGGGTATTTCTGTTACTATAATCACTATATACTATAAGTATATTCTCAGCTAGTTTTTATTCTCATTCTATGCCTGAGGCTTTGTCAGAACTTAATAGAGCTCAAACAAGTTCTCATTAATTTCTCAGTACCAGTGAAGGTAGAACTCTACTGTCTGTCTTAAGACTATTCAGAAGTTTAGACTGGGTTGTTCCGTGAGGAAAGAGGATGATACAACTTTCAGAAGTTTGTTTGATATGTTCTGAATTTCGTACGTACATTTGAACTCCTCAGTCAGCCCTTCCTTCAGCAAGTGAAAGGTAGCTTCAGTACATTTCTTCTACACAACAACTTCAGAGATAATAATTCTAATTCTCCAGAAATAGAAGTCTACAGGTAGCAGGATGTATTAAAAGAAAGAGAGAAGAGTGATTCACAGTGTGAAGGTGCAGCTTTCATTTGTCCAAACACATTGAAATAAACATGTTTTGAACAGCTTATGTCTCCTCACTGCCAGTTCCCCAAGTGGGAGGCATGGGGAGATCTATACACATTCCATCCTTGTGCTTGTCATTCCTACCAGGACTGTGTTTTTGTGATAGTAATGATGCTTATTAATCATATCAATTCATGGCGACCAGTAAGCACCCAAGTAAATATTTGGCATTGATCAGACAGTGATCTGCAGTAATTGGTGATTTGGAAGGGAAACTTTTGTTTACGATGCCTTGCTTTATATATTTCTAAGCAACTTCTTTGCTTAGTCACGGTACTGCCATTACCTAGACACTGTTTATTAATGTCCTGTTCATGCAAATAGCTGCCTTAGACAATACTGCTGCTTTCGACAGTGATGTATTTGGAGCAGATGAACAGAATATCCATAAATATTTCATTGCAAACTGGTTTCCTCATTTAAAACTGAGATTTAGAATGAAGTTTGTTAGTTAACATGCCTTACAGAAGTAGAAAAATAAATCACTGCAGTAAAGTGTATAAGCATTTAAAGGCAATATGTAGAACAGCAGATGGAAAAAATTGCTTGTATAGAGAAGTATTGTTTAATGTATTTTAGATTTTGTCTTTGCTTTTGGGGTCTTTTCCAATAAAGTGTATCTTCTGGTGATGACAGTAGGTTAGAGACTGATGGTGCAGAGATGAAAAATTTAGGTTCTCAGCTGCACAAATACAATAAGGAATATTGCAGGGAACGTTTTTCTTTCTGCACACCTGACTTTCCAACCCATCTTGCAAAGATATTTTGTGCTTTTTTTTTCTTTAAATAGATTTATACAACATATGTAATGACAGTTTATGGTGTTGTGTGAAGTGCTTGTCAAGAGAAGAAAATTCTATCTGTAAAAAAGAAAGTCTTGACGTGACAGACACTTCAAAAATATGATAGGACGTTGCAGCTGCTTTGCTTCCTCACATTATTCATTCAGAGCTCTCCACACTTGTTTGTTTGTTCAGCAGAATTACCCAACTTGACTGGAATAATCTACTGAAAATGAAAGTTTTCTGGCTTATTTGTTCTTATTTGTTTGAATAAATTTTCTGGTTCTTGGCAACTGTTGTGCCCCTCTCTTTGGGCAGTCACTGTGCCGTCTCACATCAGTCACTGGTAGACTTTTTTTTGCTGGACAGCAAAAGCTTGGGCTGATTTCTAGTCCCAGAGGAATGCCAGTCAGAGCTGAGCACCTCAGAACCAGCAGCAGCTCTTAATGAAACTGTCTTTGGATTTAAAAAAATGTTGCAATAAAAAAGTGTGTGATCAAATCAGCTTGACTTACTTTGTTTAGATAGATGCTGAGATTCCCAAGAATGTGGCAGTGGAAGTGCCTTCTTGTGGAGGCTTACCTGTAGTGTATTTTTTTAAGCATTTTACCATTCATTTTCTCAGCACACAGTGATTCCTGACACAAAAGTTTTTGCATTAAGCTAAACAAGGCACTAAGCTTGATGATTTCTGGTAGTTTTTTATGCAAAAAGTCTGCCATTTATTTTGGAACACTAAGAAATAATTGAAATGCAAAGGTCCTGTAAGTTTCTACCCAACGTTTTTTGAAGTCTGTTACTGAAATCAGTGAGACTGGCTCAGCTGAGGTGTGGGAAATCTTTGTTTTGTGACAAGGATGGTGAAGGAGCAGTACTGTGGGACTAGGTTAGTGCTGCCAGTGCAATTGGAAACTTCAGGCATACCGTGAGGCAACGCTGGTGAACTCAACTCTGGGGCCAGTGAAAAGTACATGCATTGTAAGGTTGCTTGCATGGCACTTCATAATGCTGTAAATTTCCTGCAGAGGATTATAAATAAATAGAAAATTAATAGAATAGATTCCCAAGAGAGTATGTTTCATTTTTAATGGTCTTCTCTTTCAAGGCATATTGAATGGTGTTTACCATGGCAGCTACACCTTTTTCATTTGCTTTAGTTTCCCTATGGCTGAGACAAGATTACCAACTTTGTAAGCTTTATGCCCCTGAGCAAGAAAATAACAATCTTTTAACATGAAAAGTAGTAGGAGTATTAAAAAGTATCATGGAATGGTTTCAAGCTATGGCAGGGGAGATTCAGGCTGGACATTAGGAAGTATTACTTTTCAGAAAGGGTGGTCAGGCACTGGAATGGACTGCCCAGGGAGGTGGTGGAGTCACCGAGCCTGGGGGTGTTCAAGGAAAGGCTGGATGTTGTGTTGATGGACATGGTTTAGTAGGAGCTATTGGGAATAGGTGAACGGTTGGACTGGATGATCTTGAAGGTCTTTTCCAACCTTGGTGATTCTATGATTTTTAAACCTTACCATATTAAGACATATTCAAATAGCACTGTTATCTTTGAATGCAGTGTGCTTTTACAATTGGCACTGCCAGTCATTTTCATCATCAGGTTTCAAGAACTATTAGAATTAAGATTAGCAGGGTGTGTGTGTGTGTGTGTGTGTGTGTGTGTGTGTGTGTGTGTGTGTTGTGTGTAAACTACGTGTTGATTTCTGTACATCTGCTCTAATCAGAAATCTTTTTATATTAAGTGTTTACTTTGAGGTGAGCTATTTTTAAACAGCTTTTGCATGCAGTAAGGACTTATGTTTGGTAAATATTTATTGGGTTGTATTATATGATCATAATGTTACTGAAACTATCAATTACAATTCTCTAAATGCAGAGCTAGTGGAGTAATCCTGCAAGGTTAATGGTGTTTTAGGAAAATGTTTGAGATCACTCTGCTTTTTCTTTGCTAACGGTGCACATCCAGTTTAAGTGTGTCCATGTGTCAGAGGCACATGATGTACCTGTTACCTATTAGAATGTTTTCTAATATTCTAATTTTTGCCATGCCTTTCAAATTCCACTTAATACTTATTACTAACTTCAGGATTTCTTCCATAAGGTTTAAAAATATTGCCATTTTCTCGTAGCAGAATCAAAACTAAAATTGTTCCTATTGTGTGTGTATATGAATTTAAAACTTAATTGTAAAGCTAAAGTTCTATACTAAAAGTATGAGGTAAAGAGAATTTCAGTTTTGAAAGATTATCACTTACTAATTTTTGCTGCTGTTATCAACCCTTTCAAAGAGCTGATTCCCCTCCTGTTTGTAGGTGCCCTTTAGGTACTGAAAGGCTGCAATGAGGTCACCCCGCAGCCTTCTTTTCTCTAGGCTGAACAAACCCAGCTCCCTCAGCCTGTCTTAGTAGGGGAGGTGCTCCAGTCCCCTGATCATCTTCATGGCCCTCCTCTGGACCCTCTCCAACAGCTCCCGGTCTTTCGTGTACTGGGGGCTCCAGACCTGGACACACTACTCCAGATGGGGCCTCACAAGAGCAGAGTAGAGAGGGACAATCACCTCCCTGTCCCTGCTGCCACCCCTCTTCTGATGGAGCCCAGGATACCATTTGCTTTCCGAGCCTCAAGGGCACACTGCTGGCTCATGTTAAGTTTTTCATCTGTCAAGACCCCGGGTCCTTCTCTGCAGGGCTGCTCTCAAAGACTGCTCCTTTCAGTCTGTGTGGATGCCTGGGATTCCTCTGGCCCAAGTGCAAAACTCTACACTTTGCCATGTTGAACTTCATGAGGTTCACCCGGGCCCACATTTCCAGCCTGTTGAGGTTCCTCTGCATGGCATCCCTTCTTTCCACTGTGTCAGCCACACCACTCAGCTTGGTGCCGTCACTGATGTCACTGATGTTAAAGAGCACCAGTCCCAAGACAGACTCCTGGGGGATGCTGCTCGTTACTGGCCTCCACCTGGACATAGAGCCACTGATGACCACCCTCTGTCTGCGGCCTTTCAACCAGTTTCATATCCATCGAGTGGTCCATCCATGAAATCCACATTCCTCCAATTTGGAGATAATGATGTGGTGGGGGACCATGTCAAAGGCCTTGCTCAAGTCCAGATAAATGACGTCAGTCCTCTATTGATTGGTGCAGCTTTTCCCCCTTCCAGTTTTACTGGAGGTTTCCTATTTTCTATAAGTAGTCAAAAGTAACCCTAAGAATAGAAGTGTGCCTTGCAGATTTTCTTACATTACTGGAAGGGTTAACTGTAACAAGTCCAGTCTATTGCAAAACAACTGATTTCTTTAAATAGTTTGTAGTATTTTTTTCTTGTTCCAGACTGAATGTACGCCTCTGTTGCTGCTCTCAGTCATGTCATCATTGCTTTTTACTGTTAGCACGCTTCTGCATCTATTTTAGAACAAGGAGAAAGAAATACTGATAGTTTGTCTGGCCAGTATATCTGAAGCAGAGTTTGACTCCATGGTTAAACACAGACATGCCTGTCTTGTATGCATTTTGTGTCTTCAGATGCTTTCTGTGTTAAATAAATAACGTAAGATGTTTATGGGATTGGGCAGATAAAGGAAAAAATTGGTTAATATGTGATATATGTGATATTAACAGTACTGAAATAATGGGTAACTTTGAATTGAGATAAATACAAAATGGAGCCTCTAATATTTGATGTTAATATATTTTGTAGTTAGTCTTTGAAAAAAAAAAAAACACAAAAACTATGAAGATGTAATTGACAGGCCTGTGTTGTCAAAATGGTTTTGTTTTTCTTGTTTAAACAGCAAAGTAATCATTTTATTATTCATAATGATATTCAAAGTGCTACAGGGCAATCTTCCAGAGTTTCTTCAAATCTTTACCACTGCTATTCTTTCTCTAACCCTGTCCCTCAGGGTCTCTCCTAAGATTAGAGAATTGATTGGTGGGCTCTGTTTTTGGTTTTGTTTTTTTTTTTTTTATCATATGTAAATATTTCAAAGCTTTTCTTTGTTGTGTTTTTGAAGATGATATGAAAGGAAAAGTTAGAAGACAGATAAAGAGTGGATTTTGTTAGTTAATTAATTGTGGCTTTGGCTCAGTTAATATGAAAAATTAACTGTTATGCCTAGATCTTTAAATAGTATTGCCAGTTTTCACTGTGGGTGTGCTAGGCAGGTATCTTCAGAGCTTTAGCATGAACTTTAGCAAATATCCAGACTTCTCAACTTGTTTATTCATTCTGATAGACTTAGCATAATGGTAGTTTCACTGTGTTATGAAATGTCTGGTAAGTATAATTGCAAAGTTATCTGGTTGAATGTGAACACAGAACAGAGTAATAAGAATTCATTTTCAAAGAGCTCGGTGATGTAGCTAGGCTTTTTAATCATTGCTGCACTGGTAACATCTGATCTTCTTTTTGAAGTTTTGCCTTCTGCTCATTGACCTTCTTCAGCTAGATCTTCTAGTGCTACAAATGACTCAATGATGGTATTGCTCGGTCAGTAGTGTGGTCTTGTTCAGGATTTCTGTGGAGGATTACTCATGGCTCCCTGCTTTGCCCACTTTCCACTTCTGTTGTTTATTGCATTATTTTACCAGTTTCTAGATACTTTCTTCATACTTAACAGCCAGAATTCTGCTGTCCAAATCTGTCTATATTTGGTTTCATCTGCTGTAGTAAGTGTTGCATGTGGTACCTTCTCTTTTTTCTTTTCAAGATCTACTGTGCATATTCTTCCTTGTCTAAATCCTGATATTTAAAGTGTGTTAGATCATGACTTAGTTTAGTCAGTATTTCTGATGCTTGCTCTTACCCCTTTCTTCTTAGGAAAAAAAGAATGCCTCTCCTCTCAATTGTTCTCTTCTGTGAACCTAAAAGAATCCCCTCTTGGTTGCTATAGTCAGCTTGAATCGGTTTTTCCTCCCACTACTCTTGTTCCTTTAGTTATTTCAGTGCAGCTTTTTCACTGTTTATTTCCATCTCCAGTCAAAAAAACCCTGCACAGCTGCTTTATGTATTATCGTGTTTTTGGCATCATCCTTGTAAGTTCTACAGCAGTGTCAGAATTATGCTATTATGTTTTTGGAGTCTAGCCATAAATGTAATTGTTTAAGCAGTTTTGTTGTCATATTGATTGTGTTCTTACCATTCTTTGCAACAGATATGTTTCATACCTAATCTTGCTTCTGAATAAACTATTTTTACTGCTACTTTGGCACTGTTTTATTGCCCAAATTTATTTTCGTTCTGTATGTCCAGGCTGATGGCTGCTTGTAGTACCTATTTGGCAACAAAATTCCTATGCTAGAATCACAGAATAAGAAATGAGTTGAGAAGTTAGTATTGTATCTTCTATCTTCTTTGCCTGATTTGAATTCTGGCTACTTTTATTTTGTAGCGTTTCTCATGTGTTATAGCATGTGTGTAAGCAATAAGCATGATATGAATAATTAATGTAGAGCTAGAACTGCTTTGGTTTTCATCTTCTGGTCTGGTTTTGACAAATAAACATCAGGGAGTGACCATCTGTGTGTCCATTTCTGCAGTGGCTTAGATGACTATGGTAGCTCTGAAAAATTCTTCATCCTGTGTTCCCTCTTCTATCTATCTGCTACGTAAACACCTGAATCTAGAGGTGTGGGTTTTTTTATCCTGTGCTGTGAATATTTCCAAGCTCTCTACAACGGAGCTGTATATAGGATAGAAGTTGTCCTGGAATGATAACTTAATGTTTAAAAAACATTTTGTTTTGTATTTTTTGGTTTGTATTTTATCTAAGCTATTCCCAGCTCACAGAAGCAGAAAAGCTCACACATGAATAACATTATTTTGATTTATCTCCTTATTTGGTTGTTGTCAGGTTAAAGAAACTATATCTAAGAGTGAAAAGTTGGTCTTTCAGTAGGCAATTGGTCTAAAGGCTCTATGGGTGTTAAGGTGCGATAAGAAATTTGCTCTGTTTCTTTTTTTCTGAGGTAGATAATGATCTACACAATGCGAACTTACATGTTTGTCAATTGTGTTTAGGAGGTCTCCGCTGATCCCACAGGAACTCTCACAGCTGCTGAAGAGAGAAAGGAGAAGGTGCCAAGCCCACATCTCAGTCATCTAGTTGTTTTGACTTCTGGCAATTCACTCTATGGTTTGGCAGAGAGAGTGG
Organism: Lagopus muta; assembly: GCF_023343835.1. NCBI lineage: Eukaryota > Metazoa > Chordata > Aves > Galliformes > Phasianidae > Lagopus > Lagopus muta. The sequence goes on from NC_064439.1 coordinate 22,933,537, forward strand.
TAGCCACGGAATCCTTGTAGGTTATTTACTGTACACCATTTTTTGAGATCAATGGAATTTTTAAGGAGTTGTGATTACAATCCAAAACCTTTTTAAAGAGGTCAAAAAATTTCTAGCCTTTAATGTGATTTTAAAAATGAGAAAGAGAGGTAATTTTTAATTAACAGTAGTAGGACATGACTGTTTGGTTTAACCACTTGCAAGCATAAACAATAAAACTTTCCTGCAGCTCCACCAGTAATTTGTGACATCACAAAGCCAAGTCTAACAAAAAAAAGAGTTTAATTTAAAGAGCTCAATGGGAGTTTTTAATCTGTATGTGTGTGTGTGTGTGTCTATATATACACATATATATAATATTTTATTTTTACATATCTATTTATATATTTCTATTAAAATACACATATATTATTTTACATATTTAAACCAGTATTCAGATGCTGATAGCTGAGTCCCAGAACTGCTTAGTATGTATTGACTTGGCTGCATTCATGATGTTTTTGGCACCAGGTGGAAGTTTACCTGTGAAGAAGAGATGATAACAAGAGAGTAATGAAAAACTCTTACAAATTTTTTTTTCAGTTGGTCATCAGAATAGTAGTAGAGTCATATGGGATTTCATTTTGTTTTCCACACAAGAGGACATTATTAAAGATTAATAATTCATTTTAAAATGTGTTTACAGAAGAGAATTAAAAGATTATTAAGTGATTATTAAAAAAAAAATCATACCTGTAACAAAGAATTTGATCTCATGTTGTGTTTTTAAAAGTTTACTAGCAAACATTTAATCAGTAGTGTTGCTTTTGAATTCTGACGCGATTTCTTTTAGTGTATACTGGCTTGCCACGAAGAAATTGTGGGACAGTTGTCCACTGGCTTTACTAGGCTTTGGATCTGAATTTTGCAGTATATCCTGATTAAAACAGAAAATTGAGTTCTGGCTATTCAAACCTTTTTATTTATTTTGTTCACAATCACATTTTCAAATCTTCATAATTGAGTATGCATGTTGATATGCTGGCCAAAAAATGATACAGTTCTTATCAGTATTAAATTTACCAAGGTTACATACCATTGTTGCCCAATAAATGTAGATAAAGAGAAGTATAGAGGCATTCCAAATGTTTAATTTAGTTCATGGAGAATTTTCTTTATTTTCAAAGAGTATTTCTGGCCGAGCAGTTTGAGTGTCTTCAGCCCCACCTTGATGCAGTGATGCCAGCTGCAAAGAAGCCTTTTCTTCAGCAGTTCTATTCTCAGGTCAGAATTGTGTAATTCAGAGCTAATTTTTTTATGCAGTATTTGAAACTTGTACTATATGATGGAAATATTTTAAACCATAGTTTTGTATTGCTCTTACTAGCCTGAAATTTTCTGAATTGAATTTTCTTTTTATTCTATTTCAGACTGTGTCAACTGCCAATGAGCTACGCAAACCAGTTTATTGGATTGTTGCTGCTAAAGCTATTGATTATGAACAGATGCTGCTTCTCATGGCTAATGTAAAATGGGATGTAAAGGAAATCATGTCACAACACAATATATACGTAGACTCTCTTTTAAAGGTGAATAGTTTAGGAGAAACAGTGTGCTAGAGTACATATAAGCATTAAACTACTGCATACATCACTAAAACTGTTAAGGCAGCATGATTACAGCAATATAACATCCTGAAAAATATTAAGTTGTCATAAGGAGATCTGTCCAAAATTTTCATTGTTCTTGCTGCTAGCAGAAATAAGTACAGAGTCTTTACTGGAGTGACTATGTGCTAAAGCACAGCATTGTGGTACTCTGCTTCCTCTTGCTCAATTCCTCTTTCAGAAAATTTGTGTTCAATACCAGTTATTTGGTCAGAAACTTGCTTAAAATGGTCACTGAAATCACCAACTTAGTGGTTATTCTCTTGTTTGTTTGCTAGGAAAAACAAACAACCACAAAACTATGAGATTCTAGCATTGGAATGAAAGCACTTGGTTGGACAAGTGTGGCCTTCATAGTCTGCAGTACAAACTCTGATGGTTACACAAAGTTCATTGTCAAGGTCTCCTTTGTGTTTGAGTTATTTGATATCTTCTTAAAAGTGATAGAAGCATTAGTTCCTGGCAGCCGACTTCAATTTGCATTGCAGTGTACTGCTGAACTGTTTGATTTGGTTTGTTTTTTAGAGGGTGCTTTCAGCTCTTACTGAAGCACCTGGGAATTTTTTGATGCAAAAGGCTGAAGAATGAAAACCGATTGCAATATTTTTGAGGTTTTCCCTGAAGGCTGATGGGGCAGGTTTTTAGATGGATAAAAGCTTATCTCTGGATTTTCTTCAGTGTCTGTATATTGGCTTTCCAAAAGTTAAAGATGAGTTTAGAGAGTGAGGCAATGAGAACATTTTTTTTCCTGTTTTAGTGTGTGTATGTGGTTCATTTTTTCCTTATTTATTTATTGCTAGGCATTTGTAGAGTATGATGTTTTAAATGCTAATGGAATTATGATCTTATGTGTTTTATCAGGAATTTGAAGAATTTAACAGAAGGTTGAATGAGGTATCTAAGAGAGTCCGTATTCCACTAATAGTCTCAAATATACTTTGGGAGCACTGCATGCGCTTGGCCAATAGAACTCTTGTGGAAGGGTAAGTAGCTCATGAAAGTCTTGGTCTTGAGTAAGTATGTCTGTAATGATAATGCTTATGTCATGGTATTAAAGTTTCTAATTTTTGTAGTGCATTGGTAAGCTGTTGAGTTTTTGAGGATAGAGTGTAATTGTCAACATCTCAATGAGATGCTGGTATTTATCTTTTCCAGGAAGTAAGACAATTGCTAGGAACAGAAGTTGTTAACTTTAGCAGTTACTTTAGGGTAGCCGTGGGGCAGAAGTTTTCTAACTTCATTGGGAGCAAAGAGGAGTCCTAATTGACTTGTCTAAATACAAACTGAAATACTTAGCCAGCAGCTTAGCTTAGCTTAGCTTATTCCTAACTTGCCACCAGTTTCCCAGTCTTTTTACAGTTGGTGTTGTAGTCTTTTCGTTCACTACTTGTCTGTGCTGTCATCTTCTGCATCATAGAGTATGTTCTGTATTCCACTCTTTTTACTCAATATTTCCATATTTTTTTCTGTGTACGTGGGGTCCTTAATTACAGGAGAGTATGGAAGAATGAGATGGGGAAAAAGTGCAACAGGTAGACACAGGGTAAACAATTATATTGCTCCTTGGGGTTTGAAGGACTAAATTAAACAACTTTGAGAAGTAAGATTCATATTTATTTATTTATTTATATTTATTGTTAGTTTCTACTGTGTTTCTTTTTTCAGTTATGCTAATGTGAAGAAATGCAGCAATGAAGGACGTGCCTTGATGCAACTGGACTTTCAACAATTCTTAATGAAACTAGAAAAGCTAACAGACATTAGGCCTATTCCAGATAAAGAATTTGTGGAGACCTACATTAAAGCCTACTACTTAACAGAAAATGACATGGAGCGCTGGATAAAGGAACACAGGGTAAGAGTTAAATTTTAAATTTTTTGCTGTCTTTTAGGAGGATTCCCAAGAATGGTGGAATTATGTTAACAACTCTTAATGATTAATTCTGTGTGCTAAAAATGATCATACTCATATGTGTATTTATTTGTTATAATCAAATCATATGGTGTGCAGTATAAACATATATATGTGTGTAGATATGTGTTTATTATCATATGAAAGTACCTTGATTTAGAAGGAATAATTTTGACAAAAGGAAAATCTAGATTTATTTACCTTTTCTACAAATTGCCATTCCATATTTCTTAAGATGATAGAAATCATCTCAGGAAGATGTGCTATGAATGGTAGTTTCTGGCTTTAGCAAAGGTAGGCCATCCGATACTCCTTACACAAGAAATTCCATGTAGGAATTACTGCTAATCTACCTGGTATTCTGAGATGGGTTGAAGCCAAAGAAAACTTTTTTCTACTCCTTAAGCAGCACCTCTGGTTCAATACAGGCAAAAGAAGCAGATGGATCCCAGGCATCTGAGTTCTATATACTCTGTAAAATCTGTTTCATAGTCTCAGCAATGACCCAGACTTTCGTGTAAATCAATTCTGAGATTAGAACAGCAGTGAGGGAAAAGAAATGCGTGTGTTGGTATGTACATCTGAGAAAAATATTGATTTGATAGTCTTTGTTGTTGGGAAAATTATGTGCTGAAAATAAATTTTAGATCTGACAGATCATAGCTATGCAGTGCTGTAGGGAGCATCTGCCCAATCTACTACCAGTACTGCATTACAGGCCACTGTTGCACTGGAGGGGGGTGGAGAGGCTCAGTAGCCCAATAAATGTTCTGTTTTTTTACTGTGGTGTTTTTTTTGTTTGGTTGCTTTTTTTAACTATGAGAATGTAAGATTTCTTCAGAATGCACCTATCTGTTATTTTCAGACATTGGTTTTGATTCTGAAGATACTTTTGTTGTAGGTAGTTGATCATTTACAATTTTGAGAGTTAATTGAAGTCATTTATCAACCTGTTCTTCAGACGCTATCCCTGTAAAAGTTGCTCTTTTATGCAATTGAATTAACAAGGCAAAATCACCAGGGAGTAGGCATAATCCCTTTTTGGTTTGAACTCTATGTGAGTGTATGTATTATGGTTGGAAATTATTGGTGCATTATAGATGAAGATAGTACGATGTGATTTGAGTAGGAAGTTTTCATAAGGTAATCAAGAATCTTACCATAACTGCACCCTACTGTATCAAGAAGTTTGCCACTTGGGCTGTTCTGGTTGATTACTGTAGTTCTGATACCAGGACATTTTTTAATGTGTATGAGTGGGATGAGCATAGGTACACCAAATGCTTCTAGGAATGGGTCTAAGAAAATGATCCGATGTATTTGGGCCAAATTTCCTCTGGTTAACTTCCGTCCTTTAGTAAAGCTGAGAATACTTGTTTTCTGTCCAGAATATACCAAAGTGAATAAACTCATCATCAAGAAGCACAATTTGAAATTAGGCCTTTAGAAGTGGGCAACTTAAACAAAGTTGTAAGGCAGAATACATAATAGTCATTGCTTTTTCTTTCTTTGACAAATAAAACTGAATCAGGATCAACTTTGCTATCTGAGATAAGACTTCATTTGTGTTTTCAAAGCATTTGGCATGCTTTCAGAGCAGCATAACCTAATAATTATAAGACTATAAGCAATTGTCATGCTGTTAGAGCTGGTCCACTGTCAAAATAAGAAGTCTTTTAAAATGGAGCACTGGGAAATCTGTATTTTGGAATTATTTTAAACCCAGCTAGAAAGGGATGAAAAACATTGTTCTGAAATAGTTTTCCCTGTTATACCTGGAGCTGTGAGAGAGACTGTGAGCTGTGTTTGGTGATCTACATGGAAAAACTAGTTTAAATCTTTGAAAATGCTAGGAGTGAAGGTAGTAGTGGTGAATGTGGGTTTTGACAGGTGTTAAGAATTCTTGTAATATTTTGTGTCATTCTTTCCTCCTTTGTCATTTACTGAAGTTAACGTTGCTTGAAGGCCCTGTAGACAGAACTATTTAAAAGCTTATCAGAAATATGATGCCAAAATAAAAAAAAGATCAAGTTTTGTCACAGTTGTTAGGAAAATGTGGTGCTTAAAACTTATTTCATTTGCATGTGTATCTCTCACCACACCTCCAAAAGAATGGAAAATGCATTATAAATTGATTTAGATATGTAGCTATTACTTTGTGAACTCAATCCAATACTACTAAAATTGTAGGCATTTTCCATTATATTCTGCCAGGCAGCAAAATACAGTTTTGTACTTCTCTCTCTCCAGACCTGACTTAACTAATGCTTTGAGTCTCTCCTGTTTCCTGATTGCTGCTATCATTTGAAAGGCCCACAGAGTGTGCATATCTGGTTTTTAGTTTTCAGTCTTTGTCCACTGTTCTTATTCTGTTTGCCATAACATAATCTGCTTTTATTTGCCAGGAATATTCCACTAAGCACCTGACAAATCTGGTGAATGTTTGTCTGGGGTCTCACATCAACAAGAAGGCAAGACAGAAGCTGCTAGCTGCTATTGATGACATAGATAGGCCTAAAAGATAACTGGAGAGAGTTACTTTCTGTTTACTCTTGTACCTTTTTCTGTTCACGTGAAGCATGCAGACGAATGACAAATGGACTAACGACAACATTGTCTTAAAAACCATTGTGCATGACTTTTCTTATCAGCATTGGAGACACTCTGAATTGGCATAATGTTCTAAAATACTACTTTTTTAACCTGTAAGAATCCTTTTCTTATGTATTTTTCTGTTTTTTGTTATTTGCCCTTAGTAAAGGGCCGCTCTTTGTGTATCATTGGTGAAGTGTATATTTTGAAAAACTGTATACTGTAAGTAAAACCAAAATCAGAGAGAAACACATAGGCTTAATATATAGTTGATGCTCTTTTTTAAAAGGGCTATTTGAAAATATGACGTTTTCCTCACTGCTTTTCCCCTCAGAACTTGTGCTTTATTATGGACCAGTGTAAAATGAAAGAAAATGTACATCTTTGAACAACATATCTTGCATGTGGATTAAGAGTATAGATCAATTAAAAATTCTCATGTTGATGTATTTCATCTTTATATGTATTTAAAAATGTTTATTTCAGAATTAATATAGTCATATCAAAATTATTGACTTCAGATCAGTCGAGGTAATAAATACTGTACACTAAAACGAGTTATTTGTGGGACTTTTTTTTACCTCATTTAGCAATGCAAAATGACATGTGTTATAAAAATAAGTGTTGCTACTCTCATGTCACTTCTCTTTTGTACCCATGCCACTCTTTCCTGTTTCCAAAGCAGTAATGTCAGAGAATAATGGAATTTTTTTTGGCTGAATTTTTGGATGGATAATCTTAGTATTTTCTGCTCTGCTATAGACTCCTAGAATGATCCTGAGCATGTCAAAATCCCCTGGCTGGGTATTTGTCCTAGAAATTGATTTGTCAGAGCATCATTGACCACTGAGGCTTTCAAATTTGCCTTCAGCAGAAGAACCTGTGTTCTGAATACATTTCTACTTTCCTTGCAATGCTCCTTGTAGATGAGTTGCTTGGGGACTGCTCAAACTGTCATAGCAAAACAGGAAAATTCTCAAGGTGATCTGAATTAACTTAAATAAAGGCTTTAATATTCATTAAGATTTTTCTTATACTCTCATGCTCTGTTCCAAGTCTTTGCTTTTCAGTATATAATGTTTTAAATATTAAAAAATTATTTTGTAATAAACATTTTTCTAATCTGAGGCCCTTTAAAAGGCAATATGCTAGCAATGAGCTAACAGATAAAATAATTTACGTAGGATACAATCCACTAATGTAAATGACATGATAAAACTCTCATTTTCAATACTTCCCATTGCACTGTTTAATTAAAACACAAGAGAATCAGCACTTACTGAAAGTCAGCAGTACCAATGGACTGGAAATTGCCTCATGGAATCAGATAATTGCTCTTTTCTGTAGGTTAGTTTCATCTTCAGAAGTGATGAATTCTGAGCATCATTGTGCAGTTTCCTTGAAAAGCCTCCATCTGGTTTTAGAGCAGTAGAATTTACATTTTTAAATATTGACTGTGTAGCATTCATCTGTATTTTAATAGGATTTAAAACAAAGTTAAGCACCATTCTGTATAGACCCTGCTGTCATTCTGAGTTCTATTGAAAACTTGTTTAGCAGAGTGCCTATGTATGCAGTGAAGCTCAATCACTTTTACCCTCATTAAAAAGGTGATTAGAAAAAAAAAAAAAAAGGAAAAGTGTAGTTCATTTTAAGTGAGGACTTCTGCGTCAGTGCGTCTGCCCTGAAGTCAGATCCTGAACAAGAGCTCTTGGAAGAAATAAAAATGTGTCAGAGACTGTTAGTGTAAAATCTGTTCCAATTTCCTTCTCGTGGCTGAAAGAAGGAATTTAAATAACTTTCTCCTGAAGTATTTGGGTTGCTGTAATTTGTTTGCTCATCAAAAGGTAGGAGTGCAAGCTCTGATTGGGATGTAGGGTCAAGCAGGAGGAAAGAGCAATTGCACAAGTCCTAGTAAGGAGCAATTTTTGATAATGTATCTATAGATTGGCTCATTTTAAGCCCCAAATAATAGAATGAGCAATGTTAAACTTGTGAAACAATTTTTTGATCATCTTTCATATGTGCCTCAGAATTTATTATGTTCTCTAGAGCAACCCCCACTTGCTGCCCAATATTGATGCTAAGGGATAAGCTACATACAGCTTAAAAGCTTTCACATTTCTCAGTCCTGAGTGACTTAATGAATCTGAGTTTGGGCTAAATGTAAAATTATTAATTTGCTATGTGTTTGCTTATAGCTGCCACAACCTAAAATGACAGTTCTTTTTGCAGATCATTGATTTTTTTGGGCATCTCTGTGAAATAAGAAGTTTTACGACTTTTCATGAGAGCATAGTTTAAAATGTCCCTTTGTACATCGCAGAAGGGCTTCAGAATACTTTAATAATGGAGGATGACTCTTTTCAGTCTCCAGGAAGGCTGACCAGCACTGCAGAGGTGGTCAATTCATCTGTCAATGAAAAACTTAAATCCTGTTCCTCAGACAGTGAGTATTCCGATATTCACCAAGGTCACCTGGAGCAGAGATGAGGAGTTTTCAAGACTCTGGATAGGCAAAGCCTGATAACTGTAGACAGCTGTAAGCCTGGCATCTCAGTTGCAGCCAGTGGTTATGAAGTTGTCTGATGAGGCAGCAACTGGGATAAAAATAGTGGGAAACTGACTGGTCTGCTTCTGTGACCTTGTGGGAGGCTCAAGTTCTTGCTCCAGTGTAGGTTTTATTATTCAAAGAAGAATGGCGTTGACAGGAAAAACCATCTTGGACCAGCAGTGCTTCAGCTGGTGGGTTGGTGTGATGAGCAGCTCCTGCGATGTGTGAATTCCAGTGAATGTGAGTTAAGGGCTTGTTTTCACCTCCTCCCTTTTAGACAAGCAGCTAAATTTCCAGGTAATTGACTATTTTGGGGTCCTTTCTTCCCATGACAGAGGGAGTCTTTCCATATGTAAAATAAAAGGCCTGGCTTGCTTCAGATCTGCTTAGTGAAGCCTAAATGTGAGGTGTAAGTCAGCTTCTGACTGCTTTTTAACATTTCCCTTTTTGGAGAAAAAGGGAAGCAGGATCAGTGGCTGTCTCAAAGCTTTCTGTGAAAGTTCGGCCTTGCCTTGCAGCTTACACACATGTGAATGACAAAGGCACATCTCATGATAGCAAAGATAGGGTTTATTTACTGCAGGATATCTGTGGATATGCGTTGTGCTTGTCTTACTGCTACGGGGCACAGCTATAAATATTCCCTCCTCATCCTGCAAAGGTGCTGTGTTGAGGTCATTCTCCCTTGACCCTCTGCTCATGGTTAATGTTTATGAAATTTCTATGTTGCAAGCTTTGATAACAAGAAATTAGAATAAAACCAGTAAAAAAAAAAAAAGATCCCTCCACCCCAGAAATAACCAGAAGATTAAATTGATAAATAGTGCTGTCCCCAGCTAAATCCTCAAAAAAACTGAATGTCAGCAGGCACCTGCTATGTTATAAATGATGCAAACAGAGATGGATAAAAAATGCGATTTATTGTGTGTGGGTGATAGTATCTATGTTATTTATAACCACAGCTCGAAACAGCATAGCGTGAAAGCTAAACATTGCGCTAGACACTATGATTGTAGAACAAGTGTGGAGATAACATAGTTTGCAAACTGCAGAGTTTCCATGCTTACTGGCTATTTAAGGACATTTCTGAATGTCTTGGTTTTGTAGAGCCAGAGCTGCTTTGCATCACGGTAGGGACTCCATTTTTCAATATCTCCTCCTTGAGATCCCAGCATGAGTTGAAGCAGCATCTTTCAACCGAACGGAAGACCTGGCAAATCTGTATTTTTTTCAGACCTGCTGGGTCTGAAGTTTTGGTCTGATTGCATATGTGAAAGGAAAAACAACATTCAGAGCAAAGAATTACTCATCCACGTCTTATATTTGTAGATGAATTTGCATGGGTTTCAATGTTGCTGAATTTAAAGCTGGCAAACTACTATCTAAATGTGAGTTGATCTTCAAAAAGTAAAATGTGTGAACAAGCTGGAGATCCAGGAGAAAAGACGCAGTGAAGTGCCTCCTTCAGCTGTGCACAAAATTAATACAAGATCAGAAATGCAAAAGGACTTGGTATTTCTGAAGATTTTTTTGTAAGTAAATCAAAAGCTCTTAGTTGTGTGCATCTCTTGCACAGTATAGCTTGGTGGGCATGGTGGTGGTGGGTTGGCAGTTGGACTAGATTATCTTAGAGGTCTTTTCCAACCTTAATGATTCTACGGATACATGATTTTATGATCTCCTGGCTCATAAATAAAACTCAATAATTTGCTTATGTTTCATTAAAGAATAGAATAAAAATGTCAGCTCAGCCATAAGTGAAACAAATCCTTGTACAAGGATCTGATTAATGTTTATAAATATCTGAAGGAAGGTGGGTGGCAATGGTCACGAGGCTATGCTCTTCTCAGTGATGCATAGTGATAGGACAAGGAGCAGTGACCTAAAATTTGAACATAGGAAGTTCTGTACAACAATTTGAAAGAAGTTCTTTATGTTAAGAGTGATGGAGCACTGGAACAAGCTGCACAGAGAGGTGGTGGAAGGCATATCTCCTTCTATGGAGATATTCAAGACCTGGCTGGATGCCTATCTGTGTGACTTCAGTAGATCACAGAATCACCAAAGTTGGAAAAGACCTCCGAGATCAACTATTCCAACTAATTAGTGGTTTCTCTCCATTATTTACATTCATAACAGTCAGTGATGCCTGGGCAGCCCTGTCCTTAAGCAGAGATGGTGGGCAGGGGGGCTCGTTGTCCTTGCTGCTGTGGGGCATACTGCTCTGAATGCATGGGCATACTGCATCTTGTGCTCACAGGATGGGCCGAATCAGTCCAGAAGGCATATGAAAGCATGGTGAGGGCACCATTTGTTCCTGTGCAGCTCTCTGTTCTGCAACATGGAACCTCAATGAATGCAAGAACTGCCATTGCCTGACATGGTTATTAGTGCAGTGCTAAGCATCAGTGCATTTTTCATGAGCATATATTTCTTGAAGCTCAGGAAAATGTCATTGATGTAAATGAGTTTGACCAGGAGCTGCTTCATGGCCCTGAGCTGCCAACATCCATCTCTTCCAGAGCTGCTGGAATATTCAAGCAGCCAAATGATCCAACCAGCTGAACATTTGGGCTGTTTTACTTTTCAGCTAGACTAAATTGTTGCTGTGAATAGCAATGCCTCGTAGCTACAATGCTGTTAGTCCCTGTTCTCCCGTGCACACATGATGTACTGGTGTGTCTATGCAATTCAACAGGGCTCTTGTTTCGGGAAGCCTGCCACAGCCTTGTGCTAGGAATGAATGAGATCCATTTGCTTTCACTGAGATACTCACTGCTGCATTGTTTTACTTGGAATATCCTCAACAAGGTGCAGGACTCTGGGCAGTTCTGCCAGTTTGCACAAAGGGAATTTCTGCTGAGAAGGGGAAGAAGGTCCTCATGGACTGCACACAGAGTGATGCCTCGAGATGCTGTGCCACAATGTCTCAGTCATGGACTTATTCAGGCTGGGATTTACTTTCTGCTCTGGCACCAGACATAGGGAAATTTATTTTGTCTTCCCATGCTTTATTCACCTAGCTATAAAAGGAATGATGCTATCTACTGCTTTTTATGAAGTGCTATAAGGCTGTGGCTCTGTGGGCATGAGCTGTACTTTCTACCAGGAATCAGCGGCTTAACCTCAGGGAAGCTGAACCATAAATCTTTGTGGGGCAGAAAACACAAAAGCGCTGCCTTCTTTTTGCCTCAGGCCCTTTAGGTGCAGTTTCCTTCACTTTTAGGCAAAAGCCAGCCATCTCCTGAATGTTACTTCTTCTGATTTGGCCTCTGAGTATCAAGGGACCCTGCTATGAACCAGAAAATGTTAATGGAACTACAGACAGGACTCTCCTGAGACACTCCTATGCCTTACAGTCATCTGCTACTGCCAGGAGTGATAGCCAGGAAGCCACAGGAGATCAGATAGCCACAACTAGGGGTAAAATAAAAGTGAGATTAATAGTATGGAAGGATATTAAAAATACACACATGCTTGCGTCCCAGTGGCTGTCATTCTATATAACATCAGTGAAAGCTCATGCCTTCCATGTGAACTGTGTCAGCAATGAGACTAAGGAGATAAATGCCCCAGAAACACTACATAGGCATGGGCTGAGAGGGGCTGACACCAACAAACAAGATCTCATCTTTACTGTGATGATCAGCATGATTTCTAGATAGCAGAAAAATAATTTGGGAGAGCAAATCAAGGTACTTTTTGCTTGGGGTTAATGCTCTTATGAACCAAGCCCTTGCCCCTCTGTCTGCAGAGCTTCTTAACGCATGGAAGGAATTCAGGAAACTCTGGGGACCACTGTGATTTCCTTAAAGAACAAGCTGTTTTTCTTTAGGCACTGAGCTATGATATAAATGCCTGTAAGATCAATAAGTATACAGATGTTGTAAATTATTGGAGGATCAATAAGTATAAAGAGAAGTTAGGCTTAATAAGATTATGACATTAGAAAAGATAATCAAAGCTAAATGGAAAGTGCTCACTGGTGTTGGGGGCTCATAAGGAACTCCATAAGCAGCAATCTCTAGAGAGAGATCCTTGTTTGGTGGCAGTCAGCCCTTAAATTGGGTCTAGGAGAGGTGCAGCCAGGCTCCACCCCTTCTGATCACACAGCTGAATTGCCTTCACCTGTGCTCCCATGGCTGACTCAGCCCTTGCCTCAGGTGATCAATCAGAGATTCAGGCCATGATCCAGCAGTTCACCTCCAACTCCAAAATCACTGCACAAAGGAATTAGACAAGGAGGAACACGGACAAATAGGTGAGACTGAAGCATTTGTTTGCTCACAGAAAAACTAGAAAACAAAATTACTGGATGCTCATTTTCTTTACAAATACGTCGCTGTTGTCGTTGCAAAGCCTACCTCTGAGACAGTACCTAATAGAATATTCAGGTAGAGAACAGAGATGATTTCTGCCCAATGCCTGCCCATTCTTTTGAAAATCTACTACAACTAATGATGTTCATTTCCTGGGCAAGAGTGCAGGAATTGTCCTGCTCAATCCAGTGATACATCTCATCTAATCTTACTGGAAGCAGTGCCGAGTCTATTGGAAAAAAAATAAAGGGTGTACTGATGGAAAACTACAGAATGATGTCTCTAGCTAGGGGTGATTTCTTTCTCTGGGCATTGAATTCTTTGATGAGCTCCAGCTGCCCGGGTGGATGTTAGGACAACAGACTCATAGGCTCTACTTGAAATGCTGGGTGATTAGCTGCTGCGTGCTCTTATTTTGTGTCTTCAGGTTGTGGCTAATTTTTGTGTTAAATTTCTGATTTCTGTATTTGAAAGTAAATAGTATGAATAATTAAAACCTAGCCTCTAACAACTGGTTGGTAAGGGTGGGAATTGGGCTGAGTGGTGTGCATGCAGGAGGTTATGAAGCCTACTCTTTGCAGGAATGAGAGAAAAGTCTTCAAGTTGATGAAATACAATTTTCTGGATGAGTGCATGAGCCACGATCACTACCTGGGAAGTACAAATGCAATCTTCTCTAGGGTTATCCAGTACTCTGTGGTGAATCTATCTGCTCTCACTGCTATGTGGTCAGTGAAGGATTTTCAGGCAGAGTCAATCCTTACAGGGTACCCCCATGTGGTTTCCTGAGAGCAGACTCAGGACGTGTCATACACTGGCTTTTTTATAAACGCTGGCTTCTTAGGAAAAGCAAATTTCACATTTTAAAAATTGTGGAAGACTGGGGGCTTCTCTGAACACTTCATCGATGTGTTCATCTTGCATTACAGTGGGGAATAGGAGAAGCAGAATAGAGTTGGAAGTATTACAGGAAGCTGGCATGTTATTTTTTTGCATTTGCTTTTTTTTTTTTTTTTTTTTTTTTTTGTATTCTATAGCACAATGTAAATAAAACAAACATCTTAACTATCAGTGCCAGCTCATGAAAGGAACTTTGTATTGCAACTGTGCCACCCTCTCTAAAAACAAACAAAAATAATTTGCAGCCTGTTAGGACTCTGGAGGAGACCCACCTGCCAGGAGAAAGGCATCTTTCAGGTTGTTTTCTTCCTTGCCTGCACTTTGAGGCCAGAGTGAGCCCTGAGGGATGCAGCTGAGGGCCCTTTGGCCGCCATGCTGCTGGCTCAGTCACAACCTGCCACAGAGGCTCAGCCCTCCCAAGGAAACCACCAGCTCTGCTGCTCTGATTTTCTATTAGAGTGCAAACAAGGCTCTGATACACAGTCTGTCCTTGTTAGTGGTAGATGAGGGGATGCAAGCACAACCAAAGGAGCAAATTGATCAAAACTTGACTAAAAATGACGTGCTCTGAGGAGGCAACTGGGAGCTGCTTTTTTGCATGCCCTGGAGCTTGGGTTGTGAATGCAAAAGCATTCTGGGGAGAGACCTGGGGAAAGGCTGACTGAGGGTGTTGGTGGTTTCACCTCTCAGTAAAGTGGAAAAGTTCTCGTCTGGACTCGGTGTGTGGCAATGAGGCTGAGGTCTTGCGCACAGACCTGAGAAAAAGCAAATGGTTTGTGGGACCTCTGTGAGCTGCTCCAACACAAGGAGAACCAGGGACCAGCAAAGTAAAGCGGCCTCTTGACCAACAAGAGCCCTCCTGGCTCCTCCCTTTTGGTCTGGTAAATCAGCTCCTCTCGGGGTTGCTCATCTCAAATTATTCTTTCTTACCCGATAAATAATTTGGAATTATGTGCTTATATACCCATCTGGAGATCAGTTGAAAATCATTGCAGACTAAGTCTGTGTATTATCTGTTGTTTGTAATGCCTATTTTTGTGAAAATGACTGTAATGAAGATAGTTAGGTAGAATGGAGAGACAGCATAGAGAAAGCATATCAGGTGCCACAAAGTGGAAAAGGCTGAATTTCCTCTGGTGGAAGACGTTTGATTTTGTTACCTCCATTGCAAGATAACCTGAAAAAGTAAGAGACTGCTCTGACAAATCGCTTTTATTTTGTTTCTTCCAGTAACTCCTGAACAAAGGAGAGATTTGTTTTTTGATGCTCTGTGTCAGATAATTCCTTCTCTGACTCAGCCACCCTCTCCCTCCCCCAGCCCTAAATCAACTAACACAGTACTTTGACTGTACGCCCATGCAATCAGCAGTCTGCAAATGGGCACAGCTCTGTGCCTCAGGGAGCATTACAGCACCAGTGTCTGTGTTTTCCATATCAACCTCCCCATTGTCTCTCTCTGTACAGGAGAGGTAGGATCAGGCAGATGCCATTACCCTTGCAAACAGCAGCAATAAGGCCATGGGAGATGTCCCCTCATGGTCTTATCCCATGACTTTAACTAAAGGAGGCTAGGAAGGATTCTAGGCAAGGTCTGACAGGTCTGGAAAGGAAATGCTTTTCTGAACATTGAGACTTTTAATCCAAGAGAGGAAGGGGTTTTTGCAAATACTGCTATTACTGACAATCAGTGGAGGGTTTGAAAATATCTCTGCAGAGTGAACAGAGAAGGAAATTTGAAGATAATGTCAGTTAGCAGGGAGTAGGGTAATACAATGAAAACCTTAAACGTGAGTTTAACGCTGCTGTGATATGACTTCATTGTCACTGAGCTGATTTGGGCCAGAAAAGAACGTGACTGAAATCTTCACAGTTTCTCAAAGTTAGCTTTGCAGGTATGAAGAGATAAAGCGCAAAATATAAAGTAGGCAGTCGTGACTGAGATAGATAAAGAAGGCTGAAATAGTGAAGGTCTGGAGCTGCTTTTCAAAACCACTGACAGACCACAGGCAGAGCGGGAAGGTGACAAAACCCAGCCTCAGCCAACACAGAAACAGCAAAGAAAGAAATGACTTTGGAGGAATGGATTTGAAAGGAGAAAAAAAAAAACCAGAGCAAAATATTGACTTCCAAACTTTCCCTCAAAAATATGCCTTGCATATTCTTTCCTGCATGTACCAATAGCAGGGTTCAGTTTGGTTTTTTTTTCCCAATTATGGCTTTCTCTGCTTTCCTTTTGGAAATGATCTGAAAGATGGGTTCTATTTGTATGCTTTCCTGGTGCTCATTTTGTTTCACAGTCAGAAAGAATGATCAGAACCTTGAAAAGAAAATATTTTGTGTTTTTTTTTTTTAACATTAAAAAAATATCTAGGACCCCTGCAAGTATCTGTGGATTTCTCATATTCAATAAATCTTGTTCACTGTTCTTGTTTCTCTGCCTTGCTGTTTGTGAAAGTAGAAGAATATGGTATCAACTCCTTCTATTCTTTTTGTTATCAATTATTTTAAAAGCTGGACTGCTTAAATCTTAGAAATGAATCGCTCCAAAAATAGCGAGGAAAAAAAATAGGAACAACCCAAAGGTACATTCCACATTCCCACCCCATTCTGAAAAGATACCTGGGTTTGAACTGCCCAAGTGCTTGTGTTCATCACCTGCCCCTTGGGTACATTCACCATGATCAGCTATGCTGTTTTCTATGTAGCTAGCAAGAACATTGCCCAACTTGGTAAACTGCAAACCCCCTCTTCACTGTGGTACTTGGCTTCCCTGTGGTGTCTGACTTCCCTGCTGTGGGCTCCAGTTCAGACCATGAGATACAAGGAGACCTGATGGGAGCTTGACTGCAGCACACAGGAGTTTCCCTGCTGCCAAAGGACAGAATGAAGTGGGTGTAAGCAGAGGTTTGTTACTGTGTGAGCAAGCTCTCAAGTTGCCACTCTTGTTTCTACTTGGAAAGTGAAGAGAAGCATGAGTTGGAGGTCCCATGCCTCTTGAAGGTGCTGGGCATAGCACTCACAGTCTCCTACTGCATACACGTCTGCGTGGGATGACTGGCAACAATCAAAATGGTGTGCTCAGCTTCAGTTACCTTCCCAGGGATGTTAGAGATGCCTGACACGGGGCAGTATCCTTGCACACAATTCTGAAAAAATCAGGGAAACTTCTAGCTAACCACTAGTGGGAACTTTTCCCCAAATGAATTTATTTTCTTTCCAGACAACGTTCAAAATGGATCTGACATTTGATTTAGGAGCTTGCAAAGGCTGCTTCTCAGAAACACATCTTTCTTAGATCCTACAGTGTTGTTCTGTCTGGGAGAGGAAGGATTTCTATCAGTAATATTCCATGGAATTACAGCCTATATAACTCCAAACTTACTGCAGGAACCGTGGCATGTTAAAAAGATGTTAAAAGAGTTCTAAGTAAAATTAATCTGTCAATAGTTTGAAATCAGCTATGTTTTTGAAAAGAAGAAAAATATCTGTGCTTTTTTCCATACTTCCTATTTATAATTACTCCAACTTTCAAGTAGATCTTTTGCATTTTCATTACTATTATTTCATACTGTTTAGTTTTCCTTTGCTTGGTAACTATTAACAGGCTTAAGCTTGTCATATACATAAAGACTCCGGGAGAATATACTATGCAAACATAAGTCTGTTGTACAGCTGTCTGCCCTACATTGTGTTACCCAGAGCAGTTCTTCAAGGTGTTCTAGAATTTATTGTTTCTGTCTTGCTTTATTCTATGTGCTTTTCTGGAATATACTTGCATGCTCTGGCTCTTCTCCTCTTTCTCTTTGCTCTCCATTTCTTTCTTCACCAGGAAAATATCTGAAATTTCCAATTTCTATTGCATTCCAGTCCTATTCATGTAATGACGAACTCGTAAGTCTGCTTTTTATAACAGTGTGTCAAAAGCTCCGTTTGCTCCTTGACAGGCAACAAACACCTCTGGCTTTTACTGAGACATTTGCTACGCAATGCAATGAATCACACTCTGCAAACAGTGGCATTTGAGAGCCTAAGACAACACAGGATTTATTCAATATAATTACAGTGCAGCTATTCATAAAAGGTATGATAGAACTGATCCGGAAGGAAGATCAGCTGGCAGGAGGGGAGCATTCCAGACAATACCCTTACATGCAGAATCTTTATGAGAGTTTACACATGAAAACATCCTTTGGTTTTGGACCAGTTGAGTTTTTAGACTATAATATTAATGCATATTACTAGTCTACTTCCAATAGTATATAGTCATAGTGCTCACTGAATTTTTAAATTTGTACTGGAAAAAATAAATCCTTGATACTGCATTTAACGATGTTATTAAGAAGTTCAATTCGTGGCATAGTTGGTGTTATGCTCAGCCTTGCAATGCTCCTTCAGGTGTATTATGATTTTGCCTCTTACCTTCTAAATGTACCAAAAAATGTTGTGGTTTTGCTACCTTTTACCAACATGGAGACGAATGATGCCTTCAATATGTTTTCACTATTTGCAAAGTCATCTGAATTAAAATTCAGCTCTTTCATATTTTAGGCCATTGTTTTGACATTAACACTGAGTTTAAATAAAGATCTTGCTTAGGATGTAGAATTGATTAGGACTGGGTGAAGAGAGTAGTCTTGAAAAATTGTTGATTTTGCAGCACGTGTGGGGATGCAGGGCTGGAGAAATTCTATTGTTGCAGAAGTGCCACTGGAAACTGGGACATTATCATGGCCTGTTCATTAGGTCTCCATTTCACTCCTAACAGCAGAGGCTGTTCAGGTTTGGAGTAGGTTGATATGAAGCCATTTTCTAGGAGTGACAATCTGATTTCTGTACTTAGGGGATAATTGCCTATTTCACACAACATTTTTCCCTCCTTCAGGAACAGGTTATCAGTAACCACCTTCTTGTAATTTAATTTTAAATCAGTTTGAAATTGGAGGGTGAATTTGAATACATACAGTAGGTTGCATAAGTCTATCACCCCTGTTTCAAAAATGAGTATTTAGGTGTATAAACTGAATGCTAGCTATTTCATAGAATCATGGAATGGTTTGGGTTGAAAAGGGCCTTAAAAGTCATATAGTTACAACCCCAGGAAGAAACAACAGCCCCAATCCCATAAGTACACAATATGTTTTGCTTCCTGTCTCCTGTGATGCAATTGTTTGCTGAGTACTTGATCCAAAATGCATAGAGGCAACAGAGATCCAAATCAACAATTATCCACAATCCATGACTAAAAAAATCTGTGTCACTGTACGAGTAGAACTCACTGCTTTACTAATGGAAGAGAATGAGTTACACAAGAGCAAGAGGACCAGTTCAATTTATTGTGAAACTGATTCTTATTTCATCTTGAAACTGATTCTTATTTCCCTCTCTGCACTGTAAAGCAGGTTGATTCACTCTATGCATGTAGAGGAATACTTTTGATTCTCTTCCCTTGATGTGTTTTGTTATTTCACATATGCTCACCAAGAGTAGAGAAGTTGAGTCCTTAGTAAGTTTTATTTTCTGCTGTTGACATAACTCTTGATAGGTTTCAGATTGGTGCCTCCCAGGAGCCCCAGAGAGAAAGCAACCCTGAGACCCAGGTATGGCAAAGACATGGAAAAAAAACCCAAAACACAACAGATTGGTGGGGACATAAAACCCCTCAGGAACACTCCTTATATTAAGATCTAACACAGCAACATCCACCTCCTTATTTATCATTTAAAAAAAAAAAAAAGAGAATCCTGATAAGATAAATATTCAAATGTATGAACTATTTCCAAAGTATTCCAAAGTTTTAACACTCTGTGTAAAAATGTTCCCAGCGTATACTTTTGTATAATATTTGAATATTTAAAATCATGCTGCTTTCTTCATTATAAGATATTACTACAGGAGTATATGTTCCCTCTGTTTCCCTTTTGTATGAATAAAACCTCTTTGGTGCAAAAAGCACCGAAGTCCACCAGCAGAAAAAACGCACTTGTGAAACTCATTTGCACTTAACCACAAAGTGCTGAAGTGTGTGCCTCAAATCTTTTGACTTTGTGCTGAAAGAAATGGAACTGCTCATGCAATTACCCTCAGATGTTTATTTAGGTACTTTGCTGATCAGGTTTAAGTGCGAAAACATTATCTAATGATTGATCTTCAAAATCTCTTACTGCAAAACGTTGGCAATATAGAACTCTGTTGTAATAACACAGGCAAAACTGTGAATTAACATGAGTCAGGGGACAAAACTGA
The DNA here is from genome assembly GCF_023343835.1 of Lagopus muta. Lineage (NCBI taxonomy): Eukaryota > Metazoa > Chordata > Aves > Galliformes > Phasianidae > Lagopus > Lagopus muta. The sequence continues at coordinate 22,953,703 of NC_064439.1, forward strand.
GCAGAAGCTCAGACAGTGACCCAGATCTCAGGCACTGCTGGTCAGTGTCCTCCCTAGTTTTGTATTATGAGTTTTATCTATACAACATTTTGCAGTGCTTATGAGAGCCCTCATTCCCCAAGGGGGCTAGGACAGGCAGGAGTGAAATGTCCTATAAAAGGATGGTACTCAGATGGCAAACCATGGGGCCAACTTGTACTGCCTTCTGCACTTTCCTGTTGTAGACCTCTCCTGGAGTTTTGTACTAAATCCCAGTATTCCCATTCATGAAGAACAAGTGCAAGAGTATATGCCTGTATAAGAGGATTTGGATATGTAGGATTTGGATATGTATATGCATGATCCACAGAAACATACAGTTATTTATAACATCACCCCTGCAGAACAAACAGCAGTTCCTTGGTCAGGTGAGAGCAAATCCCCTCTCAGCCTGCTTCAAACCAAGGGCACAAATGTGCAGGAGCTGCTGCTGTTGTTTGGCACTCAGGCCATCAGACATTCTATTGAGAAAGAAAAGGCCAAGTGGTGTGGAAATACAGACTTGGCAATGTGAGACCCCCATGCAGGCTGAAATTCATCAAGAGTAAGATAATGCCCATGTTCTATATACGATCCTATCAAGAGCTTGTGGGTTTAGGAAATGTGTAAGAAATGGGTTGAAGAACTTAATTGGCGGCAGGTTTATTTTGTAGGTCTATTTTCTTAGGACCTAAGCAAAGAGCCACATTTCTGTAAAAATAGGCTCTGCTAGAGCAGTTTTATAAATTCACAAGTCCAGTACTAAAAGAGTTAGGCTGTTACTACTTTGCCATATGAATAAAAATGGCAAGAGGGTTCCTAATGTAGGAAAAAGTAGTATACAGACAAAGACCTGACTGAAATCATTCTGGATAAAAACCAGGTGGAGATTCTATAAGGCCAAAATGAGAGCAAGTAATAGAGTCAAGACCTCAGTATTCCTACTGTCCTCTAATAGAAGCTTCCATTAAAGTGCTTACTGTGGGAAATGGAGTCACACACTGCATTTTGATTACGATTTTCTAAGGTCACCTCCCAAATACAGAAATGTAACCTTCTTCAATTTAGCTGGAAGTCAGAGAGCTAATTTCTACAAAACAAAGCTATGTCTCATCACATACTGCATGCCCAATTTGCCTTTTGCTTTCTGTTGCTCATCATCATTCATGCTGATCACGGACACAGTTAAAAGCTTTTCATTTCACATCTGAAGCTGAAGAAATCTTAAAAAACTTTCCTCATTTATGCTTCAGGCAAGAAGAGAAATGGGCCCAGGCATCTCAGGATGCAACTACAGGTGAGATTAGCCCAGCAAATGAAGATTTTCTGTGGCAACTTGGATTACAATTTCTGTGACAGGTTTTTTATTTTATATTAATGGTAAGTTGGTTGCTTTGCTCTGAATGCCTCAATCCCTGAAGACTTTCTCTCAATCTCTTTGCTCTTGCAGTCATTTGATCCCTTTGACTGACCCTCTTTATTTGTAAACTGAACAAATACCCACAGCCTTTCCTTCCAGTAGAAGTTTTGTAACTAGTTTCTTTCAAAATCCTGCTTGCCATATGGTAAACAATAAAAGGAATAGACTTTGAGATGCCTCTTATTTTGATATTTTAGGAAGGTTGGTTTTGCTAGAGTTGCAGCTGTTGTTAATTTGAGGAGGGCATGACACCATCCCAATGGGGAATCTGAATGCAAATGTATCTTGTGAGGAATGAGTGTGTCACACTGCTGGCAAAGGAAGTGAGGAAAGCAAAGAAGGCGTCTGATGGCCTTTCTAAGACAGCTCTGTACCTGGGTGGTAAAAGTGCATCAAAAAGAAGGAAAATCAGGAGAAGTAATTTCAACAGCGTGCTGCTGTCTGTCTAACTGGAGTTTGGCTTCCTGTGTTGTTCATCCCAAATCTTTCCAAGATGATTCTGGAACACTGATATGTAGTTGTCCGTAACACCAGGTGAAACATTTTGTCATCAGTTTTACTCAAATAGCAGCTGTCAGATTGCAGACCTAACAAAGAGACATTGACTACAAGTAACATAAAACTGAAGGTAAATGGCATTACTGAGCAATCTGAATACAGCAAACCCCATCTATTTCTGCAGTATGAATTACAGACTCAGCACAAAAGTAAAGCCAAATTGTCTGAAACAGACATATTTAGCCAATAATTCACATTTTGTAATTACTAAAAGCAAATGAGGACTAGGTCCAAAGCATGAATAAATCTAAAGGACTTTTTCCTTTGGCCTTGATGGGCTCAGATTTCTTTTTCTTTGTTTCCTTCTTTCCCTGCTAAAATCAGCATCACAATTCATCCTGATGTCAGAAATACAGAAGTCCTATTTAAAAGTTAGACACAAAGAATGTGTCATTTCAACTGGAATAAAATGTCAGAGCTGGATGGACTATATAGATATAAGATCACAACCAGTGCCTCCAAGTTTTAGATGTTCTGTCCTGTATGATTCATAACCTAAAGGCATGAGAAAATCCAATTCTAGCTACTGGATTACTGTGCACATAAGAAATTTATGTTCTTAATCTCATTTGCTGTAAAAATGCAGCACCTAGGCATGGCATATCTTCAGATTATCAGGTTCTGTACTTTGAATTTAGATGCTTAAAGTGGAGATGAAAGAACTTGAGCATATTTCAGAATCGATGTTTGCCTTTACTACTTATACTAATAATACTGGTATATACTTTGCTTATGGTCATACTTCACTATGCCTGAAGAAATGCTAATGTATTGCCATTTAAAGAAAAACAAGTGTTGCTCACAGCTTTCTAGATACTATTGCAAATAGAAATACTGCTACAAGTGTATAACTATTACATTTTAAACATCTTGTAATAAAAATTGGTAATTTTCATGAGTCATAGTATTTATAGTTCTTATAAATGTTCAGGACAAAATGGAATGAAAAAATGCATAAGTGATAGTAGTCATAATTTATATAAAATTAATTTTTGCATTTGCTATAAATTCAACTTTTGTATCTCCACAGATTTTGCCTGCTTTGTTCCAAAAGGCCTTTGCAAATGTTGGCAGTACACAGAAAATAGCACAGAAAAAGTCTGAACAGTATTACGGTCATTATGAGGCCATTCTCTGTGGACATAGATGGTTTTGGGTCAGACCCAAAACTGTTAGGAAGTGATTAAGAAAATTAGAAGTCCAAGAGCTTGAGTTACCATGTCTAAGGCTTTCCTTGGAATGAAAGATGATAGGAAATACAGTTTGCATTTGCAGATTTGCATTTGTTTGAATCCTATTTAGCACCATTTTTGTGAAAAGTTAACCAGTGAGCAGTGGAAGATGAAGAATCTTGACAACACAGCCAAATTTTCAGTGACAGCACTGTCTCAGAATCCTTGAGAGCACTGATGGGCACTGATATTTCACACTGTGGAGCTTGGAAAAACAGAGGAATAGAGAGAGGCTTCTTGATGAGATAAGCAAAGGTGTGCCTGCTGTGTTCTGGGACACTTACGGGAATCTTTGCTGTTGTTTTCCATGTCTGGAAGCTGTTAAAAGGAAAAGTAATCCTCAACTCAGTAAGAAATGGCACACTGCCTGAAGTAAAATGGAAATGCAGGCACTGTTTTCTTGATGTAGAATGAAGGGTATTTGTACAGATTACTGTGGCACAATTCAAATATTCTACTTCTGGGAGATGTGAATGCCGCCAGCTCTGTGGGACAAATGTCCCTAGACGAATATCAAATAATGTCCATAGGTTTAGTATTTCTTTGAAAATGAGTTAACATTAACTACCAAAATTCTGGTAACCAATTATCACAACAAATACACAATTCTTCCCTTCCCTTCCCTTCCCTTCCCTTCCCTTCCCTTCCCTTCCCTTCCCTTCCCTTCCCTTCCCTTCCCTTCCCTTCCCTTCCCTTCCCTTCCCTTCCCTTCCCTTCCCTTCCCTTCCCTTCCCTTCCCTTCCCTTCCCTTCCCTTCCCTTCCTATTGTGGGCAGCTCCCTCTGACAAATATACAGAGGAGGAGAAGACCCACTGGGAATATTTATCTGCTACAAAATAATTTGCAGTATTACCTGAAACCCCTCACCTTCACGCAAACAGATTTCTCCCCAGTTCTGCCTCCAGTAGACATGCATCATTCCCTCAGTGCTCATATTTCCCACTGTTTACTCAACAAAGTCTATTTTGGCTCTTTCAATTTCCCTTTAACATATTGCTTGTTATAATTTATGTCTCTATTTAGTAGAATTTATATGCCTACTTGTTGACAGACAAGCTCAAGACTTCTGAATATATGAGCAGTCAGACAGTAAAAGGATGTGGCTCTTCCCACTGGAAGGCTCTACAGTAAGATTGGTTACCTATCCAACAACTTTCATAGCTTTGCCTCAGCATTTATTGTCCCAGTGTAGAAAAAGATGAATGTAATTTTGTAGTCTGTGTTGTGTTGAATATTACGGATAAAAAAAAGCCAGTGGTTATGCCCTTGACTCTAAAATGAGTTTTCTCATTGTGTTTGCATATGTGAACAATAAACACATTCAGTCCACGAACCACATTTCTTGTACCTGTAAAAAGCAGCTGCTAGCTTTTTATTTAGTAGTGCTTAGGTACTCTCCTAACAAGTTTTGACATGGTTTGTGTGACTGCTTAAAGAAACATTTAGCTACCTAGTAAATCCTGGCTTCCAAGAAAAGTTCAACCAGATTCTTCTTTCCATTTCTCCCTCTCCAATAAATACCAAAGGCACATAACAAGGCAGATGTTTTCTTGCTTTCAATGAAGAACCCACCAGTGGATTAGAAGCATTAGTTCAAGGAAAGTGCAGATGATTTTTTTTTTTATTTTTTTATTTTTATTTATTTATTTTTTTTTTGTGACCATTTCAGTCAAACAAAAATTTGATGCCTGAATTATAACTTCTGAGAAGGGTCTAATAGTTGAGATCCTGATACATTAAAAAGCTGTTCTCTCAAGATATAGGACCATGTACTGAAATGTAAGACTGGCATGGGGCAGCTTGGGTTGATAGTGAATAATTGCTAGCTTAAAAATGGAATCATTTCCAGTTCAAATTCATTTTTGTGTTTTATCAGTATAAACTGATGAGAGCAGAAGTTACTAGATATTATTGTTAACTGTTAGATCTAACAATTCTACATGACTCTTGTGTAACTGCCATTAAGGTACCAGATTAAAAACCCTGAATCTTAGATAAGTATTTTGCTCTTGCAAGAAGAATTGCTCAAAGGATATTTATGTCTTGTCCAAGAACATTGAATGCTTTTGAAACCTCAGGGATATGATCCAACAAGCAGAGGATGTTAACACAGTGAGGCAGTGGGTGGTGAAACACTGCGAAACACTATGAAACACTGTGGACCAGTGGATCATTTCCTCTGGTGCAGATTTTTATGAGCACGGCATGCAGGCTCTTGCAAATTGCTAGTGAAAAGTATAGCGGATGGTGGTGACTATGTTGAAGAATAGTGTTCTGTACCTGAGATTCTGCTCTAACAAGCAGTGTTATTGTGCTCATTGTATCTGCTGTAGTTTCCATGGAAATTAATAGGAGGCATTACTTTCAGAGTGATCTACATACTATTCTAAAAGTATTTTACTCTACTTCTAAGTCACTGCAACGTGAAAACTGTTAGGATTGCTGGCACACAGATGCTGCGTTAGCTTGTGGCTCCCCACTTTATCCACCACAGTGTTGGATTCTGCTTTTACATATTGTTTCTATAGGTTTCTGCTGCACTTCTCTCATTGTGAAACATCTGAGCAGTGAACACCAATGTAGTGAGGACGCTAAAGCTTGCAGACACACACGAGGCTACGCTTATCCCAGCATGTTACCTTCAGTTTGGCTGACAGTGCAGTTGGTAACTATGCTATGCTATGTATCAAAACTTGTCAGCATTTTCACAAAATCTGTTTCTCCTTTCAAAACAGTTCTCCAGGAATCTGCCTACCTCTTCTATTCTTGCTGCAACATGGATCTGCTAGCATATCTGAGTCAGTTCGGGATATGTGTAAAAAAGATACCCATATAATTCTCCTGAAAAATATTTCTGATACAAACAATCATATATTCATGAAGGGTCCGAAGTGATCACACAACTTATTTCTGCATCTCTTGTTGCCTCATGTTGCTTCACAGTATTCTGTAATGTACATAGGTTGCTCCAAAAGTAATGCCTTGAGTTCTGGTGACACCTATGCAGCAGCCTAACAGAGAAACAATATTTTGTCATAAAAGAACAAAAACATCTATTAAGGAGGGGAAAAAATGGAAGAGCTCAGCTGTATGGCTTAGTTCACGAGCAGGTGGGCAGCACAGTGCCGATGACAAGTGTGTATGGAAGGAAGTCTTCATGGTGCACACATGAGGGATATGTGCTTTAGGGAGAGAAATAGAGTCCAGTTCACACCTACAAGATCCTGGTTGCCTATAATGCCTAAGTCTGCATCTGCAGAAAGCCAATGGAGAAAGCTGCTTCCAAACTTTCACATGACTTTGCTCTACTGCTCTGTTGATAACTGTAAAGATATTAGTAGGGCTCCTGCTGCTATTGTAAGCATAAGCTCATCCTGCTGATGCTATTGTTTCATGGTTTTTGAATATAAATAGCTTTTACTATTGTTGTTCATGTTGTCCTATATGCCATATGTAGGATCATATGGCAGAAACAGTGAAAGTATTATGTCAACGAAGCCTTGGTCTCTGTGTTTCTGAAATGCACTTCTACAACAGTTTGTATCTTCTTCTTGAGATGAAGGAGAAATATTCTGCCTTTTCCCTATGCTTTTCAGACTCCAATGTATTTGCTGTGGGAGTAAACACATTTGCCTTACAAAGTGTCTGTGGAAATCTGCAAAGCTCATTGAAAGTCACTGAGACAAAACCAGCTGCAGTTACCTGAAATAACTGAACCCTTATGTCACCCAGTGCCTTACTCACACACATGACTGCAAGGAGGGAAATGGAATAAGACAGAAAATGTAGTATCTCAACACCCATGTAGCTTTGGAAGCAATAGGTAGCAGAAGTGAGTTCCCAGTGCCCTAGTGGAAGAACAACTGAAGAAATGGACATATGAAGGGGAAGAAAGGACTCATCCAGGCAGCTTTGATAGCATGCATTACATGTATCTTCTATGATCACCAGCGCAGCTGAACTAAAACCTCCCCTTCCTTGGTTCACCACAGTGAATGAGCAGGAAGAGGAAGCCCATCTATTATTCTCACTCATCCCAGGTTTTGAGTCTGAAATACACCCAGAGGTACTCTGTCAGCATGGCAAATCATCAGGCAGAGAATTCCAAGGAACTGGATCAGTGGGAGCTTTGTTGACTGAGTTCAGTCTTTGCGTGCAGTCTTCTTGCTACAGCTTTGCTTCTGCCCACAGAGCTTACAACTGAGCACTTTGTGCAAGCATTTTTGTAAAGCAGATGTTGCTAAAAGTTGAATCCCACAGTTCCTTAAGCTTTCAGAGGCAAGTCATCTTACCAGCCTCCTCAGTGTGCTGTCTCAATATTCTAAATGAAAAGAAGTTTCCTACCTTCCATAAAGTTAAGGTTAGGTACAGGATTGATCTGAGAAGGCTGTTTTCTTATCATTTAAGGTTACATATAATGTAAGGTATAAGGCTAGCAACCTGCTTTTGCACCAGAACCAGAATTATGACCTATGGACCCTTTATCATGGGGATAATACTGCATAGGAAAATGGAGGTACTTTGTGTCAAGCAGTGCAACAGAATGCCAAGGTAAAGCTGTATTAAAAGATAGAAAATGCATGTAGGAGGTTAAAAAAGGATGTATGACTGGAAAGCCATGAGTCAGATAATGCATCAGAGGAATCTGTGTTTACCCAGAGGCCAACGTGTCTGAGGTGTCTGACTGAGACTGGCGAGGAGACACTGCTTTTTGTGAAATTGCTTTGGCAGTGAGGTTTCTAATCCATCATCATCTGTAAATTATTGTCATCTTTGACAACTGCTGTTTTCATGAGCCACATTAAGATGTAGTTTTAGGATGTTGTCATTTTTAGCCAAACTAAATGTATGTGATACCAAATATAGCAGCCTGTAGATGTACCATATGTACCATATGCTCAGATAAAATGTAACATATGCTCAGTATCATTTCTCATATCTCTCTCTCCCCTCTTTAGCTTAGAAACTTAAAAAAAAAAAAAAATCTATTTTACTGTAGAATAACCTTTTAAATCACCTCACTAAATGTGCTGAAAAAGCAAATGATTTCCAGAGCAAATGATGGAACCATTAAATACTTCTTGTTCAATGATAGCTGTAAAAAACGACAGCCGCTATCTAATGCTTAGTTTCATGAAGATTTAAAGAGATGCTCAGAAAGCAGATTGAACTTTAGGGACCTGATGCTAACTGTAAAGGTAATTCTTATTTTGGCTTGCTTTGCTCTGTGTGTGAATGCGTACAGACATGACAGCAGAAGCAGAGAAGGGATGAGAGACTTGGGAAGACATCCAAAACCAGTACAAAGACCTGGAAACCTGAAAGCAGATGACAAGAGGGTGACTGCAACATTTTGGGGTGATACGTGGCTGAAGAAGATATAGAGGTAGGAGCTGTGTCCACGGAAAGAAGGGTAGGTGCATAGTCACAAAGCTTTCTTTATTAGAATAACACCATTTGAGAAGATAAAGATCTGTGGGCTGTAATGAGCTTGAAAAGCCTGCTCTACATTGACAAACTTTCTTCGGTTTCTGAGAGGCAGGAATTAGTACAGAAATGAGCAATGACAGCAAATCAGTAGGCTGTCTTCAACATTTCTGAAAATATGCTCAGGAAAACATATTTTAAAGAATTGGAGGCCATTAAACTATATACATCATAACACATCAAGGACAAAATAAGGCAAAGACTTGCTCCTGTCTGTGTGTTGCCTGCACTGCTTTGGCAGCTGTGGTAAGAGCTACAGAAAAGCATTGTGCTCACCTAGGAACCCTGGGGTATAGGGACCGGGGAGTGAGTGATGAGCCTGAGTAGCACTTTTGCTGCCATGAAAGACTTGCTCAGATTGCATATTGGTGAAAGCACAGGCCATCTCTAGGGAATTTCCAAATGAGAATTCCTATTTGACTATGCATTAAAACATTGATTAAAAAAAAAAAGAAAGTCATATTTCTACTTGCTTTGAATAAGGTTAAAAGCTTTAATTTTGTAGCCAAGGCAGTCATGATGATAGGATATCCCATATCAGCCCTGACAGGTAGGAAGTAAGGTCTTAGGTGCAAATGCAGGAATGAGCTTGCTGTGTTGGAGCAGTCCAGCCTAGAGCGAGCATCCTGTCAAACAGTTGCACTTGGGAGGAAGCAAGTCCCATCTTTGTCATGTTCCCAGTTTAAGATGGAACTTAAGAGACAAAGATGGAACTAACAAAAAAACAGACACCAGTTGGCTCTGAGATGCATGGAACAATGAAAAATCTCTTACAATGAATCACATCCACTTGAGATTGTTTTTCCCCTGTTTATAAATGCCTTGTTCCTTCCAAGCACTCAAAACATGGTGAGAAACTGAAATTCACAAATACTGCATTTTACATTAAATTTCAACCTTTCCACCTACTTTTACTAAAAAGTATTTCTAGAGTAAGTTCTGGAGGATTCCTGCATATTTTATTTTTCCTTATTGATATACAGAATTTCTGATCTGCAACCATCAGGTAGATAAAGTTGTCTCTCATTTTACTGATTAGCTTGTGACAACAGGTGGATGAAAAAAAAAATACATCACAGGATTATGACCATTATCAAAAAGCTCTGAGTAAGATATATTTTTGGGGGACTCCCTCACAATTTCCAAGAGGAGTCTTAGGATAATTCCAGAGGTCTCTGTTCTGCCTGCTTTTAAGTACTTCTGTTAACTTGAGGAATATTTTGCTTGCCCAAAGGCCACGTTTATACAACAGGCCAAATCCTAGAAGCATTGCTGTATATGAGCTAAATTTCATGTCATGCTCATGACAGGTCAGTCCCTCCTTGGACTAAGAAAATATGTTGGGATATGATCAGTTTCTTTTATTTCACAGAATCATTCAGTTAGATAAAGATCTTCAAGATCACCAAGTCCAACATCAACCAAGTCCAACCAAGTCCCACCACTATGCCATGTCCCTTAGTGACTATAGGCAGGGAAAATCAGCACATTCTTCAATACAAGAGATGCATTTTGAAAAATAGTCATTAAGGCCTCACTTCAGTAAAATAGTTGAGAAAGTACTTACCTAAATTTTAAACAGGCAAAAATAATTAGATGAGTTCTTAATGGCCACTAGACTGCTTATCTAAACAGAACTACTTTAATACCTTTTAAAAGAGCTCCTTTTTTTTTTTTTTTTTTTTATGGCAAGAATGGTTTTCAAACCTGGGACACGGAATGAAGAACTGAATGGGGTGGGTATTAAAGGGAAGAATTCAAGTTGTTGAAATTCTCTTTGTTTTTTACCTTTTTTTCCGATGGATACAATAAAAAGAATGAGCAAAAAGATTTTTTTCTTCCCTTACACTATTTCCCATCTCAGACTCAGATCTCCTTTAGCAAGAAAGTCCCATCGGAGCTGTTGATTACTAGAGCTGTTAGTCCTGGTCAGAGCTGACAAATGTGCCAGGCCTTTGTACCACAGCCTATAATAATATCCTTTGCTGATGAAGTAACTGCCATTTGGAAAAATTTCTCTGAGACAAAATCAACAACTTTTCCACTCGCTCCATTAATTAAAATTGCCACATTCTGCATGTCAATAAATTCTTTGAAGGCAGTGGAAAAATGGAGAGCTGATTGTTGCCTAAGGACATATTACATCCAAAAGCAATGCAGTTCTGCACTTGCAGTTATTTCAGTCCTAAAGGTCTGGCCACGTGGCTGGCTGCAGAGTCAGAAATCCGAAACATTTTTCCTACACCTTGTCATCGAGTTTATCTATAAATGATCCAAAGACAGTAAACTTTCCCTAGCCTCACTAACTTCTGTGAAGTGTGACACATTTACAGAGCTTTAAGGAAAATTTCATTTTGTCCTTAAAACGCCCTTCTGTTTTTATTTATCCTGTTGGTTACAGAATAGTTATTAAAGCTTTCTTCCTGGTGTGGTGTGCTCCTCATAGAGGCACCACAAGATTAGTTACCCTTTACTGAGACCTATAAAACAATATGAACAAAATGTGTGATTGAATATGAAACTGAATCATAGCATCATAGAATCATAAAATCATAGAATGGTTTGGGTTGAAAGGAACCTTTAAAATCATCTAGTTTCAGCCCTCTGCTATAGCAGGGACACCTCCCTCCAGACCAGGCTGCTCAGCCCCATCCAGCCTGACCTTGAATGCTTCCAGGGAGGTGGCAGCCACAGCCTCACTGGGCAAGCTGTTCTAGTGCATCACCACCCTCACAGTAAAGAATTTCTTCCTAATATTTAGTCTAAATCCACCTACCCTCTTCTAGTTTAAAGCCATTTCCCTTTGTCCTGTCTCTACATGGGGAGGGACAAAAAGTCCTTCACCAGCTTTTCTGTAGACACCCTTCAGGTACTGGAAGGCTGCTATAAGGTCTCCTTGAAGACTTCTCCATGCTGAGGAGTCCCAGCTCTCTCTGCCTGTCCCCCACAGGGGAAGTGCTCCAGCCCTGTGATCATCTTTGTGGTCCTCCTCTGGACCTGCACCAGCAGCTCTGTCATTCTGGTGCCCCAGAACTGAAAGTAAAAGATATTTTATCCTCAGTTGCCAGGTTCTTCTGAATGAATACAAATGTAAATTAATAAGCAAAAGGAAAATTCTCTGTCTTGGAACACAGACAGTGAAACTGGGAGACACTGCCTGCAACTAACACTGTTGTGATGCCATTTGCTGTATGTTCTACTTTGGTTTAAAGTATAACCTGGGAGAGGTGTTCTGTCTCCCTCGAACAATTCCTCTGTCCTGTTTGAGTTAACTGTTTCCACAGAAGTGCCCCATGCTCTTTGTGAAGCTCAGAGCTGCCTGGGGGTCCTTCAGAAAAACAGTATGAAGGTCCTGCTGTGAGCAAGGGCTGTAGCTACACCAGCAGAAGTGGGGTCTTGGTGGCACTGAGCCCTGTGCTGTTGGGTGCTGTTGTTAGAGCCACTGCTATAGGACAAGAGGGACACGGATATGGAAAAGCATTATTTGTAAACCCTCTCAGTGCCTGGCCAAATGAAGGCTCCAACGGAGTGTGTTTCTCTTTCCCTAATCGTTTATTTTCATCATGTCCATCACTTTCTCACTTGTATTAGAGCCAAGGGAAATATAAATCAAGGGTTTACTAAGAATAACTGATATCTTGAAATAATGTTAAATAGCCTCAGAAAAAGAAAAAAAGTTTTCCTGGTGCAGAGGTGCTGCTTCTCTGATAAAAAAAAAAAAAGTCAGGTTATAGAAGCAGATGTAAATAGGTTCTGCTGAAGACAGTGCAATATATCCTCTGCAGCAGCATCCACCTATGGGTGTTCTTGTCATGTCTGAAACAAAGCCACGCTGACAATCTGATCACCTCATCCATCCATCTGCTTTCCCACTCACACTTTCATATCATACTCACTGTCTCTGAGACTGCTGCCAACTTTCTAGGATGTGTTTGTCCCACATGGACCCGAGTCATCCCTGGACATTCCAAGGAAAACCAGCAGGATCCCATGAGGCCACTGTACCTCACAGATGTCTCCTATCAGGTGTCAGATGACAGATGTTACCTGTTTCTGTCATTAAACAAAGCTGCAACAGCAGCATGAGATTTGATGTATAAAGTATTGTTTAGTTAATCCAGAGGTCTCATTGCTTTTATTATCTCCTCCTTTAAGCTTTAGTTCAGCTAATGAGACTCCCTGACTTGTCAGGACAGACTTTGTAGCCTCTCCTCTCCTCTCCTCTCCTCTCCTCTCCTCTCCTCTCCTCTCCTCTCCTCTCCCTTTTTCTCCTAATTATACTCAGCAAATTACAATGCAGATGTAGAGCTAGGACCCTAATCTAACCATGTCCAACATACAGAATTTACTTATCAAGATTTTGTTTATCCATTTCCAAAGGCCCAGGTGGGTATGGGCAAAGAGATGACAGCTTGGGAGTAAGACTCCTGTTCATGTATTTGAAGTGGATTTCTTTGCAATTTATCCCAGATTGTTTTAGAATGTCTGCTTCCTGCTCTGCTGACTTGCTGCTTTGAGGCTGTGCCCATGAAATAAAAGACTTCAGTTTTTGTGTGTTTTTATTTCCTTACAAAAGCTGCAATACAGATTTTTTTATTCTCCCTCCACAATCTCAGTTGTATTATTGATGCTCCTCCCAGAGAGTGATCAAAAGTGTTGCATAAGGCAGCAAAGCCATTTAGGGTTCAGCAACCAAACCAAAGTGCCATTCATTTTCTCTGCCTACCTGCTTTGGAACACCAGGGAAACCCTTGTCCTGTTTCCAACAAAGCAAGGATTTAAGTAGAGAACTGAGAGCTGCTACCACCTTTGCCAGCTGGATATGTGGGCTGCCTGGGAAGCAGGGCTTAGGGAATGTGGCTTGCCCTGTTATGGCTGGTTTGGGAGCTTCCAGGCTTCTGATGAAGATTCTGGTGCTGGACTATTTCCAGGCTGTGTGGCTGGTGGTCACTGCTATTCTCTTGTTTGTCTTACCCTCACTTGTTCTTTGGGTATTCGTCTCCCAAGCAAAATTCTTCCTGGGATTCTGGTGAACTGTTTCCACTCCATTTGCAAAATGTTTGGCCAAAATTATTAAAAAGAGACAGGCAGCCTTGGCAGAGTCCATGAGACAGCATTCAGAGCAGACATACCACACCCAGACTCTCTTGAGGATTTAACCAAGGAAAATGGTAATTCTTTTAATGTAAATCCAAATCTGGGTATCCTAACTGTGGTTATCCAAATTTACTAACAACTTCTTCGGAAAATAGAGCAAAAATAAATAAATTAATTAATAAATAAATAATCTTGTTCTTTCCTTTATATGACCTACACTAATAAATTTTCTATATTCACACGAGACAATCATACAAGAATTTTAATTTCTTGTTTATTTTCATATCCACATTTTCATGGTGGATATCGTATGTTTTGGAAACAGATAATATTTATTGGCTTACATTACAAGATCTCTGAATAAAAGTATTTGCTAGTATTTATTTCTCATGAAATCGTAAGATTTTTTTCCATTGTAATAACTTCAGAGAGATTTGGATTTATGCTCAAAATCTCAAAGTAGATTTTTACTAGCTTTGCTGCATTGGATGAAGAGAGTTTGTGTTTGGTAAACTGATTAACATTGTGTCAAGATAACATCGTTTTCTGTTACGAATTTTGAATGGAGTCATATAGCAAAGTAGGGTGATTTTTGGTTCCAAAATTAATACCTTTGTTCAGAGTTATTGGCACACATAGTGAAATATTTCAGTGTCTCAAGAAAATGCACTAGTATACATAGGTTCAATTTCCTTGAACCTGATTTGACAGAAAATTCATGGAATGCTCTTTAATTCTCAGTATTACTGAGAATCATTTTGGGGGCTAACGGATACTGTCTTCCCATTAGAGACAGAAGAGGTGCTTGCAGCTTAGCCTGTGACCTGAAATTGATAGTGGTTTGATTTAATACTGACCAAAATAATGGCTATATTGCTGTAGTGGCTGAAGGGGCAGTAACATCTGGCAGAAGAAGGGATTTGCAACATGGGAATAATAGAAATTGTCAGAGGCCTTCCAACAATATCCTTGGTTTCACTGCTTAGGGGATGAACTAATTTTGGTCTTATCAGTTCATTTGACTCTTCAGTGATCGTGGCTGTTACAGGATGATGTGTTTCACTTAACCTCAGAGTGATCTTTGAACCTGCCTAGAATTTAATATTGAAGCTCCTGAAAATGAGGACAGTAACAAACAACAGAGGCCAATCAATAAGCTGGATAATTAAGAGGGTCAGTCTATCAGACAGTCTCAGTCTCTCGGTTCTGATATTTCTGATAGTTTCAATCACCAGCTTTAGTGATGTAAAATTCCCTCCTGTGCATCAGTGTTACAGAAACCAATAGGTTTCATTTATGAATCTTACTTTGCAGAGGTTGACATGATTGTTTTGATCCACTGATCTAAAGACATAAACAAAAGATTTGTCATTAGAAGAGATGATGAACTTTCCATGTCACAGCGAAATTTTGGAGATTGCATTTTGCAATAAATGACAGCAGATTGGTGTTGGGAGGACTTGTGCTAGGATAAACCTAGACACGTTCCCAAATTTGAGAGTGCTAGAGTGGAATGTTGGAGTCTTCAGCTGGACCAAAAAAAAAAAAAAGACAAGAGGCTTTGAGAAATGGAAGGAAGTTCTCATTTTATTTTTATAGAGAAAAAGAATTACCCAAGTCCCTGCTGCTATCTTTCTAGCCATAGCCTCCAGATGATCATGTAATGGGCATTCTCTACCACTTTGCTGTATGGTATTTCAGTGCTGAGAGCCTGTGAGCTCCCTTTTTACAGTACGACCCATATGCCTACATTATAAAATGTCTTCAAAAGCTGAGGCTGAGGATCAGAGTATTAAGTGCTAAGCAGAGCACCTCAATGGAAGAAGTTTCAATTTACCCATCACTTTTCCTCACTCTCATCTTCTGCCAGTCCATCTCGCTTCCATGGGTGATAATTAGTCCTCCTCTTGCTGCCAAGCAAGAGAAGTGTGAAATGTGTTTTCTCTTCCAGCAAGTGAAGAGGGATATTTAGGATGAAGGAAATTCAAGTGAAGAAACAAATGTATATTGCATTTTTTCTGGAAGAAAAGCCAACGTCAGGAACTTTCCTTTTCCTCTCCCTTCCTATGTTGCAGTTCACCACCTCCTCGCTGCATTGATGTAAATTTTCACTGGGCTGTGCCCAGCCTGCCTATCAAATAGCTGAGACAAATGAAGGGAAAAAACAACACACTTTTGGAGCTATTTGTAACTACTTATGTTTAGAGAAAATATCAAGATGCTACAACTCAACCTGAGTGTGTGAAAAGGCTATTGAGCTGGGAGAGAAAATTTAAAGTATTCATAAATTAATAAATTAAGACTAGTCTGATTAGAAGTACTTGCCATTCCTTCTAGATAATGAGTCTGTCCGAAGAGGAGGATGGCACAGAATAACACACATCAGAAAGATAGAGTCAATATACCTGCAGCTTTAACACAAAAATACAGTGTGTTTTAATTTGTTAAAAATTATACTTGCCTGGCTGAGGCACTGTGGAAAAAAAGAGATGACAGAGGAATTAATTAGGAAGCGATAAATTTTAGCAAATGTAAAATGTTTCCTTAAAGAAGTGGAATTTGTTAATGAAGTGTTAACCTCTGCTGGCACTTTCATAAAACAAACCACTTCAGGCAGAAAAGCACCACTCTGCAGGGTGGGGTGGAGAGTGGCTGTGAGCAAGGCTGTAGAGGCTGAAATCTTGGTGCAGACAAGGTGCTAGCTAATTAAGAACAGCCCAAAACAAAACCAGCCGAAGAATCACCTCATCCCTGGAGGGTGGCCAGACAGTTATTTTTAATGGAAAAGAGCCTAATTACATCAAAATATAATTTTGGTGAACCACTCTGCTCATTCAGAGGGTATTAAGTCATCTGCAGTTCACTTTGCCTGAAAATTGAGACTCTGTGAACAGGGTGTGAGCTCTTTAGGGAGAAGGCTCTTCTGTTCTATTCTATTCTAGTCTAGTCTACTCTACCCTGCCCTACCCTACCCTATATGTCAGATAGATCCTGAAATATAATGATGAACATTGAAGGATGCTGTGATGTCTGGCAGGAATACAAAATACAAAATTCAAAATATCCAGTTCTCACTGACCATCAAAAGAAAGCCCAGATACAGATGAAGTGAAAGACAACATTAATAATTCTGGTGAAGGAATTTGGGTGTGTTGAAGTGCTCTCTCTTTTCTTCAGAGATACTTCTAACTCCAACAAAATAAAAACAGGTAACTTTATATTTGTCAACATCAACTTCACGTAGCCAAATTGCTTCTGGATAGTGATGCTAGTGGGTTTGAAAGTTCTCAAACCTGGCTTTTTAAATGGGAAAAAGGCTCTATTTGAGACCACTTATATAGAGAGAGAATTCAAAGTTGCTAAATCCTGCTTGCCCAGTTGCACTCAGATATCAGAAGATCAATTTATGAGTTTCCAAAGCCTTTGGACTAGCTCAGTGAGGTTGTCTCAACTTTTGGCAGACTGCTTGTGATGAAGGTGGGTATGTAATCCTCTGCACAGGGTGTGCATCACATAGCAGTGCTGGCACTCCAGTTCTCAATCCCTGACAAGCCTGAAAAATAAAAATCTAGCATACAGTATTCTGCCTCATGGATATGTTATAAATACAACAGGATTTAAAGAGTGTTTTGTAATAAAAAGTTTATTTCTTGTTTTGTGGTGTTATAATTAAAGGAGTCAGCACCTTCTCCAGAGAGAAGAACCTGTGCTCACATCATTCTCTGAGATCTGTAGCGCTAAATATTGTCGGAGAAAACTCTTCATAGCTCCCAAGAATCTGACATATGGCCCCAGCTGTTTGGGTTCAGGTTATTGTAATCACTCTAATCTGTATTTGAGCTGTGAGGGAACTGTCTGGCCTTTCTTAAGAAGGAAAAAGTAACAACAACAAATAAACAAACATGAAACAAAAGTAAAACCACACATCTCCTAGGGCTGTGAGAACCTGATACCAGAGCCAAATCAACAAGAAGAGACAATGGCTTTCAGTGTCAGAGAAAATATGAGACTAATAAGAACATGCCATTGGTAAAGAGACCAAGAAGTGAGATAGATGAACTCCTGCGCAGGGTCTCAGGAAATCCAGGCATTTTGGTGGAGCCAGGTATAGCAGTGAATTTGGAAAACAATGGCAGTTTTCAGAAAGAGGAAGGAATGAAAAATTAATTTGTAAGAAAATATGTCCAATGCCTGATTCCAGTATGACTTTTGCATTTTGAATTCCTGGTAAAATGCAAAAAGACCATATGTATTCGACCACCATATTTTACCACTATTCCTTTGTAATACTGGCTGCTTCATAGTACCAGTTGTCATGAAGTATTTTTCTTATTGTAGTTTCCATATTGGAAAACAGAGTTTAATATTTCAGCTGCTTCTAATTTGACCACACTGGAAATTGGCTTTATTACTAAGTAAGACAGATATATTTCTCAAGGAGTTCAATGAGCCGTTATTTTTGAAGTATAATAAAAATAGCAAAATTCTGTTGATTTCAGATATATTTTACAAGGTGTTTAATCCAAAGGAACTTGGTTTTGAAAAAATAGAAATGTGTAGGAAAAATGTGCAGGCCCTTGTCTGTTCTGGATAGCTAACAGCTAACACACCAGTGGTGTAGATAGATTCCAACCCCCACAAAAAAAAAAAAAAGATGATGGAGATTGGCTCAGGATTCTACTTGCCAGTGAAATATACCAGCACTTTTTATGACAAGCAGAATGTCTCTGGTTAAAACAGCCTCAGAAAGGCAAAAAGAAGAACGCTCTCCAGCAGAAAGCAGTGCGAGTTGTTGAGGACTTTCCTGACAGGGAAGAGTATATATTTGAGGGGAAATTTGGGGTCAGAAACAAAAAGCTGTAGGCACAAAGATGTTATGGATCTGTATGAACCCATCCAGCTATGCTGTATTATTTGGTGGATTACTTTAAGATTAGACGACAAAAGTGTTCACTGTTTTGTTTCTGCTTTGTTAAAGTTCAGAGTCTTGGTTTGGAGATAATTACTCCATAATAATGTTGATAAGTGTTTCATTCATGGTCCATCATAAGCACTTTATTCATGGTCTATCAAATTGTTTGGGAAAACAAGATACTGTTCAAGTAGGACATTTGACCTAACAGGGCTGGTGGGATGATTTTCTAATGATTTTCTTAGCTACAGTGAGTCCTCCAATTAAGTTTGGAAATTCAAAGTTCCAAAATAACTTGGAAGAGCTCATCTTTCTTGGTTGTTGTATCACGTAAAAGACTTCAGGCAAATCTTACGTGTCAAACAATCTGAAAGTTAACCACACCTCACTTGTTACCTTAAAATTCATGAGCAAAAATTTGTAGTGGTCTATGGCAATGAAAAATTCATTCATACTCAAAAGCTATTTGTGAAAGTCACTAGTGTCTTGCAGGATAGAAAAACCTCAGAAAGACATCTGAAAACAGTAAAAAATAGAAATGACAAAACTTATAAACAAATCAAAACAAAATTCTGGTGTATCAGAGTGCATCTCAGTTTGGAAATGGAGCTATCCTCTTAGTCTGTTGCTGGCAAATTGTAACCACATTTGAAAGTATTCTATATTTTAGATAGAACTACTAGTGACATTATGAAAGACATGGGTAGGGATAGGCAATATTATTGGGAGAAACTCAAAGCAAAACTCCAGAAGATGAGTTAATACTTGAGGCTTGGAGAGGAACTCTTCCATTGAAAATGGGATATTGATATCAAGTATTTATTTGTCATCATAATATTACCAAAGACAACAATTAGGTCCATCTCTAATAGCTTAGATTTCTCTTGTCCAGCCTGTCCTTAAAGCACCTCACAAGACAGACATCTGTTTCCCACATGACAAGAGACTTTCCAGTTCCAACATATTAATGTGTGACTCTTCGTCGATGCCTGTTCTTCTTGCGATTTTTCCAGAGGATATGAAAAAAAAAAAAAAGTATTTCTCCTCTTTCTTTGCAGATACTGTTTAGATGCAGAACACCTTATGAAATAAGGGCAAGATATGTTTGATGCCAAAAAAGCATTTGTCTGTGAGGTACCTTTGTCAGCCCAGGGAACCTGGTGGATAACAATGCTGCAGCTTCCCCTGAGCAGCTTGACAATAAGGAGGTGCCACTGAAAGGTTTTGTCCCTTGGCTAGCTGCAAATATTCTTAGCATGCATTTGACCACCATTGTATCACATGCACATGTCATTGCCTAATATTATTTGTGTTCGTTGCTCACTGGTGATAATTCATTTAATGTGAAGCATTTCTTAATAATATACATTGTTCTGGGCCAGGACATATTTTTCTCTTCCAATGTCTTCCTATGCTGGCTGAGTTGTGCAGCTTGGCTGGATTGCTTCAGAAGTAGATCTGTCTTGGCAAACTGACAAACACCTTTGCCAAAAAGAATTCTGCTGAGGAACTGGTGTTTGTGAATGTTCGAGAACCAATCTGGGAAAGGGCTTTCAGGCTTTGCTGTTCTGTGGGCTGCCAACATTCAGACACTGTATAAATATGCATTGCCTATTTCTGTTTTGTCCTTATGACAATAGACACGTGTTCACTAAATCAGTGGGACACTAAGGAGATTTTGATTTCGGTGAGTTCATCACTGACAGTACCCACAGTGATTTTCAGTGTTGCCTCATTGTCCAGAAAGAGGCAGTTTCGTGGAAGAGATTGAGAAAATTATCATCAAAAGGCTATTAGCAAAGCATGCAGATATATGCATTGCAGGCATATGATATTCTCATTGGTGCATTTTTAAATTTATATATAGATGTACCTAATAAATGAAGGATTTCGATCTCTCAACTGCATGAAGCATTCAAAAGGTATGTGTAATTCAGCCAGGCCTCACAGCTGCCTCTCACTGAACTGTTTGCTGGAGAACTACATAAAGTCTAAGAGCTGAATCCCCTACCTGGTATAGCTTGAAACTGAACACCACTAGAACACCAATTGGGTGATTGGGACCATAGGTGTAAAATCTGTGTAAGTCATGAATATTTAATCATAGGATCATTTGAATTGGAAGCGACCCTTAAAAGTCACCTGGTCCAACTCGCCTGCAATGAGCAGGGGATGTACCTAAAACTCATCAGGTTGCTCAGAGCTCCATCCAGCCTGACCTGGACTGTCTTCAGGGATGGGTCATCTACCACTTCTCTGGGTAACCTGTTCCACTGCCTCACCAGCCTTATTGTAAAAACTTCTTTATATTCAATCTAAATCTCCCTTCCTTTAGTTTGAAACCACTCTCCCTTGTTCTATCACCACAGACCCTGCTAAAGAATCTGTCCCCTTCTTTCTTACAGCCGCCCTCTAAAGGAGGGGTATGTGTGTAAAAGTACTGAGAGGCCTCTCTCAGGTCTCCCCAGAGCCTTCTCTTCTCATGACGTTCCATCCCTTGGATCATTTTTGTGGCCCTCCTCTGACACGCTCCAACAGGTCCACATCTCTCCTGTACTGGGGACTCCACACGTGGAAGCAGCACTCAGGTGAGGTCTCACAGTACAGAGCAGAGGGGTAGGATCACCTCCTTGACCTGCTGGCCACATTTCTTTTGATGCAGCCCAGGATATGGTTGGCTTTCTGGGCTGTGAGGGCACACTGCTGGCTCATGTCCAGCTGCCATCCACCAGTACCCCTAAGTCCTTTCTGGTAGGGTGGTGCTCCATAAAGGTACATTTGTGTGTAGTCTCTAAATCACAGCACTCCAGAGGGATCATCAAGACAGGGCTATATGTTATAAACAACTGCTGAACATTTTTTCTTTGCATGCCTCGGAATGTTTTAAGTATTTTGTAATATTCATAGTCAGAGGGAAGAATTTCATTAGCTCTTGGCTGATGAGCACAATTACAAATAAAGAGACTTTGGCACAAAATTCTGATCAGGATTCTGGCCAGGAAGCAACTTTGCAATGTGGGGTTTGAAGAATGAAGGGACAGATTTTCCTCAGCGGCTTTTGTGGGAACTTTGGCCTGAGCTAACTGTCACATGCATGGCAGTTTGTCTACCCAGGAATATTTGAACAATGTATTTTTCCAGTGGGACTTAGAGGCAATTTTATAGGTGTCTGCAATGAAATGATTTCACACATTGAAGTTTTTACCAATGAAAACATGCTTAGAAGAGAACTATAAATTTTGCGTGTAGGAAACCTAAATCTTTCAGATGTAGTTTTAGTGGCCGCAACGATTTTCTCGGGGCCACACAGTAAGTTGTGGCAGGGATGTGAGCCAATCACAGGTCTGCTGAGCACAGAAATCAGCGTCGTAACCACAGGTTTTTGCTTAATTTTAATGGATTCTTACATGACTTTTATGCTATTGTGCTACTAGATAATGTATTTATTTATTTATACCTGCTTGCCCTGAACTTGCTGGGATGTTAAGAGGGAAAGACATTACACCAGCTTTAAAATTAGTCTGACTTTTATTGAAAAAATAGAAGCCTCTCACAAAGCCAAAATATCCCGAATGCTCAGTTCAACATCAAAGAAATGACAAGTCAAACACTCTGGTACAACACAAAGTGAACCAAAAGAGAAGAGATGACACTCAGCTCAGCACAGCCCCACCAGGCACCAGCAACTCTCCAAACCAACCATAGCCATTATCCATGATAAAACAGGGGCTGGAGAGGGTGAAATCTGGGTTTCCGTAGAACTCAGGCAGCTGTTGCAGTTGGTTTCCGTAAGTCTGAGATTTCACTCACATCTTCAGGCAGTATTTCTTCATAAGATTTTCTACATATGAAGGATTATTTACAGGCAGGGTGAGCTTATGTACAGCACACAACACAGCAGAATAATTGGCTTACAATCACAAATAGCTTATGGATTAATGATAGTAGGTGTGAATTTCCTGGTGTATAAAAAACAAAGGCATAATTCAATCAGGACTATTTTTCCATTCGTATCAGTCATGTAGAATGAGCTTCTGGCTTTTAGACTCAGCTTTGCCAAGACAGGAATTCCCACTTGTGAATTTTCAGTTTTGTGAACCATGCATTTCGAGCATGAGCCAATAAAAGCTGAAAGCACAAAACTTTCCATCACAGTGATATCTAATCTAGATACAAATCTAAAAAAAAAAAAACAGAAGAAAACAGAAAAATTTCATATACACAGGGAATCTCTTAAGATATATCCAGGTTTTATATGTTTTGATACCTGAAAGCCTATGGCTGATTTAGTGCTAAGAATAAAACTTCATTTGTTCTGCTGAAGTGCATTGTTAGCAAGTGATGCATTCTTCTTCACTCAAGGATTCTTGCACTTCTGTGATGTAAATGGGCTTTGTGGATGAAGAACAGCGACTTTGGTTCACAATATCCTTGTATAAAGAGGAATTGATACCAAAACTGCTGTGTCTAGCAAGGGGAAATGCAGTCATTTTTCTTTGGCATTTTCCCAAACCTGACAAGTCACGACAAACAGTTTTCTGTGGCTGCGTGATGGCAGTCTGGAGGGACCAGCCATCCTTCACATCTTTACTAACTCTGAGTTCCCAAGGAGTCTTTCATCAGAGAAACTGTACAGCAGGGGAAGAAAATGAAAAATCCTTGCAATCCCTCCTTTGGAAAAGTGAAGGCCGCAGAATAGATTGCACCTAGAGCATGGATTGTTTTGTATGGACATACTCATACTGTGGCTCCCATGACTGCTTGGGGTTGCCGCCAGTTGAAAGCCACAGGCTCTGCCAGGGGCACCTCCCCTCAGTGACTGCAGAGCCTTCTGTGAGCACAGCGGTCAAGTCCTTGGGAGATAAGTATTTGCCATACATCCAAAGGCAATAAAAGAGATCGTAAAATAAAAATGCTTTTAGTAAAATAGAATTCAAGGAGCAAAATCTTTTCTTCAGCTATTTCCTGCTCATTTATTGGCCTCAACTTGCTCAGCCAGCCCACACAGCCTAAACGGGGCAGAATTTGGTCTACTTTACTTATTCAGGCTCCCTCATTAAAAACACACACACTGGAGGAAACTCATGTCTATGTATATGGGAAGAGCCACACAGCTCCTCCCACACCTGCTGTGTCATAGAATCATAGAATGGCCTCGATTGAAAAGGACCACTTTGATCATCCATTTCAACCCCCTGCTCTGTGCAGGGTTGCCAACCACCAGACCAGGCTGCCCAGAGCCACATCCAGCCTGGCCTTGAATGCCTCCAGGGATGGAGCATCCACAACCTCCTTGGGCAACCTGTTCCAGTGCATCACAACTTGCTGAGGTCCCAGGAGCACCTCTCAGTGCAGCACCCTGGTGCCTCCATCCGCACTGAGGTACGCTGCCCTTGTGTTCTAAGAACCAAAGACATCTCCAGGAGGCGAAGGAAGAGAGTGGGCTACAAGGGGCTTCACCTCACAAGGTTTTCTACATGGCCAGCACGGACTGGGGAGTGCCTCTTTCTTGTTCTTTTTATTTGGATCTTTCAGAAGCTGCTATTTGTTATTTTGATGCAAAACAATTGTTTGTAACTATAATGCTGAAAAACACACATTAATAGTCATGTCATGTAACTTGTGCAGTCTGTCGAATACATTTAGCATATAAACACGGTGCAAAAAGAGATATTTCACTACCAAAAATACAGAAATACAGTGTCTTTTTACCTCAGTCAGTGTATACACAGCATAATACTGATGGACTGGGACCTCTTGTGTTAAATACAATGGCAAGACTGTTGTCAATGTTTGCTAGATATTTAGACAACCTCTAAAATCAAAAAGAAAGCTTATCCTCAGCTACATTGCTGAAGTCAGTAAGAACTTCTGTTGCATTATGCAGCACACTGTGAAATAGGAAATCTTCTGTGCCAGCGATGCTGATGTCAGTTCTCCACAACAGTGAGTCTCATGCTGGTGCCACTAGTGAGATTACCTGTAGGTGATATAGCTGGGAAAGATTATTCCTGCTCATTTTTTGAGCAGCCCTTCAGTAGTTTAGCATTGTTTTAGCAAGCTAAGAAACACAGCATGGGCAGCATCTCTGGGCTCAGCCCTCCTGGTCATCCACCAGCATGGTGCTCCCACATCCAGAGGCTTGGAGTGCAGGTGGCCAGGCTTGGTGTAGGATCCCAGAAAGCATCAAGCTGCTTCAGGAAAGCTGTGCCTCATTTCTGCCCCACAGTCCTCCCCCATCTCTTCTGCTCTGGGAGGACAATGGGGTTGTACTCCACTCTAAGTCTATATATGCATATATATCACATATTCCTATATATAATTATATATAAGTACAAAAGTTCGCTGCTTTGTTGCTTTCCCCGGTGACATGATTACATTTAGTTAAAAAAGAGAGAGGTGATTTTATTCTCCTCAAAAAGATTGATTAGTGCACTCAGAATTTTATCCCTAATTTAGTTTTAAATCTGCACTCCCCATTTCCATAATTTCTATTTTGTTTTTTAAATAAAAAACCAACATGGGACAAGCATCTGAATTGTAGGAGCAAGTCTGGATTAAAACACACCCCTTTCAGTCTGACATTCTGAATCAACAGCAGGTCAATGTGAGGTGCAAATTTCATGGAGAAATGCTCATCCTTGGGATGCACAGATTGGAGGTTTAACACTTTTGTGTTGGTGGAGAGAAATACAGATGAGGGAAAGAGCTGTATTCCCTTGAATGCATTTAGGCAAACTAAAATCTCCACACTTAGATATCCTGCACTGGATCTCAAGCACTGAAGGGGCTGCACGTCGGCATCACATGAAGCAACCTCCATCCATTACTGCTCAAAGCCAAATTTACTCACAATGAGAGGAAAGGAAAGGAACTAGATTCTTAAAAGCAGTGTAGACATCTTTTGGGATTTTCCTTCTTTTTTTTTTTTTCTCTTTTTTTTTTCTTTTAACCATAGGTTTGTGTGATCCAGACATCAGATTATGAAGAAAATCTTGGCATATAATGAGAGCTGAGCACCTTCCTGCCCCAGTAAGAGCTCGGTGCTTACCTCTGCTGTTAGGAAATCACAGAAAATCAGTGTGGACAGGAGGCTGCCAGGCCACCTGCACGGTCCCTCTGCCTACACCATCTCTGCACTATCTGTACCTATCTGTGTTTCATACAGTCTCATACAGCACCCCAGTTAGTCATCTTACCGCAGTGCTCTCTTTTCTGAAGCACTGTGTCACGTTCATGCCATTTGATTTTACTGGATAGAGCAACCATCCTGAGAGGAACATAGTGAATGTATGGGAACTACTGAATCACATCTGAACCTCTGATCACCTGAGGTGAGCACTGAGTCAGCCATGGGAGCACAGGTGAAGGCAATTCATCTGTGCTGCCCAAAGAGGTGGAGCCTGGCTGCACCTCTCCTAGACCCATTTAAGGGCTGACTACCAGTGAGGAAGGGTCTCTTCAGGAGATCCCTCTTCTGGAGTTTTGCAGTGAGCCTGGGATGTGGGTAAGCATTCTAAGCATTCTATCTATTCCCTTTTTGTTATTATAATCTGCTTTGTAAAACTCTCTTGTTTATTTCATAATTATAGCATCTCTATATTCATTGATTATACAGTGATCTG
Source organism: Lagopus muta (assembly GCF_023343835.1). Classification (NCBI taxonomy): domain Eukaryota; kingdom Metazoa; phylum Chordata; class Aves; order Galliformes; family Phasianidae; genus Lagopus; species Lagopus muta. Next base: position 22,980,052 of record NC_064439.1, read on the forward strand.
TTCTGGAAACTCTGAGAAATACTTTTTTGCTCTTAATGACACACTGAGCACTCACAGGGTGCTTCAACATAAGTTTGTAAATTGCCTGGGAGTACCTGCAAAATACTGCAGGGACTTGCAGCTTGTGATGATGATACTTTGGAGTAAAACCCTTTGAGGTGCTGTAGTTAGCACAGGCACCAAAACCAGGAGTTGTTCAGAGGGCCATAACTCTGGCACTTTCCTGAGTCTTAGGGCTGCCTGGGGTGTGAATTTCACTGGGTAGTTGTACGTATTGCTGATTGTGTGCTTTCTCCTGAGGTGATGCATTCCTTTAACTGGAGGTCTGGCATCCTCTCACTGCTGCCTGATGACATTTCCTTTTTAGGACACATGCTTTTTTTGTGCCAAGTCCCTCTGAAAAGGGTGTTTCTGCAGCAAGCACAACAGCAAAGGCCCAGCTGCCCCAGGAAAGCATAATTCTGCTTGCTGCTACCATTAGCTGAAAAGTCTCCCATTTCCTCCATGTAGCTAAGACTAAATGTCCAAGCAACATGGCCACGAGCTGTGATGCTTATGCTGCACAGACTCACTGGCCTGGGATCACGCTGCTTCAATGCAAATGAGTTTGAGGTTACGAACGCTTCTATTTCTGAGCAGTAATTGAATAACTATGCATATGTAGCTTCAAGAGGATACATCTGACTTTTAAAATTCAAAGCACTGGAAATGCAGAGTCTTCCATGCTGTTAGCATTTACGATTTGCATCTTTGAAAAATGGCTCCAATTTGGTATGGTAAGGCTGGCAAAGGATGGAGGAGGATTTGGGAAAGAGAGGATGAAATTCACCTGCTTGGTATGGGTAGTTTCAACCCAAGGCAGAGTTATGTTGCTAAGTTATAAATACATCAGCACTTAGCAGTGGAAATGCTTTCAGACTCGTATACAGAAAATTGTCCTGCCTTTGTTGCTCTTTTATTTCAGCTAAAACACATTTGTTAAGCAAATCAAAGTAGAAAAAAAACAGCAGGGCACACTTTAGGCATCCCATTTCTTTCGTGCTGATTCTGAACTTAATAAATAACAAGCATCATCTTTCTGATAGACTCAGTTGTTCAGAGAAACTGCACAAACCTTTCTTCCAGAGCAAATGTTCATTCAACTGAGTTTTCACGTGTTGGGTGCAGTGTCAGAGAGAAAACAGGCACAGCAGTGTTGCCCAGCGTAAAGCTGTTTTCCTCTGAAAATATACCTTAAATCCACTGGTCCAAGCACTGCTCCCTTCCAAATTTCTGCTACATCAATACTTAACTTATTCATTTCTGCTGTTCTGGTGAAGGTATTAGTGACAGGACTCCCTACTGCCAAGACACTGTAATTATTCAGGCCATACCAGAGCTCCCGGTATTACTGTCATTAGTGTATGGTGCTTTTCATAAAACAAGAAGTGAAATTCACCTTACATGTGCAATGATGACATCTCAGGCTATTTCTGAGATGAAGAAAGATGGCATTTTCAGTGGGGGAAAAAAGTTTGGATTTGAAATTAATCCCAGGGTGATTCCAACAAGAAACTCAGTGCGTGTGGAACACTGAATCTTCAGTGGCTGCAAGCAGCTGTCACTCCACTGAAACCACCACTGCCACAAAGACCCACATAACCATGCAGCGTGTTCACCCCCTGAGACTAAAAAGTAAATCTTAAAACCCCAGATCCTAAATTTGGCATTTCAGAGCATTCTACTGAATAGAGCAAGAAAAAATGACTAGTAAATAAAAATAAAAAAGAAAAAAAAAAAACAAACAACCCAACCAGTATAATAGGAAAGCATTTCAATTTTGTACATACACAGCTTTTACTTTTGTGTACATGATCATTATTAAACTCTCTGCGTTATGTACATTTCTTTCACAATCAGCTCATCTGTGCATTCAGACACTAACATTGACTTCTGGAGCTCTCCTGGGAAACATGGTGTGCCTCAAACCATTCAGAAACACAGCATCCGCAGCAGAGCCACTTTGTTATTACATTTTTCTCTTTCTACTGTTCACTGGTAGAAACAGCAATATGTGGAATACTGATTAAAAAAAAAATTGCCTTTATGTTCTTTAAGTTTGAAGAATAAGCGTAGCTTGAATGAATACACAGGGCTCTATTTTCTTGCAGCTGTTCCATTAGATCAACCATGTGATGAACTGCACATACTGCTTGTTCCCAAGATCTTGTTCTGTGGCTGCAGCATCGAGGAGGAAGCTCTGGTTTCCCTCCTGTGTGTGGGTACATGGTTCCAGTTCATAGGCTCTGTGCAGCTCAAGTAGGTGGACACATTCAGCAGGTCTCCACTTAAAATTTGCAGATGAATACTGAAAGGTCTAGATGTGCCAGTGAGGGATAGTCTGAGCCTTTAAAACTACAAATGAATTTACTTTGAGCTCAGCCACTTCATTGCAACTTTTCTCCCTTTATTATATCTGACAAGATATGGAATTAAGGCTATTCTAACCTATTTTAATATTTGATATTTTAAGTACCCTAGGCAATGCTAAGCAGAAAGAACATTATGGATTGAATCACAGCAAGAATGTGAAGGAAAAAAAATCTTACATCAATGAAGGAAATCCTACATGAATACAACTGTAGTTTAAGAGATGGCATGCTGTCTTGTTCTGTTCACCTGCCATATAGGGCAGCACTTTTGCAGCACCTACCTCAGAGTTGGCATTCAGACACTTGAAATGCACAAGTGCCTCCTGCATGACTGCATACATCTTCCAGAGTGGGCTGGGCTGGAAGCATCAGACATAAATGATTAGCAGAGAAAACAAAGGAGTACCAATAACTTCCCAACTTCCTTCAAACTAAAGATTGTGGTGAGTACCGTGTTAGCCTTTGGAATAAATATCTCGTACACATCTAAACAAAAGGTAAAGGAGTGGGAGATCTTCAGGAGAGTTTGCCAAAGATGCAAAAAGGAATGGTATTGTATTCATTAAACACTGTATGGATAAAATGCTGGAGGAGTCACAGCCTTGCTAAACTTCCTTGCTGCTGTCCTTGCTGCTTGCAGATTCTTTTTGTTAAGCTTTCTGAAGGAAATTCACCTACTGTCTTCCTTCTGTGATTTGCAAAATTTTTTAGAGACAGTACAATAACTTCTAACTCCAAATCAACACTCCCTCACCTGATTTCTGCCTCAATGATCACACAGACTCTAACAATGCTTTGAATGTGTGATAAAAGGTGCTCATTACTTCCCAAACTGCACATTCACCTTGTTTTCCTGGTGACAGACTCACACATGAAATTGTCACTTTCAATGGTAAAGGAGTCAGAACAGCAAACAGATTGTAAAAACAGTTCTGTGTGCTGTGACATTAGTTCCTTATTTCTTACAAGGGATCCTTTACTGCTATGATCATAAATTTGTTAGAGGCAACCACTCATTTAGCATTCATCTCTGAGTGGCTATTAAAGAAAATTTTGAAACAAATTTCCCAGTTTATTCAGAATGAAAGAATCATGCCTTAATGATGAGTTCTGGGTTGAGTAATTGGGTGACAATTTTTCCTATGGATGCTTTTGAACTACCTGTATTGCTGAAAAGAAATTATTTTCAGATGCCTTCAGGACTTGTGAGAGATCTGGCTGTTTTTTTTTTTTTTTTTTGAGGGTGTCTGAGATCTCAATATACAACTACAGCTTTACCATCATTTGTTTTATGCACCTGCTAATGGGATGATGATACGTTGGGGTATTTATTGGAGATCATGAAGATGTGAGGACTTTGGAAAGAGTTTTTCTGTTCCTCTGCTTGATTTGTCTCGCAGTGTGCAAAATCTCTTCAGAAGTCACCAGGTTCCTCAAATGGGGAAAAGTAAAGGACCGCAAGACAGTTATATCATGCAAAAGTTGATAGATCAAAATCTGCTGTTAAAGAAAAGTACTGACAGCAAAAAGTGTGGAATGTTTCCAGTTGCCAGGTACCAGTTCCCTCTTTCCTATTTGATGTGCACTCCTGGCGCTGCTGCTGCTGGATTATCACTTGATGTGGGAGGTGTAGGAAGGACATGGCCTGGCAGGCACATCCATGCTCAGAAGCATAAACTGCTATTCCTACCTCTGTGCCAGATTCCCTGTACTGCTGCTGTCAGAGGCTGATGTGGTTTGAATGCTATGTGTCCAGTCACCCAGTCTTGCTCTCTTCCACTTGGATTCCCCACTCTTTTACTCTCTTTGTTCACAAGCAGGACATGAAATGGTGTGTCTGCAGTGGCTGCTGCCCAGCTAGGCTGATGTCTCCCCAGACTTCAATGCAACAAGTTCAGAGTCGTCTACATATCTTCCATTGAGCTGCTCATTGTTGGAGTCATGATGGTACAGGTAGACAGGGACCTCTGTGATGGACGTTGCTGTATAGGAGGTTGATCTGGTGGAGCAGTGCTCTCGACGCCTTTGGCCCCACTGGGTTTTGTACTGTGTCCACTGCCTCTTCAAAGCCCCTTGTACCTGTTAAGGTAGGTTAAGTTAGGGTAATGCATGATCAGAACCAGTGAAATTTTAGCACTTTTAAAACTTGCTGCAGAAAATAGGGAAGAAAAAAAAAAAAAGACAACGATAAGGAAATAGGCAGACCGAGCCTCGTGGAATTTGACTGGAGCTCTCTTCTGCCCTCTCTTCCCAGCTGCAGAAGCACTCGCTCATGCCCTGTCCTGAGATCCCTTCCTGCCTACCCCACAGCAGCAATTGTTTTTTCAGTGGTCACTGCTTGTGAAGAGAGGGAGGGGGTGGTTTTCCCATAGGAGGTCATTGTGGAGAAGAGTGCTGCATGGGAACACAGCAGTGCAGCGCAGTGGGAGAAGAGGGAAGAGAAGGTAGGAATGAAGATCAAAAGACTTCTGATGCTGCACCTGAATCCTTGCACCTGGAATGGCAAATGCACTATGATTTTGAGGAAACTTAGCCTTGAATAAAACTGGCAAAGTATACTTCAAGAGCTTGCCAAGGCTCATCTTATAGACAGAGCCAGTTCATTAATGCAGATTAACTGGTAGTTCAAGAGGAGGTTCTGCACTGGCAAAAAAGCTAGCATTGGTCACAGACCTCCGTGTAGCAGAGAATTTCAGCTTTTGGACATTCATCCTCTAGGAGCAAAACATTATATTCTACATTTATATTAAGGGTGATGTTCTACTCTGTGCCAGGATGTGACTGAAGCTGCTGAGGCCTGCCAGGGAATAAGAAGCCCATCTCCAGCTGCATGTTTGGGAGTGCTGGTGCCCTCCAGTTCCTTCCCAAAGGCTGTGCTGAGATGCAAGCAGGCATTGGGCAAAGCTGGGCTCCATCCATTCAGTTCAGCTGTCCTATTCCCCCAGTGTGAGGGCAGGAACTGAGTGCCATTACAGTGTGCTATGACTCAGTCCTCCAGCAGCGGGAGAGACATGCAGATCCCAGGGCTCAAGTGCTCATGCTGCAGCAGAGCTGTGTGTGATTCTTGCTCAGTGAGCTGCTCTGGGGCCACTCTCCAGGCTCTGTGCAGAGCAGTACCTTCCACTGATGTAAGTGGGTCTCAATGTCTTTAGTATTTCCTGTGACTCCACAATCCTAATCACTCCATTGATATGTATATAGTAAAATTCGATTGACTCCCCACCCATTGCAAGAAAGCTGTTCCCTGTCACATAAGGACAAGACTTCATAAGGAATTGCTGTGAACCTGAGATGCTCACTGGCTGTGCAGCAGGACTACACAATGTGCCAAAAATGGATTTTTCAATTGCTTTGGATTTTTATTTTTAAGCCAAGGAGCGAGCCACGGGATGAAGACTGATGCTATAAATCCTTACTCATGCAAGTAGTTGCACTGACCCGGGTATGACTCCTTGCTTGAGTAAACAAACATTTGCTGGACTGGTCCATTAAAAATAACTGAAAGCTATGTATCTCCATGCTCAGTTTCCAATACTACCTCTATTTTGCTATCGCATAGCGCAAGGCAAAGTGGTTAAGAGTTCTTATCCTCTAGAGAAATAAATTTCTATTTACCTTCTAACACACAAATAAAAGAAAACTAATGGTCAGTGTAGATTAATTAGCTATCAAGCACAGAAAAATATATGGTCACAATGGGACTGTAATTACCAGGGCTGTGGACAGAGCTTATATACCAGGATTTGAAGTGAAATGGCTGCATGCATGGATGTGTGGTATCATATCACCACCAAAGTTTATAAGTGAAAAAAACCTAACTGTGTGGAAGAGTACTGCAGCTGTATCACATAATAAGGAAGTGCACAAAGTGAAACCTGTACAGGTTTTAGTATCTTTAATACTGCCTTTTTAACATCACAGTGCTCCATATGAATGCTGTAGTCTGGTTACCCTAGAAACTACATGAAGCACAACAGTTAACCATGGTTACATGAAGCAGGAAGAACAAAGTCTGCCAGGAGACCCTTACAGTTTTGTTCTCAGAAGGCAATGGTGCTGCGGTATGTGTGGACTGGGAGGGAGCAGATACATCCCTTCAATAGGAGTGATACTGGTCAAGGCTTACAGGCCCTGTGGAGCAGTGAGAGCACCAGGTAGGAACAGCTGTTTTCGTTCCAAGTGCTGGCACCTACAAGAGTCTGGCCACCCTTGGCTAGTGGGCTACATGAGGTGTTGCACTTGGGTAAAGCAATGAGTAAACCTAGATTTCTGCCCTGATTCCAAGGATCTCAGGTGATTGCTGCTCAGTGCCAACTAAAACTGTTCAGGCACAGATTTCAATGTGCAAGCAGCCTTACTGAAAATCACACGCCCAGCCATACTGTGCTAACAACCACAGAGGCTCCTGCCATGTTTTCCTCTGTGACTGCAGATGGAGAAAAGAGAAACCCAGAGAAATGAGGAGCCTGAATTGGCTTTCTCTGCTCTTGAAGACTTTAAAGGTTTTCCTGTTCTCCATTATCCATTCATGCCTCTTTGGCACATGAGGTATGTGGCTGTTATTTGGTGGTGTTTTTTTTCCAAAGAGACTTTCCATTGTGTTGGCCAGTCTTGCAGTCCAGAGGTAATCTCAGACCTGGAAATGTGGTCTGGTGAGCAGACTACTGAAGAGTCCTCGTATCATCTGCACAACACTGTTGTTACTGGACAGAGAAACTACAGAGCTGCTGAACACTAAGATTTTGCATGAAAATACATGAGAAGATTAATCATTTAAAAAGTCCTGGAAAAGTCCATTGTTTATGTGTTCTTCCACATGAATGAGGGACTGATGACATTTTAGCAATTTTCCATTTCTTTCTATAGATAGGCTTATGGCAATAAAGTGAGGCTGTGAGGTAGCATGCAAACAAATTCAACATAAAATACTGTCAGGTGGTACCGAGTTTAGCACTGTTTGTCCTGGCTAAGCTTCATGCATTTTAGCCTTGAAGTTAAATATTCCAGTAGAAAAAAATAAATTCCTGAGTATCTAGTTTTCTTACTAAAATTAATCTGCCTGCCCTGTGCTGAATTTTCTCATGACAAACCACTTTGAATTCTACTCTACAGCATCTATACTCTACGGATGTATACAGTGGACTGGAAACAATCTCCTGCCATGACTGAAAACCAGATTGTGGCTTTGGTCTGTGTCGTACTGCACACAATGAGACTGGAGGGAATTAGCTTAGCTTAGTTCTCTTATGCAGCTGAACTCAGAGCTCTTCTCCCTTTGTCAGTGCATAATGCCATCTTGGTGTTAGCCTGTTTAGGGCAATAGGATTGATTTAGGTTAGGTTTAGGCCCTAAGTAGCAACAGAGTAAGCTTATGTTTGAAATTAGGAAAAATTTCTTCTCAGAAAGAGTGGTGAAGTATTGGAACGCGCTGCCCAGGCAGGTGGTGAAGGTTTTCAAGAAGCGTGTAGGTGTGGCACTGAGGGACTTAGTGGGCATGGTGGTGATGGGCTGATGGACTAAATGATCTTAGTGGTCTTTTCCAACCTTCATCGTTCTATGGTTCTATGATTCTGCTGCTACTCTGCAGGTTCTGCATATTCCATCACGTTTTGTTGCTGTGTGACAGATGGCAGCAGAGGGGCATTCTTACTAAATGGTGCCTGACATGGATGTGTGCATGAAGCAAAGGTGTGGAACTGTATTCCTCCATGCAGAAAAAATGGCACCCACTGACACTTATTGCTGCTTACTGAATGTCTGTGGAGACCAAACAGTGGATGTGAGCACAGTGACGCGGTGGGTGGTGCATTTCAGCGGTGGCAATGGGCTGCCAGCTGTGCCGAAAAGGCTTCTGGATGTGACTGAGGGTCTGTATGCTTTCAGTGCTATTTATTGTTGCTTTTCTTCATTTTAGCACTGCTACAACCTTTAATTTAGGCACAAATGTTCTCATTAGATTTGGAGAACTACAGAGTAATTGGCCTTTTGCCCTAAAGCTATAAAATATAAAGCAAATATGTTTTGCAAAATCTAATCAGAAAAACTTGAAGGTGACCCTGGGGGGAAGGAAGGACGAAGAAAGCAATCCTGAAGGCAAGGATTTGTGTGTAAAACATTGTCTGGAGGCAAGCGAGGACATACTGGCACACTGCCTGTACAAAGCTGTGCAATCAGTCCTATAGGGATATGCTGTTTCAAGAATTGCCTGGCTTGTCTCTTCATTTTTCATGCCATGTTCTCCCTACCAGAAGGAACCAGAAGTCCTGCTGCATGTGCAGAGCATGGGGACCGAACTGTGCCAGAAGGTGATAACAGTAGAGAAGAAATACGGTGGTAGCCTGCAGGTTCTGGGGGTGGACATGATACGAGAAAAGAATAGCACGTCTGCCAACTTTGCTTAAATGGTCTAAACTCTGACATGAGAGTGTGACTTTCTATAATATGATCTTTATGACTGTTATTTCATTTTAAGTTCTGGTGTCCTCACCTACTTATGTTCTGCCATTTCCCTCTTATGTCTCCCATAAGCTGTGGGAGGCCTCTTTTACTATTGCATTTCAGTGTACCTTTACAGGGTGAGTCAGCCAGAAGCAAGTGTACAGTGATGTCAGCAAGAGACGGTAGAATTTAATACACTCTGCCATTCTGAAAGCTAGAAAACCAGCCAGTAGCACCTTATCAGTTGGATAACTTGCTTCAAGTCACTATCAAAAATACAGCATGATCACATCATTACTACTTGAGAATAACATACAGGGATAAACAAAAGTAAGAATGTCCCTGTAGGGTGACGTACGGAGTGTTAGCATTGCAAATTTTGTTCTGTATCTAATCTATCTGCTCTGAATTCAAAGCAAACTTTTAAAGGGATTTCCAGCTTTTCTGAGATAATGCTGTGGTTTATTTCTCTACAGTTAAATGGTCCCAGTGTATCACAACAGCTTACCATCTTTGGGAAATGGCTTACTGGAGGAATTTAAATGGCTCTTGACATGTTACAAACAGCTATTTTTATAAAAACAACTTAGTGAAGTGGACCTAGATACACTTGAAAGTATAAACATTTGATCAAGCTATAAGAGAAGGGGAGACATCCTTAACTGCTTAACTCAAGCCTTAATTACAGCTTGATAATTACTGACCTTAAAAAGGCCAGCACTAATCTTCGAAGAAGGGAAAGTAGTTGCAGCCCTACAGGTTCCTCTGCTCTGACAATGCTACCATGTGTAGTAGCTCTGTCAACTGTTTGAGTCTTTTACTAGTGTTTTAATCCTTTACTTTGACCTCTAATTTGTGTGGTATTGTGGGTGAAAGGGGGAGAGACACGTCTGTGCTGCACTTGGTGCTGCTGACTTTCCTGACTTAATGGGGTATTCACATAGAAATTTCAGAAATGCACAGAGCTGCTTGTATACAGATCTTGAAAAATATCTTTCTCTGCCTTTGAATTTTGTAATTCGAGATGCTTCATTTTTGTACCAATCAACACCTATCTATTTTTGAAGTTTCTTTTCTCTTGTTGTGTTGTAGATACATACCTCACCATTGAAGAAGCAGAATATAGTCGCCACAAGCAAGCCCTAAAAGGAAGAAAATGAAAAGCATGTAAGGATCAAAATATATACATAGATACTTGTTTGCATTGTTTGGAAAATGAGGCTTGAGGCATGCCAGATAAACTTTGATCCACTTCCTTTCCATCACAGACATTTCACCTAACATCTCCCTAATTCTCAGTTATATTTTTACACCAGTTTTTGTCTTTTCAATATATTTTCTAGATCATTTCTAGATTATCTGTTCTGCCTATAAGGTTATTTTTATTTGAGAGGGCAGGAGAAGGATAACTAAGTGATACTGGCTTTATGAAGTGAAGGCAGAGGAACTGCCCCACGTGCTGCTGTGCATTTGTCAGAGTGAAGTTACCCAGTTAAGAACTGTCACACAAGGGAAGCCCGGCTGTGCCAGAAAGACTTTCAATTGAAGTGTATGATGGAATAAGTGGACCTGTATGTGCAGCATCAGTATGGATGGGAAAGTGTGAAAACAGATATTATAGGTCAGAAAAAGGGAAAATAAACCAACACAAAACACAGGTGAATTAGAAGGTAGGGAAGAGACTGAAGATCATAGCTTGTTCCTAAACCTCTTGAAATTAATTTCATTATTGCCACGTTTGTTCAGATATTTCCTTACCTCTACAGGATTAAACAGGGTCAAGCCAAGAACATGAGGTGAGGAAGTGTGAAACAGGCAAGAGAGAAAATTCTTGTGCATAGAGCCTGCTGTTCAAAACCACATAATTACACTGCTCTGTGTTCTAAAGAGCATTAACTCTTATTAAAATATCATTACATAACAACGCCAGGAGCCAAATGCCCTCATTTTAGATTACTTAAAGCTGTTATTAGAAACCAAATTTATGGCAGTTTGTGAAATTGAGGGAAAAATTGCACTGCAATACTCTGTGTTCCCAGGGGCTGCTCAGAGGTACTTTACAGCTGCATCTTCTTTATAAGATCTCATTTTACTGATTACCAGTTAAATTATAACTGATGCTGTGTAAAACATCTTGGACCCTCAAATACATGTTTTAGACTACAAAGATAAGGTAAAATGTTGTAGCAGAATGCTGTATCAGCGACACGCCCAAGCTGATTTGAAGAGGTGCTATCACCTGAATTTTAGCAATGATTTTGCTTCAATAAAATTTCTTTAGTTGCAATATGTAGTTGCAAATAACTTCAAATGTGAAGACAGAGGAGGCGGAAGGCAATTGGAGTGAGCAAAATAAATCTTTTTATGTTTTGGAAAACAGTACCCTCCGAAAACTCCAACTCCAGAACACAGTATGTAATGCATAATAGTTTTCCCCCATGCTCTGGTTTGGGAAACACCATAAAGTCAACCAAAAACTAATGCCTTAACAGCAGACCTTTGGCAGATCACAGATGCCTAAATCTGAAATTTATGCAAACGTTAGACTTCCCTGTGGCCTATAATGATTATTCCCCTGCACTGTGCATGCTATGTCAATTTGTGCTGTCTTGAAAAACATCTGCTGTGGTACTGTATGGTATATGGTCACATTAAGGGTTTCGCTGTTTTGCTGGAATGTGTTTATATTAACAGTGGTCAGCCACAATGGGAAATGAGATGGATTTTGATCTCCTCTGGGATTAGAGAAGTTCAGTGGGACACAGAAGATAAGACTCCAGGAGGAGAGAAAGAAGTCTGTTCTTCTCTAGGAGCATTTTAGGGGAAATCGGGAACTGCAGTTCACCTTAAGGCAGAAATTGAACTATTGATGTCATTTTCCATTTTATTTCATAGAATCATAGAATGGTTGGGTTGGAAGGGACCTTTAAGATCACCTAGTTCCAGCCACCTGCTATAGGCAGGGACACCTCCCACTAGACCAGATTGCTTACAGTCCCATCCAGCCTGACCTTGAATGCTTCCAAATAAATATCCTGTACAGTGTTCAAATTCTTGTTAAATCCTACAGTTTATCTATTATCTATTTATGTTCCCTTCACTATTGCCTTCTCTAGACTTTCTGTTAGAAAGGCTAAAGAGGAAGCATTATATCTCCAGCTGCTCTTCTTGTCTGGAATAAGCTGAGAACAGATGTGACTGTTCACCTTTTTGAAATCATGGAAGTTGTACATCTCTGCTGATTGAACAAATTATTTCCTTTGCCCTATCTATGTCTCATTGTTCTTCTTTCAACAGCAATAGCCCTCTGGGCTCTGCCATCCAAATCTGCTCCTGAATCTTCTTGAAAATAAGTCAGAAACCTCTGTAACAACCACACACAAATGTGGAGGTCCCCAGCAGACTTTTGGCACTGGGGAGTAAAGGCTCCTATGAACTCATCCAAATTAGGGACATTTACCTATCACCTTACTCATTTCTTGCCTATTTATCATATTTCTGCTGCTCCACTGGCTTTCTCTCTTTTCTGAGTTTCTTAAGTGGATCTGAATTGTCCTTGTACTCCTGAATCTATCACAGGAAGAAGGAAAGAAAGTTCAACAGAGCAAAATTCTTTGTCCTATTCATCATCTGTAGAATGTTCACCCACAGTTTGGGAGTGAAGCTCACATTTCAACAGCAGTTTTCCCAAAATTTATACATACATATATATTTATATATATGTATTCACTTTTTTCCTTTTAGAAGTTAACCCACTATGTAAAAAAAAAAACACATCAGAAAACACTACAAAGGACCCAGTAACCAACTGTGTTCACTAAGAGGCTCAAAAAATAGAAGTGGAAATACGCAGATGGAAGATCTCCATAATGACATGTTGCAAGTCTCATGAGCCCCCTTACAGCTGTAAGGAAACCAGGATGAACACACACACAGAGCTGGGTCTAACACTGAGCCAGGGGCCCTTGGGCTCATCTACAAGTAGGAATGAATGCTCATTTTTCACCTTTTTAAATGCTATATAAGCACTTCTTGCTCTTCCCTGTGCTGAAGAAATCTGAGGACATATGTTGAAAAGACAAGAGGACAGAATAAAATTTATTGTGCTTCCCTAGATAATTGCTTTCACTGACATTTGCATGAATTTGGGCAATTTATATTTGAAATTAAACCACTCTGTTTATCAATAGCATCTGTGAGATGCCATCTGGAATAAAGGTGGAGGTTAATTTTCTGCTAGGGTCCCCATATCATACACTCAAAGGTTTCCCGTTTACCCACACAGTAAAAACCCCAACCCAAATAAATACTGAGAGGAATAGAAACAGACTGTTTGCCATGCAGGGGAGTAAGGTAACATTTCTTGAAGCTTGATGAGGTCTCCTGACAGATGGGAGTCTAACGAGTCTGAAGGAGAACAATAGATAACTGGTAAGACATCTGCCCACTTACAGATAGCAAACTATGAGATGTGTCATCCTTCTGTGCAAACACAGAAATGATGTTCATACACAACTGGTGAAAAATATTAGGATAAGATCAAGAGAAAACATGCAGCAAAGATCTGGAAGATTAAATGCACAAGTAAACTGCCTGTTGCTTTTAATTAGAGCAAATACTAAACTGGTTCTGTGCCTTTATTGAATTTTAAGCCATGTCTCATGGCAGCAAAATACTTATCCTCACTAAAATTGCTGTCTCACCTGGTTTTGTGAAATACAAATATCAGAGCTATAACACGTACCTCTGGCACTAACAGAATTTTCATGTCTGCTCATCTCTATCAGGCCTTTTTATAACATCCAACATATTTTCAACCATGGTCCACTACATGAACAATTACTTGTAGTTCTATTACTTCTGTTTCTGCTTCTTCTGATTTTTATGTCATTTTTTTCATAGTTTAGTGTACTGTGAATATCTTCAGCTGTAAAGCTACAGAGAAACCAGTAGCAAATATAAACTTTGTGTCTATGGAGCTAGGAAGGTTTGGGATGCTGATAATTTTATGAGGGATACACATACTATTATAACATGCGAGAGGCTGGATGTATGTTATCATATCATGTAGGGCCCATGGGTTAATTCTGCTATTTCTTTGACATAAGCCTTTCATATTCTCCATATTCTCTCTAACTGCTGCTGTTTTGTTTTTCTTCTTTTTTTTTTTTTTTTTTTTTTTTTTTTTTTTTTTTTTTTGGGTGCAATCCCTGCTGAGGATGAGCCCTCTAGATCAATTCTCTCTGTCTTCCACTGTGTGTAAAACTGACCTATAATACATTATCAGTTGACAGAGGGTAACAGTGACTATGGGATTGATAGCAGAGATGGGAACTATGTTTATTTGGACATTAAGGCCTTTATAGATTGCTTCTGAAATACATTATTTCTGGAATCATGTGAAACCCAAAAGCACATGGCTCTCTAATGAATCATGCCTAAGGGACTCTCTAGAGTCAGAAGCTCTCAGACCTTTGTGAACTTGACTGATCCCACAGTAATTTTTTCTCTGTGTTTAATACTGGTCCAAAGACATTTATGCTTGACAGGCATTTGACTTACATTTCACTCTCCTACAGGATGTAATTTGCTCAGGTTAAAAATAAACAAAACCCTACCCAGATGCTTCAAATTTATGTGGCTTTCTGATACTTCAATTGTATTTCTTCTAGCTTATGGCTCCCTAAAAACTATACAGAATATCTAGATGTGCTTATTTCTGTTATTCCTGAGCATCTCCTACAAAACCAGTCAGACTTACCACTTCAGTTTTTCTATGCATGTGGTATCATGCACACACAATTTTGAACTGATAAGGATGATATAAGCAGGAAATCTCAGACAGCAGGATACACAGATTTTGGTAGCATTACTTATCACCTCATTAAAGGAACTTTTTTTTTTTTTTTTTGTTAAGGGTTATTTACTTACTACAACATTAAAATACCTTCTGTGTTTACCTTCACATAAAAGAAAAGTAGAAGTGGGTCAGTGTGTTTGCCCGTGTTGCCCTTTACTCACAAATGCATCAGCAATTTGCCTTTGCTCAGCAATAAGGGACTGGGTGTATTAAGAGAGTAAACCAGACAACCATTTGAAGTCACATACTTTTTTGTTTAAAAAATGAAATAAAATCCTATTGAACAATGACATACTTTCAAAGTACTTTTGAAATAAAGATATCAGTGTTATAAGTGTTATACGTTAATTTCAACTATTTAATCATGGAATTTTAACTCCTAAATCAAGCTTCACTGTCACAATTTTTCTTTTGTGTATTGGAATTCACTCTGTACAGTACTTTGTATGCAGCTAATTTTATTATTAACCTCACAGCAGCAGTTTAAGCAAATTTCAGCACTTAGCAGAAATAGCACTTTCAACATAGAAGACCTTTGTGATCTTGGTTCTCTGCTTAGTTCAGAAGTAGTGCCACTTGATCTTTTCCCCTCATTTTTTCTGTTTCTTTTATCTCATGTTTTTTCTTGATACATCAATGCTACTTGTGCTGAGGTAGATAATTCAGACATGTAAAGGCAATTGAAAAATATAAAACCACAATCATGCTCAATTTCAGTTCAAAACAACTGACAACAATATCTTTGGCTAAATAAGCTCAACAGCAAGCACATTACTTAAGCTGAAGTTGCTACTATATAGCATACCTGGTAATGCATTAATATATGCATGATGTAATCATATATTTCTCCAGCAAGTCGGTTTTCTGGTCTCCAGGGTATAATAACAAACTGAATTCCTAGTAAGGGAACCAGGATTAACGTGGCTCTGACAGCTTTCATATACATGTTGGACTCAGCACGGTGGGTATCTCTTAGCTTTGTCACCAAAACTCGGACAATGTTAAGCAAAAAGAAAAAATTGACCTGTAAAGCAAAGCCATTATAGGTAAAAGCAACCAAATTAAACAGGCATTCAAACCAAAACCACAGAACACATAAATGACTTTAAAATGCAGTTTCCTAGCTTTCCTAGCTGACTCCCCTGGGAGTCAGACCTTGGAGAGTACCTTGAACACCTTCAGAAAGCAGACATTAAGCTGCTATATGTGCTTCCCTGAGAAACCTGAATGGATGTTTGAGATAGGCAGGGATCAGTTCTGAGTGTTTTGACACTGACGTGGTCAAACTGAGGATCTCCAAGGAACAAAACATCTCATAGTTTAAGCACAGCGGATGAATTATTCCCAGGGAAATGGCTGCTCTGGAGGTCACCAAGGTGTCATGCTTTGTGCTGCAGCCAGGTGAGAAACCCACAGTTGTCCCTGGGCGTACAGTGCCTACAGGGTACACACATTCTCTGAGGGACCTGCTCTGGCTCACGTGTGCTGTCACTTCAGGATTGTGTGAGCAAAGGGCCCTGAGAAAACCTAGGCTCAACTCTGCTTCTGGGACTGTAGTGGTCCTATATATGCTGCCCATAGGTAACAAAACAAGCTGGAACAGGGCAGAAAGGCCAAAGAGTTGAAGGGCCAAAGCCCTTCCAAAAATCCACGTATCTGAGTTCCAGAGTCATTTCTAAAAACCTGACTCCAGCCATGGGTTCTCAGCACAGGGCCACATTGCCCTGCCTTCACAGAGCTCCTGGCAGGATACGCCTGGAAGCACATGGGCAGATAATGAGCCCTGAGGACATCATAGGCATCACAGATTTCCTTTCTCCCCAGTATGTAACCAGGCCGCCTTTCCTACTCCTTTACAGCACCAGCAGGCACCTGTGCTTATGAACTTCAACAGACTTCTATAGCAACCATTTTTTAAAATAAGTATCCTCTTATTACATAACTAGAATAGGTATTTTAATAGTCCCAAATCCATGCATATGTGAGAAATCTCACTTGGATCTTTTTAAAACAATAAACCAAGAATCAGTAAGCTTTCACAAAGCACTTTGTAACTTCTTAGCTACTGAGAGACCTTTCAGCTGTTTTACATTCATGCTCTGCTGGAAAAAAAAAAAAAAAAAAAGGAATAATAAATGACTTCTGAGATCCCATTTAGCATTAAATCTAAATCTTATTCTCCATCCTCCTCTGACTTCACTCCCTCTACTTAACCTTCATTTTTAGAACTTTTTGAAGGTACTGTGGAAGGTGAAAAAAAGACTCAGCAAAGGTAAAAACCCTCAGCTCCTCCGAGTCTGCCTGAGTCATAGTCTACCACTATGAGATTTCGGTAGCAAATCATGAAGGACATTGTATAAACAGTGACAACTTCAAGAGAAAACAAACAGGAAACAGCATAAGAACGAGACAGAAAATATAACACCTTATTTTAAAAACAGTTACAAATTGCTCTGCTTCCATAAAATCAGCCTCTCCTCTTTTCTTTGCAGCTAAAATGTGCAGACCTGGGGCTTAGTGATCAAAATAAAGGCTGACTGGCCTCTCCTAGAAGCTGGCTTTATGACAGCAGCAGTAAAGATCAAGCCAATAAACCCGCAGCAGATGTGATCCTGCAGGCATGGCAGGCTGAACATGGCAGGGACGAACTGGCTTCTCTGTATTCCTGATAGGCAAAGCTACTTCTCAAGAAGGGGCAGAAAGACCTGTTTTTTTTTTTTTAGTTAGTAGACAGAGGGTTGTTTCTTTATTCAGAGGTATTCTCAGCATTCCCCATCATACTCTTTGATCTGCTAGGCCATTTCTGCAGGTATATCCATGCAGAAGTCAATATCAAACAGAACGAAAGCGCATCTTGGATGGCACACTGAGATGTGTTTGGGACTTGGGCTGAATAAAACTCAGTTACATAGTTCAGTTGGCTTCAAAATCTGATTGTATTTCAGGTGGTTCCTTGGATGATTTATGAAAAGTATTGAGAGCCTTTCTTTAAAAGAGAAAAATCACAAATTGCTTTCAAATTTTCATCAGAAGACTTGAAGTACAGAAATTTATATTCTCTACACATTAACAGCATTTCTAAAATAATTATTGAATGATTGATAGCAAATATTCTTACCAATAAAGCTGCCATTACAGGTCCATGAACAATATAAAGCAAGTGAGTGTCAACACTCATCCAGCAGCTGGAGGAGAAATATACCACATAATTTATTATTTACTCAAAATGTGTAACACAATTAAATAGTGCTAAATTCCTTCAAAAAAAGACATGCTACTCACTTGTCATTGAAGTATTTGGCTCTTGCAACTGCATGAATTGAAGCTGGCACTACGGGAAACCCTGAAATGATTAAAGGAATAGGTCAGCCTTGGTGTTTTTGGCTTGAACATCATTGATCATAAAAAAAAAAAAAAAAAAAAAAAAAAAAAAGTGAAGTCCCAGCTTTCACCCAGCACCTTAAGGGAAGCCACTACTCTGACAGGTAGCAGAATTGAGCAAATGTGTACTGAACCAGGGGAAACATGCCATTCTTAACATACCTCAGTTGTGTATATCCTGACTTTAAGTGGCAATCTACCCCCCCCCCCCCCCCCCCCGTCTATCTTCCTTCATTTTCTGTGTATGTAGTCTCCCTTTCCAACAGGCTAGAAACCTGCGAGCCTGTGCTTCAACACTGACCCCACCTTGTACAGCCTTGCACATACAGACAGCTGGGGATCATCTACTACTGTCTGTCCTTTGCAGAGAGCTGTGTACATCTTGGACACAAACACTTTTAGAAGAGGCATAGAATACTCAGACTAATTCTTCAGTGTTCTTGCCACAGAACACAGGTCAGCCAATGCTGGAGTGAGATTACGGTAAAAAAAAAAAAAAGTGTGTGAATAGGACACTGCACTCTCCAGGCATCTCTAAGCAACAGCTACTTGCTTTACTGCTAAAATAAGTTCTTATGGCAGTTTAACTTCAGAGAACAATGCAGCTGTGGGAGAATAAAATGATGGACTGTCTTCTCTTTCATACTGTTAGAAAATGATTTCTTTGCTTCTTGCTGCAGAATGGTTTTTTAGAAAAACAAAAATATCTGAACAGAAAGAAAAGAGCTTCCATTCTCAGGGTGACCTTATGGGAGTAGCAGCTTCAGAAAGTCCTTTTGTTTTGGAAATGGAGCAAGTTTGATCCAGTTTTGTTGACAGACTATGTAGATTAAAATGCATTTTTAAGGGACGGCTCTTTAACAGTAAAAAGCATTGCAAGTAGATTGCTCCACATTGATGCCTTGGGACCTTTTTCTTCTGCTAAATGCATTAACCTAAAATATTTGGCTCAACAAATTCTCATGCAAATCTGAAGAACACAACGGAAAGTTTTCATTAATAAGGTAAGAAACTCTTGACCATCTACGGCTCAGATTTCCAGCCGCAGGCTGGTCCATGCAGCTAGATGTTGCTCTTGCCTTGGAAAGGGCCAGTAGCAGTGAGAAGGGGAACACCAAGAAGGCCTATCGTGTCCTCATGACCTCACTGTTTCACTCCAGAGGTCCCATATATGTGTTACAAGAGCTGAGCAACTCAGAAAAGGTCCTACTCCAGCCATCCCAAGAGAAGGTATGCCGTACCCCTGAAGGTCATGCCAGGTCCTCTTTGAAAAAAATCTGGCAATCATGCTTAATTGCATTTCCAGTTGGCTACAGCACTGCCCACATAAGTGATTCCCTTTTCAATTTTATGTGGATGAAGCAGCCTGATGGAACAGAACGCAGTTGGATGCACCCACCTGATGCTATTATCATGCCCTGCATAAAGGTGATTTTCTGACCCACTGAAACAGTAGCACATGAAAAAGGACATTCTCAGCAGCAGGTGCCAAAGATGTCACCCGAGGGCATCCATCTTCAAATACATCCACCTGTGTCAGATTCCATTCAGTCATCTGCAAACATTTCATGGAAGTGTTTTTGTATTTGCTCAGATTTTTATTTTTTTAGACTAAGTTATTTTACAAACATCAATAAAGATTTTTCCAAATAAAATAATCTAGATCGTTTTGAGTAGGGATTAGTTATAACAAGGAATAATGAGTATATTCATCTCGTGTTGTACATTTACCTTGATTTTTTGAATTGTAATTCAGAGCACGAACTGCTGTTGCTCTGCACTGTCCTTTGGGGAAACATCTCTCTCTTCATTGATTAACACAGCTGGACGTTTGAAGACAGACCATGTGAGTACTGATCTTGGAAGCAGTGGAATTATACTGATTTATGCAAACTTTAGGTGTCGCCAGGTTGTCCTAATTATTAGCAATAGGATCTAATGACTTCTACTTCAGTTAGAAGGTGCAAATGACTACTTAGTGTGGTAGTATCCACGTAGTTTCATTACTAAGGATGCAGACTTCACAGTCAGAGTTGTATTGCTTTCTATTAACCTTTTCTCTCTCAGTATATCATCGCACCATTCCCACAGCTGTTGCTTATTTCTGGGACAATGATGCAGATACTGATGAGCATCCTTTCAGTTATCTTCACTGAATTACCCATCAAGATACCTTCAACCATATTTCAATGCCCTCAACCATATCTTAGCTAGCTCATAAGCTTTCACACCAAGCCAGCTGTCCCAGTTGCACAAGATGCATTACCTAAAGTGAACAACACTTAGAAAAATATGTTAATGCCCACTTTTCTCCTGCATAATGTGATACAGAATGACAGTACTTCAGGAAGTCTTACGCTACACGAAGACAGCAAACGTTTGAACTGGAAGGAAGGGTATAAAATTACTCTTCATACAGGGCTTCCATTTTCAAAAGCAGAGGGCTACCAAACTTCGTACATTCAAATATTCTGAACTATGAAAACTGTGATAGCAGCTATTTGAAAGCAAATAACTGCCCCAAAACAAAACAACAACAAAACAACCAACAAAACAACTTTCTGCTTTGCTGTTATAATTCTTTAGCATCTGCTACCGGATGTCCAACTAGCAGTTGGAGTCAGGGTTTTAACGTTCTTCAGAACATTCAGGTTCATTTTTCTCCCATGTAACCAATTCCCATTTTTCCCCTCTGTTAAAACAGGAGAGCTGTTTTTCACTTTCCTACTGTAAATGAAATAATGAAAAATGAAATGATGTTGATCAGGCATTACATTTGCAAGAAGGATGAAAAATAGCAAGTACATTACTTATGCTTCAGTCGGGGATTGTAAGAAAACCATAACACAGGGAGATGATGAACAAAGTTCTGTCATTTACCTCTTAGTGCACCAGTGGGTTTTGCAATACAAGGCCTGGCTCACCAGAAATTGGAATGAGGCCAGAAATTCACAGCTCCCAAGCTGGAAAAAAGCTATTGCTAATGATTTTCTGTCAACGTTGATTCGGACTGAATTTACAGTAGAGATTTAAATGTGAAAGAAATGGTACTTCACTACAATATATTGGTTGTATTCACGTGGCCTTTCATTGAACCAGGAAGCACAAAGAATAAATATACCTGTTGTTGCTAATAATTAAATGGCAACAACTCCCTCAGTGAAAACAGAAGTGATCTGCATATTTGGCTCTGAAGGAGGAGACTTAGACATGACTTCTTGGTCAACACACATGCTACTAGAGAGACTTTGTATAGCATTTGTAACCTCTCCCATAGTATATCACTGAGATTTGCTAACTGACACCTGAAATGCCTTAGAGATCACTGTTGTTAGACAAAATAAGAACAGAGACATTATCTACTCCTCTGTAAAATGGTATCTTCTCCCTTATAGTAACATCTGCCAAAGTATACCCAATATTGGATTCAGTTTCAGAAAAGCTCTGGTTTTTCTTTGTATGTGCTGCATTTTTACAAATTGATAGACACAGATATTGATTTTCCTCCTCATTCCAGAGTAAATATGCTTTTATATAAGATTAATATTTTTGCATGCAAAGTGACAAAACTAAACATGTTCTGTTCAGATGAGAGATGCACTTGGATAACAGTCTATTTCACTCTCAAAGCTTTGCTTAACAAAGTTTAAACATTTCTTTCAGCAAATCCCAAGGTGCAGCAAGTAACAGATAATGACAGCTGTTGACATTTTTGTGACTCTCTACACTCACACAAACAAATGCACTCAAATTTAGGACCTAAGAACTCAGTCCTAGGCTATGACTTAGCAGCATGAATCCAATGCAAATATCTGAACCAACTACACCAACTTCCACCAACTACATGTGCTACAAAGCACACCATACATACCCCAGCCCAAGAGGTAGTACCAGTGCAAGCGCTGCTCCTCTGCAAAGACAGCCACCACAATCAGCGTGTGCAGGTAAATGCCTTCACACAGCATCCAGAAGTAGTTGCAGCCCAGCATGTACTGGTGAAAGAACTGCAGCACTTTGCAGCTTACCTGCCAGGCAAATGAGATAATGTCACACACCTGACTAGCATTCTACATCTAAGCAGGCAAAGGTAAATTATAATTCTATGCTATGAGAAAGCAAAGTGAAACAGATGCCCAGATCTTGCTGGGTTTGTTTGGCACATATCAGTGACAGGGATTTTAAACTTTATAAATGAAATGAATAAAACAAAAAGCCTTCATAAAAGAGTAAAAAATTGTATTGTAACAGCACTCGAGAAAGTACTCTGCAAAAAAATTCCCTTCAAAGTCCTTAGTTCCATGCTTTTTAGAACTGCACTTGTTTTTTAGAACAAGCAGCCTTGTTCTAGAAGAAGGCTGTGAGAAAGACATAACTTAGAGCTCTAGTTTGGTGATTTCTTTCACTTTACTCAGAATTTTCAAAGACTTGCTCAGCTCTTCTGTGAGTCAGTCACTCCTCTAAAAGCAATACCCAGTTCTGAACTCCCTCCTTTGAGAACAAGTGCTTGCAGGCAGTGGAGATGAAAAGACATGGAGATAAGTGAGTCTGTGAAGCCGGACAGTGGTTCTTGCCTGCAGCTCAGATGGGAAACTGAGACTTCAAGCTGCTTGGGGAGCAGATGGTGAAAAGAAACACATTGTGTCCATTCACCAGGTGGTGTGGGAGGAGACCACCCCTCCTTTGAGAGGCTCTGATGTCCACCCGCTTCCACCATGTCCCAGTACCCAGGAGGCCTGTGGAGCAGGTGGGTGATGCAGGGATCTCTTCAGGGAGCACCAGTGGCTACATGGACATCTGAGGTGCCCTCCGTGATGGCAAAATGCCAGTTGCCACCTTATCCACAAGAAAATACTCCTTCCCCTTCACTTCTCCAGATGGTTTCCAAGCTAAATTACCTGGACTAGAGGCAGTGTTTTTGCTAGGACTGACTTGTCAACCATTCAGCAGAGGACTGTGTGCCCCGTGTCTGTCTGGAGGACTCACAGTGCCCCTCTGGGACAGAAAAGCAGGTTCAATAGTGATTCTGTTGAACAGAGCAATTCACAGAACGTGGGCATTTAGCTCTGTTTCAGTGTTTGCAATGCAGCTTGTTGCTCTGAAAATAGAAGATCATTGACAGTGCAGCTGAAAGAATTCAGATAGGATGAATGTGAAGGACTGTTGTTTTTGGTTTTGTTTTTGTTTTCATTTCATTTCTTCTGCTTGCCACATAGAGCAAAGCAGTCACATAGTTTTTCCACACTGTGTCTGAACAGTTCCTACAAAGTATGCTGAGAAAGGATAAAAAAAAAGAAAAAAGAAAAAAGAAAAAAAGAAGGATTTGCTGTTTTCAGTGAGCTTTTTGAATGAGGGAGTAACTAACTCATGAACAAAGCCAGCCCTTCCGCAACTTTTACCTGTAGCTCAATATTTGAAGTACAGAAAGCATACTGCCTGAAGACGAACCATCTTTGTTTCCTAAAGAACAATACACCTAAACTTAATTTGCTTCATTTCCTCAGTATTTCCTTCTTTCCTGTGCCCTCCACATGAACTGTCACTCGTGGCTTTAAAAATAAAATTAAGCACCTATGTTTTAGAGTAATGGCTATGCAGACAACTCATGACTCTTTTGAGTAATGTAATCACTTGCTATGCAGTAAGTTATAGACTGCCATTGGCAAGACATGAAGGATGCGTGTGATTAGTACTTGGATCCACATCACATTAATTTAAGAACTAATCTGAAAAAGTTACCGTGAACAGTTTAAGCACAACAATGCATTGCAAAGAATTATGCTGAATTCCTATCAATCAAACTACAGTGAAAATCAATCTTCACTTTGGATGAGCTAAAAAAATGCAGCAGGCTTCAGCTGTGGTTGAGTGCTGCCATGGAAATAAAGTGAGTGTTTTTCTTAGATCAGAGCAACCTGTTGCTGATGAGAATTGGAGTCATGTGCGGTGTGAATAAAACATGGCAAATGTAGCCACACATCTCAGTGTACGTTAGCCTTAGCTGGGAAAACTGCAGGACTCTGAAGTTTTGTGAAGAGCTTATTCTTATAGAAACAAGTAAAATGAAATTGCAAGATAATACAGGAGCAAATCTTTGATCACTTCCATGCTTGATAACTTGGAGATTTAAAAAAAAAAAGGTTAGATGTTTTGTCTTCAGTTGAAGTTAAATACATTTTGATGCAAGCTCTTTCTGTCATTGTATCTCATACAATATGCAGTATGGTCAAATCCAGGATACAAAGGATTATCACAGCACTAATACTGCTGCTACTAGCACTAGAACTCATGATGGAGAGTAAAATGTCATCAGCTCTTGGTCTGTGGGTGTGCACTTAAGCTGCAGGGGAAAAAAGGAGCCAAATAATAGAACATGGTCAGGCAAGAACAGCTCCTACCTAGCAAATCTTGCA
The DNA here is from genome assembly GCF_023343835.1 of Lagopus muta. Lineage (NCBI taxonomy): Eukaryota > Metazoa > Chordata > Aves > Galliformes > Phasianidae > Lagopus > Lagopus muta. The sequence continues at coordinate 23,004,552 of NC_064439.1, forward strand.
AAGAGTTTTGTAAATCATGTAAACACCTCAGCTGCTGTATGAAATGAAAAGTTTCAAAAGGATGCTGGAATCACTTTGTGGAGAAGAAAGAAAACAATCAATCTTCTTTCAGGAGCAGGCCTTTGTGATTTTTTTCAGGATTTATTGGTGCACTATAAATACTGCTAACATTCCAGGCCTATTAGGAGGGTCCCAAAGTTCCACCTGTCTATGCAGGATTGTGCAATTGCATGGCCATGCTGCTGGCATGCTGCTCTCCTTGGCTAGGGCACAGCCCCTCCTCACAGGTCGCAGACTCATGCAGTGTCTCGAGTTGGAAGGGATCCATTAGAATCACTGAGTCCAACTTCTGGCTCCACACAGGACCACCCAAAAATCAGAGCATATGACTGAGAGCACTGTCCAAATGCTTATTGAACTGTGGCAGCCTGGGGCCATGACTACTGCCCTGGAGAGCCTGTTCCAGTGCTTGACCACCCATTGGTGCAGAACCTTTTCCCAATCCCCAGCCTGATCTTCCCTGCTTTTCCCTTTTATTTTGTCTTTCTTTTATTGTGGCACCAAAACTGTACACAGTACTCAAGGTCCTTACATGCCATTTCCCTGCTAAACTCTCCCTTATTGTCTGACAGGGAGAAAGCATCAGCAATAATGCAGAATTAAATAAAAACCAGAATACTGCCTTCATCAAAGTAACAAAACATAACATCCACTCCTAATTGATTTTGAGCAGGTCTTTCTAGTAATTCAGTCAGAATAAGCCTAGGTTTTAGCAGAGGGAGGGCAACTCGCCCAGATCCCTGTGTCTGTGTTCCCATGATGCTTCCCTGACTGAAGGGCCACAGGCTGGAACTGGGAGCCCTGGTTTGCACAGCCTACCTTGCCAGCTCCACAGCGCCTGGCCCATCACCACTGGGGCAGGATGCCTGGCAGTGTGCAAAGTGAAGCCTCTCCTCAATTGTTCTCCATGCACTGAAGTGCCCCAGGCTGACATTTGCAAGAAATAAATAGCTAGGAATAGGCCAAACAAGGTTATTAGTTTTTGGCCAAGCCACCTACATGGGACATTATTATAGCTGTACATTTCTCTGTTTAAAGGGAAATAAGAGTGTTTGCCCTCCCTGAAGATCAGTCAGAGTGGGCTCTCTTCACGTCTGTAGAACCCCCCTGTGCACACAGCTCTTCTCAAGAAGAGGTTGTGCTGCTCCCCACAAAGACCAGACAGGATTTATTCCAACTCAGTTTGAAGGCAATAAAATGCATTCTCAGACATTCTTAGCATGTTTAAGGAGTAACTTGAAGTTTGGTTATTGACCTGCCTTATGCATTTTTTTTTCTGGTTATTAGAATGCTTTTCTATGAAAATATTCTTAAATTCCCAGTATCCATATGTTACACAAATAAGCAATAAAAAGACTTTCCAAAGCAGGACAGTGCTAAGCATTGTAGCTGTAAATCATGGACTATCAGAACGTCATACCATTATACAATATATCTACTGTGAGTCACCCATTAAACTGTGTTCCAGTCAGAAAGCTGGCATGCAGAGACTCAGGCTAAGATTAATGTTTTAATATACTTTTAAACCATTTGCAGAACAAAATGTACACAGTTGCTTAGAGGGTTCCTAGGTTTTGTGTTACGAGAATGCAAAATATGAAATTAAGCATCGAGGGATATTTTTAACAGCATCCCTACCCATGCCTACACTGTGAGAAGAAGCCAGCCTGGAATTAGGCATCATGGGCAGTGATTTACACAGCCACATCCATATACCCCAACCTCCCAGCTGCAGTCACTGTCCTGGGGCTGCAGCCTAGAACCCAGCAGGATAGGGCTGGAGTTCTATGGGGTCCATGTGGTGAACCCAGCATTGCAGTAAGCAGGGAGCAAGGCAGGGCAAGGTACAGTCTCCTTGTGCTTAACTGGTTTCCTCAGCTGGGGCAAATCTCTAGTAGATCCACACACCTTGCACACAGAGCCAGCAAGTGCTTTGCTATGACAATCTCCTGTGAAAGCCCTAATGGCTTCTCGTGGTCAATGTGGCCAGGTAGGAGGACTGCTGGGTTAGATGGTATCAGCAAGGTGTATTATTGAGCAGCAAGATTTCCCATCTGGATGCCAGCTGGTCCCATGAGCTTAAGGAGCTGCTAAACACGCTGTATATTAAGAAGGATGTCCAAGGAAACAAAATCAGGAAATCCGAAGAAAGGTGTTAAATGGGACTGGAGATGCAGAGATTTTTTTGATTTTAGTATCAGCTGTTCTGGGTGCTCACTTCTCACTGCTACAGTGGCAGGACCTGCAGGGTCCACAGACAGTGGAGGTATGTAAAAATGTAGAAGCATGACAGACTTTTCACAGGGACAGCTGAATCTGCAGTTTGGTCTCCATCCATGCTGAGACTGTAGGTCTTCCTGGCCTTTCTTGCAGAAAAGATGCAAGCCTCAAACCTAAGAACAAACCCCAGGGTCTGAGGCCTTCAGCTGCAGGACCATGATGCATTTTGCAGCACAAGATCCTTTCTGAGAGAAACAACACTCATTCTCCCAAGTAAGAAGTCACATGTTGGGAAAACACTGCAGAAATAATATCTGAAGAATCTGATGGAACCTGGGTTGTTTTGACATGGAAATACCTTGAGTCTGGGCTACATGAAAGCTATTGTCCTCCCCTTTGAGACTCTGTTTTGAGATACTTGAACCTACTAAGAGATACTGCTTTAAAAGAAGAGAAAGCAACTGCAATGTATAATTTCTGAATCATTACTAAGGAAAGGAAAATGAGGAAATTTGTCCCAAAATAAATATTTAGTATCTTAAATTGTTTTTCCTTCCCCCTGAGGCCAGCTGTTAATTTGATGGTGTCTTACAATTGAGAAAATAACTGGAATAACTTTGTTGTGGAAGCTCAGATCTTTCTCAGAGGCGGTGGCTGGCTGACTTCAGACCAGATATAGTTGTTCCATAAAAACCACAAATGTTCTTCGCAGGAGTGTAATTTCTGAATGCTGTGAACATCCTTTAATCATCCATACTTCATCTTCTGGGCATGGCAAGGCACATCACATTAGTGAATCTGACACCACCAGAATTACACAGTGCTTTGTTTTCTCCATTACTCTGAGAGTTTTGAGGATATAAACAAGAATATAAAGACCTTGGGAAAAAATGATGGGAATTACTGCTCTGTTTCATGCCATTTAGACACTGACAGCTCTGTCTTAAAATGAATGCAGATATTATTCCAGCCTGAAAATTTGTCAGAGTTCTGCATTAATCTCTCTGAATTTCACTGTGGGGAGAAGACTTGATTGTTCTGAGGAGTTTTGAATTCGTATTATACTTTAGAATAGCTTTCAGTCATCTCTTTGGGCTTGCACTGGTTGCAGAGATCCCTGTAAGTATTCTACCTGAAAATAGGAGGAAGAAAAAGATGTACTAAGATGAAAACCTCCAGAGATTCTTTAAGAGGGACAGGAAAGTTCTGGAAATAGTTTAATGAAGAATCAATTTAATTTGACAAGAACAGAGCCTCCTGAAGCTCAACCCTGAGCATAACACAGGAAACAACGCTAAGGATCAAAACACACTTATCCTTTGTGGAGCTCCATCCTGCAGCTTCCCAAGGGGACTGCTGACAATTGTTGGCCACAAAGACCAGTATTTTTCCACTTATCTTCCCTGGTGTAAGTCATGGATCTCTCATTTGAAAACCTATATTTTAAAAAGCTAAGGCTCTCTCAGCCTACATCAGAAAGAACAGAAAATAGCAAGAGACAAAAATTGGTGCAATAGTGCAAACACTGTTGCTGAAATGCTGTGAATCTCCTCTGTATTCTTGTCTCTCATACCCTGTTTATTCCTTTGAGAATAGGGCAAGCCAACAGTGCTGTAACCCCACAAGTCACAATAACTACTTCACAGACTTATCTTCCTACACAACTCCTTTTTATTTCCACTATTCTACTATAATAGGGAGGAATGCCTAATATGCTTGGGCAGTCAAGATTTTCACTTGAACTTGTCAATGGTGAGACTTTTTATAGAGCTCTAGTCTCTGTGACAGTACTAATTTTTTTTAAATATTACTACTACCATGACCTTGCTTTACTCATTGTAATGCTAATTTGAAATGCTTGGGAATGGGAGGGGGCTACATGCTGCTGGCCCTGTTAGATGGAGGAAGAACAAGCTGCACCAGCAGGAAGAGTGGCAAACTAGTTCAAAATCTTTGATGTTTATCTACAAAAGGAGGCAAGAAGGTTTTCAGCATTCCATATCTCATGTCTACCTCAGCAAGAGCTAAGTCCACACAAGGCTCCCAGGAGCTTCCAATGGAGGACTGCTCCTTGCTACGGGCTCCACAAAACTGCAGTTGAAATTGAACCTTTCACACCACACAATGTCAGAAGTGAGGGAAAAACTGCTATATGAAAGATGAAGGGGCTAGAAAATGCCTGAAGAAAGCAGGTAATCTCTCCATCAGAACAACAAAGTGATAAAAATACAATAAGATCTCTTGAAGCTTTTCCAGAAGCATTTCTATCTAATTACTGAGCCATTACTGACTTGGGTCTCATCTGCAAACACTGTGGTGCCCACATAGTAGATCAATTATTCAGTTTCAATGATCAGTTTCTCATTAGCAGAGTAATCCCTCTAGTCATTAGCTGTATTTTTCTTTATCTCAGTTTCTTTATCTCAAGTATTTCGTATTAAAATTACTAGCCTTGTGAAATAAGAAAAAAATGAAAACTACAGATCTGATATGCAAGGCTATATTAAAAGATTAGGCAGCAAAGTTTTATTTTATTTCTAGGCTTTTTAACAGTGAACATAATGTGTTGTTCACAGACAACTCTTCTTCTGCAGGTCGTTCTCAAAAAAGAAGACACGCCTTCCTACAAAATCTGTTTCAGTGACAGTATAATTAATGCAGTTGCTACTTCTACTTCATATACAAGATGCAAATAATTATCTTATACAACAGTTTTCAATACATATATACAAGTATCCTTGCATGTGTTCCTGCTCTTTTTGTTCAAGTGCCCCAAACCTTCTTTTTTTTTTTTTTTGCTTCTTATATGGCCATCTAGGCTCACATCTTTCTCTTCCATAATTTCAGTTCCAGATAAATCTTGTAGAGAGAGACAGAGAGAGAGACACAGAGAATTAAATAACCAGAAAACAGGAAAAAGGAAAAAAAAGGAAAAATTTGAATTAAGATGTGAAAGGGTTTGAGTTACCAATTTACATGAGTAGAACAATCAAATCTTTGCAGAAAAATATATGTGAGTAAAGATGCATTATGATATCTCATAGAAATGACACTTTGGATTTTCTCACACACTGTATTCAGATTCAGGGAAAATGTGGGTGTCTTGATGTTGGGGATGAAATTCCTTTTCTGCTCCTCCTGTCTTTTCTCTTGGTTATTTAACAGAACCTTCTTTCTTCTTTGCAAATGATATGGATTTGTTGATATCCTCATAAATATGTATTCACTGTAAGTACTTTTCCCATGACATTGCATATTTAAGATTGGCTGTGAAACTTTAGGCAGAAAAAAAAAGCAGGAGCTACTGAGGTGGAAACACATTTATTATTTTGCAGATTAAATACCATGAACTTCACCTCTGAGTGTGGCCATAAATATGAGGTATCTGTGACTCCAAAATTCCTTGCACACTCTTCAGTATTTCCATACATATATTTGAGGTAGGAGCCACACACACAAGACTGTCAAGCTCAGAAGATGCACAGGAAGAAACTGGATAAATGCAGCACATTACAGGAAGTCACAAGTAGCCGTATCAAAATGGACTCAATAAAGCAGAGTATGGAGCAGGTGTAGAAAAATACGAACTATAAAGTCTTCATTTTCTCTGTTAATCAGCACCAAAAACAGAATACACTTTCTAATGATGTTGGCAGACACGTTGGTTTGGTCTGAACACATTACCTTGCTACCTCCTTTGAGTGTACTCTCGATCCATACTTGACTACAGACCAAAAAGACGAGATCCCAGCTCCTCTTCTCCCCAGATTTGTATCTCAGTTCTAGACATCAGTTCACTGCTGAGTCAAACACATGCAAATTGTGTTTGGAAGAAGAAAGTGAAAAATAAGGCCTTTGTTCATCAAAGCAATTAAGTCAGTATGTAGCTGAAGAGGTGAGGCCAGGCCAACTAACTCAGCTATACTCAGCTGTGCCTAACAGTGAAGGGCACTGGCTTGGCCAACTTCCACATGCTGATTTCTTCGGGATCAGAGTGTATTCATCCACCCAGGCCATCTCTAGGAGGCCTGGAAGTTGCCTGCAGCTGTGAAGCTCTGAGCCACAGGTGACTGCTTACGGCAATTCTATAGAGCCCGTTGCCATCGCAACCTAGGTGAGCTGATGCTCAGCACCCCGCTGTCTGTCCTGTGGCTATGTGGCTCTAATGAAGCCTCTGAGAGCTTTGTCATTGACTTCACTGGGGTCAAGATTTCACTCCAAAGATGGATCTAGCCCCAAGGCACTGGATACAGATTTTTAATGAAATTTTACAGGACAAGAGTTCTTGCTGTGGCTCAAATTTTAATTTAAACCACTTCAGATAATTTACTTCTGCTGTCAGGAAGTATCATTCTTAACCCCAAGATAAAGATCTTACTTCCATTTAGGTGCTATACTATGTGCCAGCATTGTATTTTCAAATATCAAGTGCATTTTCACTGCTTCTCTTGCACAGGATATGTACTATGCAGTAAGGAGGAACAAAGTATGATGTTTTAATTACTCTTTTGCTGTTCTATTTTTTTAACCTCCAGATGGTCTCTGTGACCGGTGATCTTTTCTCTAGTCTATATATTTCCTGCTTTAATTAGCTTACTCAACTGGGAGCACATCTGAGAGACACATGATTGGATAAAATAAAAAATTGTTATTAGCACAATTGCTTTCACAAAATTAGAAGCAGATAAATAGTTCGGGCCATAATTGAAAGCCATTACTAGAAGACAAGCTGATTGGTGTTGTGACAAAACCTGAGAAATTCCCAGGCTTGAGCTAATTTTGCATCAGCCAGGACTGCAGGAGCAAGGCAATGACTCTGTTAGCCATGGTCAGAGCTGGGTAACAGATCTGCCATGCATATTTATCAGCTGAGGGCTGGCTCAGGTTGTGCCGCTTTCTGATAGGACTGAACTATTGCTATTGCTCTGGTTTACCACTTCCTAAGAAAGAACACAGCAAACAGATTTTTGCAGGGGGAGAGGAGGGGTTGAAAAAAGTTATATCCCTCTTCATCCTTACCCTTCTCCATCACGCATGCTTGTGAGAAATGGCAATTGGGCAGCCCAAACATCTGTCCTTGGGGGGCTTTGCTGGGAAATGCCAAGCAGTTGCTGACAAGGTCTGACACAAAAGTGGGGATCTGACACAAGTTTGTTCAGAAAGGCAGTCTGGAGAAAGACTGAGGCTCTTCCCTCTTGTACCAAATTCAAAGCTTTTTGCTGCTGGATGAAAGATCTGAGCAAGGTCAATTCTGAGAATCTGAATGCTTCGTGCCTGGCTATCATTAACTGGTGAATGAGCACGCCTCGTTTTGATGCAGCCATAATAATTTTATTTGAGTGTAAAGATAGAAAGAAGGATACTTACAGGATCCCTTTTCACAAGGCCTGGGTTAGGAACAACGATGATGAGGTGGGCAATGGTAAACATGGAGTTCAGCACGTAAGAAAAAAACAAATTCTTATGCAGTGTTATCCTTTGACAACTGAGACTCCTGAAAAATATGGAGCACACGTTGTAAATTATTATTTTTCTTCTGAAGTCACTTTAACAAGCTCTTTCTGGCAATAATTTCTCAAGAATGCCTTTTGGCAAGGCGTAATCGGAAAACACATGCCTTGCATTGCAGCCGTAACCTCTGACAAATTTTTTTGTTTTGTTTTTACACCTGTTTAGTACCACATGCTTTTTAGCCATGTTGCAAAGAGCCATCCAGCTACATTCTCATCCCTTGATGCTTTTCATTATTTCATGGTAATCGAGACATTAAGTGCTGAAGCAGAACCCTGAGAATTGCTAGATACACAAGTAGCAAAAATTAGAACCACTGCTTGATAATAAACTGTTCGTTGGAGACTCAAATTCTCAAATATTCTGATGAATATTATTTCCTGCTTTAGGAATTGTTGATGAGAACATTGTGTAGGAATCCCCTTAAATTTCAGGGGGATTAGGGTTGGTATCCTGCATGCCTCTGACACCAGCTGAAGAGGTTGTTTTCCTGCCCAGAGGGAGCAGCAGCATGGGAAGGGTGGTGGATATCTGCTATGGAGGGTAGCAGAATTTCCCAAGGTTACAAAATTCTTGCACAGCTAAATCATGACTTCAGTTTCTATCTTGAACCATCTGTCCTTTCCAATTCCTACCAAAAACCTTAGGCCACCCCCTTGGCTACCCCTGAGCAGAGAACACCTCCAGAGCTGATTACAGAAAAGTGATCCTGAAGATGACAGATAATGATGTTTGCCCTCACTGATCACTGAAATAAAGCTGGTGAAAACTGCAGGTAAAGGAACAGCTAAGACAAGCAAATATTTCTTCCTGCTGATGCATGTAAGTCTTTCACAGTCTGGAGCTGTGCACTGGCTGTGAGTTTTAGCTGCTCTGTACATGGAGGTTAATGCAGAATGCACTTTTTCCAAAAACAGAGAACTGCTTTCTGCTTATCTGTTTGCTTCCTTATTTATTTATGTATGTATTTATTTATTTTCCTCCTTGGTGACCTGCCACATATCTTTAAGTTGTTCTTACACCTTTTCTGTGAGCTACTGGATGGAAATCTTCCTTTAGCTTAGATTGCCTTGCTGGCTATGGTCATCATCATCCTGAAATTCTCACTACTTTTGTTATCTACTTTACCCACCAAGACATCTTCTTTGTTTCAGAATGTCCGTGAGATGGAGGCCCCTGGGGCTAGAATGAAGAGTATCTCTTTACCCTAGTCTGGGTTTTATATTATTTTAGCATTAGCTATTGGCAGCTGTTGAATACCAGATATAGGGCTAGGTGCACCTTTAGTTTGACCTCCTGTAGGATAGAATATTGGGGAAAACAGGCTGTTCTTTGGACTGACCTATTCTACACTGTGCTATTGTGCTTATTTTACTTGTATTTGCTCACAACACAAATCGAGCCTAATGTTCCTCTTCTGCTCCTCTGCACTAGAAGTGTTTGTCTGGTCCTAATTCTTTCCTTCTCTCCATTCTCTACCATTACACTTTGTCTGTGCTACTGGCATCACTTATTTTGGGACACTACCATGTACACTTCACCCTCTGTCTTCTTACAGTTCTGATAACATACATCTCATCCTCAATAAATCAAGATTTGCCCATCACTTAGAGCAGTCTCTTTGGTCATGGCCACAGAGATGCAGATCCTTGTCTCTCCAGCTGCCTCTCTATGTGGCTACAAGTATAGATAGTCAGTTTTATGTGATAGTCTCTGCCATATATGTGGACTTCCACTTTCATTCCTGTCATTCCTCACATTCCTGCTTTTCTTGGCTTTTCCCAGTCTTACTTCTCTATAAAATTGGAAATACCCTTCCAAATATTTTGCTCTATCTGCTGTCCAAGCTCTTTGCTCTGCTTTTCATCATCCTTCCTTCAGTCTCTCAAACTTTTCTTCCTTGATTACAGCTTTCATGTTAATGATCGAACAGCATCATGAAGTGCATATTTCTCTATTCTCACTTAATTACCTGACCCTTTGTATTTTCCATTAAAATGACAATGGAACCTTCCTGATTTGGTCTGCCTTGAGAGGAAAACTCCTCTTGCCCAATCTTCTCATCTTTCTCTCTTTCTCAGCATCTACACTTATAATGGAAAGTTTGGCTTCACTAATTTTCAGCTGCACTCATGGTCCAACTTATCGTCTATACCTCCACCTCCCTTTTCCTATTTATCTCTTATCTCATTGAAAATTTGCCAGCAATTCTGCCTGGAAACCCTCTTTTTCAATTCCAATCTTATCCATCTACCATCTTGCCCTGCACATGAACCTGTGCTCAGCAGTTTGTGATATTCACTTCCTAGCAAAACCCAAATTTGTTCTACCTGCTGGTTTTGACAGTCACCACTGGTACTCTCCTTCTCTGACTCTCTTTCTGGCTCTTCTCCAGATTCCCTAGTCATTCCTTAAAGGTGTCTTTGAAAGATGCCCATCCTCCACTCAACTTTCTGTACGTTCCCTATTCAGCTTTATTAATCACTATGCAAAAAGGCACGATTAAGCTAATCATCCAGACCTAAAATTCCATCTCTCTTTATGTCATTATGATTCTATCAGTTGTGTCTCTGACTTTCAGTATCTCCTATGATTTGCACATTTGTCTCTCATTTTACTTTTCTTCCTATGCTTCCTATACTTTCTTTAACAGAGATAGGACATCCTATTCACACACAAGCACCCTTATTTTTGAGTTCCTACCCCCAATTTTCTATTGCATTTATGATATTGATTCCCAAGGCATTTTTTGCACTATTTTTTTCTATTCTGTGAATCTGTCACTGTTCTTCAATCACAGACATTGAGAGCACTGATTTTCACACCCAGTCAGTTATTTTCCATCTCCTGGAGATTTTTTTAGTTTTCAAATAATTATTTTCATGTTTTCTACCACGTCCTCCTTGGAGAAATCTCTCAACAAATTTCTACAACTGATCCTTCCATACATCACCCTTCTTCTATTTTCTGTAAAAGCTTTGCCAACAATGGTACTGGCAGGTACATTCACAACACAACATCTATTGTTCTCACAGACCTAAACTTACTATACTCTTCAGTTATATTTACAAAAATGTCTTTGTTTTAATAATTAAACAGGAAGTGATTTGGAGTCAGGTATCCCTTTTTTCCTTTTTATCATGTAAGACAATGGGAGTAGTATTGAGATGCGTGTAATTGTTGGGCACACTGCTTTATGAATATTTGTTTCCTATCATAAATAAATATTGCTTATCAATGCTCACCAACACTGTCTCAATATTTCCTTCCAAAAGTACTGTATCTGGCATCTATGATGCCAGATAATTATGAATTTAGATTCTTCAAATTCAAAGGAGAATAACCTCTGGCAGGAAAGACTGCTTATATACGGGAAGAATTTTTCTTCACATTCTGAAACAGAAACCTCTGTGAGCTATTAACTGACATGTCTACGATCAAAGGCTACTGTACAGCTCCGAAACCATCTCTTACATTTGACTGACTGTCTGATTGATAGCTTGCATTCTGTTGAAGGTCAAATAATCTATCACTGCCATATCCAGATGGGAGAAGACAGCTGAAGATAACAAGAAGACTGCTCCCATACAGCTTTACTCTTACTTCCTTATTATTTTAGTTTGGTTTCTTCTTTGTCCTCTAATCTTGTAGCAGTTTGTTTTGATCCCTTTTTATACTTCTTCCTGTAATATTTGTGTTACAAATTACTAATTGAAAGGAAAGGATAAGCAGAGGAGGAGGAAAGAGGGAGGCATACTGCTGTCAGGAAGGCTGTTGTCAGATGTCTTTCAACATGGCCTGGGAACGTCAGGATTGAGCTGTCAGTGATTCAGAACTAACACTGAGTCAACCTGAACCTGCCTTCCTCACTGCAAGGCCCCAGAAGTATGGAATTACCTTTTGGACCAATTAGGTTAGGCATTTTAACCAAATCCTGTCCAGACAGCCACAAAGAGCTCTGGAGCCTAGCTAGGTGATTTCAGATCCCAGACTTCTCAATGCACTACTGTAGCTGTGGTTTTGCTCTATTTCTTAGAAGAAATGGGAATTCAGCAGTTCATTAGACAATCTCTAGCTACCTCTATACCCCATTAACATGATATCACAGCCACCCATCAAATTGATCCTCTGGAAATTACCAGGATTAATAACCCATATTTTTTATTTACCTACTTTGAGCCTATAATCTTACAGATTCCTATTACAGCTTATGCAAAGTCCAACTGTTGCACTTCCTGTTTCATAGGTTTCACATATTACTAAGCATGCTCTTTTCCAAGACACACTAATCTCATCCATGGTGAACTTGTTCAGGGATCAGCAGCTGAAGTAACTGGGCAGAAGATTTACATAACACTACTGAGACAATGTTTACTAGAAAGCACACAGTCTGAATATATCCATAGGTCTATGAATCCAACCAAAATATAAAAGTCAGTCCTATCACGTTTCTGCTGTGCTCCAGCCGGTAAAAAATATTTGGATCCTGACTGAATTCATTCAGAATATCCAGGTCTCCTTGTTCTCTGACTCATGACTTCTCACCTGAGTTATGGATTATCTCAACCTCTCTTCTGAAACTACATTACTTCAGTATTGGTTACTTTATTTTACTGTCATTAAAAATAACTTCATTCTTCTATTCTGCCATAGAAACACTGTTTTCTGTTTCTCTGCATTTTCATGTGGAGATACCACTTCCTGACCATCTCCAAGAGGAATTCTGTCCTCTGCCAAAAAGATGCAAAAGGCTCAGCTATTCTCTTGATTTTATTGAGTGGAATGTATTTGGAATAATTAACCCATAATATTTGACCTGTTAACAGATATATTTCTCAGATTTGTACATGGATTTATCATAAGACGTAAGGAGTGCATTTTCAGAAAAGACTGCAAAGGTAATACAAATCAAAGTTGAGGCCAGAAATAGGCTGAGGTCCCTCATGTAAAATTTGAGTTAAATAACGCAGGGTCTTTGAGACTATAATTGCTTTAAGCACTGGAACAAGTATTTGGGGTCTCATGGAGCAAAGTCAAACTACCCCTTGCTCTCTAGAGGCAGAGGTTCAGCAAGAGCATCTTTTTAACCCAATTTTCTACAATTGCTATATACATTTAAGCAGCAGTTTTGTGTTTGCTATGTAATGATGGGTTCTATAAATCTTCATATTTCTATTTGCGGCCAAAACACACATTTAGAAGTTCAGTTAATGAAGTTGATGATATCTTACAATCCAGCATATAAAGCACTTCATGTTGTACCGAAGTTACTCAGTTATGATGCAACACATTAAATCTACCAGGTCCAAGATACTTAAGAAATGCCATTTAGTCTAGACATATAAAACCTCTGTACTATAAGAGTCATATGAAATGTTTATAACTAAATGGTTGTGACAGAATACACACTGGGTGTACTTCATTCTGATTACTTGGACTTACTGGTGACAAAACTCCAGTGATTACAGAAATACCCTTTGTTTTAAGTTACTGCTACAAGATTAAAGAATAGAAAAAAAAACCCTTACAGACTTTGAAATTCCAATGTGAAAAACTGCATTCATGGAGAATGAATCCTGCTTTTTTTGAAAACAAAGCACATATGAATTCATGATTTGGCATGAGTAGGAAAGTGTAAATTTAGAAACTGTTCATAATTCACAGTTACTATCTTGGTCACTAAGATCTGAAAAAAAAAAAAGTATTTGGTTTATTTATTATACTTGACTACCAATTTGATAGATTAGATGGGTTTGGGGTTTTTTGGATTTCAGTTTTATAGAAATGTCAACCAAATAAAAAGAAATAATTAATTGTGACCTATCTATAAAAGTCATGCTCTTTTGTCAGTCTACTGGGAACGTAATTAAGCAGGTCTGAAAGTACTTTATGCTTTTGGATTACATATATGCCTTTGACCTTCTGAAATAGATTGATGGCTACACAAAATAATATCACATAACTTTCTATGAGAATGATGATAAAGAAGTGAAAAATTGTATTTTGAATGCTCATCAATGACTTTAAAAAAACTTAGTGCTACTCTAACACAGGCCTATTTGTGTTCTGACATAATGAACAACTTCAGCTTCAAATATTTTCTTGCAGGCTCCAAAAAATATACTCTTTATAATAACAACAGTGATGGAATTCAATTGCTATGGTTTACCATTATTGCATAACTACTCTTCATTGCTGCATAGAAGATTGTGAAAAAAACAGTTTGTATCTAATCAACTCAGAAAACTTCTCTTGTCCTTTTAGATTACCTTACAGCTATGTTCAGATATATTCTGCAGCTGATGAGCACTTCTCTATCTCTGGTCATGAATTAATGGTGTTGCCCTCTGACTGCAAATAATGGATGCACCTTTGCTGAAATCAGTAAGATAATACAATCCTATTCGGGTCATTTTTCCAAAGTATCTGAATGGACATCATAACCCCAGTTTCTGAAGTCCCAGAAGCTGGTAGTTTACAGTAACGTTAAACTGACACACCTTAAGAAGGTTGTTTAAAAGTTTGGTAAAGAATATATGTTATGCAAGTCAGCATAGCTCTGGATGCACAGTAGCTCAGGGCCCTGTCCAGCAGTTATTCTCTAATATTTTCTCCACAGTAATCTCCCTGTATCATGTTTACACTGCTGCTGAGAAATCCTCTTTGGCTAGAGTGTGTTTTAGATATGTCTAGATACCTCAGCTTTTCATGTGATTTAAAAATAAAGAAATAAATGGAGCCCTTAATCTGCTAGAAATGTACTGGCATTAGTGTCTTTCAGTTATCAGCAGTTCCCTGAAGTGAAACCAGACAGTTTGTTCCTCACTACTGATAGTGTCTGAAACCCTGACTAAATGTCTGAGGGCAAATCTGAGCTCCTACTTCTCCCTCGCTGCTGTAATAAACAGTGTGCAAACAAGTTCACAAAAGTACAGTATGCTGAAATGCATACCTGAACTCCCACAGCGTAGCTGCAACTTTCAGTGAATATCACTTTAGTCTCCTTGAAAGTTCTGATATAAAACATTACTGTTTTTCCTTTTAATGAAAATGACTGCACACTAGTGTTAGATGCATCCCTAGTGATGAGTTCTGTAAGCACCTACATATGTCATGTCAACAGATCAGTCCCTCAGCAACTGATGAGGGTATTCCTGTCCTTTGGGAGATGGGAGGTTTCAAATCACTGCCACGTGAAGTCACTGCTATTTCTACAGGCTGGACATGCCCTCCAAGGAATAACAGGCAACTGGTAAATGAAAGGCCTTAACCAGATTTCCAGTTACACTATTTCCCTATGGATGGCACTTTTACACCACTTTGAATAATCTATCATCATAATTTTGGCTGCACACCATTGGAAGATGTCCCAGTGGCGAGAGAACCCCGTGCAGATGCTTTTTGTCCAATCAGTATCATATAAAAAGGCACTCGGAAGAGCTGGCCATGTTCCCTTCCAAGCTTTTCTTTAATTACAACATGAGATCCCTCATGGAAAGAAGAGAGAGTGTTTGTAAGAAACACTTACTTGAAATAGAAGAAAATTGCCAAGGAAATCAACAGGGATGTTATAGACAAAGCATGGCCAACGATCGCCATATAATAAAGTATGAACGCCATCTGAAATTTAACAAAAAGAAAAAGCAAATATGAACAATTTGCAGGCACCCATTATTTTTTCTCATTGAGGAAGAATCTACAAAATCAATCTATATTGCATTTCTTTTTTTTTTCACAGCTTCTTTTGCAATATTCTTTTCATAGCAGCATTACATTAAATAGCATAACACAAAGTCTACAGACAAGATAAGTGTTTCTTACGTAAGTTGATCTTTTTTCTGCTGCACTGAACTCATTGGTAAAATCTTTGCCTAAACTATGCATAAGTAAGTTTTCCAAGCTTTAAGAGAGCACAGCAGACATAATGCATATGGATTTTCAAAAAGACCATGGCAAGTTTCTACTCTAAAAAAATATTGAACAGGATTGGAAGAAAGGTTTTATAGTCCAAACCATGTTTAAGCAGCAGGGAGTAAAAGCTTTATGGACACTTTTGGATGGAGACAAGTCAGTTAGGTGACCTCAGGAAAGGTATCGGGGCTGGCTTTTTGTTTAGTGTATTCATTAATGACGTGAGGACTCTTTCCAGATCATGCTTTGCACTTCTAGAGAATAGTAACAGACTCTTCACACAACTAAGAGAGAGGACAAGAAGATACCATGCGAACTTCAACAAAG
Organism: Lagopus muta; assembly: GCF_023343835.1. Lineage (NCBI taxonomy): Eukaryota > Metazoa > Chordata > Aves > Galliformes > Phasianidae > Lagopus > Lagopus muta. The sequence continues at coordinate 23,020,581 of NC_064439.1, forward strand.
ACAAAAGCAGGGACAAGTGATATAAGCCCTGCCTACAAAATGCGAAACTTCAAACTGGCAATCAAATTCAGGACCAAGATCTTGGAGTAATCATGGTCAGGTCTCTGAATTTCTGGCTCAATCTGTAGCGTTAGCCGAAGAGTCAGGAAAACATCAGAGATAACAGGAGCAGACATGGAGATAGAACACCCTTTTGTCTCTGTTTAAAACTTACAACAGACATCTTTCTGGCCTCCTCACCTCAAGAAAGACATAGTAGAGCTGGAAAAGGTGAAAAAAAGACAACTGAAATAACTGAGGAGGTAGAATGGCTGTGCTATGACACATGGGTGCAAATTCCAGGATTCTCCAACTGGAGAGGACAAGTCATTGATGGCTTATGACTAAGGTCCAAGAAGTCATGAAAGCAGTAGGTGAAAACTATTCAGTAGAGGTGAAAACTATTTAGAAGCTCCAACCACATTTCGATAAGACACCCCACGGCAATTCCGATTGTGACACTAAAGTGAACTTCCCTGTTGAGCAGCTAGATAGTCTTGTTATCATTGTAAAAACTGTATGAACAGATGACCAGGAGTTCACTTTACTAATACTGTCAAAATCTACAATAGGCCTACCCATATTTCATGTGCCAACAGTGAAGCAAAATCATGGGACAGCAACTTGGCATCAGAATACTGCAGTATTTAAATGCCATACAGGGGTCTTAGCTAAGCTCTTAAGCATCATCTAGCTGTCAGAATACTGTGGGAGGCTAATGGCATGCCAACCTCCAGTGTTCCATTTTTTCTGAAAGCACTAATATAATATCAGCTTGTCCTGAAAAATGACTAGATAGGAGGTTCTTCTGCTGGGTTTATTTTCACCTCTATTTCATTTTTCTTTTGTTATGCATGGGCAATTTTCCTTTTTCAATGATTAGATGAATTTTTTATGACCACTCTCCTCTATGAAAAACTCGTAAGTACCTGTGCAGCATTTTGAGTGTGGTTTCTTTGTTACTCCCTCTTAGCATCATTTGTGTGCTTTAGGCAAAGAAAGAAAAATTAAGGGAGAAGACATGTTTCATGCAACTCTTTCATTTCAGGCACATTCAGCTAATATCTGGCATGTTTCTAATTGATTTCTGTAGTCCTGAGTTTTGCCAATCACATTTTTTTGGCATTTCCAAGCCAACAGAGAATTGCCGTTGAAAACAGGTAGGAATAAAATTCAGAAAACAAAGCTATTGTTAGCACAGGCATACATCTTTCCATCTAGTTTCTTCTTCAGAGATTGTACGACTTCAGAGTCAGATCCTGCTTTCATTTACCTAAGAGGTGTAGTGGCCTGCTTTGTATTTACAACAAAGTCACATTTACATTCTGGCCATGTAGACATGATACAAGTATCACTCAGCATGCACATAAACTGGAGAAATTCTATATCTCCTGCTTTCCTTTCACAATGACCAACCACAATATTCTAGTGACTAAATTTTTCAGAAGTTTTTTGGTTGTTCTTCTTTCGGAGAGCTCCAGCAACCCCAGAAAAGGCAGATCAGAGTGTAGAGAAGATAGATTTCTGAATATGGAGAAACAGGAGGGGTTTTTACCTATGTGCACGTGTCATTTCTTTCACTGCATACTAAGTGGTGGCTATATGATACTAGAGTGATACAGTTTTAAAGCCTGAATTTAATTTAGAGATGAATTTTCATAGTTGTTATGTTCATCTGCATCTGCCATATACAACCCCTAGCAAATAACAGCTGTAAGTAGCAAAAGATTCCAGGTAGCTGCATGCAAGTCTGTGTGCATCCCTAAGGACTTCTGATGACACAATCTCTCTACCTTTTAGCATACAATTGCTAAACCAGTTCAAAGGTATATCTGGGACTCTGCATAGCTTTTGTGATTATTCCATGTAAACTTAATATGGTAACTGTTCAAAAAACTTTCCACGTATAACACTGAATATGGATCAGAGAGAACTGACCTCTCAGGTAATAAAGCTTATGGTCTATTACTGCACTTTTAAGAATCAGATGCAATTTGTTATTCAAGTTATTCATCCCCAAAATACAAGTTATTATTTCCAATTAGCTTCAACGAGCAATTAACTATTTTATTAACCTCTGCACTCCTTGAAATGGCAGTCTCTGATGGCCCTTCTAATACACAGGGCTTGTAATGACTCACCAAATTTTTATTTTATGCACTTTTGTAGGTTTAGAATACTTGAAATAGAAACACTTAAATGCTCTTCTGCCCATGTCCCTCTTTAATTCTTCTCTTGAGGGAAGAATTCTCAAATAAAATTATCTTCTACTCAGTTAATTAGATTCTATATAGATACATCAAAATACTCTAGAAACAAAGCACACTCCTGGTTTTTGAAGACTTGGACTACAGGTCATAATCCAACTTGGTATTTCTGTAAAGATAGATTCTTTCTGCATTTTCCATTATTTTTTGTTTCAGAACAATCTCAAGGGATGTATAATTTTCCATTGTGTTCTATCTGCACTGCACTTGAATGATATTCAAAATTCTTCTTCTGGAAGGCACGGGTAATAGGCAACAGAACTACATTTTTTGCCTCTCTATTTGGGCCAACATCTGGAAAAATGGTATTTTTATGGTGCTTGCATTTAATGCTTCTGTGAGTTGAGATTCTTACTATTACTCTATCTTTGTTGCACAGGTGAGCCGCACTTTAACATGATGATTCCTCATGTTGCAAAAACTTTTAGAATTCACCTCCTGCCTAGTCCAGTAGACATTTCCAAGGTTCTTTTTGCTGGGTCATTACTAAATATAACCACATACGAGTTTTTGGCTGTATTATAAAAGATCCTCCAAGACAAACCCCAAATCAATTCACTTTCTTACTTTCCCTGCCATAATTCCAAAGAGTCACAAATTATTCTGTCACAAATCTGTATTCAGATTTTCCTGGAGCTCCATTCACATTTGAGAAATATGTTTATTTTCATGAGCATACCTAAATTCTTTTTTAAAAACTTTTCTCAGATTTCCTTCTCCTTTCTTTTGTTGCTTTCTGACTTGGATCTCCTTTTTCAGCTTAGCAACTCAATTTTGGAAATATTGATTCAAATGTTTAATTTATTAGTGTAAATAGTCACACTGACTTCAGTAAAACAAATATAAATGTGTTCAGGTTTGTGGAACTTTGTGGCATAATGGTGTCTTCATAAAAGTTTCTATTCAAAGGGAGTGAGTAAAGATGATATTCTTTGCTTATGAAAATAATCTTAACCTATTCTAGGATTTCCAGCCTTACTAAGAAGTTATCAACAGCTTGGAAGATTCTGGTTACGGAAAACAAAACTGAAGTTCTAAAGGATCCTTTTATAACTGTTGGACAGTCAGGAAAAAAAAAAAAAAAGGAATTAAAAAATGCATTTGAAAAATACAGCGAAGTTGGTGAGCTACTGTTGAATTGCAACTAAATCATCCAGCCTGTAGCAAACATGTATTAGATCTAATTTAGATCTAAGAACTCATGAAGTAATTTTAATAAGTTAAAATTAGGAAGCCAATGCTATTCAACTCTTGTGCAACAAACAAAACTAAAAGATGGAGATGATTCTGACCAGTTTCATATGTGCCCAGCCAAAAACTGTTCCAAGACATTTGCTGTCTTTTTAACTGTAGCATACCTTCAATTTTTCAGATGTGAATGAGTTGCACAGAGTGTAGTTGGACCAAGTTCGATTGCTCTCAGGATGGCGGAACCAGTTTCCAGTTTCATCACAGTATTTTGAAGCTCTTTCTGATGGTAAAGTGCAATAATAATTATGTTAGCTTATTACACATTAAAAACCCTTTAAAGAGAATTACTGTTTAGAAATAGAACTCCTCTGTAACAAAATCCAAAGGACTTTCAACTTGTGAGAATAAAATACAGTTTCCTTTTTTTTTTAATTGGAGATTTATCTGACACCACACTTGTTATTTATCTGTCTCCTGTTGGTCTTGAATGAATGCAATAGAGTATATATACTCAACCTTCACTCAGATGCAATTATTTCCATGTTAATAATTCAGTTAAAGAGGCTGTTGAAACTTGCTCAAACTGGCACTCCCAGTGAGGTGCCAGTATCCCTCCACAGACACTAATAAATCAAGTCTTGTGGTAGGGTTCCATGTTTTACAGGGAATAATTGAAATATTAGTTAAAGGTGATATGTAATGAAAGGGCAGCAAGCAGTACATTAACTGGAGCTCAGGTACTGGTGATGTCAATAGTCCCAACATCAGTGGTGCGTCTGTGCAGACATCTGGAAGAGTCTATGCCAGTGGTGGCCAGGATCACTGCTGATTTGCCCCTGATGTTGCAAACATAGAGATAAGCAGGCTCTATGCTTAAATAATCTGATGTGTGTTTGGCTTCTCTATGCAACTCTGTCACAGGTGACTCCAGCACTCCCTGCAGTGCTCACCCAGATCCGTGCTTTGTTGCATGTGTCTTTCTCTTGCAGTAGCAGCACCATTAGGATATCTCAGGGGAGTGTCTGGAAGCACAAATGTGCCATGCAGGCATCCTCCTGGCTGCATCTGCATTTCTGACTCAGAAATCCTAGATGCAGGGGTGCAGACAGTCACTTCTAATCACCTGTGAAGTCTTGGACTAATTCCTTTGGCTTTCCCCCAAGTGTTAGCCATAGGGGAATCAGTGGAAAACTTGCCCGTGTAACAAAAGTGGCTACAATCAGAAGCTTAAATTATTTGATGTTTTCTTAGAAAGGACACAATTGTTTATGTATAAAATTTGCAGCAGTTTGTCTGACTTTTTTTGGCAGACTAAGAAGTGTGTCTTGACATCTCTTTTTCTATTGTAGCTTTATGATTTTATTGACCCTTTGCATAGGTTAGCAGCATTTTCAATCCAAGTACATTTTCAATTTACTTTTAAAGAGCCAATTACCATTTGAACAGACACATTTTCATTTCTTTCGTTCAACATTTGTGTTTCTTTTTCTTAGTCAGATCTGATGATTAATGGCTCTAGTAACTTGGAAGATTCATATTCCCTCTCTTTACATGCTGAGAAAAGCAGTTGATTGTACTGGCAAGGTAAGTGTTATGTGAACTGAGTTATCTTCCTCTGACTAGACACGCACTTTGTATAGCACTACTGCACAAAGAAGATGATCCTCCAGAACACAGCATACTTTTGAAATTACCGTGAGCTTCAAATCACTGATTTGAGGGACTTGCTGAAAATCAATACGTGCATTAGCAATACAAAGAGGAACAGTACATGCTATCTCAGCCTTCCATCACTGCAGCTTGCAGATAATCTCAGTCTGCCTGTATAGCAATGTTCTCGTTGTACTGTTTGCCAGATATTATCTAAAGCTGGAAAAAGTGTTCAGTCATAGATAAAAGATTAATGGTTACTCTACCATGGAACACAGTGTACAAACATTGTACCTGCTATCCCATATACTGTGCAAAATGAGTGGCTTTTGTTAATATACTATGGAGCATGATGGTAATACCATCTATCATCTCTGCTCTTTAATGCCTAGGTAGGCACGCTGCCTAAGTTTAATGTGACCTTTGTAAGTCAGAGACAAATCTGTTGCTTCATAGTTTTTCTTGAAGCCAGATAAACGCAAGTGATTCTACTTTGCAAGTTGCCACAGCCCACTGATTTCCTGCTGTAATGCTATCAGGAAATGGAACTAGGAGATTAGAATTCCATGACATGGGTTCTGTTATCGGAAAGTACAACTGTGATACACTCACTAAATATGATATGTGTCTTTTCAAAATATTTAATTAAAAATATTAGTTAGATTGATAAATGTGTGGGCTGAAGTTTATGATACAGGGGACAGTTTTTCACATTTCTGCTCACTGCTTTTGGTAGATCATAAACAAAGAGGATCAGGTTAGGCACCTAGGTGTCCCTCACTCTGTGCCTGTGAGATGCAATGTGTTTAGTCAGTGGGACTGGCTGTTGAAGAATTTTCACAGTGTTTGTCTTAATTTGGAATTTGAAACTTGATATGGGGGCAATTACACTACCTTCATACTGTCCATACCAGTAACTTAAACTGGTAGAACATATATTCTAAAACTCTGATTTTACGAAGAAATGAAGCTCTGAGTATGTAATCCAACCACTGCTCTCTACTGCAAGTTCTTCTTTGAGAGCCTAGTATTAGGTGCATGATTGGGAACCTCGGAACATGTTGCATTTCATACTAATCAGAGCAATCCGTAGTAAGCCCTGAAAAAGTATTCAAGTGTATAAGGATGAGTAAAACAATATTAGCAAGGGAAAGTGGAAATGTATGCTCTATGATGATTGAAATACTCCATAAACACAAATTTTTAGGCTCTATCCTTATGTTGTCAGCTTGGATAGGATACACTATTCAGAATGGAAGAATGGTGGCACTGTGCGGGATTATCTCATCTGACTTCGGCTACCTTAAAGTTAGGCATCTTCTCAAAGGCAGTTGTGCAGGCTCTTTGTAGTCAGCTAAAAAGGACAGACACTTCAAGAGCTGCCTGAGAAAACTGGGTGAGAGAATCCTTGCTACAGTGGCAGCTTCACTGGAGTAATGAGGTGTCTAAAAAGATTAACCAATAATAATAGTTTTGCATGTGTTACTGCTTGTGCTAGAAATTGTGCTTTTAGGAATCAAATTCTCGTAAAAAGCAACTCAGACATTTAAATGTAACAAATATCTTAACCAATAACAGTGGAATAAACATGAATACTCTATCAAATAGTCCTTTTACAATTCAACTCTATAGCTAGCAGATGTTAAAAAGTCTATTCCGATTATTTTTTTTTTATTGTGGAGTTATACGCTGGAAGTAAAAAGAAGTTTCCCTCTGTTGCAATGCATGCTCAGCACATACCAGACACTGGATTCTTCGCCACTATTTGGACTGACCTGTACAGTAGTTAGTTTTGCAGATGATGGAATAGCTGATACTTCTGTAACATGTCTTACTCCTTACTTACCTCCCCAGTAAAATATTCTAGAAGAAAATTTTTCAAAAATGAAAAATCTGAAAAAATACAATGGAAATCCCAGAAAATTCCAGTTCCAGTGTCCTGGTAAGTGGAGAGCTCTCTCTATCATCAAAATGCCTTTTTCTGCAAAACTGGAGTTTTTAGAATAAAGTCAAGTTATGCACTACGGGAATAATAAATGTTTACAACACAGCTGCTGAAATGCTAAGCACGACAGAAATACACAGAAGAGCCAGGGACACCTGCCATGGGCTCCTGCATGTTGCCACAACAAGGCACTCTGCTGAGTTGCCAGGAGCCCAGGATGGAGTGGTCAATGAGAAGGGAAAGCTGGGGTTGGGAAGCTGCTTAGATTAAGGATGCCTGAGGAATGGCATCCCTGCCTGCATGGAGCCACAGCTGAGACCCAGAGGGTCTCTCTCTCTCACTGTTTTGTGGAACTGATTGCTCATATGCAATGACTAAACCTCTCATCTTGGCATCCAGCTCTACTGGATGCTCTCAGCATTTTGCCAGCTGTGAGAAGGGTGTGCCTGTGTCTATCAGCCCCATTCCCTGTGGTCAAAAGTGTCATAGTAGCTAAATCCAAAAGGATCAGTAAGAACAAACTGATCTGCTCACCCTTCCCCTGCATGGGGGACTTGTCCTGATTACCTTATTTCTTCAAAAATATGTTGTAAGAAAAACAAAATCTTTCACAAACTGTGCTGGAAGTTTGTGAAGGGCACTAGAAGAGCACTAGAAGAGAGCAAGGTAACTCACTCCTACGTATTCCTTCTCTCAGAGCCACATGAAGAGTTACAAGTAATGGGTCTAGAAAATGGATCCAAAGTGCAGAACTGAGAGGAGCTTTGCTAAAAGCAGCCTCAGATTGTGGACTCAGCTTCTTCTCCTAACCACTGTATGTTGCTGAGGAGAAAAGGGAGTGAAAACAAAACCAGAAGGTAATGCTCTCACAATGTAACTCATCCATCCAGCTGTGCTGCCATACATGGCTGCACCAAATTCATCCTGATCGCTGGCACAGTGTGGAGGCAGGGAGCTGGGCAAAACACAGTGCTCTGCCTCAGACCCAACAGGCTGTGCTCAACACAGGGCGCCAGTCCATCTGGTATGGGTTGCCATTGCATCCATAATATATTTCCTTTCTGTTTTATGAGCAAGAGTATTACCTGCATGAATTACATACTATATATTCCCATCAAATTCGATTTTTTCAACTCTTAGAAATTTCAGTGTGACTTGAAGACATTTAATAGGGATTATACCAGATATCATCCTGTGTCAAATATGAGTATAGAGTACTATTCAGGGGAAAATGTGCATGATGTCTGATTCAGGAGTACAAAATCCAGCACTGTCCAGGGCTTCAGTCAGGAGCAGATGAGACAATGAATGTCCTGCTGGCACAGAAGTTAAACCAGTAGGTCTCTGTATGTTGAAACGATTTGTTTTTATGCATGTGCTGGTCAGTGTGAGAAAGACTGCTGTAAAAGGCAATTTGTTTACTGAAGAAATAAATAGCTTGTAGAGAGGAATTTATATTAATTAGCTGTCAGATATACCCTTCTTTTCACAGGACAGAGCTTTGTCAGGTGGGAAAAGAAATGTTGGAAGCCCAAGTTAGTGGAGCAAGCTGGATTATCACTGTGGTCCTTTGTCTTCTCAAAACACAAATTTCTATCTAGTATGAGCTGACATATATTCAGTGAAATAAGTGGAATTACATTTGGTTGAATTAGTGGTGAAGTTCTACAAAATGAACTGAGCACTGAGCATGTTAAAGCTCTCTTTCCTTGTCATTCTGCTTCTGTGCCATTTTCTCCAGATTATTATTCCTCCTGATTTATACCCTCTAACAACTTCTTGGCTCCAATACTGACTGCTGTTGGGGTATAGGTACAACAAGCTATTATGCAGCACTCAGGTGCAGACGAAAGGAAGATGTGATCCTAGGTTATCAGATAATTGACTTTTTCAGTTACAAATGACATGCACCAAAGTGCTTAAAGAAAGCTGAATGCTACCATTTTATTCCAGGACTCAAGGCTATGCGTGGCCCCATACAGAAATCATGTAGACTACTGGGGAGTTAATAGACAGCTGTTCTGCGGATATCAGGACATCACTAAGTGGCGCAACGGGAAATACTTCTTTCAGAAGCCCATGGGCTTACTACTTGCATGCCTCAAATATATGCTGAAGTGGTCTGATGTCACAGCACCTTAATGAGAAGGAAGTCTGACAGACGCTGTGGTTTTCATCTTATAAAATCACTGTTCTTTGGGATGAATTTTCTGTTTCTCAGCAGAAAATTTGGCCATACCCAACAGACATAAGGTTAGCGAACACAGTAATGACTTGTGACACGAACTTGGTAAGCTTTTCTCAGGACAGCTGAACCTGTGGTTTTGGCCACCTCTGAGTGGCAGCCAGTTTCATTAGCAACTGAAAGATTTCCTCTCCTTCCTGCAGCTTCTTGTCTTCCTCGTACTTTGTTTAGGTCCTGCATGACAGTCAAGCACCTGTATAGGCAGGCTTTGTACTGGCTTTACTGCAGCTGTAGTACACATGGGGTACCCGGCACACATTATAGGAAAGCAGTTCTGGCTGCACCGGGAGATGCAGAGATGCCTCAGAGGCACAGAAATGCTGCCAGGCAGTGGGGACATCAGCCTAGACGCAGGTGGATGTGCCACCTGGGAGCAGAGGGATGTGCCAAGGGAAAACGCTGACTCTGGGGGACTGTATGTATTTCTCCTGCACAGGAATGCAGATAGATCAGCAGGAAATTGCTGAAGGAGGATTCTGTGGCTTTTTACAGATAACAGAAAGACTAAAAAAATCTCAAACCTGAAAGCTTTTAAGCTCAGTGGAAGGAAAAACTGGAGTACACACACAGCATGGGCCAGGCTTTGCAGCACACATTGGTACCTTAAGGAGCCCTTTGCAATCAGTCCAACGAGTCACAGTCCTCAACTTTAATAGACATTAATAAGCAGAGAGAGGTGCTTCAAGGATGGCTTGAAGTGTTACTTTGAAGAGTGCCACTGGAATTGAGTGATTAGTGCAGAACAAGTTGCTGGAGACAGGCAGGCAAAAATCTGGGAAAAGGTGATTTGTGCAGCAGCTGGAGGGTTGGGTCCGTAACCAGCCCTGCTCATGATGGGGTGGGGACCTGGGAGCAGTGGGAGGCTGTTGTGCTGTCTTTCACCTGCTTTTACAGGAACATATGGAGTATTCATAAATCAGGATGGTGCCTTTTTTTTTTTCCCCTGTGAAAAATACAGAACTGGGGAAAGCAGAGGACTTGTGGTAAATTGCTCTATTCACCAGAGGGACTGGTAGCATTTGGGGATGATACCATGAACAAAATGCAGGCAGAAACAGAAGATTTCTTGACATTTCTGCAGTGAATGTAGGAAAAAGCACATGCAACCTCAGGATCCTGAGCCTTCAGCTTTCACCTGAGCACAAACACTTTTGGGACTTGTAGTTACAGCTGACTGAGAATACTGGGGCATCAAGCACTGCCAATAAGCAGTAAATCCTGAAAGCTGAACACACAGCTCTGTCTTCCCTCAAACAATACCCCTTGTGGAGTTTTATTTGCATCTAATATTTCTTCATAACTATTCATCAAAATCTCTGCTCTTGATTTTTTCCCTTTTATTTATCTCTTTCAGCATTCTTAATTTACTTCTCTTTGCCCACAGAGGTGCTAGCATTTCTATGAAGAATCCAATGAACAACTGGAACTTTGAAAGAATATCACTTCTGTTCATCTTACAAAAAATATTTTCCAATAAAACCAGAAGATTCTGATAGATACTTCATGCATATAAGAATACTTTTATAATTTTCCCTTGATAGAAAAATCTAGAATAAGGTATTAAAATATGTTGATATCATAACTAAGTTGTTAATATTTCCATATTTTCATAAAAAGGTCCCATAAATCCAGCAGCTATGTTTACGTCAATATAGCACATAAAATATTATACAAATGAAAATACATAAGTTAGGCAACTCGAAGACTTTACATATTTTCATTTCAAACAAACTCTGAGATTTCATACTTCCATTCAAGGACATGAATATTCCTTTCAAAGATAAGGTGATAAAATTAAGTACCGTACCAGTTGGGTCAAAGTCTGGAAAATAATCTGGGCAGTTCTGAGCAGTGATTCTGCCAGCAGGAGTGTCATCCCAGCACAACCAGCCATCCCATGTTCGGTTGCAGAACAGACCTGGATGTTGAAGAGGAATTCAGTAGTCAATTCAGCAGTCAATCCTGAGCCCATTCTGTTCTGACCTCCCAAGAAATATTGCTATCTGCAGACAATAAAGTGGTTTTGCAATATAAGCCCCTGTTATTGCTACACTTGGAGTGGCATTCAGTTAGTAGAAAGTGCTTGGTTTTGCCAACCAGATGATAGTGGTTTTAATGTTACCAGAAACTACTGTTTTAAAGCCCACTGAATGGAGCTTTGAGTGTAGGGTCTGAACCTACACATTCTTGTTCTTGACAGTTGTAGCAGACAAGACCCTGTAAGTTCTCTTCTGCAGAGGTAGCACTCCTGGCACTGTGTGCCTTGCAGGGATTATCCCCAGACACAAGAAAGACAAAGTGGATGAAAGAGGGAGGCAGAATACTGCACTTTCTTGCTCCCCATTAGAGAGATGTCATACAATGGGGTCTGCAGAAATTGCACTATGAGACTGCTTGCGAAAACACAGCTTTCTTGCTCACAGTGGATTAATGCAAATAGCACATCAGGACCAAAAAAAGATAATTCTTGGTTATTTTTCATGCAAAATCAGTTTTCATTGGGGAAAACATATTAACTAACATGAGTGACAGGTTAAAGGGACATACAGTGAGAAGACATACTTTGCCATTTTTTGCTCTGGTCCCAGAGAATTTTCAGAATAGCTGCTATCACCATGTAGGTTGTTTCTGACAGACTTACTTAGAAGGTATTTAATACCCTTGTTCACTTTATTAGCAAGCCTAGTATCAGCTGTTTGCTATCTTTCAGGCATTCTCTGTCTTTGAGATACATTTGAAAGACTTTTAGAAATTGTTTTGTAATACCAAAGAAGAGCAAAAAACGTTTGCAACTTGTATCTGAAAGACACAGCAGAATGAAGCTGATAGGGATTTCAGGCTTTAATTTTAAATCCTTTGCCTTGCCTTATAAAGCAAGGTCCATACAACGTGGAATGTGTCTTTCAAGGTCAGGGATAGGATATATACATACATATGCCCATAAGTATAGATACACATACACCAACATACACACATATATATATGTTTTTGAACTCCTGAAACAACTCAGACAGTCTAAATAATAAACCATAAAAGGCAGATGTGAACAACATTGCTGAATCACTGACCAGAACAATTACATTTCTGGGGGAGTGTGGGAACGCTGTGCAGGACTGTCAGGCTCTCCCTTGTGCTTGAACTGTACATTTCATTACTCCACTGTGGTTTAAACTCATCAATTCTACCTTGAAACGGGCAGGCATACTCAGTAGATGCCTTCAGCTCATATCTTGGGCTTTTCTTCTCTGGAGACACTCCAACAGTTGTCCTTTGCACTAAGGGAATTAACCATCTCATACGATCCTCCCTTTCAAATTATCAGCTAAGAGATCTAGGCATTTGCTCACTTCCATCTGTGACATACATTTAATATTTATGAAATATACATGTTGGAGGACTGATGAGGATCCTGTAATTGAGTTGCGACTCAGAGAAACAAATCCACAGTGAAAAACACAACTTCAATAGCATTGGCCTTTTTCTCTGTTCACTTATTATTTTCAGTCTGAGTTACAAATGCATTAAATGCACGTTGCTATGAACACAACACTCCCCAGTGGCTCCACTGAAACCCAGCTGTCAGCTGAAGGAGAGCAGAAACTGCTGAGCTGTGTCAGATGGCTGCTGGTCTGCTGCTGCTGTCCTCCTGGACTGTCCTGCCCAGGAGAAACCACCAGGATGACATCATATGAAACAAGAATCACTTCATGCTGGGCTAACACTTCAGCCCTTTGCAACAAATTACATGTGCAAGGGGTAAAAAATCAAAAAAAGAAAAGAAAGAAAGGGAATAGATGAGAACTATCAATTAATGCAAAAATTACATTTTATAGAGCTGGAGACTAAACAAGTAACGTGTGCAGAGAATAGCACAGCAGCTAAAGGCTTGTTTATGTCTGAAACATGACAGTTTTTATTGCTCCTTTTAAATACTTGCATGTTGGTTTTTTGTTTGTTTGTTTGTTTCTCCCATTATTGGCCTAATTGAAAACTTATTTGAATCAAAGGGTTCTACATTGTACATTTCTACATTCATTCCAAAACAATTCTGCATCAAGGCCTGAATATCTTAACATCTAGTCACTGACTCTTACAGACAGCAATAAAATCTGATGAAGAGTTACAGAAATGCCTTTGTGCTTATACTGAAGAAAACCTCACCAACATATTATCTCCACTTCATTAACTGCATTGTTTGATTTTTTTTCCCTAATATAACTTCTCTTAAACAGTGCCTTCATTCCCTGTGTTCTTAGGGACATGGGCTAGTGGGCAGCGTGGTGATGGGTTGACAGTCAATCTCAGAGGTCTTTTCCACCCTTATTGATTCAATGATTCTATGACTTTATGATTATTTACTTGCACAAATTTCCACTATGCCTCAAATATTTTTTCTTTAGCTTCCTCATAGCTTCTTCCTTATTTTTTATTAAAGAAATGACCAAAAGAGAACCCTCAGTCCCAGCCTGATAGGCTTCTTCATTCACTGCATGCCATTGTTGCACCACTATTGTTTGTCATTTATTTTTCCTTTTTATTAATCTTAACATGTGTCTCCTATTCAGTAATGATCTGTCCTCAATGCTTTATAAACCTCTTTTTACTAATGTTACTGTTGAATACAGAAGACCAGGAGCACTTGTGCTGATACACAGCATGACAGTTCTCAATTCAGGACAGACAGAAAGGCAAAACAAATGAGCAAGACTGGCATTTATATTTAAGATATTACAGTTCACAGTCACATCTTTGTGTAATAGTACCAAAAAATACTGCACTGACAGTTCTGGCAAACTTAACTGTCTAAGGAAGAGAACAGAAATTCAAGCAGCAAAGCCCTGAGCCAGCAATGCACTTCACCTACATGACACAGGTACCATCTGCATGGAAAGGGAGGAATAGCTGCTCATTCCCTGGGCTCACTCTAGCCTTTCTTCTTTCTTAGCATCTCAGAGGACAGTAAGTTAGTGTGAATCTGACTGCTGCTTACCAGAAGGCAGCTGCATCCCAAGGAAAAATATAGGTTAGTATAGAGAACAAAATGCTTCCTTGTAGTGATATACACAAGCATGGTAATATACAAACAGAACTTTTTTATCTTCTTTACCTTTTTTCCTATATGGAGGAGCTCTGTTCATCCTCTCATAGCATTTGAACTGTGAATCTATTATCTTCTGTCGTATGACTGAATTTTCAGTTACTACAGGCTCTAATGTAGGATCAGTATAATTTACAGTAGCAGTAAGACTTGGAACCACTCTCTGTACAGAAAGGAAAAACTGTTAGTGACACTGAACAAACCAGCAAGATAAAAAAAAATTACAAAAGGTCAGAAATCTTCATTACGCATTCCTCAAAGGCCTTTTACTTGCGTATTTTGCATTATGATAGACCTTATTACTTTCAAAGTAAGTGCTGAATTTCAGCTAAGTTTACTTCACTATAAACTCAGGATTTTAACCTAGCCCTTTTTCCTGGCAAAAGAAAGAACCATTAAATACTAGATAAAGTCTTTAAAATCTTTCCATTTAGATTAGTGATCTGCAAAAAAAAATTTGTACATATCTGCACAATGTTGCACCCATGTACTTCTTCCCACTTGTGCTGATTTCTCTCTAGATTACCCAGTCAGTACCACAGGCTGGAAACCTTATTATTTCATGTTTTCTGCTTTCTGCTTTGAGCTCCTTCAACTTTTAGGGCCAGGGTAAAGGGTTTAAACCTCACAACCTGAGCTTAGTTCTTAATTAAGTGCATAAGCAAAGTACCCCCAAATCTGAGAGTCTGAATGAAAAGTCCTCTTTGATCAAGTGGCCTTTTCTGAAGGATTCCACTCTGAGCTGCCTGAAGGGCACACAGAAGGACCACTGCCTATGGAAGGCCAAGAGCTCAGGCAGAAAGGTCAGTTGTTCTCTTTCCATCCACCCCTCTGTTGCACAGCCTCTGCGAGTCAGGGAGGAAATGAGTGTATGGAGCTCCAGTTAAAGCTCTTTTGCCTTAATTCTGTATCAGGACACTTCTCTGTGGGAAGGTGATAGGAAAGGGTTATTTCTTCTGATTCCCCAAGTAAAAGCAATATGACTATGGCACTTTCTTTGCATGACTATTTTTTTTTAACCTGCAAAGCTATACTTAAGCCATTGCAAGTACATACAGAGTTATTTAAAGTCTCCTTCAAAACTGAGAACTCCCATAAGCCTTGAAGTTCTTGGGGATCTTTCTTATTCAAAGCCTGTATTTCTCTAGACAAGCCATACAGGTAATGTTACTAACATTAATACTTTTAACAGTATTTTCTCCATAGTAAAGAGTAAGTTTAGGACTTTTAGGAGCATGCTTCAGATTATATTGATCACCTCCTGTGCACATTCAAACCTATGAGATTCACATTAACACTAAATGCTTGTTCAAAGATTAGTAAGCAGGCATTTAGAGCTGTACAATCAAAAACCATGACAGGTTTGAAAGTTCAAACATGAAGTGAATTTTTAAATTACTCTTTCCCTTTTTTCTTACTGCACATTGCAAACAGCTGTATCTCATTAACACTTTGCTTTCTTTTCCATTTGCACAGACAAAGCAGCTCATTAAAATACATAGCAAAACAGAGTATGTGAAAATATGTCATTACTTTATGTAGATATGTCTGCTGAAACATCTCAGTTTCATCTTTTTACATCATCTTCTTCTACCTAACCAATTTTTTTTCTAATTTAATTGCTTTTTCCCAATTTAATCTAATCCTTTTTCCTGCTGAGATTTTATTTTTGAACTTCATATAGCGAAGACTGGAAGACACTGGAGATGGTCTGTTCTTCATCTTGTTTGACCAAACAAGACCAATTCACACTAACAGTACAACCAGAAAGACTGAAGTTGCTGATCATAAATTGCAGTTTCTCTTGCTTTATCTGTACAGAGTAAAGCACAACAGAACTGTATGATAATTGGCAAATGCCAGATACACAGATAGAAACTGAAAATACTTTTTAAGTGCATTGAAACATCCTTCCCTTCTTTTAAGTTGTTTTGGTTCATTATTATCCACCATTCTTGAAAGGACAGACTTTTCCCAAGATTGCACAGTACAAAAATGTATAAACTGAAATTAAAAGAGATGCCATCAGAAAAGAAACGCTCCATTCCTGTCTTTCAACAGGTGAAGATGTAACAGTTTGTAACCAGGGTTGAAATTTTTAGGGATGAGATACAAGAGAGCAAAAAACACCTTTCTCTTCAAAGTCAGTTTCATAATTTGCTGCATGTAAGGGATGAATCTACTTCCTGAAGTAGACAGCTCTTATTAGGTATAGATTAATGAGAATAATACTTGGAAGCAGAGTTCCTGTGGTGGTAGATAGGATGAGTGTTTTGGATTGTGCACTAAATTATTTAAAGTGCTCAAACTTGTAACCATTCTGCTACCTTTGAGCAAGGCAATCATGCTACAGTTGAAATTGTGAGAAAAATCCCTATTACCCACATTTGATCCAGGAATTCACTTAGAGAGATTAAAAAGATAGATGAGAATATGTCAGAAAAGCTCAATGAAAATAGTTTCTTCATCAGGGGAAATAATTTAACGGCCAACAGTAAAAATAAAGCAACTTCGGATAAAGACTGGAATATTAATGTTAGGTTACATCAGTCTCTTACATTTATCTCATTTTTTACTTATGAAATCTGAAGAATCAGATTTTGAGTTAGTCACACACACATTTCCAGGCACCTTTGATGTAATTGTAAAAGCTTGAATGTGAAATCAGATTACAGAGTTATGCGTAGGTGTGTTACTGGTATTGTTAATCTGCGATGTGCCTAAAATACACACACTCTTCCATTTAATTACTCATTTCTTTTTGTCTGGGTTTGAAAAGCCAGCCATGGAATTTTGAACAATATTTTATTCTGCCTTGAAACAAACGATCATTTCTGCTGACTAACAACAAATAAATCTGATGGCTTGAAAGAGGGTGAGCAATTAAACCTCTGTTTACTACCATACACAAAAGAATTGTGCATCCACCAACATTCTGATACGTGGAGCCTAGTGCCTGCTCACCCCAAAGCCATGGGCAGAACTCCCACTCAGTTCAGTGGGACGGTGATCCGGCCACATACTGGGGATCAATTATACAAAGCTCTTACCACAGTTTGATGTTGGATATCATTATTAACTTATTCTTTCTGTGCTCCTTACCTTTAGGATGAGGAAAAGGCAAATGAGCAGAAAGAAATCTCTGGTTTGCTATGCTGTTATCAAAGGTAGAAGAGGCCTGGGCATGGCTACATGTGGGGAAAGCTTCACCTGAATAGTGCCTATGGTATGGAATAAATATTGAATGTTTGGAGTCCATTACTGCAAGTTAAAAACCCTTCCCATCTATCCATCAGTTACTTCAGATGGAAGTATAAATGATGTTGATACAATAAAGGAATGGTTCGTCCATTTACAAATATTCTTTATTAAAGAGAAATCAGTATTTCACAACTTAATAAGCAGGATGTGTCGACAGCCTGAAAATGATTGTTTATGATTTCTTCAGAAGAAAAATGCTTAAGTGATGTCCCATGCAGCAGTTTAGCAGCCGTACATATGATGTCACTCCTAAAAGTCCAAGTAAATGACGTCATACATACGACCACCAAGCCACCACGTGACAAATGACTGTCATAAGAAAATGAATTATCATAACAAAGAAAAAGAACAGGCTGCTGGGAATGCTGAAGTTCACTTTAAACCTAGAATGGACAAAGTAATCTAGAGAAACAACTTGGATTTGTTATTAAACTATATTAAGATTAGTAAATAGTGCACCAGTTTCTGTAAGACAGACACCTGCTATTAACCTCTACTAGACTATGCCTATTTCTGAAACACAAAATCCAAATAAAGCAAACATAAAATTCACCTTTTTTTTCCACAAAATACTGGATGTGATGAACAGGCATTCCCAAATACTTTTCTTCCACCATCAAGGAGCTAGACTAAACATGACTTTTGAAAATAAAGTATCTGCAGCTTTCTTTCCTTTTGATTTTCCCCCAGATCTTCTGTTGAGCTCAGTCAAAATGTATTTCAGAATCTGGATGCTACAACTGCTTATTATTGATTTTGATAGCTCAAAAATATATCTTATGCATTTCTTTTAAAACTGCTCAGTTTAGTCACCTCTTAGTGGGTGACTTAACTCTTGTTCCTTGACACACCACATCTTCAAGCAAGAGCTCAGCATGACTCAGCCTCGTTGCGGAGCTCCTGTTGTACCTTGATTGTGCTTGAGAGACTTTTCACAGCCACCAGTGACAGAACAGAGAAGAAAACCACTGTGATGCCTTAGGAAGGTCATTAACAGAAGGTACTCAGTAAACATAACGATGATTGCTTATTCATTACGAAGGTACTTAGAAACAGCAGACAACAACTTCTTGGGGGAAATACCTCAACATGACATGTTTTACTGAACCATCGAATGTTAAAAATTTCCCGTATTCAATTGCTGTTGAAGCAGGATGAAAACATCTCATAATTATATCCCATATAACTTACATTGCAGATTTTGGAGGCTATGTAGACGAGCAAAAGATTATCACCCACAGTAGATGAAGACAAGGCACTTTGAATGGAAAGCAACTTGTAACCCTCTCTTACAGTTCTTTTCCATTGCTGCAGTCAGTACTTGCTCACATGAGGAAGCTTTACTCTCAGGACAGCCTGATGCAGACTGTGAGCATAGAGCAAGGCTGCAGAATGCTTCAGGGATTTCGAATGCAGCTCTAGTTAATCACCTTGCAAGAACTCTTTAGAGCAATCAGCTGCATGGCAACAATCTTACTATGTTAAAAAGCAAAAATGGAGACAAAAATGTCTGGCTCACCCTGAAACCTTTGGTGAATGCAATCCCTTTCCTTCCTGAAAGGTTGCATGCAGATAGTGCCTGAAATGCTCAAAATAACCTACAGTAAGTCTTTATCATCAGCATTGTACCTCCCCAAATATTCATTACATGAGAAGAGCTCTGGAATTTGCAAGTCCTTACAGCTTGAAGCAACTCACACAAAGGAAAATACACCTTTCCCTCTGCTTTGTCAGCACCTCTCCTGGCCCCCCAAAGGCCAGTACCTTCTCTACACCAGATGTTAGAGGAATCACTGTTTAAGCAGGAAAGCCTTATGCAGAGCAGGAGCAGGCTATGGCCCCCCTGTGCAGTGAATCACACCTGTAGCTGTGGGGGACAGCCGGCTGTGGCACCTCACTGCTGTGTATCACTGTGGCAAGAGTGAGATGCTTGCACAATGAGCCATGCCCTCCTCACAGTAGTAAACATATTTCTAAGTGGCTTCTGGAGACTCAAACCTACTATAGTTGTGTTCCAATATATGCCAGTTTTTGTACTTACCTAAATCACACTCAGGTTTTCACATGATTAATTTTCCATGTTTTATGAACTGAAATTATTCACAAGCCTTTCAGGATCTGACACAGTATATCAGACTGTGAATAGCTCAGTGATTGAGATTTGGTAACAATTTGACAGGTCTGGACTTAATAAACTGTACAATTTGTTTTTTTTACTCAAAATGAAATTGTTTTAAAATATAGTCTTGGCCAAAGGGATTTAATTGAATAATGGTGTGGTCTGAAGCTGCAGCATTTGTTTTGTCCTTACTGAGCACTCTGTGGTTGGCTCAGGACAACAAAATTGCAATATATGAGCAAAAACTACTCCATCCATCCTCATTTACAGGGCAAGAACAAATTACCATCTGCAGGCACAAAAGGAGAATTTTTACTTGACAAAATGAGGTAGAAAATACAATTCTCTTATCTCAATGTCCTGCAAAATTGATCAGTCACACAGGAAAAAGACCCAAGCTTGTTTCCTCCTCCCTCTCATTTTCAGCAGTCTGATCTCCCTGGACACACTGTTCCAATGCTCACCCTTCTTGTGGAGAGAAATGTGCATGTAGGAGATGGTCTAATTCTGCCAGCACATGGGGACTGAGGAACTTGAAACAAATTTCAGTTACACTCCGGGGTTCTCAGTAATTACTGAAAAATAGGCAGTATCAGGAATAAGGTGAAATAAGAAACATTCCCTGAGAAGAACAATTAGAATTTCTAAAATAATTCCCTCCAAATTGCAAAGGAATATCTGTTGATGGTGGAAGAATGGCTATTATTCTGCATCCAAAAGCAAGGGGAGCAGTCAGAGAGACAATAAGAAATGAGCTTTGCTTCTAATAATTGAGTCTTGGAGTCAGGTGCTTTAAACAGTTTGTGTTTAGTATTTTTTTAGTAATTTTAGTAATTACTATGGATCTATACACAAAGGAGTAGAGTGCTGGGTGGCCTATGTAGAAATGACACATTTTCTATCAGAAGGTACCAAAACCACTTTGGACAGGTCTGAAGGCTGGAAACTGTGGGGAGGAGGACCTATGGAGTACTTGTAATTGGGGTCTAGGACCAAGCGTGCAAGGAGGGATATGGGACTGGCACTGGGAACCCAGGAGCAATTAGAAAATCTTGCAGAATGAGAATGGCCTTTCTGGAAGAGAAAGAAGAACACCCTTTCCTTATGACAGACCACGAATAAAATGTAAAAACTTGTATTTTTCCACCAACTTCAGGTGGAAAAATTTTTGGAAAGATGACCCTTGCCAAATATTTTTCATATTTGATTTAACAGCAGTGTTCTGGCAAGTACTGTCAAGAAAATAGAGCTTGTTCACAGTCCCCATCTACGACTGTGGCTTCTCCCTTACCAGAAGATAAATTGATTTAAGAGGTGTCTAACAAGATAATAGTATGGCCACCACAGTGGAAAAAGATGGAATGCTGAGATTGGAGCAGTGAAAATGTAAGTAAATTTGTGCTTAAGTTACACATACAGAGACCTCTAGTGTAAAGATATGTAAAAGGAAGGAGATGCAGATTTTACTGCAGAGCTTCCTAAATAAGTCCTAGCCCTGGGCTACTGCTGTAAGGAGGACAGAACCAATGCTGCACATGTGATACCGTAGGTGAGAGATCTAATTTAGAGAGAGGATCAGCCAAATCTTTCAAGACCGTCCTCCAAATATATGCCGTAAGACAGAACACTCCAAACACTCAGTAAGGGCTGTTGACAATTTTAGTTAACAGAATATTTACAGTCCTGTCATTTGATTGTGGAAGAAAAATAATCTGGGACTGTTCTTCCAGTTGGCTTTGATTTCTTACAGGAAGACTTGCTGTTCTTTGCCAAGGCTCCTGTTATGTTATGCAGGTCAGTCGGGATTATTCAAGCACAGAAAATATCTGGTCTCAGATGGGTCCTTTGGCTTTGAGAGATCTCTTAACATGCATGATGTTCCAGCCAGCACAGTTCTACGTGCACCACTCGCAGGGCTATGTGTAACAGACACATAATGCCACAAAAACCAGTATACTCTGATACATATCAAGGCAGATTTTTGCCAAGCACAGGGATAACCATTCAAATCATTAACTAATTCTGGATTAATTATTTTTGAAACCAAGCTAGCAGAAAAATGTTGTCTCCTCTGTTCATTCTCTTGCTCTCCAGCTCATCTTTGTTTGAAGTCCCTGATACTGAAATATGAATTCAGTATTTTACCCAAGTAAGGCATTCTTTGCTATTCTTCTGCATTCTTCATGATCTCATTTCATTGTTTTATTCCACCATTCTCTTACTGTTCTTGGCTTCCCTCCCCTATTTTTTCTCCATGTTAATTTAAGTGGCAAACAGCACAGTGGGCAAGTTATGCTAGGCTGAAACAAACAAAACAGGGAGAGAGGTCTCTGCCATTCCCCAGAGTGTCCTATAGCCCCATTTCTACAGTTTATAACCAGAAAGGGTGTGAGCTGATGGGGAGACACACAGCAACATTCCACATTCATTCCACATGAATGGAAGAAAAGCTGAGAAACAGAGGGGTTTGAAGAACTAACCAACAAGATACAATCAAGAGTAATAAAAATCAAAGGTTTCATCAGGAATACAGAGACAAATATATCTTTGAGGAATAAGGTAGCATCAGGCATACAAGTTACTCAGAAACCGAGGCAGAGAGATGCTCATTCCCAGCAGCATCATTCAGACATATGACTGCTGTGTTACTGGGGATTTGGATAGTGTCCACATTTCTGAGTATCTGCAATGTCTTTGATTTTAATCATCTAATCATTTGAGGTTCCACAGGTAAACCTCAAAGAAACCATTCAACTTACATGAGAGGTATTTAGTCAAGTAGAAATTCATTTGCTACATAGTTAGAAAAATAGTTACCCAGCCATGCTGCTGTTGAATATATTGGAGTAACAGAAATATTGAGACCAAACAGTTGGAAGTAGTGTTTGAACTTGACAACTAATCTTTATAGTGATATTTGCCATTTCTGTTGCTTTCCTAAGACCAGAGCCAACATAAACAGTGAAAATTCACAATCACTTAAGTCAAAATCTCACACAACGTTTAGGAAGTTTTCACCTAGTAAGTTTCAAAATCCAGTCAAAAAAACACAGGCATTACCATCTTCAGACTTGCAGTTTTGTCTCACTGAGGAATGGTAGTTTCAAGTTCAAACTTTTATAAGATATCTTATTCAGAAACTTTATTAACCTTATTTCAAAGTTTTATCAGTAAGGGAACTCATTTCTTCACCTGTGCTGTATAACAAATATAACTCCTTATTTTTCTGAACATCACCACAAGTTTGAATCTGGCATGTGTCATTCATTTGTCTTATACTTACAATAAGAAGGATAATCAGTAAGAAGCAACTGTGGGTAGTTTTTTTCATTGTGAAGTCTTCCTGCAGAAACACGTTGTAGCTGATCCTTCTGGGAATTAAACAGCAAAAACAAAACCAGGATTAGATTTTGTTACAATAAATTCCTATCTTGGTGTACAGGCATCTCTTTAGACTTCAAGTGCATTCTGCACGTGTGTGTGCCTTCAGCCTTCTGTGTGCTGATGTTTGAATTCACTGGAGACAGGCACGCTTTTATTTCAGCCTCCCCTATGGATGCTAAAGTCAGTGGGCATGAATTACTGCTCCATGTTACTACATGACCAGCAGTGTATCTGCATCAAACTGCCTCTCTGCCTGCAGAGCTGACTTTGGTTGTCCAGATTCTGCTGCTTCTAATCTCCAAATGTCTGCAAACCCATGAAGAACCTGCATATTTTTTAAAATTACCCCCCAAAAAGAATGATCTGTTGCAATGATAGGCCACTCAAAAAGCATATTTATTGAGTGAGAGAAAGCCAGAGGATGAGTAACCACTAGGTAGGTTACCACAGAACTCAGTGTGGCAGGAAAAGAGACAAATTGGAAGCTCTTTAGGTTAGACCTCCTGGCAAAGGAGCAAGACTGTGGGATTTCACAATCCAAAATGCAGCTAGCTTGCCTGGTCTGTGTGACTGAAGACAGACACGGGGCAGTGACTCTCCGTCATTGAGAACTGCCACTGCACAAAGTGCTAGAGAAGCACAGCACGGCTATAACTCCAAGGGCTTGAAGGAAACTGGACCAGAAGCTTTCTGCTTTTCTTTGTCTCTTTTAAGTCATCACTCATCCAGCCTTTAACCACACCTTTATTTCTGAGGCATCTAAAAAATGGAGTGAGCACGCTACCTGAGCACCAGAGATACCCAAACCCTAAGAATTTAATGGGAAAAGGGCACAAAGACTTTGAGGCTTACAGTATGTGTAGTGAGCAAAACAATCCTTTGTGCAACTCTTGTTTCTGCCACAGCATTGTAGCAGCTCTTCTCTACTTGAAGTGGTTTGGAATGCCACCCATTACAGAGAGTAAAAAAATCAGTTGTATTTGTCCTCATCTAAAGGAGAAATAATCTCAAAATGTAAGAAAGGTGTGGCACTTCTACTGCAATCTAATGCACTTGTATGTAATATCCCATGAATGGGAGTGTTTCATATGCCACTGAGGTTACATAAAACATGGAATGATGAAAAAGAGGAAAATTTTTTTCCTCAGAAAAAATGCCTCTGTTAAGAAGTAGCCTTATTACTGTCAGAGCCTTTCCAGAAGCATTCTGGTGTGCCAGAGGTAATGGGACAGGCAAATGACACAGAAATAACATATAATTATGCTGTCAGCCACATATTTGTATTTGATCAGCAATGACAGATAACTCAATTGAAGCAAAAATTGGTCAGCTAGATCTGAGGAAAATGTCTGGAATTGTTTCCGTCTTCTGTATACTATTCCCCCAGTGTATATTGGTTCAAAACTGCCAAAAAATATACGAGCATATAAATAATAGGTCTTGATCAGCTGCCCAATGAGCAGATATATATACATAAATGTGTCCATACAATGATGCACAGTACTGTGAAGTGTTCTGTAGTGTGATGTAAAGCCAGTTGTCTTCTGCATTCCCTCTACTGCTGCATTTACAGGGATGTGCTAAAAAATAGGCGAAATAACTTTGCCCTACAAGCTGTTGACAGTCTTGCAACATACTACTTGCCACAAATGGCAGAGCGATGAATTGTGATCTAGAAAGAGCAGGCAAAATCAATAGCAAACCCGCAAAGCATGTAATCTCCTGCACTTAGTGCTAAAAGTGTTTACAGCATTATGTTGGATTAAAGCTGCAACTGCATGCAAATTTTAGTCAAGTGAGATTTCGTGAATGTTTGCTACTATGTATTGAAGAAGCTATTTAAAATACTTCTTGCTCCATATCTCCCAGTTAAAAAAACCATCCGTAAAATATTGAAGACATTATTTTTTCCCTCTGTTAACTGTGATGCCTGTGCCATATGATACTACATACGAGTAAATGAGTAAGAATTATTCTGCGTACTAAATCTTACATAATTTTGATATTTCTAGTCTTTCTTCTTCTAGCCAGCTCTAACCACAGGAATGGCTGACATGCTTGAAGTCCAGTACCTGTTTTTTTCTTCCTCTTTCACCAGAGTCTTCTCCAGGGCCAACTATTTTCACAGGCTTTAACAATGCTACTATAAAGTCCCTGATGGGAAGTAGCTTTTCTCTAACCTCAAGAATGTCCTGCAGCACTACATGCGTGGGTTACCGGATCAAGGACAACGAGCATCTTGAAATGTAAAGACGTGCAGGTAAAAAGCGTTAATCAAGGGACAGATCAGGAATAATGTGGAGGTAGAAAGATTCTCAGGAAGGGGAGCCCCAAAGGATGGATCATCAGCCTCTGGACAGAGGTTTGGACCTGCATCATCGCAGCTCTGTCCAATTGATTCAGGGTGATACAACAGGTAAACTGGGATGTGCAAAGTGGTATTTTCAAGTTTGGGACTGCTGTGCTAAAAACACTACTTGCACTTCTGCCATCAACCGTGTTCTTGCTGAAAAGGAGGCTGGAAAGCCCCAAGCAGCCAGAAATACTGCATAGCTGGATCTGGATGTGTGCTATCATTAGCACAGAAAGGAACTTGATCTGTAGCATATACTAATGTCATGACTCAATCACACACAGGCTTTGGTGACAGTACCTGCAGAAGGAGTCCTTCCTTTGCCTCATTCTAGCTGCTCATTGCCACCTGACTAGTGCTACTGTCACAGCCATTTAATCTTGCAAAATGATTGGTACATAGGCACTTCAGATGATTCTTCAATGCAGATATTTCAAGGTATGTACAAGGTTTTCCTGGGATCATGCATACTGCAATGAACACAAGCAATTATAGACAACGTACCGATAGCTTTTTGGATCACTGGAGCTAATATAAGAATTATTATTATGAGGATTTAATATTGCAAATTTTGTTTCATTTGCTGAAGTTCTCAAGCAGATTTTAAGTTCTGACTTGATTCATGTTCTTGTACTGTTTATCATTTTTTTTTGTAAAGTTCAGCAATGTCCTTGCTTGATGTTAAGATAACATGATGTGCTTCATACATTTAAGTTTTAAAACATTCATATTTAGTCATATTTAATCATATGCACATGGTTAAAGCCCAGTATTTTTCCATGATTGTTCTAATTCTTCATCATCTGTTGCTCATAATAGTTCTGTACGAAATCCCAGTCTGGTTTTTAAACTAGAATATTGTTCTGTATTTCTCTGTTAATGTAGCATAGCATTATGTACTGAGATATTCCACTCATTTCAGCTGTTACAGTAATACCATGGGTACCTTGGGATTAGTCCTGAAGCTCATCTGAGGAACAGTACAACATCGGTAGTGTCATCTCTTTTGTCATCTCTATTCTGACTATTACGGTTTTAATACTAAACTGAACAGGGCTATAATTACAATTACCATTGGGTTATGCAAAGATGGGACTACCTTATCCACTCAGTCATTTGCACAAGTGGCCTAACATGGCCAACAAGGAGGGCCAGAAAAAGGTGTAAGAGTGAAGATTCAAGAGAGGGCAGTAGATCAGCATTGACTTGCTGCAGTCCAAAGAAACAATAAGAAAGAAAGGCTTTTGGGAGGAATACTGAGATAAACTTCTCATTTAATTATTCTGCTCTGATTATTCCGCAATGTCATATTTCACATATTTCACAATAGTGCTCACATATCTTTGGAGGAAGATTTTAACAACACAGTACGAGACTAGTAGGATTTGTGACCAAATACAAGAGAGTGATGCAACAAATACATCTTTCTCTGTGCTTGTCTTACCCCTTTGAACTTTGAAAATTCACTCTCTGCCTCTTCATTTGTCCAGCACATTCTTTAAATAGATTTGTTATCACCCATGTGCATTTTTCTCAGGGTGAATAGCTGTACGCTCTCCTTCAACCCCAATGTCTCCAGGATTTCTTAACACTAGGACTTGTAGATCCTCTCAGGGAACACTTTACTACTCAGCACAGGACACTGACCTGCACTGCTTGTGCCAAGGATGGAGCAGGAAACACAAGGAGAGGCACGTGGGTAAGAGGCATGCAAACCAGCAGCCACTGTTGCTGAGTGCTTAGGGAATTTGGATCCAGAGAATCACAGAAAGATTTGGTTTAAAAGGAACCTGTAAAGATCACTTAGTTCCAACTCTTTTCTAAGGCCAGGGACTCCTTCCCCTAGATCAGGTTGCTCAAAGCCCAATCCAGCCCTGCCTTGAAAACCTCTAGGAATGGAACATACACATCACCTCTAAGCTATCTGCTTCAGTGCCTTACCGCCTCATCACGAAGAACTTAATTCTTAGATCTCATCTAAATCTACTCTCTTTTAGTTTAAAACCACTACCCCTTGTTCTATCACTATGGGTCTTTGTAAAAAGTCCCTTTCCAGCTTTTTTGTAGGCCCTCTTTAAGTACTGGAATGTCTCATAAGGTCTCCCCAGAACCTTCTTTCTCCAGGATGAATAAGATCAGTCCCCTCAGCTTGTCTTTATAGGAGAAGTGCTCCAGCCCTCTGATCATCCTCGTGGCCAACTCTGTAGCTGCTCCAAAAGGTCTGTCTGTTATGGGATCCAGAGCTGAATGCAGTACTGCAGGGAAGGTCTCACAAGAGCGGAAAGCAGAAAGGGACATCCACTTCTCTAGACCTACTGGTCATACTCCTTTCAATGCTACCCAGGATACAGTTGCCTTTCTGGGTTGGAAGAGCACATTATTGGCTCATACTCAGTTTTTCATCCACCAGAGCTCCCATGTCATCCTCAGGATTACTCTCAATCTACTCATAATCTAGCCTGTATTCCTGTATTCAAGTTTGGGATTGACACAACCCAGGTGCGGGTCACTGCACTTGGCTTTACTAAACTTCATGAAGTTCATATGAGCCACCCCTCAAACCTGTCCAGGTGCCTCTGGATGGCATCCTTTCCCTCCAGAGTGTTGAATGCACCACACAGCTTGGTGTCATCCGCGAACTTGCTGATGTGCCACTGCCCTTGTTACTGATAAAAGATGTTAAATAATACTGACTCCTAAGGGATATCAATCATCACCGGTCTCCACATGGACACCGAGCAGTTGACTGTAACTCTTTGAATGCAACCGATCAGCCAATTCTTTACTTATCAAGTGGTCTATGTACCTGATCTATGTCTCTCCAATCTAAAAAGAAGGATGCTGTGTGTGATAATATCAAATGCTTTCACAAGTCCAAGTAAATGTAAACAGTTGCTCTTCTCTTATCCACCAGTGATGTAACCCCATCATAGAAGACTGCCAAATTTGTCAGACGATAATTTGCCCTCAGTGAAGCAATGCTGGCTATCACCAGTCACCTCTTTGTTTTCCATGTGCATTCACATAGTTTCCAGCTTGGATTTGTTTTGCCAAATGCGTCTGGGGGAAAGTATTAAAATTATTTTCTCATTCCCATCTGGACATTTTACCTCTGCTTTCATAATTTAGGATACTGCTTTGGGCTAAGAGTCAGCTTTGCAGTCACATTATTATAATCCCAGGTCCTATGCAGAGCAGCACTGCAGCACAGCAATAACAGCCCCTTTAGGCAAGAGAAATGCCATGGTTGTGATTTTGGCTGTGAGAAGGAAACCGAGCCAGTTCCTCTTATTTCCTATGCACATGCTCTAACTAGTAGCCAACAATGGTCTGCCAGTAGATTAACTGGAACCATCATCTTTTCACAGACATATTTCTGAGGGAAATGGTGAGCTCTATTCAGTGTTTCCTATGCCAGAAAGCTGGTGATCATCAGAGCCAGGTGGCAAAATGTGCCTCCTTACAGCCTCTAGTCAAACTTCTGGGATGATAAAGCAAGGCTGAAGATGTACTCGTTACCTTTATACAGCTCCCCGAGCCGCATCTGAACTTTTGGGTAAACATCCTAAAGTTTTCATATGAAAACCTGAAAAATACAGGTTCCAAATTCTCAGTTTTAGGTGTTGGGCACTAAAAGCCATTGCAACACAGTAACTGCAGGCATCTACGTAATTTGTTGGATCTTCTCTCATTCCTTTTAGTAGTCTTGGAGATAATTTCACTATCAGGGAACCACATGCCCATCTGCTAGATGATTACCTAACTGTTACTCAAGAAGATCACTATTAATTTCTATTATCCTTCCTGTCAGAGTGAGTGAACTGCATCTGTAGAGCTGAGTGGGTACTATGTAAACAAACAGAAGTTATTAGCTATGGCAAATAGGCAATTTCAGACCTCTACAGATCAAGTGATCAAATAAATATACTTTATTGATTCACTTGGATTACATGGGACCTGCAATACTTGAAGCTTCATTTTCCTACTGAAACTCAGTCAACAAGAATGGGCTATTTAACTCTAGGCTTGCCTATAACCAAAACCTTGCTAATAAACTGAACAAAAACAGAAGAAAAAAAAAAAAAGAGGAAAAACTGCTGCCTTGGCTGAATTTTGTTTTAGGATAATCACAAGTTTTGAAAAGCCAACACAATATACATGTTGGTGATCAAGGTGATCGTATACTCTAAAGAGAAAGTGGAAGATAGCTATTCTTTGACTAAATGACAGATAACTATATTTTGAAAGAAATGTAGCACAGGAAACATGGTTTGAACGTTAATCATATGCAATGCTTCTGCATCCTCTAATTGCTAATGCAAAAGAAGGTGATTCTTATCACAAAGCAGTAGCCAAGAAAATATGGTTTTAGTACTTAGGAAGCCACACCTCATCTCTAGTTGATGGCCAAAAGGTTTTAGGAGGCTTAAAATAAAGTGGAAACAAATAAAATTTCAGGAAGGGACTAGTAAAATACTTAAATGGAGTTGGTATCCAAGGTCTGCATTACTCACAAGGACTGGATGGTGTCATTTTAAATGTACTCTGGGAAGCTGTAAAACATAACATATTCCAGTTCAAAAGTATTAACAGGAGTATCTAAAGCACTTCTGGAAGTTCAGTGAAATAAGAACATAATGACAAGGCAGTCATAGATGCACTTGGGATGCACATATAAGGAGTTAAAAAGAAGCAAGAAAATCCGGATGCTAAGTGATGAACTTATGGGTGTTTCTCTTTCTATTTCCCAATTTCTTTCTGCATGACATTGGCAGAATCTTTATTTAGATGAATGCAACCACATACATGACATTCTTCCCTCTGGGATCAATACTTTTTTGATTCCATAAATTGAAAATTTTGTTAAAAGTTTTTCTTCAGCTGGAGCATAAATTGGAAAGAAAAACAGTTATTTGATATTTCCTCATGGTCAATTCCTTCCCAGTTTTCCATTCAGTCCTTCCCCAGGCAAACTCCCACTGGTCCTTTTTTTGTAACTATGCATTGCTATAGATTATTTGAGTTAAGTGAATGTTTTATGGGGTGGGCAAAGTAACAAGGAAAAATATTATACTTTTTTTTATTATGTCACAGTTTTCATATAAATCACATAAAGTGTGAAAAATCATGCAAGTGGATTGCTATAAATCAAATGCACATGACACACATTTAGATCATTTTGCTCCCACTTGGCAGCAGAATAGCCTTTGTTAGAGCTGGATGTGGGATGTAGGTTTCACTTCTACTCTGACAAATATGAGCATTTTTTTTCTTTTTTTTTTATTTTTTCCCTCAGGTCTGGCTCTCATTTTATAGCAGCTCTGCTTATAACGAATAGAAATCCTAATTAAGATTTGAAGTCAGAAGATGCTACATTGATCTCACAGGACTGTACCTAACAGGGCTCCTAAATGAGCTAGTAGAAACTAAGAAGCTTTAGAGCATGCAAGCCGTCCTGTGACAGTCTCTGAAGAAAGCTGTGTGTGTCTGAGCTCTCAGCCAGCTTTCACAGATACAACAGCTGGTCTACTTGAGAGTGATTATCTCTGGTGGTAAATCTTGCCTTAGCTATGCTCTTAAAATATTACACCTAATGGAGTACTGATTTTTATTGCTACAAATCTAAACTACAATAAATGAAAGTGAACTGACACTGTTGTTGCCTTTTACACTGTTTTTACAACTGAGGTGACAGTCAAAGATACAAAGCTGTAATGAATGATGCAGATATAAAGAAATGTGTAAGTCAGCAAAAAAAAATACAATCTCAATTAGTTACTACAGAATAATCAAATACCACTGCTGTAGTGTTTGATTACTCTGTTGCTCCTATCAGGAATTACAGCACAGGATTAGATTGAATATTAGCACTCATTTCAATTAGGGCAAAATTCGCACACTATTCACTATGGCATTATGCATGCGTTACTAAAGTCTAACAATGAAATTTACATATGATAAATTACTATCAGTTGCTACTTTGCCAAGAGGCAGCTATTAGCCATTTATATTAAAATTCTGAGAAGGATTCCAGAGTAACATATATGAAAAGTCTTATTTTCAGTGATAATCATGGTAACAACGCAGGCAAGGTTCATAGGGGACATGTATGCATGGGTGAGAATAAAGGGCCGAAGGGGTCTTTTCAGGGACTTGCAGAGAGATTAGTGTTTTCCTTATGGTTCCTCTTCTCTTCTGTCAATTAGCAAGGAAAGGAAATGAGGGAATGTGTACACTGTGCTCTTGCTGCCCACTGTGCTGAGGCAATCTCAGCACTGGCTCCAGTGAAGTGCAAAGGTTCTCATTCTTCAACAGAAGCTGCAGGGCAGACACAACCCTGCCAGTCCACGGTTTTCCTTCTTCCACATTATTGTTAAGTGAAGCTGTGGGACAGCCCTGGGAAGCTAACCTACACACTTTTAAAAGGAAAATGGCAGAGCTTGAAACTAATTCTCCAATACTGGCAGAAATGTCTCCTCAGAACTTGCTACACGTAATGCAGATTTTCATTTTCATTGGCCTCTTGGCATTGTCACCATCTCACTTGCTATTACTCTGATTACTTCACATTCATTCTCTGGCTTTATACTCCTTTCATGCATCAATTCTGTATGTAAGATTCTAATCACAAAAAAACACACAGCTTTCTTTTGTCTTAGGGCTTTGGTGGGTTGCAGAGGAGGCTCTGAACCAGCTTGTTAGCCACAACTAATACACAATGGGCAAAGCAACATCTGGTGTGTACCTGCTCTACCAGTAAGGCCGAAAGCCTGTGGGGCCATTGCAATTCTCAAGCAAATCAGTCAAGTCCAATTTATGATCACATCCAACACAGTGTGTTTTCTAAGGCTGCCAAAACCAACTCTGAATGCTTCCTTATGCCAACTTTTGGTAAAATCTTGATACACTTTGGCTAAAGCCTGTGTTGGGCAGGGATTTGTTCTGCTGGAGCTGTTAAGCTGAATTTCTGGCTCCACTAGGCAAGAAATTCAGAAGCAAATCCAAACTGTCAGCTGAAGTCACTAATGAGGATGAGCCTACAAATTTTGAGTCAGCTGAAAACAGGGAGTCAGTTTTGCATTTCTGAGCACAGCCAGGACCCACGCAGGTGCCACGGGGCTATTCTTCAGTTTAGTCAATAGACTTGGATACTTCTGAACTAACCTAAGCAAGCTTAGGGTTTTTCCCTCATATTCCTATCAAATTCAGCTGCAGAGACAATCTTGATTACAAATGATACAATCAAATAGGAATAGAAATGCCTCCAATATAGCAGCATTTTTGTAAATCTTTTCAAAATGAAAACCTGGAAATACTCCGTAATTCTCAGCAAGATTTTTCCTGTTAAACCATAGGTTGCCAATGCTAGCATTTATTACACTGGCAGTGAGTGAAAAGACCTGAAACCTTAGCCTCTAAGTGCTGTTAATAACTTCAAATATCCAAATATCCATCCGTGATCAAGAGCTTCATGTGGAAAAATAATAGATAAGTCTCTTTCATAAATTACATTGACAGCGCTTCATATAGCAGACAGGGGACCAAAAGGAAGACTACTTGGATAAGCACCGAGATTCATAAAAGATTTCTAATAGCTTTGGAAATAAGTCAGCACAGCCTATTCAGCAGCACTAGGGCTGACCTTGCTTGACACACTGACTGCCTCACTGAATCCACACTGTGTGTGTGCTCTCACAGGGCTGACAAAATCTCAAAGTGCAGGAATTTAAGAAAACCTAGCTTTTATGGGCTCAGCAAAACTTGTGTCCTGGGGACTTTCGCCCTCCTTCCAGTGTTGATTTTGCCTGCTGGTGGTGCACAGTTTGGGCTTTTATTTGTTGATCTGCAGCTTTTCTCTAAATGACATGTATTCATCCCGATGAAGCACCTGACCTTACTATGGAGCATATTTTCCAGGCAGCACTATCTCAAAAAGCACATAAAGGGTATTTTTCTCAAATAATATGAATATTTCTATGTACTAACAGCACAGAGCATATACAAGGCTAGAAAGTCTTGTTCAACATTATATTGATTTAGTTGTGAGTGAATATTGTGCAAGTTGTTTGCCAAAGTGAGTTGGTAAAACACCTATGTGAAATTTGTCTCAGTTTAACAGCAAATATACCTGGTAGTACTATATGTCTACAAAATCCTTAGCACTTTTCTACAAAATTCATCTAGGCTCACTGAGCTCTTGCTATAGATTTCTACTCTGTGCTTACAATGCATTTCAACAAAGCTCATAAACATTTTCGTCTCTTTGACAGTGCACTACAGTGAATTCCTGTTTAGTGTAACAGCCATGTGGAAGCTTAGCTTTAAGTACCATTTTAAATGCTCTTTAACTAATGTGCTGACATGAGGCGCGCTGGTGTTCCACAGCTGAAGTCATCTAGGCAATGCAGTGGGCTTCCCTGCTGGATGCTGTGCTGCTGACCATGTAAGTAGCATAAAGGAGTGTCCAATGGACTCTATGTTTAAAAGGATCCATTGCAGAATGAGATCCTTTCCAGATGGGAATTTTGGTGATCTCATTGGCAAATGCCCACAAGATTGCAGGCGGACAGCAATGACTATACTGTAACATTTGATAAGGAACAGTGGGACTTTTTGCAGAAGAGATGATATTTCAGTTTCCTTCAATTTTATCAAGTCCCAGGCAAACAGACCAGCCAATTTATACCTACAGGAAGTACAGTGAAATTTATAATTTATTAATAATGATTTATTAAGGAATAACTTTGCTGATTGAATGTGTAAATAGAATAAAATGTACTGCTTAATAAAAACTCAATTCAATGATGATCTAGTAGAACCAGCCTAGTATATGGTCTCCAGCCCTGAAGTACTGTGTACTAGAGTTCTCAAAAGCTTTTCTATGGTACAGCTAAGAAAACCTTCAATTGATTCCTCATCCAGAATGAAATTCCATCCCGCCAGGTACTGGAGAGCCAAACAAGGGGTCCAGTAGATGGGTAGTCAATCACAATCAAGATTTTAGGATATGTTTTGTTAATCAGTGATGTCTTTTGTCTCCCAGTTAAAGTGTCAGCTAGCTAGTGGTCAGTAGCTGGAATAAGAGGAAAGGAATGAAAAGAGGTTTAGGCAGGAAGCAAATGCTCAGTGCTTTTTATTAGTAACTGCAGGTTTTTATTGGGATTTCTAATCAGTGGATATGTACAGAACATGCAGCCATTAAAAAATAAAATTATCACTGGAATATAGAGTTGTACATATAAATATGATATAAACAACTACTGTAGTGGCTCAAGTTTTTAACTGTCTTCTGGCAATGTTTCTGAAGAAGCCACTGATCCATGTCCGTTCCCTTTTCTGATATTAATCTGGAAACTTATTTAAATGCAAGAAGCTCTATTAATTGAAACAAAACTCTTTCATGATTCCTTTGGTATAAATAAGAGGTGTAATTTGAGCTCTCTGGAAAGCTGGAGAATATGTTTTAATTGGAGTTTGAATTGAATGAAATAAATAGCATGTGTCACTTCATCGTGAATGGGCTCTGTAAGCATCAGAACAGATCAAAATACACATAAGTTGAAGCAAAGGGCTTCTTTCTTTCTTTCCATCTTTCTTCATTTCTTCCTTTCTCTCTCTCTCTTTTCTCTCTTTTTGTCTCTTTCATCATTCACCCAAACATTTGTCTCTAACCGCAGCTATTACGATACCTCATAGGTCTACAACCATTGATCCTGGCAACTGGTAGCCTCCAGTCCTGAATAAGTTTCAGTCTGCAACCTACTCACTGGATAGCAAATTTCTGGCAGAGTAGACACAAACCTCTAGCAGTCGCACAGCACAGACAAACCATTATTTGTCTCACACCATGTTTCTTCTCTGTCCTCATCTTCAGATTATAAAGCCAGAAAGGAGAACCTGACTCTGAAGGCACTACCCTTTCTCCTGCCTACTTTGACAGTTATTCCTACCTGCCATTCTATCCAGAAACCTCTAAATGAGGCAGCACAAGGATCTAGATGCAAAATTCTGAATTATGTCCTTGAGACATAGATCCACCATTAAGTTAAGTGTGTGATAGTTCACAGCAATGTGCACTGTGAAATACTGGTCCACAGAGATTGGCTTTTTTTCCCTCTACAAACAACTGATAGGGAAACACTGAGTTACACCTCTACGAAGATGCCTCTCCCACATTTGTATTCTATTTGATTTTGGCTGACAAACTGAGAAAGAAAGAAGAGGATTTTCAGACACAAATGAGATTCCTTAGAAAGAGCTATTTTCACATAATCAGAATGATTGGGTTGAAATCAAGTAACAATACACCAAACTCCCACTGGATAATCCAGATGCATAAATCATGGAAACTGATGAAAGAAAGATAGATGCTTAGAGCTCTCACATGCGGTCCTAGACACTGCCAGAACTTCTGGTAACACATACAGAACCAGCTCCTCAGGCTGATGGCCAAAAGGATGCAGTACAGGTTGGCTTCCTGCGCTGCCAGAGTCCCTGTCATTGAGAGGAATGTATAGCACTAACTCAGTTTGCAGTGGTCACATCATTCTGAAGTAGATTTGCTTCTGAGTGCTGTTTCAGGACTTAATTCCAGGTCTCAGTCATTAATTATATGTTGCTGATTAAGTAGCAATACGCACCTGGCCCATAAAATCTAAACGAAATGAAATGCCTTTTAAATCACTATCAATTTTGAAGTTGTAAGCAGTAGTTTTTTTGATTTAATTTTGCATTACTTTAGAAGCAGTGGTGCCATTCAAACAAAGTGAACATTTGGCATTGATTTCAACGAAAAGCAGTTTAAAGCAGACAGAGAAAAGGAACACCACGAAGAAAAGGCCAATCTCCCACAGTGAGCAAAGCAGACAAAAGGCAAACACTTCTACTCACGATGGATTTCTTACCAAAACTTTCTCCCTGATAATAAGTATTTCCAAGCTGGGGTACACAACGCTGTTCACACAACCAGCCATGCCTTGCTTAATCCGCAGCTGATAATGAGGACTTGGGAGAAAGATAAACAGTCAGTTCTACTGAGGTCTTACAAAATTTAACAAAATGTATGTACAGACTTTCTACCAGGAAACTGATCTGCAAGAAGTTTGTTTTCCCCCTCCAAACTCAATCTGTACACTGCCCAAGCTGAAGTTCCATTAAAGACCAACAGAGGTTCCAGTGCCAAAACAGTGCTTAGTTCCCCCAGTTTGCTAAAATCACAGCACAAGCTATTGCTGGGGATACAATTTTCTTATACTAACAGATCAGTCTACGTGAATCCATGTATTAGTTTTTTTCTTGAAACTGGTTTTCAGAAGCCAAATTCATACACTGGCAGCTTGCCAAAACTTGACGTCAGACACAGAAATAATCTTTTATATTCAGAAGAGCCAGAAATGCCTGTGATTTGTGACCGTGTTGTATCAAGAAGAACAGTTACAATTTCTAATCCTCCCTGAGAAGGTAAGCTGTTTCTTTTTACCTTCCAAGGTCAAAATTAAGAACTCGGTTAAGTTTATGACTTAAACCTGACTTAATGATAAATTAGTAAAAAACAATGGAAAAAAAATCCTCAAAGAGCTTTGAGATTGAAAAGAAGATTTACAATGGTGATGAGGTAGTACTGCGAAAATTAATGTGATTCTCTATTGATACTATAAAATAAGCCTAATTTCTCTTTCAGTGCACAGAGAACTGAAGGAAGATAAAACTTTGAAAGCCTTCCTTCTCCCAGTGCACACCAATATATTGCAAAAACTGCAGCTTTTTGTGCTACATAGAGAGGTGTTAATTCATTTTTCATACAAAAACAAGACCACTATCTCCTTCATTACTTACAGCCACATGGAAAGAAGACAGCAATTTGCAGGATTGGGACTGAGAATGCAAATCGTGTCACCTTCATATTCCAATAGGCTTAACATTTCCACAATTCTCCCTGCCCAAGGAAAGCAAGAAGCTGCTTCAGGACAGGGGTGATAGTGGGGCATGGTGCTAGCTACCGGTTTTGACTGAGGTGGGAAGGATGATGGGAAAGGTGGTACTTCTCTTGTCCAATTTTTATACATTTACAAAGAAATCTGTTCAGAAAGATAGGGGAAAATAGAGGACATGCTGCAGAGTTATGAGTTTTAACAAGAGATCTATAACAAAGATCAAATAATATTGAAATTATTATTAAAAAATCTGCTTTTCCTCAATTAAATTAATAAGTTTCCCATAGCATTGCTATGTTTTAGGTAATATAACAAATTCTTTTAAAATCTGATTTTAATCCATCCTTGGAAAAAACATTTTAGTATATTCTTTAGAGAAGGCACAAGGCAGTTTTCTTCACAATCAAGACACATACAAAACATCCACACTGAGTTTGTGCGATCTATCCACCCATGTATCTTCATAAAACTTGTAAGAAAACTATTGAACCTTGAGAAATGACCTTTTTGGGAAAAATGGACAAGTGGATACAAAAGTTATCAGCAGATGACAGGCTGATCCATATGTGTACAGCCAGGCAATGCCACCAGGGAGCCTTGATTCCAAAAAAGAAATCAAATATTATTTTCTCTATTTATTGTTGTAGTTTTGTTTTGTACGTATTACTTTTCACTTTTGGGGGTCAGTTTTTCAATGGCTTGAAAAAAATACACACTGCATGCAGAAGTTGGGGTGCAAAGCACAGATGTTAGCAAGACTCCTATCTTTTGAATACAACATGAACAAAACCAGTACAAGTACTTCCTAAATATCCCTCATCCACATTTAACTGTTTTCATTCTGAACAGCAACCACTGCTTGCACTGAAATGTCTACTGCTCAGAAAAGCTACAGACAAGCCACCAAATGAGAGGCAACATGAAACTACTGCAGCAGATTCTGAATTGTGAATCTTGATTAAAAATTGCTTTGCTTCCTATGGGTGGAGTATATGAGAATGACTTACTGTCTAATGTGCAGTCATTCCTGATGTACACAGAAAACAACAGTCCAGATCAAGAATTTTGCTCTATAGACAGATAAGAAAGAGATGTGTATCATGAAGGGCCTCACAGACAAAGTGATAATCCAGCTCTTTTATCATCTAGAAATTTGCCACCTGCTCGGTTTTCTTTCTGCATCAAGTAGTGGAGAAGTCTAGGATCTATACGTGGAGACTGCACATCTCTGTATGTATAGCTTCATGCCTGTATGGAAGCAGCTGAACTTCAACCCATATCATACAGTCTCAGAAGACAGCTGTGTAAAAGAAGCAAAGACACAACCCATGGCAGTAAGTGCAGGGAGGCCCACCCACAAGTTCCCAGAGCAAGGAAAGGATTTTCTTCCAGCAGAAGATTAGAGAGAACTGAAGAAAGACCCACAATATATTTATTTCTTACTATTAAACAAATTTGTTCTCTTTCTCACTAACATTTCTTTCCAATTCATCTCTTTGAGCTCTCAAGATCAATTTGTCTATAAATGTAGTTATACCGTCATAAATCAGATAAATATTTTCTTTACATCCAGACCAACATGAACCACAATAACAGAAACCTTGCTTTAGTGATTTATGCAATACATTGGTATGCTTCAACCAATTTTCTGCCAGTGTATCTGTCCACCCGAATTGCATTGTTTGGAAGCTCTCACAGTTCAATGTCAAAGCCTTTTAAAAACCCCCCGTCAGTGTTACAAGTTTTAAAGAAGCAGCAGTCTTGCAGTCCCACACAGAACCTTTGTCTTGGTGACAAAGGAGATGAGCAGACTGAAATACAACAGGATGGATGCTCATCCTTTATCTTAGGCAAGTGAGATTTAAGCACCTGCATGGCAGTACTAGCACTGCATGGAGAGATACATGTTTTAATCTGAAGAGAAAAACAGCAACGCTAAGGCACACAATCTAGAATGCTTGATCCCTTAATTAAAACCTAGCTATATCTAAGATCATGTCCATATTAGTGAAAACATGATGCGTAGTTCTCAAAAATCTTCCTTGGGGTTTAATTACAAGCCTGAAATTGACCTCTACGTGGGAACTGTTGTTTCATAGCCTAATTTCTTCATCCTCCCTGAAATGTTAAGCATGTTATAATCCATCCTTTATACACTGGAGGATTTTTCCAGCCAAGAGAATAAAATAGCTTAATTTTTTTTTTTTTTCCCAGAATAAAATAACATCTTGTTTACTCCATCATAGTCACAGTACGTACTCATCCTAAATCCTTTTCATGCCAAATCCCTAGGAAATAACCTGATTGTAAAATAATGCTGACTTCACGTTATCCATCCCTTATTAATGCTGTAGCACAGGAGACAGATACAATTGACACAGGGAGACAGTGCACTGGTTTCATAGCAAGCAAAATCTTGCCAAACAGAATGGCCTATGAATGTATCATACCAATGAAATGCAAAGTAGTGTTAGAAGTTGGCTATCACAGCAAGCACCATTATCTGAATGGAAGGATAACCTTTCGAACAGAAATCAATTGTGGCAGAAACATGAGATTCTGTCCCTCCCTTTAATTTTTTGTTTGTTTGTTTGTTTTGCTTACATTTTTCATGCTATCTCTTAAGTACAGCACCTCCGTCTTCAGCACTGCTGTACTGCTGGTACAGACACAAGCAAAACTCTTCTTTCTACAGGATGCTGAATGTGGAAGATGATTAATAGACAATAGAATGGATCCACACTCTGAATTGTGACGCAGTGACTCAAGCTGAAGAGCCTATTACTTCCCAAGCAGACACATTGATTTCCGCGTCACCACTGAAGACATGAAGATCAATTCAGCACGAGCAAAGGCAGTGAGATCTGGCCAGTCTTTCTCTTGTTGTGGTACTTCAGATCTACCCACAGCCATCAGATACTAGAAGAAGCACAATCTTACTCAACAAAACAACTTCCCAGAACTGGCTTTACATCACTACCAATACAAATTACTGCAGTAACAAAATAAGTAAAGCTGAACTGTGTTGCTTTATATTTAACCAGAAAGTGCAATTGGGAAAATATCCATTTCTCTCGAGGAAAAGTAGAACACTGTACAAAAAAAGAATTGATATTTCTCTTCTTGTAGCAGTTATTTTCTGGAAAGTAACATTACTGAGCAATTTGAAACTGAAGAGAGCAAACTAAGCTCGTTTTCATGGTGATGCTAGTAAGTTTGAGCAGATCTTGTAGGAATATTGTAAGAGCACATTCTGTCTCCTTCCCTTTTCTATGCAGACACACCCAAAGAACGTCTGAAGATAAGGGATGGAGCCAGGAATAGTAAATGCACTTCTCTGAATGATGCTTGTAAAATCAAGTCCTTAGGGATGTTTTTTTTCTTTCTTTTTCAAAGGGGAATTTTAGAAACACTCTAACTTCTCACAGAGATGGCTGTATCTAAGCTATGCATCCATCTTTCCATTCACACTAAGTTGAGCCAAACAGGCATTTGCAGGGCACCATTCACTCACATCCTATTTTAAATGGTTATTTTACATTATATAAATTAGTACCTTTATAAGCCTATTTCTACATCATCTCTGAATTTCTACATTGGTCACATGAACAAGATCTTCTATCTGTACAAGTTGCAAGAGAACATC
This sequence comes from Lagopus muta, assembly GCF_023343835.1. Classification (NCBI taxonomy): domain Eukaryota; kingdom Metazoa; phylum Chordata; class Aves; order Galliformes; family Phasianidae; genus Lagopus; species Lagopus muta. The sequence goes on from NC_064439.1 coordinate 23,061,712, forward strand.
TACTCACAGATGCTGGGAACACCTGTGCAAGCACTGCCCTTGTTTGATACTTCAGAGTGCTTTAATACATGCCAAATCAGTACATGTAATCAAATTAACCTGAAGACATTGAACTAGAGTTTACTCAAGTCAAAGACATTGTCCAAGACATTAGTCTGAACTACAATGTGTCAGCTCTATGGTTAGAAATGCAGTCACATGAGGTTGCACAAAATTCCCCTATTAGGGCAACAAAGATAGTGTATCATGATGCTTCAATGCCATTTAACTCCTTCTATAGAGGTCTCCCATTGAGCTTTGCTACAACGTTACATACTACAATCATGAGAATCAATCTCTCTCACTTGGCTCAGTGAAAGTTTCAGCAAAAACCACTAGCTAAGATCTACATGTTCAGTATTGCAAGTAAGACATAGACAATTTATTTCTGATATCCTGTCCTCTCTGTCTGAGTATTCCCTTACAATGTCACAAATTCTAGTCTCAGCAAAGACTTTTCTGTTTGTTTGTAAACAAGCCATCCTGAACCCGATAAACTTTTCTGTATAAAAAAAACTATTGGAACATTTATGCTCCAAAAGGTTTTTATTTCAACAAATTGGCATTGCCCACCAAAATAATAAGGCAGAAAATATGTTTTGTTAAAAATCTCCAAGCAACTTTAGAAATAACAGAATGGCCCATTATCTGTTAAGTCTGACTCAGACTAGAAACGTATTTACATTCTCACAGTTATTCAGAAGACCACAAATAAATTATAGCAATTTACTCTAATGCACTTTTATAAGATTAAACCCTTCAAATCAGCTTCCTGTAGATCACACATGAAAGAAATGATTGCATTGCATCATCAAACTCTATTGCCAAAGGGTCCAGCAATAATTTGTTTGCTGGTTACAGTAAAAATGCCCATTTTCTCTAAAAGATGGTGCTGTATTGAAGCCAGATTTCCATCAAAGATTTCCAATACCTTTATGAGCTGTTTTGAACAGAGCTTTTAGTCATTCATTTCACCTGGCTTATTAGGCTCCTGTTGGAAACAATTTTCATTATGATTATATTTTTGTGAGTGCTGCTGGAAAGAAACTCTAATAAGCAGCCCAGATTTCTTAGTATCAATTCTCAGGGTATATTATTTTAAGATGCTACAAATAATTCAAATACATACAAAGAAATGAATGACTTGCAACAGTCTTATACTTTGCTATTTAACAGTGATAAATTCAAAGCACTGCAATTATTCATTACATACTGACACTGTTCACCCTCATGTTTCATTGATATATCTAGTTTCAGCTACAATGCATCAGTGGTCACAGCAGGATATGCAATACTGAAAACCAGAGCACGATGGCAATGATAGCACTGTATTTTTCAGGGAGACCAAAATGTGCAAAAAGGTGAAAACAACAGGATCAAAGATAACTTCAAAGGCATATTTTCATTCCTCTGGGTAAGCGCAGCTGGATACTGCACTGGTATAGAAAACAGCTTGCAGATTTCCATTTACAAGGCTCTTCTGGGGCCATTTGGGGTGTCTCTACTCTCTCCTATGGTTGAAATAGTAGCTGCTCCATCAGGGAGCACTAGCTTTTCAAGAACATGTAGAAATTGTTACAGTAACGTGTGGCCAAGGCTCAGTCCTCCCTGTCTAGGTGTGGCTCACACTTCAGTTCATTACTCTCATTAAACATTTTAGAAGGTGCTGCAAAACTTACCAATTTTTTCAGGTGTAAAATCTGAAGTCCAAGAAAACAGCAGTATTATTTACTAAACTGGTTTCATATTCAAGACAGAGCTGGTGGCAGGACTTACTCCAACACTGATGTTTGGTTCTCACACTCAAATCCTTCTCACAGGGCAGGTAGAATTTGTAAAGGTTTGCTAGCAACTGCTAAAGGCACAATTAATTACAGAGAGGCCTACTTATAGAAGTGTGGGCTTCAGATGTGAATGTGTTTGGAACACACCACTTGAATTTTATAAATTTGCTTGTGTCCAAATTTTCAAAGACTGAAAAGTAGACTATGACACTAATGCTCTCAAAAATCTTAACCTTCCCCTCTTGAAGAAGTGACTCCACCTCAGACCAGATCCAGTGAAAAGGATAAAAGTAAAAGTGAACTCAGACTGAGAACATCTGAATAAATAAATTGGTTTTGCCTCCAGCTGGTTTTCAACTGATTTCACTCGGTGAAACAAAAAATGAGCAAGACATTTCTCTCTGTTTATATTTCATGAAATTTGGAAAACAAAACATCAAAGAAAAAAATTGAGTCATAAATCACCTATTAATACTGCTATTTTTATTTGAGATTCACATGGTCCCTCCCCATGCTCCACAAAAAGCTGTGGACAAGAAATTCAGACTGCAACCAGCCTGCATGAGTAGGCAGCCCTTTCTGGATGCTCTGGATTTTTTTAGGAAAACAATGTTTTCAAGGCCTATTTGCTGTAGATGAAGAAGATATAAGAAAGCAGAACAACACATCACAGTGAGTGGGCAAATAGTTGTACATAAAAATATTGGCAGCTTTCACATTTGCTTTCATCTCCTGGCTGACAGGTGCAAGTGCATGGTGTTGAGTATAGCACGTCCTTTCAAGTACTCTTGTGAGGCATCTGTGAATATCTGAATGGTCTGTGAACAGCTCTTTTCACTTTGTCAGATCAGATCGAGAGCAGAAGACTGTGCTGCTAACTTGTGGTAAAAGAGCACTGGAAACAAGCTGTCATATCTATGTGCTGTTTCCCACGTATTTGTATTACTTTGTGGAACACTACTTACCTCTATACTTTTGTACCTATAAAATATGAGTCACAGGTAGAACTCTACAGATACCTAAGTGTACAGATAAACAGCATGCCACATACTAAAAAAAATGTGTGGGAAACCTCACATTCTGGCTTTATATGTTTCTAACTGATGTTTGCCCAAATATGCCAAACATGCCTAAAGAATGGCAGAAGTTTGCGTTTTGAGAATGCTGTCTATATTCAAATATTACTCATAATCCCCAGAGGAGAGCTGCCTGTTTTCTGAAGGCATCTGTGTATGAACATGCTGCAGTAAGAGAAAGGCACTGAAGAGCAGAACACTGTGAGACATGACTAAGGTGTGCTTGTGCTAGCAGAGGAGTATTCAGGACTGACTCCAATTCAGCCAACAATGTTAGATCCTATTGTGCCACTGAGCTGGGTTTCTATACCTCAATCACCCCAAGACACTTAACTCAGTATCCTTCATCAAAATCTGGTTCTGCGTTCCCAGTTCTTCCCATAGATGCCTGGGGGCCATGCATAAATGTACATTAAGTCCCTTAGGAGAGTCTACTGTAATATCTCAAGAGATGCCTTGAGAGAATGTCCAAAGCCTTACAGTTAATGACTTTCTTCTGCCATCTGTAATATTTGCTCTGTACAGGCTTAACTCAAAAAGTTATCTAATTCCTTCACTCAGAACCTATGTTTGTCTTTCACTGAGACTGGCACCAGGGCTCACATGCACTAGCTGTAAGAAGGATCATGGTAGTATTTATGTCAAGAGAGATGAGACAATTATTTGACCACAGACAAAGGAAAGGGTGCTTGAATATCCAGGTAGAAGTCAGCTTTATCAGAACTTCTACCTAGTTACTTCAAGCTTTGTCTTGAAGTCAGTGGTGTATTGTATACATGAATATTTGAAACACGCACCCTCCTGTATCTCCAGGGAGCAGTGCTTTCCTTTTATCCTGCTAGAATTTAATTAGGTGAAACATTAGATTAGAATACTATAGCATATAAACATAGCAATACAGTTCCATCTGTAATTAGCTCCATCTCAGGAGAATTACAGGAGCCAGATAAGACAAAGCAATTCTTTTTCTGCTTGCTAATAAGCATGTTAAGCTGAACCAACATACAAAAAATTAGCACGCGCTTCCTAACCTTCTTCCATCCTTCTTAGTCTTTATTTTTTGTCTTGGAGGCCAACTTCTGCCTTTCAGAGAAAGAAGCTGCAAAGAATGAAAGTCAAACACGACTAAGCACGACTAAGTGACAGCTCTGCTCCAGAGAAAGTAACATCCATTTGGGAGCCAGCCATTGCATTTCAGGAAGCAGTCAAATGTTCTCCTAGGAGCCACCAGTTCAGTCAAGCTCTGGGTATATTTATTTGAAGTAAACAAGAGAACATATGTTGTGACATCTAATAGCAGTACTTGCTAGTTAAATAGACTGGAATAGAAAAGTGGTACTTTTCTAACAAGGAGATGAGCAGCAGTGTGAAGCCTGCAGTCTCTTGGGATCCTGCACGATTAGGCTGCATCAGCACACATCAGCAGAGACCAAGAGCAGCAGGCATCAGGTTCTACCACCAGGAAAAATGGAAAACCAGACACAAGATTTTGTTTTACTCATGGTTTGATAAAACAATAAGAAGTCCCAAGTAGTATACTTACAGAAATACTGTGAAATGAGTTTCTTGTTAATGATGACAACATGAGTTTCATTCATTTTCACTATCAAAGTCCTGGAAACCATGGACTTAACCTGTGCCAGAACTGCAAGCATGGAAGGCAGAACTTCCTATCGGCTCTTGGGAATACACTCAGTTCAAATGGCATAATCAAGTCCTGTCCTAGCTTTTGCATTCTAATTACTTGCTTGTTGCTTAGTATTCCGACAATGATTGTATGACAAGGGACAAATTCTAATGTCTTCACACAGTTCTGAAGGAAATGTCAGCAGAAGATTAGAGGAATCCATAAAGCCTGAATAGAATTAAGCCAAGAGCATTTTAAGGCCTCAAATCTGTAAATGCTTTTCTATGTTTATTACTGTGCTTATGAACATTTGTCAAGATTGCAAAAAATTAGGGTTTTGAGGTTTTTAAGGTTGTGAAATTTTATTCTTTTTGCCTTGCCTGTAAATTTAACCTGCCTTTCTTACCTGAAGGAGTGTGGAGCTGCTAAGAGAGAAAAAGAGAAAGCTGCAGAGTATGACTACATCAATTTAGAACAAGCCAGAAGCAGCACAGAGGCGTTCTTTGATGATTTTGCTAACACAGTACACAGATTATTTCCCCTGTTACAGAACGTTTTCAGAATGGTGACTTCCTCTTGGTTACAAAAGAATTGGAATACTTGCAAAAGTCCAGAGTTTTACATAGTAAGAAAAATATTCTGCACACCTCAGTTCCTACATGTACTTTTAAAAGTTGTTTTGAGTGGTTAAACCTGAACTCCATTCAGAAATTAATTTTCTTCTTCCTAACATTACAGCACTTGAACTGTGTTTTCTGACTCATCTGAACAATTCTTCATGTAGTTCCCAGAGAAGAATCAATTTAGCAAAACTAATTCATATTTCCATGAAAGAAACAACGTAAATGACTGCACAAGAGAATCAGAATAGTCCTCCCACAGTAGGTGTTTATCACAACTCAGAGTTTCTTTTTATAATTTTGAGAAATAAATGCTTGGCTTTAATTTAACCAAAAGATGTGGCCAGTAGTCTCTGTTTTTAGTTTAGTATGTATAATAAATGCAAATACTTTTAAGCACTGATTAGTAGCATTGTTAGCTTGAATCTTTGCTACTAGTGAACTTAATTAAGAAGAAAGATGTTTTCATTTCTCTTTTCACCAGGTTTTCATCCTCTCTACATAATCAGCAACGTTTTCTGCTGGTGTAAATTCCTGTGCTTTCTCACTAATCTATGCTAACTTGAATCCACAAATCAATTCAAATTATTATTTAACCAAATTATATTTCTATAAGAACAGATACACAACACAAATTGCTGTACTACGTGGATTTTTTATAGTCATATGTATGTTTAATACTAATGCTGCTTTGCTATTTAAACATGGCTTTTTTAATACAGTACTCTGATTAAATCAGTGATGATTTAATCAGTATTTAATTACTGACCCTTTTCAATTGGCTAGAAGCCCTCAAAAATGAATTAAAAAATCAGTAAATTAATCTTCATTGTATGAAGCCAATCAAATACACTAACTCAAAGCTAATGTGCTGGTAGCTTGTTGGTGTAAATTTTAATGGTCAAATTCAGAAGCAAAATATAAAAATGGAAAAATATGAGAAATAAGCGGTCCAAAAGAAGCACAAGCTTTTGCAAATTCATGTCTAAAATATCCTTATGAATACCAATGTAGTATTTTGGTCTTCTTTCAGTGCAGAATAATTAATCTTTTGTTGGACTAGTCATGTGAGGATGATAAGCACTAGCAATTCCATGGAAAGTGGAAAAGAAAGAAAAGGCCTAAGCATTTCCTGAAAACCTGATGTTATATTGTTGTTCACGATCACACTCATTTGCATGTTTCGTGCACTGCTGGCTATTAATCACAGACTTCTGTAATTTCTGGGCTTGTGCATAATGTCAAGTCCATGTCTACATACATCTGCCCACCCCAATCATCCCCATATTCTCGGGGCTGCTGTGTAATTCCTCCCCAGGGAAGAGCTGGGCAGTGGATAAAGCAGATCAGAAAAGGAGGTTCAAATATTTGCTTGCCTCTAAAGCTTACTTTGCTTCCCTAATGCTCTTATTTTACAGTTGGATGAATACACAATATGAACCAATAATCCTTAGAGGACCTCTGAATATTTGAAAATAAAAGAAAATGAAACAAAGACTCTGCTTATCCCCAAAAACAGACTTCACCATCCAGCTCCACTTTCTGATTTCACTAGCCCAGTATGCTCGTAGACTAGAAAAATAATCATAGAGCATAAATTTAATGAATTGTTTTATTTCTGGAAGTAGCTTCTCATTCTAGTAATTTGCCAGTTTGCTATCTGTCCAAATGATAAAGACATTTAGCTCATGACTTCTTCTGCTTCAGGGAGGGAAGTGATGTGAATACGATCAGAATATGAGTGCTACTGAGCTATTCATTTCCACTACTGCAATGATACAGAGCTTCAAAATTAGGACCACAGCCTTCCCATGATAATTATGGTACAATCTGGTGTAGAACCCTGTTTTAGAGAGTGCCATATACAGGACAACCACAGCTCAAATCCCACTAGATGCTTGTAACTACACAACTTTGTTAGCACTAGCATACAGTTCTGTTTGTTCCCACTGTTTAGTATTATACATATTTCATCACTGTTTGAAACCAAGTGTTATCCACAATGCTTTTATATTTACTATGCTGCCTCAGCGGGCCTGAAGAATGCAGAAGATCCACTGAGTTAAATGCATAGTTATTTGCTGTCTTGAAATGTGTGAGTTGCTTCAAACTACAAAATTGCTGCAGTTGCTAACAGCATTTTACTGAACTTCCTCTAATTTGCAATCAACATATGAATATAAAAGGGAAGTGTGGCAGATCTTATTTTGAAAAGAAACCATAGCCTTCATGAACAATTTCAAAGTGAGATGCACTCCCAAAATGAAGCTATTATATACCTCTGTTACATGTAATGCAGGAAAAGTACATCCCTCCCTCCCAAACCTCAGAGAAAGGCAGAAAGGTAAGAGGCAGAGTAAGCACTCCCTGGTAGGCTCTGTGGGGCACAAAGCCTGGGTGAACATAATTACAAAGACAGGAAGACCAGTACCTGAGCATGTGCATGCTGCCCTAACAGACAGAACCTTTTCCCAGTCATGAATTCAGGTTAGCTCAAAAATTAGAACTTATGTCTTGCTCCAGAACTACCACCGAATTAAAGTGTGAATCACCTACTCCAGAGAACAAATTCTTAAGAAACAACAGCGTTACAAACATTTCCTTGTGCCAGACCTTCAATCCTTTTCTCTGAGGTTGGTTTCCAAAAACTTCCAGGCTAATATCACTTGGCTTACTCCGTAGAAGAGCACTGAAGCAGATGAGAGAATGAGGTGAAAGAACTAAAATTATATTTGTTTAGTACACTATCCTCCTTCTGACACTTCTGCGAACTTTGTGAGAACCTGTGGAGAGGGATCACATTAGCAAAATATGACAGTAAGCTGAGTTTTCAACAGCTATTGATCTGTGCCTCATCATTCAGCACTTAGGTTCCTGTTTTGAAAACATCCTGCTTCTTAAGGCCTTTCTCCCTGCTCTTAAACAACCTTGCAAAAATGAAGGTTAGGTGTAAGGTGAGGTTTCAAAGGAAAAAGAAGGCTGAGAGCCTTCTGAGTGGACATAAATAGGTGAAACAGGAGCAATGTAGCTGGCTGCTCATGCTTAAAATGCCTAAATCCTTTTTCCAGAACTCGCCCTTACAACTTAGCCCAGTGAAGTCAATGGCATTTCACAATGATTTGTTTCAGTTCATATTTGTAATCTGTAGCACAGCAAGAACACACATCCTTATCTGTACATGTCCAACCAAGCCCTCAGTTACATGACTATCTTACACCATACACTGGTATTACCTCCATTCTGTCCCTGGGAGAATCACAGCCTGAATTCAATCCTAGTGCACATTTTAAGAGCAGAATCACTGGGATATATTTCAGCACAGAATACTTAGACTGATATCATGTAAGTCTGGCACTCATTTATTTTTGAATGTTGTAAAAAATACATGGCTCTACCATTTAGCATGCAATTTTAGTACAAAGTATGACAGCAATAATTCTAGGAATGAGAGAGGTATTTACTATAAACAAATCCAAAGAATAATATGACATATCTCCCTCCAGAATCTCTTTTTCAATCAGTTATGTGTTGCTGACAGAGCATACTAAAGAGCTATGAAATGCAAACCATCTAAAGAGATGGAAATGACAGAAATGACATCTCTGGGAAGTCAGAATCATAGGCCAGGATGCCAATAGCCTGACACTGGGCATACTGCATAACTCAGGTTCAACTAAAACATCAGCATGCTATTAACAGTGTTTCAGCTGAGATCAGGACACTCTCAACTCACATGTTAGAGTCATAGAAAAAACGAAGTTGGGAAAGACATCTAAGATCATCCTGTCCAGCCTGCAATTAGTGGCTGCAGACCTCAGGTTTCATGCTCAGTACGAATGTTCTTTTTGAAGCTAGCTCAATGCTACTCATGCATCGCTAACTCAAATTGTCTGTGCCACAGCAAAAAACAGTTTGGCAAAATGGACTGGTCTTCACAGAGTGACAATGGCTATGAGTACAGACATAACCCCTTGTTGACAAACACTGTAATCAGAACACTTAATGTACAAGCAGATCTTGTTAGTCATTTGCATGTCCCAGCAGCCAAACAGCTCTCACAGACAAAAGAGTTCAGCTCTTCTCACTGCCCTGAAGATTTACAGTTCAATGGCCGCACACAAAACCCACATGCAGATGATGTCCCTCACCCCAGGATTACGTCTTTTTAACTTGCATTAAAATATGGATCAGGAATATGGATTCTGGTACCACAAATCCAGTTATTGTTCATTCTGACTAATAGCCTCATTTAGGAGAATCTTATCCACAAGAAGATATAAATGCCTATTTAAATAGAAACATGCTAAAACCTCATTGCAATTAACAAAGCCAAAAATAATTTCAGAGATACAGATTTAGGTCTGCATTTTTGTGCTTTTCTAAATTGAAACCAACGAGAGCCAAATTTAATAGGATCATTGGCCATGAATTGGACTATTACTCCACGTTTTTGTACTCAGCATTGTTTACCATGTTCTTCATGTTCTTATCTCATTACATTTATCCTGGAGATCTTCCCTTGAACATGCAGTGTGAGGGCTGGTAAGCACCAATTAATAGATAAGTAGAGGAAATGACAGATGGCTTAATTTTGAAATAGGAAATATTTAACATTCACACACAGCAGTACTGAAGCTCTGTTCATCTCTCTCTCTTCACTATCATTCCTTTCTGCACGCATGATAAGTCTCCAAGTTAAATAAATACACCCACTTAATTGTGAGACATATTATTCCTATTTATTTAACTTATGCCAACTTTTAAACTAGTGGCAACTCATGATTCTAATCATGAATCAAGCTTCCATAATCTCTCATAGACACTTGAATCTCTGGAAGAGCTCTGCAATTCAAGGCAGGATTTCACAGAATCACAGAATCGCAGGGTTTGGAAGGGACCTCCAGAGATCATCGAGTCCAACCCCCCTGCCAAAGCAGGCTCCCTACACCAGGTCACACAGGTAGGCATCCAGGCAGGTCTTGAACATCTCCAGAGAAGGAGACTCCACCACCTCCCTGGGCAGCCTGTTCCAGTGCTCCGTCACCCTCACCGTAAAGAAGTTCTTGCACACATTCGTGCAGAACTTCCTATGCTGCAGTTTCTGGCCATTTCCCCTTGTCCTGTCTCCACACACTGCTGAAAAGAGTCTGGCCTCGCCACTTGGCCCCCCACACCTTAGATATTTTAGACCTGGATCAGGTCCCCTCTTGGTCTTCTTTTCTTAAGGTAAACATACCCAGTTCACTCAGCCTTTCCTCATAGGAGAGATGCTCCAGGCCCTTCACCATCTTCGTGGCCCTCCACTGGACTCTTTCCAAGAGATCCCTGTCTTTTTTTGTACTGGGGAGCCCAGAACTGGACGCAGTACTGCAGATGAGGCCTCACCAGGGCAGAGTAGAGGGGAGGATCACCTCTCTCGACCTGCTGGCCACGCTCTTTTTAATGCATCCCAGGATGCCATTGGCCTTTTTGGCCACAAGGGCACACTGCTGGCTCATGGCCAACCTGTCGTCCACCCAGGTCCCTCTCTGCAGAGCTGCCCTCCCGCAGGTCATCCCCCATCCTGTACCTGTACATGCAATTATTCCTCTCCAGATGCAAGCCTTTACACTTGCTTATGTTAAACCTCATCTGGTTTCTAACTGCCCAGCTCTCCAGCCTGTCCAGGTCTTGCTGAATGGCAGCACAGCCTTCAGGTGTGTCAGCCAATCTTCCCAACTTCGTATCATCAGCAAACTTGCTGAGGGTGGCCACTATCCCCTCATCAAGGTCATTGATGAAGATGTTGAACAAGACTGGACCCAACACCAACCCCTGAGGAACACCGCTGGTTACAGGCCTCCAACCAGACTCTGCACCGCCAATGACGACCCTCTGCACTCTGCCAGTCAGCCAGTTCTCAACACACCTCACTGTCCACTCATCTATCCCACACTTCCTCAGCTTTGTTATAAGGATGTCATGGGAGATAATATCAAATGCCTTCTCTGGGTTAAATTGTAACTCAACATCAGTTAATACTGAGAAGCAGCATCAAACACATTTTCAAAATACTGTTTTTATATTGATTCTCAATCACTTCCTTAGAAGAATACAGACAACCATTTTGCTCCCATGGTTTCATGTCACTGTGAATCCTTATTTGTCAGACAGATGTGCTCTGTGCACCAAAGCAACAGTTAGCCTGTGAAGGTGCTCAGGGAAGCGCTGGGTGATGTGAAGCAGATGTGCATGGGTGGAGCACAGTTCTCAACATGCTTCTCTCTAGTCATTAGGAACAGTTCACAATGTGTTCCACAAAGCGTTTGTGGAAAACAGCTAAATGACCCCAGATAAAAAGAATTATGTGCAAAACTTAGCATATGACCATTCATTTAAGATCAAAAAAGTACTCAAAGGGAGGGTCTTGTTTGCTTTCACACATACATCGTGGCATCTGAAGTGCATTTCACTTTTCTCTTCCAAGCATGAAGTCTACGTATTCTCACATTATGTAGAGGTAAGATTTGGAATTTATTTTGTAGTGCATTTAATTTCAACAGCAGCAGCTAATACTCCTCCTTACAAGAAAGAAGGCCAGTAGTTTTCAGAAAGAGTCTTTCTGGTCTTCCACACACTACTTCACCCTTGATAGAGAGCTGGTTACTGAGAAGAACAGTGAGCTAAGAACTGTCTTCCATAAATCACAGAATCACAGAATTGTAGGGGTTGGAAGGAACCTTCAGAGATCACCGAGTCCAACCCCCCTGCCAAAGCAGGTTAATGCCACATGCTATAAGGCAGGTTTCAATTTTTGTTTTCACATTGCTTTTTAAAATTTATTTCTATTCACAAATGGTGAACTTGTGCACAGAGGCCTAACTGATAGACTTGCATTTGCAGATATACATTTACATGCAAAGGAATAATAATATTAAGGAAGTGATACACAATTTCAGGTCACTTTAGCTTGGATGCTCTTTTGAGCATTTCTTTTTACTAGTGCTAAAGCTGAGGAAGATGTCTTCTTTTTTGCTTCTCTGATACCAGTTTTCTTAAAAGTTTGATGCACTCAGTGCCCACAAGGAGGTAAAAAAAAGACAAATTTAGAAGTACCTACAACATTTCAGGAGTGTGAATGAACAGTTGCTAATAAAGCAGTTGCACAGATTTGCACGATTCTGTCACAGCTGGGAGCATTCTAGCTGCAAGGAGACTGTGGAATCCAATAAAAAAAATCAAACTGGCTTCACCTGAAGCAAGAATTGATCCTACATTACATGAGGATGAGGCCACTTGGGAGATGGGATGAAAATGAAGGACATGAATTTGATATCCTCTACTTACTCTCACCTTGCACATAAGAATGGTGAATAAATTCTTAAGTAAAATAGTCGGTTTCATCACATAGAGCTCTTGGAAAAGCACAGATGAGTACCTCTGTGCCAACTATTCCCACTTCTTTTCAGCCAACCTACCCCCCTAGCCTGCATTATGGCCACGCTATGCATGACACCTGCATGGCAGCTCTGGCAGTGGTAGTTTGTGACTGCTTAGATAGTCCAACAGAACGGCAAACCTGCTCCAGATGTTCACTTTTTACACATTCTGTTATTTTTTTTTAATGGATTATTGTTATACATTTTACTGCCTCCAAAATAAAGTAATCATTTTAGTACTGTTCTGAGAGAATGCTGGAGATGCTGGGACCTTGTCATTACTCACCAGGCAATCCAAAGCACTTTCTGAACATTCTCTCTGTTTTCACTAGCATAGCATGGAAAAAAAAATCACACTTTTCATTTTATCCTAGCAACCTGAATCCAGAATGGTGCTCCACAGTGGGATGGTTTTGAAAACAAAGGAATGCTGCTGAAGGGACTGGTCACAAAAACTGCCAAAACAAAGTATCATGAACCTTTTGTCTTTCTGAAGCTGAGCACTGATTTGGAATTTCCTCTTGAACAATGAGCAGAAAGCACAGTCATTGACTTCTCCTGAGATGAATATTGAGTTTTGTTAACCAAAGACCTTAAGTGGAGAAAAGAAAGTCAACTGCATCTGAAAATAAATTCATTGAAATTGTCTAAAATTCATTAGAAAAATCAATAATCCACCAATTAGTGATCCAATTTTTAGTTCAGTGAATCTATGTGCAAAACCAAGTTCACTATGTTGTATAGTCTTAGCTGAAAAAAAAAAAATAGGCAAATGTAAGGATGTTGATCTTTTGTTTTAAAAATATTTGTTTCTTCAACATTTGCTTAAAGGTGTCTAATAAGCCCCATTACTCCACCATTAGTTGAACTGTCTTGCAAACTGGGTCCCAGATCTACTCCTCTGTAGAAGGGAATAAATACAAAGTGGTTGGAGAAAGACCTACCCCCTGCCCTTTCTGGCTGGCCTGCAGGTGCAGCTCTCCTTCCCTAACAGTTTGCTCCCTGTTGGCGTCTGTATCAGAAGAAAGACGGAACAGATTGGCACATGAAGGGAGAAGCAGACACAACTCAGCCTTCCTTACTACTGTTTTGTGACAGGCAGAGCATCACTGCCTCGAACAGATGTGTTGACAGTGGGCTGTGGGGGGAGGTCACAGGGCAAATGGCATGTAAATAGGTAGGCTATCCCTGCTATGGAAAGAAGTGGTCTATACATAGCCTGACACAAAAGAAAACTCTTCCCACATTTCCAGTTGTCTCTTCTAGCAAAAGCCTCATCCTTCAGAACACACCATGCAATTTTCTGTAGTTCCATATTTCAGCACCTCTACTGGAGAGACATCACAACCAAAGACACAGACTACAGCAGCATTTCACCAGGAAGCCTGTCATGAGCCAGAGGAGCTAAGAGACCAGGCATGGCACAACAGGGATGCAAACTCATCCTAAGGTACTGCACCTTTCAGCAGTTTCTGGAGTCACACAGACCAGTGACTCATTTTAGCCATCCTTGTGCCTTCCATGGGGTGCTACCATCTCCTGACAGGCACTGTCAGGGATGCAACAGCGAAAATTCCCAAGTCTTTCCATGCAAAGAATTAAAACTCTGACCAGTGCTTTTCAGAAGTAATTTCTGATCAGAAGTGACTCAGTGTTTATACAATGAACATAGGCAGCTGACTAATGTTAATAACGTATATGTAAAGCACATATTGACTGAAAAAAGAACTTAAAGAACTGTCCTAAATCCAGCAAACAACTGTCCTAAGTAGTTTTGAGAAATTCTCCCCACTACTGAATCACAGACATTCTATTCTTTTTCTCTTTAATTTCTTGGGGAAATTGAAAGAAATCTTCTTAGTACTGCCATGACAGTGCATTCAAATTGCTTGTCAGCAATGCCACTTTCATTCTGAAACAAGTTTGCATGCTATCTGTATTTCCTCTACACATAGCAATTTTAAATCTCTAATCTGTGTTTCTATTCACAGGAAAAAAAAAAGAACTTATTTCTCAGATAAACACAAAGCAAGCAAACAAAACACTTTCCCAGTATACTTGCTTTTGAAATGTAAATCTGTGAGATGGGTAGTAAATTCAAGGTTTCAAGGACAATTCCATCCGAGTACTTTTTAATTACACAAATAATATTCTTCACAGTCTCCATCCAGAGAGAGGTTATATTTCACAAAGGATAATCAGAAAACTTGTAGTGGATTGGCTGATCCAAATGAGCTGTTGTACACCCATCCGCACAAATTTACAGAATGAGAGTGACTTACACATTGGGCATATGTGGCAATTCCCAATTCAGTCTGTCAAGAGAACACATTTCCATGAAGTATTTTGATCTTGATGCAGTAAGATTTTCTTAACAGAAAAGTGCTTCATCAAAAATGATTAAAACAGTCCTACAAAGACGTTTCATCCGACAGTTTCTTAGGATCACAGGAACAATATTTTCTTAAACCAAACCAAACCATCTTTACTATAGGAGTTTTAATCTCTGGAAGAACTTATTAGGGAATTAAAAATAAATAGGAATTTCAAAGGTGTAACTTTCTTACAGAAGATTAGGTTTAAAAAGCAGCAGAGAGGATGCTGAAGAAAAAGCAAGCAGAAAACATAAAGAGAATAAACTGTTCCACAGCGGAACAGAAATTGTTCAAATTGCCATCATAGATTTGCTGTGCTTTTAACAGAAAATAAATGAATTAAGAGTAATCTACAGTTGTAAACAACTTAATTGAAACATCATTCCATAGTTGGCTGACTGTTAGAGGAGATACAGCTAAGTTGGATAAATGTCTTATTTCTCTTTCTGGGGAGATGGATTTGTGCTTTTTTAAAAAGGAAGAAAAAACATTTTACTTAGAATGGTGGAACTCAGTATTTTTATGTCATTTGTAAAATCCAGTGCAGGATGAAAAAGTTTTTTGTTTCTTAACAGTGAGAACTGCCATAAAAAAAAATAAAAAAAATCCCAGGAACATTAATAGATTAGTATATTTAGTGAAATACCTTAATATTTTCAAGAGCCAATTTTAATTTAAATTACATAAAATCATTGAAATGTTGCATTATAGCTGATTTAACTGTTTGCAGAGCTAAAGTCATATGCTAGAAGAACGGTCTGAATTTATCTAGATCAGCCAAGCATTACTGGGATCTATGAGAATTTTGAAAGAACTCAAGAGTTCCTTTTTCAGAAATGAGAGATGTATTACAGTCAGCAGCATACTTTGAGTCCACAATGAAGTAAATAAAATTCTGTTTTGCATTCACATTATATATATATATATGTTTAGCTCTTTGTTTTACTGTGAAACTATGAGACCTAACAATACTAAGGAATTACCAGAACTGTATGTTTCCACCTAGCAGACTGATTCTTCAGCTCCTCTGATATAAACCATTGGTTGCATTATTGTAATATCCAGGAGACTTAGTTGAAGACTAAGTGTTTAGCAGTGTTAAAATGTACAAAGGAAAACCTGCCCGTGCAATCAAACAACTGAAATGTGTCACAAGAGATACAGTATGGTAGAGAGGGACCATGAAGCATGTGGAAGACAATCTCTAGCATAAAAGCCAGTGGTCTCAGCATCCTGGTCTCTGCCAATTTCAATACAAATCAAAAGAGAAGAGGAGTTAGAGAACAGTAAAGCAGGTATTAATTTCCTCCAAAGAAGTACAGGCAGCATGAAGAATTTCACCCAATATCCTACCAGTTGGTGCACTATTCCAATACACTGGGACTATTTAGAAGTATGAGAGGCACCTGAGAATTGCCATAAGATGATTACCACAGTGCAGGCTAGAAAAGCCATAAACATGAAGAAGTGGAGAGCCTCACCAGACTGAATTCCTGAAGGTTTATGTGGCAGGGCTATGTCCCTAAGGGGGATGAAAGATGACCTATTCATACAAAGACGAAACATGACAACATTTAAGAGGTTATACAATTCAGCCTAACTTCAGTATCCAAAATGATACTGGACTGTGATACTAGACAAGCAACTTGTAACTACTTAAGAGGAAATACACTGGTAAGGAACAATCAGCGCAAGGACCCATTCTCATGAGTCACTCTTCTATACAAAAAGGCCTGACAGTGCAGAGAGATATCCTTAAAATAAGATAACACAGTTCACCCCTGAGTAGAAACAAACCCATAAAATACCAGTTCTTAAAGTCTAACAAAAAGGTAAAGAGTGGGAGGGCTTGTATCCCTATGTGATGGAGAATCCCATGAAAGCACAGCTCTGTATGGACACCTGGCCTAGAGGATTGACACAGCTCTGGCCTTCCTGATTAGTATCATCATCAGCTCTGTATCACACTGTGCAGGAAGACTGCACAGCTGTGCAAGTCTCCATCAGCAGCAGGAGTACAGCCTACATGTGTTGGTGCTGTATTCTGCTTTCTGTCTCATATTGCGATGACAGTGGCAGCAGAGCAGCTTTGTGATGGCTGAATGCACAGCCATGGTACCATCATTTATCTTTGCTGTGTTTGATGATTGACAGATGAATACAACAGAATGTGAGAGCATTCCTTAGCAGCAGTAGCAGCTTATAAGTGGCATTAAAAATCTACCACAACAAGTTTCCATCTCTTGAAATCATTAAACTTGAATGCAATGAACAAACTCCACTGTTCATTGAGTATTTATGTATGTCATATGTTTGCTTCTACTTTACAAGACTGCGTCTTAAAAAGTATCTGGAATAAGAACTTCAAAAATTCCCAGTGACACAAGTGTGCCACAATATTCAGTGATTTTTTTGTTCCTATGGGTGGAAAGAGTTTGAATCCCAACCTCATGGTGAAACACCTCCATCCCTGAGGAACAGTGAGCAAGAAAATGATTCAAAAGATCTGACAGGAATTAAACTATCACATCTTACACAGCTCTAAAATAAATGGGAAATAATTATCTGTCTGCAGAGATAGCAAGTAACTATTAAGTAAGTAAGTAACTATTAAAATTTCTAAAGATACATTTTCAAAGATGGGTGAACATTTCTCAAATTTCATGGTTTCCAGAGAGCTGTCTGATGGAGGATTCTGTTCTGTGGGACTTGGTCTGAACTCTTTCCTAGTAATTTATTTCCCAGTAAGCACTGTCATATATACAGCATCTTGTCACCTTTTCTTTCATCAACAAGGACAAACAACTTAAAGATACATCTGTCACATGCCGTTTCCATGCTCAAGTCCACAGAGATGCACTGACAGGAGAAAACACAGAAACAGCTAGGGAAAGTGAACTGTAAGCTGATTTCTGCCAATTGAGTCCTCAATCAGAGCTGGAAAACTTGTAGCTGAAAGTAGTCCACCAACAAAACGGATGTTCACTTTGAATACTGAAATTTCTGCATTCACATTAAAGTCTAAATTTTTTTCAACCCACTCCTTGGCTTCCTTGAATTCCTCTTCAACTTCAACTTTGGTGTGGTTTATAAGCACACACTCTATGGAGCCACATGTTTAGACATTGTGTTGAGGGACATGGTTTAGTGAGAACTACTGGTGTTAGATGGACTGTCGGACTGGATGACCTTGTAGGTCTTTTTCAACTTTGGTAATTCTATGATTCTACGAGTCTATGAATGGACATCTATGTATAATTAAACCATCTCAGCTGCAGATCTCAATGGAGAAGTTCTCTGTTCTCTGACTGAAAGTAACCATAATTTTGAGCATCACTTCATTATCAAGGTTTTCCAGACTGTAACATCCAAACTAGGACGTTATGGGTTGAATGCCAAGAGAGTTAGATGGATCAAACACTGTTTGGGTGGTCTGGTCAGCTGTCCTTGGGTCTTGCCCCACTTGCACACCTGTAACAAGCAGACTGCCATATGGTTCTGTCCCAGGACCTGTCCTGTTCAATATCTGTATCAGTGACCCAGTATAGATGAGGCAGTGCATATCTACCAGATCTGCAGGTGATACCAAACTTGGAGGCATAGCTGATACATGCAAGGACATTCAGAGGGAACTGGTCAGGCCAGAGAAACAGCCTGTAAGGAACATTTTGCAATTCAACACCCATGGGGGTCCTAGCAGATATCAAGCCAAACAGGAGCCAGCAGTGCACTCTGGGAATGATGGCAGCCAGTGGGCTGCTTTACACAAATCCAGGAAAGTGATTATCACTCCTTACTTGGCATTTTTCAGACACATCTGCAATGCTGCATCCAGTTTTAGAGTCCCAACTTTAAAAAAAAGCGTTAATGAACTGAGTGAGCTCAATGGAAAGCCATTGTTATGGACAGGGATGAGAGCACTTGACCTGGGAGGAGAGACTGAGGGCATGGGGCTTGAAAGCCTACAGAGAAGGTTTTGTTGGAACTAAATAGCAGCTTTCCTGTTTAATGAGAAGATGGAGCCAGGCTCTTTGGAGTGGTACTTGGTGAAAGGACAAGTTAATGAACATAAACTGAAACGAGTTTCTGGCAGGATATAAAAAGAACTTTTTCAAGGACTGTCAAACATCGCAGCAGACTGTACGGCTTCCATCCTCACAGGTTTTTAAGATGTGATTGAATGAACTCCTGAGCAGCCTGGTCTGATCTAGCTGTACCATACCTTCCTGGAAGTAAGATATTGGACCATAGGTCTCCTGAGGTCTCCAACCTTAACTAAGCTGTAATTCTGTGGTTTTATGACTCCTGATTGCATTAATGCTAACGTTTCAGTATATAATTGTGTAAGCTTTACTGAAATAATTTAGTTTTCTTTTGGTTTCCTTTGGGTCATGAAGTTTCAATTAGAATCACCTCATTGTTCCAAGACTCAGCTGAATTGTTCATTTTCACAACAAGGACTGGAATTGCTAATTAAGTAGATGTGTTATGAATAGTCAGTTTGGGATACTTTGGCCATCACAGTCATGTTAAAATAAATTATATGCATTATTAAAGGGTGAGTATCATCATGCCCACATTATAGCTAAGGAAGTCTCCAAAGAGAAGACTTAATTTTCTCATTTTCCTGAAGAAAATGAGATATATTCCCATACCACCAAACATGAATTTTAAAACACTAACACAATTTCTCACACTTAAATACTTAAAGGGTAGTTTGAAAGAACATAAAAATGTGTTCTTCTGAATTATGGCAAATCTTTAAGGTAATAAAACCCACTAATATTAGTAGGTGTAGTACAATTTATTTCACCTGAAAATCAGCATCTGGGGAATAAAAAGACAAGCCTTTTCCAAATGAAAATCTGACAGACATCATAACATTTAGGTCATAAAAAGAGTTTAAGTGCCCTTTACTGAATTCCAGTGTGAGAACACCTATCATTGGCCATATGAGCAGAATTGTGTACAAGGTTATCAATTTCTTAACTGTGATGCTATATATATAATTTGCCATTGAGAAAAGCAGCAGGTCCAGCAATACTAAATAGCTTC
Organism: Lagopus muta; assembly: GCF_023343835.1. Lineage (NCBI taxonomy): Eukaryota > Metazoa > Chordata > Aves > Galliformes > Phasianidae > Lagopus > Lagopus muta. The sequence continues at coordinate 23,081,706 of NC_064439.1, forward strand.
TCCACAATGACCTCTAAAGAGAGGACAATAAAGAGATGTGTTCCATATTTGCTTTTTCTGCAAAAAATGGAGGCAGTGAAGAAACGATAATGTCAGGTAAGGTTGCAGTAGATGAGACCAAATAATTGCAGATGACTGAATGCAGAAGCTACAGGATGTACTTTAACATCAAGTGGGTACTTGATAGGAGCTATTTATATTTGAAGTGTTCCCTGAGAGAACCCACAGGAAAAAAAAAAAAAAGTGCCTGAGCACTAGAGATGCAGCTGGAAATCACAATGGAGTTCAGGCATGGTCTGAGGGCAGAATGGTGGGGTGCAAAATGGCTCAACAATGAAGAGCACCTGGACAGTACAGCTGAACACTACTGTGACAGAGATAGGCATTGAGGAAGGATGAAAATATGAAACTTCCAGAATGGCTTTGTTGCTCTAGAAGACAAACATAAGAAAAAGGAACAAAGACAAAATGGAAGACAAGAGGCGGGGATAGCTAGTGCACTGAGAGTGGGTGCCTATAAAAGTAGTTGGGAAAAGGATAATACACTGAAGATTGTGCAAGAGAACTTAAATTTAAAAAAAAAAAAAAAAGGCATTTTAAAGACTTACTGGCCATATCCGCCAGCAGTACATCAGCTTAGGGCTATAAAACAGTTTTGAAACAAATTCAGTTTTGACCACAGTATGGAAGGAATCAACAGGAGATATCACAGTGTTATTTGGAAATGATACGGGCAGGAACAGAATAAAGGTATGGTTCAATGTGTAACATCTCTCTGAGCAACAGTGAGGCCTCAATTATTTCCCATTGCCATTTACCTGCCAGTATAAGACAGATGAAAAGATAGAGTACAAAGCCACATAGATGGGCCTGCAGTCAAGGAAGGAAATACAAAAACCTGTGTGCTAACAAATTTTAGTCAAAAGACTAGAGTAATCCTAGGCAGAAGCAAAATCTCAAAACATGCATAAATATGAAGAATCCCAAAACATGAAGATGTGATAAGCATAAGCACCAACCACTCTGATCTACTGGTTTGCTCTTGTTGTACTAAATTACTTGCTAAAATAGATAAAGACATCATTACAAGGCTGGCAGGTCTCTCACTGCAGCAAACAAGGGAAATGGAGGGATAGGTTTGTTGTGTGTCATGAGCAAAGCCCCGGTAAAATCGGGGGCTTTTAAGAGCAATGAATAATTCCTACAGCTGCAAAATGTAGTCAGTAGGAAAAACAGCTGTAATAGCTTTTTTTTTTTCCAGACAATATTAAAAGAAGACTATACTTGTCTGTACAGAAAGAAAACACAGATCCACACCTGTATCTTCTGCAAACATGAACCAGAATGAAAGTCAACAGTGTTATATGGACATACATCAGTCATCTCATTTCAGCAGTCCTGTCAGGACCAGCTATAAATTATGAGAGATCTTTTCTACGACCTTCTGGGAAGTGATCAAATCAATTTTCATGCCAGTATCAGGAAGAAATAAAGAGTATGTGGATGAAGAAAAATGAGGGCTGGCAAAGACGAGCAAAATGCCAGCTGTAATTATAAAAAGAAAAACGATTTTCACATGCATTTCAGAGTTTAGTCATAGAGCTATGTGCATCTATGTGCATCTTCATTTTATGAGCTTTCCTATTATCAGGCTGTGCAAAACAGTGCCATGAAATTAACAGTCAAATACAGGCCTTAATCCTGACATAAATAACATTCCCACAGACAGTACTGGGAGATTTGTCTGAAAAGTGTATCCAAAACTTGACCTCTCGAAATGAATACTGTTTTGGTGGGTCCCTAATTATAAACATCTCATTTAGCTACCACAATAAAGGAACCAAAGCAGTAAGAAGCAAAGGGAAGTCAAGCACTGCCAGATGGCTCAGGCTTTGCAGCCATTACTCACAGAAATAATATTTGCTCATACAAGAAGCCCTGCAGCATTCTCTGGAATGCAACACGAGTATTAGAGGAATTTAGGTTTCATGCTAAATCTTTCTAAAAGCAAGTTTTTGCAGGGAATCAATCTATTTTTCCAAACATACATTGTCTGGGGGGGAAATTTGCTACTTTTCACTAACAACACCAAGGACAAATTACTTCTTTCAGTGATCTTACAAGTTTGCAATTAACGTGTCATTATGGCCTTTTAAGCTAAATAGCCAGCCTGCAATCTGCATTTTCTGTAGAATTAGAATATATCCTTTCAGCTCATCAACAGTAGAAGTTCACTAAAACATGGGTGTTTGATCAAGTAATATTTTAACTACTGTTAAATTAAATTCTATACTTAGCAAGCAGTTTCCTGGAATAAGTGAAAGTTACTTGGCTTTATGCTGCAAGTGCTAAAGCCTGATCTGAAGCTCACTGCAGTCATCAGGAATCTTTTTTCTGGCTTAATAGCTTCTAGGTTATTCCTGCAAAGGATTTGGACCAGCTGGTATTTCTGCAGGAATAAGAAGACCAATCAACCTCCAAAACAATGAGAAAACTCTTGTTGACTTCACTGATGTGATGAATCCCATAGCTCTGGAGAGTAAACAAATTCTGCTACTGAAAGTCAGCACAGCTGTAAGAATGAGAATTTTAGCTGATGGCATTTCCCGGGTATGACTGAAAGTTGGATTGCTGAATCTTTGCTGATTGACACAAGTCTTTGGTTAGAACTTTATGTGCCAGTTGGTCAGTTACATCCTTAATACTTGCAGAGTTTCATAATTTCAACGCTATTTTCTCCAAAAGTATTGTATACTCGAAGAAAACTTTCAATTAAAATTACAATCTCATAAGCACAGATTTAGAACATGAAAAGGAAAGAACAAAGGGATTCAAGCTCCTGTTCTCCTTAACAGCAACATCAGACAGATCCTGCACTTTCTTCCATCTTCTGCAGAAACTGAGAACATGACAATCCCCAGGAAATGGAACAAAATCTGGGTATCTGCTTCTCAGTTGCCAAACAAAGCAAACAGCAGAGGAATGTTGCCCTGTGATACAAAGGTCCAGACACTGATTGATACGTTTTGCTTTCCAGGTGAGAAGGCAGTAGGAGGTCTTATTCTACTATTTCCAGAAGTCTGGGAGAGAAAAGACACAATTTAGCCCAGATTTGGTTCTCTGTCCAGTTTGTTCTAGTCAAGTACAACAGCCATCTTTTGCAGAACAAGGCTCTGGAGTCCAGACTAATAGTAATACTAATAGTAATATTAATAGTAATACTAATAGTAATACTAATAGTAATACTAATAGTAATAGTAATACTAATACTAATACTAATACTAATACTAATACTAATACTAATACTAATACTAATACTAATACTGTCCAGGAGTGCAATAGAGATTCAGTGATCTGTAAGCCCCTGCTCACCCCAGGAGGGAAAAAATAGGTGATAGATTTGATGCTAGGTAGTGTATCTCCTTCATAACACATGGGTAAGAATTTCCCAGTTAAAAAAATGTTTTATAAACCGCATGAGATTCATAAGAAGGTTATCTCAGAATAACAGCGGTATAAATAGCTGGACTATTTTACAGGAATAGAATTTTGGGATGAAAAGCACTACTGAAGACATTTGTGTTGTGTTCTTGCTACTTGCACGTACAGATAGCAGCTGTTGATGTGTCTTTTGGCCAGGGTTGCTTCAGGTTCATCAGTTAAACTACATCTGATAGCAAACAAAGGAATTCATTGCCATGAACATTTGAATTTCAGTCTCCTTGTAAAAATGTAAAGCACAACTAATCCAGCTATTGTGCAGAGCACGTATGGAACAGACAGACAAAACATCCATGTGAGGGCTCATCTCATTTTCTAAGCACAGTCCAAAATGCTGAAGAATGGGGCTCTTCTTGGCACAATTTTCATTACTGTTTGCTGTGTCTTACACATTATTTTAAAAAGAAAACTATCAGAGGCTTCTGGTACAGAACATACAGAAACCTGTGGGACATTTTATGAGGTTCTGTTGTTACTGATATCAAAGAAATTAAAGCCAGCTAGTCAGAAGGAATTGTAATTATTTAAGAAAGCATACACTCACAAGAAGCCTTCATTATCTTATTTGTCCTAAGAAATAAATTATGTATATTCAATGGAACTGTAACCACAGTGCTGCCACAAAAGAACAAACAGCAACTCACAAGTGCAGCAGCTTTAATAAATAGAAATTCTAGGCACATTTCTCTCTTATTATCTTTGAACATATCAACTACTGTGCAGAAATTTTGGTTTTAGGCATGATGTCACTTCTCCTTTGCTTCTCCTTTACAGAAAACCAAATGTGAGAACAAATCCGATTCTCCTCAGTGAGATACAAACATCAAAATATAACTGAAATATTATCTGATGAATTCATTCAAAGGAAATGCAGCTCACCAGACACAAGAATATCTTGCAGTGCTGCACACTTTAAACAGGACTAAAAAGGAAATGTATAAATGCATTTGCAAATCACTTCTAGACTTGTTCAGCTCCGCAGCACATCAGCACATCAGGTTTGTTGCTCGTTTGTTTGTTTGTTTGTTTGTTTGTTTTGAAGTCAAACTTAGAGCACAGCATTCCAGTCAGTTTGCAAATACACTACACAGAGAGCAGTCTGCAATAGTACAGTCAGTTCAGCAACACTGTACCTTGTTCTCATGCCTATACAATCACTAGATGAAAGTAGGTCATTTACACAGCTGTTATGTGTTTTATAAACAGGCTGATACTGACTGAAGAAGCATGGCCAGCAGGTTGAGAGATGCCATTCTGCCCCTCTGCCCTGCATGGTCATACTTCATTTTAGTGCTGCATCCACAAGTGGAGTCCTCAGTACAGGACAGATGTAGACTTGCTGAAGTGTGTCCAGAGGAGAGCTCTAAAAATGATCCAAGGAATGGAAGATTTAGGTTAGATATAAGGAAAAAATCTTTTACAGTAAAGGTGGTGAGGCACTGGCACAAGTTGCCCAGATTGGTGGTGGATGCCCTGACCCAGGAGACTTTTAAGGTCAGGCTGGACAGGGCTCTGGGCCACCTGATCTAGCATGTCCCTGTTCATTGCAGGGGAGCTGGACCACATGACCTTTAAAAATCCCTTCCAAATCTAAGGATTCTATGATTCTATGACTTCCTGAAAGTTCATGGAAAATTATTGTAAAGGGAAAAAGAAAAAAAAACACAAAAAAAGCAGCAGATAAAAGTTCCCATATGTTTGACTTCTTGTCCTGTTACAGATAGAAACCTAACCCTTGCCTTTGTCTAGTTGCTCTGGAAAGTGGACAAAGCTTTTTTAAGAACAAGCAGTTCAACAAGTCCCTGTGTGAGCAAGCCTTCACCAACCACTGCTTTACAGTCCCAAGGCAACATGATCAATGCCAGATAATATGGCCCTTCTGTTAAACATCACCTTGTACAATGTAAAAATAAATCAGCAAACTTCATTTGCAAAGCAGAGGCAGCTTCTCCATCACTTCTGTAATGGCACTGATATGACAAATAACTGCTGTCATTTTTTGCTGTCAACATGGGTCCCAAGTGGAAATGCAGGATTTAATCTTAAGCAACATTTGTTTTCTCAGATAACTACGTTCTTTATCAGAAATGCTTTCTCCTCAGCATGCCTTATCAATAATGTTACATTAGACTTACCTCACAACAGCTTATGCACAAAAGATGATCTGATCTAGCAAAATCCCCAGTTGTGTTTGTTTAGCATTTGTTTAGCACTTTGCATTAATGCAAAGCTTTAACTCAGTCTGAAGCTGAAGGTCCTATGGACTGCTGAGTCACACATGATTAATTCTAACAGTATTTTAATTTCCTTCATGATTAGGTAACTAATGATTTGAGATGAGATTGGATGTTCTAAACTTAATCTGTGTGTTTTTTTCCTTTGATGAATTAATTGCAATTGATATATGAAGAGGCACTCTCTTGGGGCCTGACTTTGCAGCGCTTACTGATGAAGCTAAATTCCCATTGAAACTACCAAGCAATTTTCTTCAATAAGCACTGAATGATCTGCCCTTAATATTTAGAAAGTATAACTAGCACTGGCTTTTGAGCTCTTAGGACTCCAATTATAAACACTTCAGAGCTGTAATCCTAAAAATATATTTTGCTAAGAACTACAGCAGAATTTCCAAGTAATGTGTACGTGGAGTTATCCCAAGAATTTTATGTCTTTTCATGAATATAAAATTTTACCAGCAAAATAAGCTCAGAAAACTTGAGTTCAAAGTAGCAGAACAGTAAACTTGTAAACTCTTCTCCACCAAGGCAACTAGAAATGCCTTATGATTCATACGCAAAAAAAAAAAAAATACTGCTAAAGAATACCTGTTCCTCTTAGTCCTTTTCCCACGAGTTCAAGATGCACTCTTACAATCAAGGTTAAGAAGCTGGATGTCTTTGATGAGATAGACAGAGATTCAAAGTCACACCAGTGCCGTGCTTTGGTGTTTTAATTGATTTCTTTCCATTATTAAATAGAGCTATTTGCATTTTCTAGATAAAATGGATACATTTTTTTCAATAATATCATTAAATAATCTTCACTTTTGCATTTACAACGAAATATGTTGAGTTTTCTTGTGCTTTCTTAATAAAGCTGTTGTCCTTCTAGTATCCTCTTCTTTATAGTTACTTATCAAGAAACAGGTCTATGATGGTTTTAGAACCATTTTGCTGAGATAATTCCATATTGTTTTAGCAATTTACCAAAAATTATTGACCAACTCCCCCCCCGAAAAAGAAAAACCAACCCCAAAAAGTCCCTTAACAAAAGTGGCTGCTGTTGTAACTCCTCAAAATGAAAACAACTTTAAAAGGCAGTTTACCAGATATTAGTTCGTTTCCATTTTCTAACCAGCTGTTGTACTAAATCTGCACAAGTTATAGCACCTGTCATCTTCTGATATCATTAGGTTGTTATGCAAGAGTTTGGATGGACTTTTCTGTATTGACATCAGTGAGAGTTGAATCATCCATGAAGCCTGAATTCTGTGAGAGCTGCACTTGAGTAGACTAAGAATGATCCCTAAAGACTGATCAAACTGGTTTCAGTTTCAAAGCTTTAAGAAATTTCAGCTTTTATAGGATTTTTTCCTCATGGGCAGAAACAAGGTTTGCACTGGCATTTCATAAAGGTATCTCAAGTAGTTCTAGGAAAAAATTGAGTATTTGCTAATTCTCTGCAAAAATAATTACTTCAGTTGTGTCTTTGAAAACAAAAAAGGAAAACAGAGGTATCTTTCTATTGAGATGTAGTGGGAAAGTGCCTGAAACTAGAAAAGACTTATTTCTTGAACCAACAATTTTTTTTTAAATTCAGCGTCTCCTAAAAGTTTCCATGACGAGTGAACACAATTTCTTCTGTTCATTATGTAGACAAATAATGCTCCATGTTTTTCAGAAAACTATAATTATTATAGCTCATTACTACTTAATAAAAACTTACGTATTGCCTAGTAAGTAGTACACAGCTCTGCCATCACTGCTGTCATGTCAAACCTAGCACTGTGCTTAGAAGATATATTTTTACATTCTGTGACGAAAGTAGTCTGGTATTACCACATCAATAATATAGTTTTAAAAAGCCTCTGGAATGTATCAGGAAACTGCAAAGATGAGTGCACATAGAACTCAGTTTTCTTATATTACTTCCATATTTTTTGGAACAGCAAGACTTCAACCCACTCTGGAATGACTGTTTCCTTGGCCAACAGATCAGGTATTGAACCAGGAATTATGAAGGCCAAGAAACAAATGTTGCAGTTCAAGTTTAAAAATGAATCCTGAGTAGCAAGTGTAAAAATTAATCTCCTCTATTAGCTGGCACAGAGCAAGCCCTGCAAACACACTTGCCAGAAAGGGATTTAAGAAACTCTGAAGATGGTCCTACTAAGATGCTGTACAGACTGAGGAAGCATGTCCCATACCTATGATTTCCCTCTAAAAAACATTATTGAGCTTCCTGTTACAAGAAGAAAGCAGGCCTTCATCATCCATGTGTCTACTTTGCTTTTTCCCATGGTTTCACAGATGTGATTTTAAACAGTTTCACCATGTGATTTTAAATCATAGGGTATCATGTGATTTAGATATTATTCTTAAAACTGACATTTAGAAAACATAGGGTGAATTATGTTTCAGTATTCTAAACATTCCAGGAATAGACATCAAGCTCTTTAATTCAAATGTTCATTTGGTTTTCTGAAGAGGATCAGGATGAATTCTGATCATTTCTGCATAAGTTTCTAAGCTGAGTTTTAATATCATATGTGAAGATGAAAGAGCTGATCTAATGCAGAAATACCAGCTGATTTAGAAGGTCACCATTGCTGTGGATAAGTTATCTAAGATCCAATTTCCATTTTCAGCCTTGCACTGGCCTGCAAAATCAAGAATGAGTTATATGCACATTCTCCCAGAAGACTCCAATCTGTGGAGTGAAGTTGGCTGCACAGCAGGGCTTCTGACTTGTGAAAAAGGTTGAGGGGGAAATAGGGAGGGTTATTTTGGTTTTAGCTTGAACCAGAACAATTTCTTTTTTGTTTTTTTTTTCTTAATTTTCCATGAACTGGAAACTCAGAAAGTATTTCATTTTGACACTACTCATGCCACTTCCTACAGGAAACAATCTAGCTGCACCAGCAGCTGCTGGTTCAAATCAGCATGTCTCACAAACATCTCCCCCTGCCTCCGGCAGCTGCTCAGAACAACCCCCTGGCCAGAGGGATTCCCCCAGAGTCTTGCAGCTTGCTCCAGCCCCAGCAGCTACACTCCAGTGCCTGATTTCATAGCAGTTACCCCAAATCACTCAATTCCACAGGGACACCACAGGATCCAGTCTACATCCTGTTGAACATCTCTGCGGCAGAAGAGAAGATGGGGAGCCCTAGAGCATGTGGTTTTGCTCATTCTCCAACTCCTCGGAACCCTGATCTGGCAGTGCAGGGTCAGGTTCTCCAGAGTACCATGATGGGAGCTCATTTAATACAAACATTTGCAGAGATGCATTTTTGATGCAGTGAAAAAGCATCATTTCCCAGGTCCCTGGCATGCAGAGATCATCCCTATTGAGAATATATAGGAAGAGAAGGAAGAAGAGAAGCTGGAGTGGCAGGTAGACCTCTTGTGTGGTCTTTCTATCTTTTACTCTCTTTCTCACCTTGGACCCTGAAGGCAGATATCTGTGTGGGTAAGGAACAGAGAAATGGGTCCTTCTTGCTATTTTTGCCTTAGTGGTTAAATGCATTTCCAATAAGGGCAACACATTTTCTGTGCAGGATTCCAGGTCCTTCCTGGAAAGGATTCTGCCTTTCATAGGTCACAATAAAAGTCTTGCCAGGGTAGTCCTTGATTTAGAGTTGTAGAATGTGGTATTTCATGGGGTGTTGCTAAGTCTTTCAGTTTGGATTAATATTTGCAAGATGTATTTAGGAATATAGATTTACATACTGTCTTAGTTTCAGCTGGAATGGAATTGTTTTCTTCAGGATGTCCAGTATGATGCTGTTTTGATTCTGTTTTTGGTTCGCAGTGAAGTTTACAGTTGCTGCTAAACAGTGTTGTACAGAGCCAAGGCCATTCTCAGTGAGGTGCTCAAGGAGCACAGAGGGAACAGAACTAGGACAGCTGACTTAAACTGGCCAAAAGGATATTCCATAACATGTGACATCATGCAGAAGGAGTTTTGAAGGGAATGGGAGTTCATCTCACTCTCTCCTACTCACTGAGAGGCAAGCTGAGCATCAGTCGGGGGGTGGCAGGCAATTGCTTAAGCATCATTTGTTATATTCATTCATATATATGTATGTATGGGAACTGCTGAGTCACGGCCTGAACCTCTGATTAATCACCTGAGGTGAGCCATGAGTCAGCCAGAGGAGCACAGGTGAAGGCAATTCACCTGTGCTGCCGGAAGGGGTGGAGCCAGGCTCCATCCCTCCTGGACCTATTTAAGAGCTGGCTACCAGAGGGGAAGGATCTCTTCTGGAGATCCCCTCTTTGGTGTCTTCTGGTGAGCTCAACTGAAGGGTAAGCTCTTCCACTTATTCTCTTTTTGTGATTGTTGTCTGCTTTGCATTACTCTCTTGATTATATTGCGATTATAACATCTTGATATCTATTGATTATACACAATTATATTGTGATTATAACATCTTGGTTTTATATATATATAATATATATATAATATATATATAATAATATATATATATAGTCATAACTGTTATCCTTTTCTCTATCTTAGAAAATAGTTTTATCTCAACCCACGAGTTCTGTGCCGCTGAACCACCTAGCAGGTTAAATCACAACATACATAGACATAAAACAATAACTCAAGTTGTTCTCTTCAAATCCTACTTAAATAGAAAATTATTAACAAAACTTCTGAATGAGTACAAAGCAGAGAGAACACATTCAAAGCACCAAGATTATGTTTACAACTGCGAATTAAACACATCCAAAACAGTACCCTCGTGCTAAGGTGCACAATAACCAGCAAATGTTATTAAATCGTTTTCTCTTTGAAAAAAGGGTGTCCACATCCCACCCACCTACTGTGAATACCCCTGCTTCACACAGTTCCCAAACTGCACCCGGATACATCTGGGAATGTTCAAGAAGGCAAAAGTGAGCTAGAGGCTGTGCTAGCAGAGCTGCAATGATGCCTCAGCACTCGGGAGCCTTGGCTGAGTTGTAACCACATTTCAAAAGGCTTTGAAGCTTAGAGCTATTTAATTGCCAGAACTGTGTAACTACAAATCAAGCATGCTATTTTTTTTATCAAATCAGGAAGTCACTGGAGTGTGGGATGTGCAGTCTGGGTGATTTACTAATGATGATGAGCCAAAATGAAGCCATGATTAACTACAGCATACCAACTGGGCACCTTAATTCCATTCTTTCAAAGTCCTCTATGGGTAATTACCCCCAAAATATTAGATACACCTCAGAATGACAATGGGTCATGAACGCATCTTCATATCCAAGGGTTATCCAAATCATTATTTCGCCAAAGTGTTTTGATGTCACATGGGGATAAAGAAATGTATAAATGAAGTAACTTTGTAGTGACATTGATAGAAAACAGTTCACTCAAAATGCATACATTAAAGCAGTCAACATAAATACATCACTCCCTAAGATGTTTTTTTGCTGGTAAGAATGATCACCAAAGGTATGTCTTCACAAGTGTGAGGGGTCACAGGTTCTGCAGCTGCAAAAAAACCACTGACAAGTTCTAAGGATATTTTAAAATTTTTTATTAAAACTTATCCTAAGGAGTCAATGTGAGTCTGCTGTGTAATTAGATTACTGTAACAAAAAAAAAAAAACAGACATGTTTTTTTATAGCAGAAGAACATAATGCAGTACTGATGCAATATAATGCTTTAAAATGGGGCTAACAAACTAAAGAATAAAGGGGAAAGAGATTAGAAGAGAGACTGAAGTGAATAGAACCCGCTCTGGGAGTCCCTGGAGTGAAGAGGAACAAATCATACAGGCAGACACATGAATGGAACATACAGGCAAGCCTGATGCCTGGAAAGACTGCTTTACACAGACTCTCCAATTAGGGACGCTTTACTCACATGCTCTTAAGAAAGGCAAACTGTTTGCATACATCCCTTCAGTTTTGAATAGCAAAAGATTTTCTAAGCCAGAAGAATGCCAGTAGTGTTAGAATTACACCAGCATCCTTCACTAAGAGGATGTGGTGCAAACCTGAACTGGTTGTGGTTTTTTGTGGGTTGCTCTTCTGAGCAGGTTTGCTCTCCTGGCCAGCAATGGACCACAAGGGTTCAGCTTCTCAGCGACATCAGCCTGAGGACGCCTTTGTAACAAAAAGCCAAGAGGCTTCTTCTGCTTCTTCTGGCAGATAAGAAATTGTAGCCTCTTGCATGTAATCAGGGAGCCCCAAAAATACACTGACAGATTTCAGAAAGGCTGACTTCAAGGGGCTAATTATAATTCCTGTAAGTTTTATTGAAATGAAATTCAGAAAGTACTTTTTGTACAGTTGTGTTTCATTTGAACACAACTGCAAGTGATCCAGCAATGCTCATGCTGTTTCTAATTGACATTTTGATGTGAATAGCCTCATTAATTAAAACTCAATTACAAGCAAACACCCAAAGCAGCTATCAGAAATAACCACAACTTGTCTTCTGAGCATGAGCCTGACAAACCAGGATCAAGGTGTAGTGAGGTGGTGGCAGAACAGCAGAGCAGAGCTCAAATCTGAGATGGAGCAGAGGAATCATCCCTTCTGGACCACAGTCCAACCATGACAGCAGATGCCCAGGGCTGAAAAAGGCCTTTCTTTCAGCAGGTGAACTACTTAGGCACTTCTGATTTCATTCTACTAAACCCCAGTATTTTTTTTTCTTCCCAGAACATATTTGAATAAAAACAGAATTTGCACAGATTCTTCCTTTCCATCTGGGAACTGAAATACAAAATTCCCTCCTATTCAGGACTTCAGAGACCTCACCTTCCTTCATTTCTGAAAGCCAATAGACACATCCTTACCCCAGCTGCAGTATCAAAAATCAGTTCTGTTCCTCCTCAGAATCCTATTTTACTCCACATCACGTGGAAAGAACTAATACTGAGAAACTGGTGCATTTTTAGCTGACTTTAATGTGATTTAGCTGGAAACAAGAACAGCTTGTTCCATGAGGACACCACCCAATTCTCCATATGGACACCAGTTAGGAAAGTATTGGTGCAACCTTAAATAACTTTCTCCAGCTGGACACACTTTCCAGGAACTTCTGCCATCTCCTCAGCTCCAAGCAAGCTCCAGATGCCATGCAATTCTGACTGCAGCAGCTTCCTCTCACACAGCTGTTGGTAGGACAGAGCTCCCATGCTGCAAGGTGAGCCATCCCAGGCAGTACCAGAAGGTACCACATCACTCACACGGATACAAGGAGATGCAGAAAATTAAGAAAATGTGACAGCGATGGCACTCAATTTGCTTCTAGAGAGTACAAAAAAATCTGCTCACAACTTAAAAGTGATAATGAGCAGAATCAGAGACTTGCATACCTTCTTTTATTCATGTCCTACATATAAGGATAACATACACTTTTTGTAATTGCCATTAGGCAGCAATGAAGGCACTGGTAGGGCTCTTTGGATATAAGAATAAAATTAATTTTACTTAGTATACTTAGTACAGTTTTTTAAGTATTTCACCTTAAGTTCTTGGAAACTAAAATGAGCTGGTAGTTTCATTGGGATTTTGCATCTGACTGCCTCATCATGCACACTAAGACTCGCTTCATATTGTGGCCCCAGAGACTCCTTGCTGAGGAGGATCAGAGCTGGCCATTGAGCCTGGAGCACAGTAGGGATGTGGCTCTCTGATTTCAGAAACCAAAGATGAGGTTTGTGAAAACTTGAAGAGAAAGGAAGATCATACATGGAAAGGGAAGATCTGTACTGATAGTCATTTTAATTTTTTTTCCAGGGGGAAAAAAAAAAAAGATTGAGGCTTAATCGTGTGAAAACAACCCGAAATTAACTGAATTCTGGCCTAAGTATCATAGCCATCATGAAATTAGTCAACTTGGTTACAATTAATTTCCTTGTCCTTTTGATAATGTCTGCAAGCGTAATTGTGTTTTCCAGCAAGTCAGATATAGCAATTAGATTTTAATTAGCTCTTAACTAATTTGATATGCTGGAAATAATTTCAAATGCTGTGCTTTCATTAGCATGAGCAAAGAATAATACAGCTCTTTCCTAAATTGGAAAAGCAGAAAACAAATAGCATTAAAGTTGTACGTACTTTATTTCAACATAAAGTAAGCTCATTATATTGGTCAAGTAACCTAAGAAGCAGAATGTTTTACAATAACTAAGATCATGTATTGGCAAAAACCTTTGAAAAATACAGTCACTGTGAGATAGCCAAACCACTTCACAGTGCAGTTTGCCTGGAAGTTATGCAAATTTTGGCTCATCAAATCTTTCATTTATACATCATTACATAGTATGCTATTTTTTGTCATTTATATATTCAGATACTGTCCTGAGGAGCCTATCTCAGTGCCCCACCAGTGACAGGACCTGAGGGAATGGCATGGAGCTGTGTCAGGGCAAGGTCAGGTGGGATGTTAGGAAAAGGCTCTTCACCAGAGGGCGGTGGGCATGGCCCCGTGTTGCTGGAGTTCAAAGAGCATTTAAACAATGCTCTCAGATGTAGGGTTTGAAATTTGAGTGGTGCTTTGTGGAGCCAGGGTTTGGACTCAATAGTCCTTGCGAGGCCCTTCCAACTTGGAGATATACTCTGATTCTGTCACTCTGGTATGGCTTTGGATTTTTGAAAAAACTGCCACTTTCGCAAATCAGAGGGTGGGCTGCAAGTCCCAAATAATTTAGCAAACACAAAAACAGTTGTAACTTCATGTAATGACTTTTATAATGTCCTATGAAAGTATGCAACATCCAAAAATCTCCTGAGTCAAGCTAGCTACACTGTTCATGAGACGTATTTTTAGATGATTCCTGATGCCAAATTGAGAGACACAATGGCCAAAGCATCTTCAAAGAACTGGTTAGGAAGGTTTGTTTCTGTTCTTTTTGTGTTACTATTATTCAGAAAAGTTTTCATATTAGTAATAGTTTGGAAGTAACAACTTCTTCAGCTCCAAACCCTAAAAATGTTGCCATTTACTCTCCATGTTTTTCCACAGATCATTTTTATTAATACTGTAGCTTTCAAACTACTTGCTGGCTGCTACAAATGAGCACAATAGAGAAGTCATTCAAGTCCATTACTATTTTGAAATAATTCATTTTCCTTCTAAGACAGGTCAGTCAGGTGGCAGCCAGCACTCCCTTTCCATGCCCTGGAGAAAGACTGACTTGAGGCCAATACCAATACCTTTGGTGAGATTTGTCTTTCCATCATACAAGCAGACTCCATTAGCTGGCTAAGGCACATGGTGAGCACAAGGCTGAGCAGGAGCCAGCAGCTTGGAAGGGTGAGAAGTATGCTGTTTTGCACATCTTGGAACAGCCTGTCAGATTAAAATGAAACATGCAGCCTCCTTATACTTGTTTATCTGTATACTAGCAATATAGTAAAGTTCACTGGTGAACTTTGCGTGAAGTAGCTCCCATGCAGCAAACCTAAAACTAGAGATTAAGGAAGGATTGGCACTAGTAATTGCTTTCTGACAGGCATAGCCTAAACCCATGACAGTTTCAAGGCACAACCTAAAGACAACATAAATCTCAGTGCACTGAGCTAACAATATAATCCCATTTAAGGAGAATATGCAGTCATTTTTCAAACTCATATTATTGTACAATGAAATTTAAGAGCAGGTTGACTTCTCTATTGTGATCTAGATTTATTTTCAACTGAAATTTGCAATTCAATTCAATCAATTTCACTTTGGTTAAACACTTTAATGTGCTCTGATAAAAACAGGCAATTGATATTCTAATTCTGTTGTATTGAAACTAGGACTGTATTATGAACACACAACAAAAAATAGCGAGCTCCATGTCAGTTATGTGGAAGAAATTTCTTTCCCAGCTGTTAGTATGAGATAGCTTTTAATTTCAAAGGGATATGATGCACTTTACACATTACACCTTTAAATAGAAAAAAAAATCACCTTAATTTCAATGCACTGTTTTCAAGATACCTCTGTATATCCTTACAACAGTACCCCACCATAATTTACAGACCACTGTTGCAAGTATTTTTGCATATACTTCAACTGGGTGCACTCAAGTATGTGAAACATTTCATGTTATAGGGCAGGATCAAGGGCAGCAGAGAAAGAAGACCACAATTCACATTTTATTGGAACTGCCTGGAGAAAGAACATACAGAGGTGCCATGTAATTACAGGAGATGGATTCTGCAGCTTTTGTAACATGTCTTCTGATAACGTTAGACTGGATCAGAAGGTGGCACTGCAGAAATGAAACATTTTGCAGGTTTTTCGTGCATATTCCCTTGCTGGGAATTATTCTTAGACAAGAGAGTTACCATCAATAATCTCATACAAAAATAAACAGAAAAACTTAGCATTGACAATTGTCAAATGATCAGAATCTCATTTTTTACCTCTGTCTGCATTTACTGACCAACAGCCCCTGCAGTATGGGTTCAGCATTGATTCTGGACAAAGACTACTATCTAACGAGCCACCTGCTACACTCCTGTATTCTTCACAGATTTTCCGGAGTGATTTCAACAAGTTTGAACCCATTGTTGGGTTTATAGCCATGAAATCTGACAAAATCACTGTCTGACACATCAGACTTGCTTCTCAGACTTGACCAGAAACAGCTTTCATTACTGACAGGTGCATTCCTGCTGCTAAGAAAGGTTAAAGAAACGCTTGGCTGCACAGTGCCAAAGGGAAACTGCAGCGGTGTGTACACAAGCCCCTTTGTTTGTTGTTTCATGACTACCTTTCTGACTCCTACTCACGTGTTACAACCAAATTTTCTGATGCATCCTTTCCCACAAGAAACAATGAAAGGGTATGTCAAATTCAAATAGGAATAGATTAAGAATTGGTTTTGCTTTCATTCATTTGATACTGTTTTTTTTTGTTACTGTTTTTTGTTTCGTTTTTTCAGGCAAATTGTCCTTTTTAAGTCAAAAGTATTTTGCATTATGTTATCAATCATGTATTCCATCAGAACTGAGTGGGATCACCTTCAGTAAGATTAACAGATTCACACTGATGAAATACCACAGTGTGACAACTGGCCTTACAGTTGATAGCTCTTTTACATGTTCTACCCACAGGAAGCAATTTCATCAATTTTTCTTCTCAATTAAGGTCAGATCAATTATATTCCAGAATTACAATTTTATTTGTGAATCAATTACCTCCTATGTGTTTTTATGCTGTTACTTCTTCGATCTTCTTTGCTAAATGAGAAGCTATTAAATTTGGACAAATATTTCTATAAATCAGTTAGTAGGCAGGCAGTAATAATAATATTGAACAGATTTCCACAGAAATTAGCTCATTATCTCTGCTTGTTTGTGGTGAAATGGTTTTTAGTGTGTTTTGCATGTGTGTTCCCAATCCGCTAGGCAAGAGATAAGTGCTGAAATTGTAGTTAATAGACAAACATGGCATAAAGTACAAGAGGCTGCATTCTGAGCTGCTTGGTTCTTTGTTCACTTACACACCATGCAGTTCCTGATCAGTAAACCAATAAAAAATCATTCATTTCTGCTGACAATTACACACTCTGGAAGTCTTAAGGAGCTATTAAGGAATTGCCTGATCTACTCTGAGTTGGTCACAGTGCTGATTCCATGGAGGACCATGAGATCCTCAGGGCATGACCAAGCACCAAGTCAGATATGTAAGCAGGAACCAGATACCGCGTGTCTAAAACAGCAGTCATCACATACCTAGTTAAGTCTAGACGTTTCAGTTATTAAATGACCGAAGTGCTCCATAGGATGAAAACTAGCATACACTAGCTTAGGTAAATATTTGCATCTCTGAACCATGTTCTGCTTTACAACTGAACCACCAGCAATTGCTAATTGCATGTCAAGACCACACCATTTTCTGTAACAGGATAAAGTAATTAAAAGGTGCTTTATATTTCTAAGTTTAAAAGCAAAATACAGGAGCAAATACAGATTGTGAAGCTGATACTACTACATTTGTATACACATGCATTCTTTTACAAAATTCATGTTTTCAGGGATATAAAGCATGAGGCATACTGGGGAACAATTCAAATTTGAAATGAAACGAGTAACCTACTATGTAACCAATGCAGTAATCCAACAGCCAGAAGTCTATCTAGGGGTTCACCAAATACAGCTGTATTTTAAAAACAATATTACTGTCAAGCACAAAAGAGGAAAAAAAAAAAAAAAAGAGAGAGAATAAATGCTGGATTACAGTCAGAAAGTCACTATTGCGTGCACAGGTCTCTCATTTTCTATCAGTTTATCCAGTGCAGCTATTTACTGCAATCCCTTTCAAGGCTTACTCTCCAAAATTCAGCTGCAAACTCTTTCAAAGCTCACTCTCTACAGTTGAACAGTCTAGACAGAATTTTTGCTGTGACACATCATAAAGACCAATATCCATTTTACCCTATCCTCCTTTAACCTCACTGTCTCATGATTCATTTCTGGATTCTAATCAAAATTACTCTTCTTACTTCAAAACTTTCCATGTATTTGCTCCAATCCATCTTCTGGATCTCTTCTGGATTTTCTCTTTCAATACCAGGATTCCTTTAGCAGTCATATTGGCTAGCACCTAGCAGTAACTTTCTACTCCATCTGCTCTATTCATAGCACCTATGTTGTGTCAAAAGCCTACTCGGTTCTTCCTACTGTCTTCTTTCCTCCTCTCCCGTCTTCACTTCGCTCACACACTTGTTTTCAAAGCTGCTCTACAAAACCCTTTTCCCTCCTGATTACAGTTCCTAATTTCACTTAGTGGTTGCTATAATTTATAAAAAATATATAAGAACACATGCCCAGAAACCCCTTCTCAGGCAGAGAAGAGACATTTCAGACTACTCAGTATTCTGATTCACTTCACATTCCCAACACTTTGAGCAAATTTGTTGTCCACCTGCAGTCAGTCTGTGAATCATCTGTGTGGTCTCAGATGGAGTACTGGCTAATTGAAGGAACAGCTGGTACCTGACACTGATGTCCTGTGCTCAATGCTAGCAGCCTAAAGCACGTGCCTTTCCAGGGATTTCATTCCTGTGTAGAACTGTGTGCAAACACCCAATGCAGAGGTGGTTTTGCAACAGCATCTGCCTTCCCAGCTATCAACATCAACATTATAGGAAGAAAAAAAAAATGGAGACATTTCAGAAGTGAACAAGATGTAACAGAGGTAAATTAAATGCAGGAGGAAGATGTCACAATCTCTACCACCTGTTGCTCAAATGCGAACAGGATGTCCTAAGCATCACATTCCAAAAATGAGTCCTTAAATTAGAACAGAGTCCTTAAGTCAGAAACCACAAGAATGATTCCAGCAAGACCTGTAAAGATGCAGCTTGTTGTAAACTTCCTCAGAACGTTGCTCTAAACCACTGAGGGAAAAGACATTCTCTGTCTCCCTCTTATTCAGATTCCCAAATATTTCTTTTTGGCCGCTTGGGTATTCCAAATTTGGGGGTTTTGACTTAAAGCCCTCAATTAACATAACTTCTGCATGTGCTGATTCTGTGAAAATCAATTTAAATTCTGCAGAAAAATGCTTTTAAGAAAAAAAAAAAAAAGAAAAACAGAGGAAGATTAGCACTGTGTTAAAAGGATGCCACCTACTGGGCAGCTCATCCACCTCCAGTAAAAGATTGGAGAGGTAAATCAGTTAGCTCTGAAGACCTGAAAAAGCCTGCCTTCCTGAAAAACTCCTTAAAATTGCAAAAATAAACTAATAGTTCTCTGGTCTCCTTACGCTCAGGGTTTCCCAAAAGCCTGTGATTTTTTTTCTACTAGCTCACGCATTCATTCTTTTTTCTCCTGTAGGAGCAGCAATAGCCATGTTCCATGAGAATTTATCCTCCATATCCTTTCCTTAACTCTTTTCCTTCTGGTGCCTGTATTTCTACTGAGAAGAATGCTTCTAACAATCTGCACATCACGTTTTTTTCCCATTCTCTGCTTTAGGCTGAGAGGCACTAAGCAATGTCAAGGCTTCCCAATGCAAACAATTAGAAGATGCAACACATGTACAGACATGCAGAGACATACACAAGCAAACACAATGGGATTAGTATCATGCTTTAGGGGAAAATCAGACTGTGCTTCAGCCTTCCTTGCTAGGTGGTCAAAAAGAAACATTTCAAAAAGTTTCTGCTCTGCATTTATATTTCCCTTTTGTGTGTGTGAGAGAGAGAGATTGTCTCAGCCCTCTTATTTATTTGTTCTGCAACTACATTTGTGTTTCTATTACTGCTTTTGCTTTTTATTTAAAATACCGTTAGAATAGAATAGAACAAAACACTTGGAAGAGACCTTCAAAGACCATTGAGTCCAACTGCCTGGCTTCTTAGGGGAAACCAGTTACAGCATGTATTGAGGGCACTGTCCAAATGCCTCTTGAGCACTGACAGGCCTGGGGCATCAACAACCTCACCAGGAATCCTGTTCTAGTTGCATTTTTCCTCATGTCCAGTCCGAAACAGTTGCAGCAAGCAGTGATGCTGCCTCTCACCTCCTCTCCTCAGCCTCTCCTCACAGGTCCTGCCTTCCAGCCTTGTTACCTGCTATGGTTCTCCTCCAGATGCTTTTTTAAAACCCTTTTTATGCCGTGGAGCCCAGAACTGCATACAATACACAAAGATGAAGCTGCACCAATGCTACACACAGCAGGAGAATCACTTTGTTTGACCAACTGCCTATGCTGTGCTTAATGCATTCCAAGATGCCAAGGCACACTGCTGGCTTGTGCTGAGCTGCTCTCACCAGCCCCCCCAGGTCCCTTCTGCTGTACTGCTCCCCAGCCACCTATCCCCCAGTCCATGCCTGTGCCTGGCATTGCTCCATTCTTGCTCTTTAAACAGACAGGAAACTATTATGCTCTACCTAACACCCCTTGCAACTGTGGAGTGCAAAATAGAAAACAAAACAAAAACAAACAAACGTAAAATTGGAATATGTTTATCAGGTTTCCGTGATTAAATACAAACCTCCAGAGAAGAGTTGGTTCTTGGCCACATCCTCATTTACCCTCGGGACCAATTATACTTCTCTAGCAGAGATAAAAGGCTTTGAAGCAAACAAGAGTTGTATTTATATCTAACATTTCCAGTCTCTCTACCAAATTAATGCAAAGGGACCTCAATCACATAAGCAGCCTGCAATTCTTCACATCAGGTGCTGTGATCATTTTCATTACGGTCATTCCTCATTCCTCTTCACTGACAGTACAAAGAGGACTCCATATGAATCAAACCCATGCGCGTTCGAGAGCAGTGCCAGGCAGGATGCACTATTTTGGGTTCAGTGTTGCAGGAGGAACACAGCTCCCAGGCCCAAGAGGCACCAGAACAACCCAGTTCAGAGCTGGCACAGACACATGCCCACCCCACAGGCTTGCCCAGCCATGCAGCACCGAGGGTTGCTGGCACCCGGCTCGCTTTGGTCACAGCTTCTGAGGTCACCTCACAGCCCCTGTGCTGGCAGCACCATGCACCAGTCCATCTCCTCATTAGGCACTGAGGAGATTAATCTTGTGTCAAGCATTTTTATTGTGTTTCACCATTCTACTTTCAGGCATAAAAGGACAGATAGTCTGACTCCAGTCGACATACGCATTGATTTCCAAGTATACATTTTGGGCAGTGATTTAAGTTATTATGACTTGTTTATGGGAATGGGCATCATGCACTCATTGTTTCCAAGTTGCTGAAAAAAACAGTATTCTGCCCAAGGGTGGCAGACATTATGGATAGAAAAATGCAAATTTTGGTTTTTTAATTACTAGCCAAGAAGATTGGTTTTAAGCAGGACAGAAGATAAGATGTGTAAGTGAATGAGATAGGGACTTTGTTCCAGTAGGAGGGAATTTTGCAATTTTGTGGAAATTAGCTTGTACAGTTCTGCTAAAGTACTGCATCCCTCCTGTCTGTGTGGCAGCACCTCTGCCTTGCCATTTTCTTGAAGAGTTGTGCTCAGTTAGCCAGAGGACACTTTGGAAAACAAGGGGCTGCTCCAGAAGTACTGCCTCTTATTTTATTATAGTGGCCCACGATGTCAGAGGTGGATATTGGTGATATGACAGTAGTGGTTGAAACTTCCTACCAGTGTTCCATTACATAAGAGGAGGAATAAGGAGAACCTCCACGCTTTGCTGGCTGCAGCAGGGAATATAATCACTGACGAAAAAGAAAAGGCTGAGTTTCTCAATGGCTTCTTTACACTTGTTTTTAGAAGTCTGACTAATTATCCTCTATCCACTGACCTGGAAGTCTGAGATGGGAAGCAGAATAAACACCTCATGATTCAGGTGGAAACAAAGACCTAATACTCCGTCTGGACTGTCACAAGTTCATGGGACCCGATGGGATTCACCCATCACATACCTGCTCAGCACATCATATGTATGAAAGATGAATAAATAAGACCTAAGACATGGAAGGAGAAATGTTTAAAAATGGCTAACATTGGTACACTGCAGCATTATAAATGCCGGCGTGTACATCCCTATGTCCACAGCTCAAACAGTGCTTTCTATAGAGGTACCTCACCACTCAACATTTCACTTCAAGGTAAACAGTGCCCATATTTTTAAAAAAACATCCTAAGTCATTACTGGCCCATAAAATACAACATTTTTCCCCTTCAAGTGCTTATAAAGATCCCACCATTTCTGCTTAGCAGAGACCATGTTACCCTTCCTCTGGAGAATTATGCATTCAGTCCTTTCCCCTTCCTTTAGATATTCCTGGATGCCTTCTTTCTGGACCAAAGTATCTTCCTGATCTCCTTGAGTCACAGAAAACAAACAAACAGACAAACAAAACAACAATAAAAACTCAGCTGGAACGGAGCTATGGAGATATTGTAGAACCCCCTGCTCAAGGCAGAGATAATTTCAAAGTCAGACCTGGTTATTTAGGGCTATATTCAGGCTGGTTTCAAAACTCTCCAGGGATGGAAGTTCTACAGCCTACCAGGGCAATCTGTTCCAATCCTCAGCTATTCTCATCCATCTGCTCTCTAGTGATTTGGATCTGACTGTGGTTTAGAAATACACCCAGCATCATGTGATTAACACCATCAGTTTTAGTGGCATTTGCTCTGGCTAGAGATTAGGATATTCTATTTCAAGGCTCCTCTTCTTTGATATATCTTGTGCAGATGATATGTAAGCAGGCATTTATGGAACGCTGCTCTCTGGATAGAGTGTTGGAAGGCATTAATTAGTTGTCCTCCTTGTCTTATCTGACCTTCCACTACCAAATCATGCATCTAGCATAATGAAAATGCTTATTAGAGAGGACTTGGAAGTGATGCCAGCTAGGATGAGTGGGTCATTTTGTTCCTGTATCATTTTATGATTGTTCTTGTGTTGATTTGTTCCTGATTCATTGCCATAAAGACCTTTATAAGTATGCACACATGGAATACCCTACCATTTTCCTTTTCTGTTGTCATCGTCAAGTACACCTTTTGCCATGTTTTCTTCATTTTTCTAATTAATGTCTTAATTGCCAAGGGGCTCAAAGTAGAGATAATTATTATCTCTATGTAGTATGCACTTCTGCTACTGCCTTATAGATACATTTTGCAGCAGTCAATGGACATGCTCTGTCCACTTGGACACCTAGTAACCTATGGGCCTGCCAGCAACATTCTTTTCCAGTTCTCACTGTCTTTAATGTTTTTATTAAATGTAACAAATAGCCAAGTTTTACATCCAAATGTTAATTTTGCAGGAGTATCAACAATAGAGTGTATAGATCCTTCCTCTTGGACTTTCATCTACATAGATGTTGTTGTGTCCTGCTAGTCTTGTTATGTTTTGTTCCCTAAGTTCAACCTTCTCTTAATCAGTTCCCAAAACTGTACCCCAATACTGATGATATTTCTTAACGACTATTTCTTCTGATTTTACTTAAAAAGTTGCATGTCTCACCACTATTAGTCTCTCTTTTTACAGCAGTGTTGCCAATGGCTGCTTTCCTCAGAGACATTCTTCAGCTGCACACTTTGAAGGCTTTATTCACACTTTGCAGTGTTTAATATTCACCTCCTCAAACACCCAATTTTCATTTTTGCTTGCATGACATTCCCATGTGCACTGGCAGTTTGCTGGGTCTGTGCCTCTGTTGTACATTTCTCTTCTAACGTAGTTGATGCTTCTCTCAGAAACTGCGCATATGAGGGCTTGTTGACCTCCCACATTTTGTCATCCATGTGTAATCACCATTACTGAGGTGTCCTCTCATCTGCTCCACATCTTTTACACTCCAGCCATTTGTGATATTAAAGGACACTCAAGTGTCCTCCATTAACTCGACCTTCCTACAGTTTTTTTGAATGCAGAACTTTTCTCTTTGAAACATTATACTTCAAACCACTCAACTGTCCATCCACATTTCTTCAGTTTGCTTCAGTAAACGTTTCCCTTATGTATGTCACAAATGAATATGAGAAACAGAGAATCTTTCTCATTTCACTAAGGTCCAGCAAAAAAATCGACTAAACTCGAGCACTGCATGAAACATTCTGGAGGTTCAGAAGAAGTACTTCTTCTCTGCAGGAAGAACATAAAATTTTCTCCAGATTCTGTCCATGAACTTAGTTTATTCTCAGAAAGACAGTGGGACCTCGCTCAGACTCAGCAAGTCCTGCTTATATGTTGAATGTGATAAACTAAACAGAGTGGCTTACATTAGCTAGGTTTTCAGATAGCTCCTATCTGCACCCTACTATTCAAAGGTGGGCATAATAATCGCCTACAGCACAAATATCACTGTCTTAAGAACATACATCAGTATTTTAACACTGTTTAGTGAAAACATTTCATGAAAGGGACAGAACTCTTAATGCCCACTGCAAAGTAGTTGGCACAATTAACTTTCAATATTACACCCAGATGATTTCTCCATATGGAATTACATGAGATGGATACTACAGTTTTTTATCAATAAATCTTGTATCAACAATATTATTTGATGTAATACAGCAGTAATATTTTTTATTACTTGCTTTACAATAAAAAAGATACTGACAACATGTTGCCACTTATTTACGTTAAGAGGAGAAATGATAGGCTTTGATACTAATAAAACACAGTCCCAACATTTTGTGAGGGTAAGAAGATACCTCCAGCAAGCAGTCAGCGTTCTAATAGGATCCTTTCGGTGAACAGTGCATAAAGAACTTCTTCTGTCTTAATCATTTTAATTTCTCACACTTCACAGGCCATGGAACCCTGGTTTTTGCTTCTTCATAAAAGGTAGACAGCAACATATTTCACCATGGATTAGTACAAAATACTGAGATTTGTGTAATTACTACATCTTTACAAAGAGGTACAGCAATGACAAATGATGGAGTGGGCATGTCTTAAGTTTTTAGTTTGCTCATAAAGCAAATTATTTTGGATGCTAGGTAAAAGAGAATGGGGCAATGTGAAACAGAGTGAGGCAGAGGAGATACAGTCATACAGGGACAACCTAGAGGTTTTCCAGTGATGACCTCCAATGACATGACGCATTTGATGGCATAAAGACATTCCATTCAATACTCTGCAGATCTGATTGTCAAAGAAGTGAGCAAGAGTTTAAATACTTATAAAACCAAACATACATGTTTTCTTTTTGGTGCTGAACTGATTCCAATCTTTAGGAAGCACGTACCATCGTCAGATGGCAGAAACTGTAAATATGATAAAAAATAACAGAGTAGAAAGTACTGGGGCTGTTTTATCTGTAAAAGCATATATTAATGATGATTATTATTTATTATTTGATGCTGTTTCAACTCAAAATATACTTGGCAGCATCCAAACGCAGAGGAAAATATCCTTTTGTAACACAAAGAGCTTAAGGCCTGAAACAAACCAAGCCCTTGAGCAGCCTGTAGTGAGGAAAGTGGCACTCAGGACACTGAAGGAAGTCTACTAGCACCCATTTGTTCTCAATCGCTGAGCTTTTCTCAACACCAGGACTTAAGAGAGATTCCAAGCTGCCGATCTCCGCACTGCCAAGAGCAGGTGATCAGCTATCTGTGGGCTACTCTCTCCATTTCTCAACAAATGTTCTTAAGCAGCCTGACGCAAAGCCACAGGATTTACCAGAGATGCTCTATATTGGTCAGACTTAAACTGCCCCTTGAGTCAGCTAACTCACACTAATCCTGTTTCCATTTTCCTTTGCTAGAAATACAATTCCTGGAAGAGTTACAGTATAAAAATCTAAGATTCAGTAATTCACTCCAACAGTTGTTTAAGTGGTTAAACCAGTATCAGTGATCTGTTGTTATCAATGCAATGCATACGTAAAATGAAGAATTGGAGCACAAGTCAAAATTCCTGTTATTGCACATGTAAATGGAAAAAAGTAATATCTATTAGTTTGTTAGATATTTTGTAATTTCAATTTCCAGAAAACCATCTGTACCACTAAATGCACAGATGCACACATCATTTAAAGCTTCACTTCCTTCTGAGTGTTCTCCCTTTTCTGCAAAACCCTTCCTTCTTTATATTTTCTGTTGATTCTTTTTCAGTATTTCACCTCTTTTTTCTACTCTACTTCACTTGCTTCTTTCTGTATCCCATACCCTTCCACCTTCAGAGCATTTCCACTCCAGCAGCACAGCTAAAGATAGCAGTAGTCAACCCTTCCCTTTCTCTTGTACCTTTGTACTGTTTGGAGAGAAGAGACTGGAGACAAAAAGGAACGAGAACAGGAGTTCTTACTTCTAGTTGCATGACAGAAGTCAGCAATGGTAGGTAGCTTTGTCAGTACCAAAGCCAAAAAAAAAAAAAAAAAAAAAAGGTTTTCTAAGCAGAGAAACTAAAGTGGCTAATTGACCCTGTGAAGTTATCCAGTCTTTCATTACCTTTCTCATTTTTTCTATCGAGCTCTCAGCAGTGCCATGGATTATATCACTTCTCGTTATGCGAGCACCAAAAACTGAGGAAATATTTCTCCATAAAAATACACATAAAGTTCAGGTGGCCTTTGGAGAGATACTGCCAAATGTGGAGTGTCATTCCAGCCACTAATAAAAAAATTAAAATAGAAGTTCAGTTTCTTTTCCTCTTGCAAATAGATGTCAGCACATTCTTAGTGGTACAGCCTTGACATCTGTGTAAAAAGCAGCACTGTATTTTCAGAAGCGTTTCATATTATTTAACAAAGGTGTGTTTTTATTGTCAGCTTAGTTGTGAGACGACAACTCTAATGACAAGACAACTCATCTTGATTCAAGCAACCTCTAAGTACATCTGTGAACTCACTTGGCATTGCCTGCAAAAGTGTCCAATTTCTAGGACAAAACAAGAGAATAAAAATCTGTTTTTCCAATTGTGAAGGGGTAACTCAGCACTTAGAAGCAATTCAGGAGGAAAAAGGCATTTCAGACACAGGCTTTTGAGTAACAGCAATTTTCTAACTTGTGATTCTGTCCAAGCTAATGAAGACATCAGAAACTAAAGTTAGCACGTCAAAGCTGCCAACAAGCATACGTCATATCTTTTTTGTACTGCTAGAGCTACTATAAATAAAACCTAGTGAAACAGTGGACTCAAACAAAGTATTGCAAAACTTATCAAATGTATTATTCATATGACTTCTGGTAAGAGTAAACAACATTCATAAAAAGCCGTGGACAGACATATGGCTCCTGTATGCATTGCTGGAAATGATTTGCTAAACAGTGCTACGTGAAACTATGACACGTGAAGCTGAAGTGGATGCGTATTTCCACAAATGCTACTAAAAGTGAGGCATAATTCATCAATTCTGCCAAGTCTGTGCCAGGTGTTTTGACAAGTATAACCAAAATATGTAAATGATCAAAAAGCCATGGTCCAGAAGCTTATTTTAAAATAAGCTTCTGTTTGCTACCACTTCTACTGAACAACATACAACCACTGTTAAAAACCAGGAGCAGTGCAATCACGTCAAAGAACAGTGGACATTTGCATGAATTTTATTTTTCACAGAGCTCTTTGGTACTGTTCAGGTAAAACAGCAGTGCAGTATCATTTTTCTATCTCTTCCTGGACCCACTGAACTGCGCCCTGTAAGCTCCCAGGGCTGTGGTGCTCATATTTAGCTGCTCCTCCTTTCAGGACTCACCCTGCAGGACTACAGCCCTGAAGCATGCAGCTTGCTAAAAGCTTCTGCTCTCTACAGGATGATCCTCATTCTGAAAGCATTGGGAAAACCATGGAGAAACCTATGGTTGCATTGCTCTCGTGCTTTATATCTACAGTGCTATTTCCTATCATCTCTGTTAAATGACTCGACTTTCACTTTAAGGCTGAATCCCAAAACTTCTCACTCTTCCTTGGTTGTATTACATCCATAAGCATCAGCAGAGACAGTCAAATGGAGTTCTCCATCAGAGAGTCCACCCCAAACACAGGGAGTGGCTCAGGAGCTCACTGATGAGGCAAAAGCCTGCATCAAACCAAGCCTAGCATTGTTACTAGTGCTGTCAATGAGCTAAGGTATGGCTGGCCTTGCTGCTCTCACCATGCTGCATCAGCTACCCCTGCATGAGAAATCAGAATCTCTGCTGTCCACGGGTAATCCAGTTGAAATTTTACTCAATATGAGGGGCAACTTTAAGCAGCTTTGTGCACAGGCTCTCCAGCCTTCCCACCTGCCAAATTCTACCATCAAAAACCATGACTGGAGATGTAACAGTAACAATAACAAAAAGCTTCAGCACAAAACATCTATAGTATACCTGCTATTGATCTTCAAGCTTCTTTCTTAAAATTAATGCTGCTATTTAGCCATGTCATCTTTCACAGCTGTTTCTCCTGATTCACAAGAATGAGAGCTACCCTACAAGGAAATTTCTAGGGAGGTTTTCTCTGCATCAGAACTACTCCTTGCATCATCTGTATTGCAACAAGTGTTCTCTGGACAAAACAGCCCCACACAGAGATTGCATGGCTCTCGTGCAGCAGCACTGCCCCACAGCCGCCAGAGCTCTGCTTCTTGACTCAGCCATTTGTTCCTGGAACCTGTGCTCGTGTCAGAGAGCAAAGTCAGAGAACAAGTGTTACTGGAAGTCGGATCCACTCCTTACAAAGTGAAGTGACCAAAAGCAGTGTCCAGTGGGAAGTGGGAGTGTGATCAAAAAGTGGCACAGAACAAACAATATTGTGCAGTTGTTGGCAGGCTATTGCTAGTAAACATTGAGCTTAAGACTGAAGTAAATGAGATCACAGGGAAATAACACCTAACCTTAAGGCACTGGCCACTCATTTGAGGGTACCTTCATCAAAAGCATCAATTAATGCTCAATCCTGTTAAAGCTGCTCAGTGTAGCCTTGTTAAGCCTTGTAGCACTGAATACTGATGTTCCAGACCTACAGCAGGGCCTTCAGCAAGGTGTCTCTGGCTCTGTTACCTACACTGCAAATTTCTGAAGGGAGTGAATTTTTTTCTCCCTGGATACCTCTCTGACACAAGCAGCAGGAATTGGAAGTGTTTTACATGTACCAGAATGGCTCCTAGAAAGCCCAGGTGTGACCCGTGTGAGCATTAATAAGAGATTTAATATTGACTCCAATGGCAGCAATTAGGACCTTGAACATCAATTATCAGAAAAAAATAAACAAAAAATGAGCTTACTAATATGCAGAACTGATGAGCATTTGCAAAACCGAAACTCAAGGCACTTGCTATCACAGCTTCCAGGCAAGTGTAGCTCCATTATTTCGTTGCTCATTTTTTCCAAAAACTGTATTTGTATGCATCATTTTAAAAGTAAATATAGAAGACTTTCTTCTGGGCAATGACTTTTCAGGAATTTTAAGTCATGGCGTGCTTTTCCTTCTCCCATTTTTGCTTACACAAAAATGATGGAAATTATTGGCAGCTATTTTGGTCAAGACCATATTATTAAACTGACAGGACAAGCATAGAATCAAGTGCTCATTTAGCTTCTTACCAGATTATAGATAACAGCTTTTAGTTAACTTTCAATGCTAACTGGCTAACTTTCAGCAGTGTCCCACTCTACTTAGATACGGGAGGCAGGTTGGAAGGGAAACAAGCCAAACATTCTACAGAACACTGTTTTTATCTTTAATGAAGATTCTCTACTTTTTCAAAAGGCTTTTCTACTGTAGATCTGAAAAAAAAGTTTGCTGAACTGGATTCAGTGAGCTTAATAAGCTAATTCTTGTGCATATTTTATGCAGTATTATTTCAACAAGGCTTTTAGAAAGGATTCTTCTTTTCCTTCCCCTCCCTTAAAGCTCATGAGCTACAGTGAACTAGACTATAACACAGAACTCTATTATTAGCCAATAATTCTACAGTAAATCCAATATTAGCTGTTTATTTGTAAATGCCTTTGCCGTAAGCAACAAAATGCCCCCATCCTGTCTGAATACCTGTGTTATAATACAGTACATATGCAAGCAGCAGTATATATTGCTTATAAGCCATTCTGATGAAATTGACCATGAAAATATGAGTGTAAGGCAGGTTTCAATAGCCTGTTTCTCATGAAGGTACAAAACAGCTTGTTATATATAGCCATTTTTAAACATTAAGATCTCTGTGCCCATCACCCATGATTTCAAAACACTGCTGTGGAGTTAGAGATATCACTGCACAAATTTAAACCCTTCCACTTGAATTTCTAACAAAAATTGGCTGACACTAACGCTTCAAGTGATAATGAAAACCTATGGCAAAATGTACTCTAGGAGTGGGTCTGAACGGTGACATGATTTACCCAAGATTTACACAGTTAGCATACAGTAGCACTGTCAGGCAGGTTTTAGTTCATCCAGCATAATTTCATATCTGCCACTGTATGTAAGTTACTACAGAGGCAACTTAGCAAAGGTTACCTAATGGCAAAGGCTGACAGATGTCTGGAAACGTTCAAAGGAAACACTTGCTCTCCTGTATTTAATTTCTCTAATTCACGATTATTGTATGAGTGGTGAATTAAATTCCCTCATCAACCTCAGCTGCTGAGAGCAGAGATGCAGTGCTAGGACCTTTCTGGGAGCAGGCATGGGGCCTCCTGCTGAACACTGCCCTGCCAGCACCGGGGGAAAGGAGCAGGAGCTCAGTTTGAATCTGAGCTGACAAAAAGACAAAGCATGCAGTAAGGCAATGGCTGACTTCATTCATTCTCAACTATGTGACTACTGTAAAGGGGAGGCATGTAGTCTTGGGGAGAATACTGTGTTACCGTGAAGTTCAAGGTGGGCACAGCAGCATGGCAGGAGGGCATCTGCTAGGTTTTGATGATACTGACTGCAGGAGGTCCAGGGATCACATCTTCCTATTGGAGATCTGGGGATTGCCTCGTCCTATTTGATGTTTTTACGAATTATATTTTCTTGCACCATTTCAGCTACAAACGACATTCAGTAACTAGAATAAACCAGAAGTTTTTCTCTTTCCCTTACAAACTGTCAACTACCTTAACCTTGTCAAGAAGCCCGCAAGAATGAAATCAATACAGCAATTTGAAGACAAAATTGGCAGGCGTTTTTATTGTGCTTGGACACACGGAGTAAATAGCCTCATACATCAGCCTACCGTCACCAGCGGCACCGCTCCGAGACGGACCAGTGCCGCTTTTACACTGCGCTGTCACCGCAGAGGGAGCCCAGCGGGACGGAGGGAGCGCGGAAACAGCGCCGGGCAGAGCGGGGAGCGCTGGTGTGGGCTCAGGTGTCCCCCAGCCACCGTGCCGACAGCCCCCGGTCCCGCTCGGACCCCCGCAGCCCGCTCCCTATTCACTGTTCGCCTTACCGTCCCTTCCCGGCTCGCTGCCCGACCCGCTCCCACTCCCTCGCCCACTCGGAGCGGCGAAGTTGCCGGGACTTACTGCGCCCGTGCTCCCGGCGCTCTCCGCTCGCTCCGCGGCTGCCGGCTCCCGGACGGCCCTCGGTGCTCGGATACACCGGCACTCCGCGTCCAGCTGCGGCTCAGCCCAGAGCCGTGCCCGTCCGGCGGAGCCGTACCTCTACGAGCATCCGCCTCCTCTTGCCCGCGACGCGCTCTCCTTCCTCCCCAAACCCCGGGCGCCGGGAGGGCTTCGCGCCGACGTCGGAGCGGGGCGGATGGAGAGCGCCCGGCGGCAGCAGCGCCTCCCCCACGCCCGCCTCCCCGCTGCTCCCGGCCGCCTGCTGCCGGCGGGGCTGCCGCGCCGAGCGGGCGGGGCGGGGGCGGCCCAGCGGAGGAGGCGGGGGAGGCAGAGCGGAGTCCTGTCACCCGCGTGGTGTTGGGGGGCGGCGGGTGCGGTGCCCGAGCCGCCGCCTCTGGGCGCTGCGTGCCGTGAGGGCGCGGCTCCTCAAGGCTCCCATCAGCAGAGCGTAGCTCTGCGCTCTCCCGTCTCCTCCTCCTCGTCCCGGAGAAGTTCCTCTGAGCTCAGCCCGCGTTTCGGGAGAGAAAAGCCACGGCGACGCAGGAAGGGAGGCTGCCGGCCGAGGGGAACGGAGTGCGGGCTGAGGGAGCGGGGTTCCGGCTGCCTGTGTCCGGAGAGAAACTGCAGTCTGTGCAGCGGCCGGCAGTCATCTAAACCCCTGTTCCAAAAGTTATGCGAGCCTTTTAAGCACGTGGAGATCCCGGAAAAAGATTTACCCCTCCGCCCTACGCTGCTCCGGAGGGAGCAGAGCCCTAATCGCGAGGGAGCAGCGGCTGTCGGGGCGTGAGTGCGGCACCGCGCTATGCAAGCTCCCGCTTCTTTAACGTCCCCGGCTGACGCATCCTCGAGCCGGGGAGAGGGGGCTCACCCCGCGGTGCCTCCGAGCGCGCAGCGGGCAGCTCCCAGCAGGTGGAGCCGGGGGACAGCGAGAGTCGCCCTCTTCAACCATCGTCCCTTTCAGATTTCAGCCTTCGCTGTAGGCTTTGCTCTTTCTTGCGAGGAGAGTCTGTGGGACACGACCTCTCATAGTGCCGTGCTTACTTTGCTGTTTGCAGATCTTTGGCAGAAGCAGAGAACTCGTGGAGATTTCCATGGGCTGCATCAGGCCCAGAGCCCCCCCGCGCAGCACTGCTGTGAGCCCATCACCAGACTGGGAGATCAGCTTCATGCTAAGTGCTGGAGATCATGAAATCATAGAGTAGAATAATAGAATCGTTAAGGCTGGAAAAGACCGCTAAGTTCACCTAGTCCAACCGCCAAGCCATTCTCACCATGCCCACTGACCATGGTCCTCAGTCCCACATCCACACATTTCTTGATCACCTTCAGGGACGGTAACTCCACCACCTCTCTGGGCAGCCTGTGCCAATGCCTCAAAGCTCTTTCTAAGAACCTTTTCCTCATATCCAGCCTGCCTCTGCCCCGGAGCAACTTAAGGCCATTACCTCTCATCCTGTCACTGTTACCTGGGCTGGTAACACAGTTACCAGCCTGCAAGATATCTGTGGAAGAATGGTTGGTAGACACACCCATAGCCCAAAGATTTGAGAGAGGAGAATTCTTCCCTTCACTCTGACAGTAACTCACGTGAGGAAAGGTAGCTTCTTTAAGATCTGGATGCTTGGAATGTTTTCTTTACCAGGAGTTCCAGAAGCAGCTGAGGGTAGATCACCACGTGCAGATTGCTTTAGGACTGAACTGCATATGTCACTCCAAAAGTAATGGCTCCTATTTATTTCCATGGAAATTACAATAGATACAAAGAGCACAATGACACTATTTGATAGAGCACATTTTCAGCTACAAAACACTGTTTTTCAGCACAGTCACCACATTTAGCTCTGCATTTTTGCCAGCAGTGAACAAGAATTTGCATGCTGTGCTCATAAAAATATGCACCAGTGGAGGTGCTCCACTGTTACTGTCACCACGGCTGAAATGCATCACCCAGCACCTCACTGTACTCATATCCACTGTCTTGTACCCCTAAGCATTCAACAAGCATCAACAGATGTCAATGGGTGCCAGCAAGAAGATGTGATGGAATATTGGTAGAATATTCAACCTTTAGTGCCATACCACCAACAACTGCCACTTATGTTATGGGCCAACATAATAACATAGGAGGCGTTACATTCGGAGCAGCCTTCGTACAAGCAGCAGCAGACAGGCTCTTTCCTGGTGATTTCTGCCCAACCCTTTAGTTTTTGGACGTTTCTGGCTAATTGCATTCGTTCTGTCATTGGAATTGTCACATTCTCAGTGACTGTTTTTGTACTTCTTTTAAAACAGATTTTTTATTGCTCTGTTTTCTTAGTGATGTTCGTCTGCTGAGGTACAGCTCTATCGTTCCATACTATAAAAAGTTTTTTTTCTTTCTTTCTTTCATTTTTTTTTTTTTTTTTAAATAAACTTTTTGTTAACCATTACCTTGGACATGAAAGTAACATTTCCTGATTTGTTCTGCTCTAAGCAATTCCATCATACCCTTGGGACTGCAAGCATGAATAGTTACTATTTGGCATGCATGTGCAGTGCTGATCAGGCCCATAAATAACCACTGGAAAATTACTATTAATGGTACCTTGATGGTTTTATTTCTGTTCATGCTCAGGAGTCATTACAACACGTTGACTTCTGTGTGGAAGAGGTGGCTGAGCTACTGCTGTGTGCTGTGAGATGGGGGTTTTTCCTACTTGAAAAAAATAAGAAAGTAAAAACTCTGTTCTAGGATTTCAGTAATTTCTTTCTGCTATGAAGAAAAATGTATTTTCTATGTAGCCCAAATTTCTGTAGTTTGGCTCTGTGAAAGTAGGAATTTGTTCCTTTTTGCAGCATTTTTTGAATATATTTTGTCTACCTTGTTCTACAGGAGAGGATGCCACTTATGAAGCATGCGCTGTCCTCGTTTATTTCTCAGGTGCAGAGTTTGAAATGAGAATCTAAGTTTACAGCTGGACCTGTGAATGTTTGCAGTTTGGGCAGAGATGTTTCCACCATCTGTTAAGGATGCCTGCACTGCAAACTATTTGGAAGTGAACAGTTTCCCTTCACAGTTTGTGTACCTTTCCTAATAGGCATGGTACATCCCATGGTACATCTCAGTGAGACAGACTGGAGCACAGTGTCTTCAGATAAGGGTTTGTTCATATCTATGTTGTTTGAGGCAAACAAAGAGTGAGTGCTGAGCTGTCCCCTGATGACCATGTAGGTATGCTCTGCACAGTGGTAAGCAGTGCATTGGGGTAAGTGCCACACGCTTAATTTGGATGAGAAAATGGGAGGAGTGAAAGACTACATTTAAAAAAAAAAAAGGTAATAAATATGGCCTGATCCATTTCAGGGGGAAAAGAATCAGAATTTGCCATTACCTTCAGCACAAGTCGCATCATTCCCATTAAGCCTCCAGTGAGAATATTTAAGTCTCCTGTGTACGACTTTGTAATCATGACTTTGCACTCCTAGGATTGACTTGATTAAGAACTGTGAGCACAGTTACAGCACTATCAGCAGCTGTGCAGACTTCCTAACTCTGCTGCCTGTAAACATGTCAGCTCAGTGAGAGGGAAATTCATGGAGCCAGCATTGCATAGCTGCCATTCAGGCCATGTGTTCCCAACCAGAAAGTTTCTAATTTTTAGAGAAAGATATCACTCTGGAATTAGGGATTTGAAGAATGGCAAATAAAGAGCTTTCTGAATCTACTGCTTGAAGAAGTCCATTCAAAACTTGAAAGGTAAGGAGAGGTATAGAAATCCTCGAGAGGCTGAAAGGTATATGAACAAATTAGACTGGGATTAGACTGGGGGAACAGAACACTGCTGTGCAATAAAAGACAAGTGCAAATTATAAAAGTTGTTGCAGAAAGGTACGTGAACACAGCTGATGATCAAGGAGCAGAGCAGAGATGTTCAAACTAAGGCCTGAGGTGCCAGTGTTTCAGGAATCTGGGGCTCTGATGCACTGCATCACTTCAAGTTTCAGTTCTCACATGTTAGCAGGGCATAAAATGCACTATGCATAATGTAATGGAAGACATCTTGAAAATACATTTCCCTCCATTTTCCTTCTCTCAGCAAATGTAGAGACAACAGCCATCAGTCTTACATGAGTTTGAAATTCTGTACTAGCTGAAGAACTTCCCCCAGGGCAATACTGCAAATTTCTCATATCCCTGACACTGTTATTTTGACCTATGTCCTTTCTTGAAATACAAAAACAGGGTAGGGATTAATTTTGATTATGCTGTGGTGTAGACATTTATTTCTGCTGCCCTTTTAGCCCCTGTGAAACCTCCTCAGACTTGAAGCTCCCATTCTCCCCCCAAAAATTAGTAGAGATGGAAAAAGAACTCTTCAGGAATGGCATTTTTTGGAAATGTGATAGAATTAATTTATGTTAGAAAGACCGAAAGATGAATTTAAAATAAAAGATGTAAAAAATGAAAAAGAATGCCTTTCTGAACAATTTCTCTAATGATTTGGACACAAAAACACAGAATTTTGGAAATAGTCTGAGAAAATGGCACAAATGGGAAACAGCTTGGTGGAGGTGCCAGGATGACGCCTTTCCTGGGTCACAGACAGCTTAGTGATGGACACTGTGTATAATCTTTATTGCCAACCCCAGAAGCCATTGACATACAGATAGTGGTGTTTTGTTTGTTTGAACTTTATGTTGTTTGTTTTTAGAAATTTGAAAATCAAAATTTACATGTTTGTCCAGCCTCAAGCATCTAATTATGTATGCAATTATGTTACAATAGATTTATTTCAATCAGTTTCTTAATTTACAATAAAACCTGGGTAACAGCACTCACCTCCTTGCTTAACTTTCTGTTTTTAATTTATGTTACTTAATCTATCCAGGCATTGATTATTCAGTTCAACTCACAACATTCTTAAAGGGATCTCCAAAATACTTTGGAATGATGGAAAAAATGGGACATATGTCTCTAAAAGGAAAATTTCTTTCTCTTTTTTAAAAAATATAAAATCAATCAATAATCAGGAAACAAAAGTTGTAAAAAGAAAGAAAGAAAGAAAGAAAGAAAGAAAGAAAGAAAGAAAGAAAGAAAGAAAGAAAGAAAGAAAGAAAGAAAGAAAGAAAGAAAGAAAGAAAGAAAGAAAGAAAGAAAGAGAGAAAGAGAGAAAGAGAGAAAGAAAGAGAGAAAGAGAGAAAGAGAGAAAGAGAGAAAGAGAGAAAGAGAGAAAGAGAGAAAGAGAGAAAGAAAGAAAGAAAGAAAGAAAGAAAGAAAGAAAGAAAGAAAGAAAGAAAGAAAGAAAGAAAGAAAGAAAGAAAGAAAGAAAGAAAGAAAGAAAGAAAGAAAGAAAGAAAGAAAGAAAGAAAGAAAGAAAGAAAGAAAAAAAAATACAGGAACATTAGTTACAATCACTTTTCCAAAGAACAAGGAAAAACGAGCAGACTCCCTAGTGTAGAAATTTATATTGTATTCAATATAAATGTAGTACTTAGATTGTATTCAATTTTCTATATAGAGGAAACTTAATTTAGAAGACAGCATTATGTGATTTCATTAGTAGAACACTCAGAAATTATAAATGTTGGTGGTAGAAACAAAGTGTGCTTTGCTTGCTCTGTACGGGGAAAAGAAGGCAAACAGGATAATGAAAATCTAGGCAA